>NC_142610.1:1648935-2366435 GCF_041222555.1 Hakea prostrata | reverse complement strand
AATTAACCCCAACAAAGAAAATTCCAAGCATTCTTGATACTACAGTAACTGGATTCTCAGGATCTTACCTTTGGCTTCTTCACATCAGTTCAGATGATGGGCTTTGGAAGGTACCAGTATTTGATCCTTCACCTACAAGGGAGAACATTGTGATTTCTATCATTGAGACAATCAGAGCTCCAGGTTCCTCCACATCACTTGATAGCTGACTACATTGTTCCACACTCCGTATCCATGATACCTGATTGCTCGACAAGTTGCATACAGTTTTATACTGTTGTCAGGGCAGTTTGGCTATTAAAGAAGATTTGGCTATTATCCTTACTCCTGAACCGAAAGCTGATTCAAAAGCGAATGCTATACATTTTATAGGGGAACATTTCCAAAGATAAAACCTTTCCTTCATGCAGTATAATTTCTGTGCTCCCCCACCATATTATATGGCCTGATTTTGCATAAAACAGAGATTAAACAAGACGGTAGATTGACATCTTATCAAACAGCTACAGGCATCCAAAGTCTGAAAGATGAGGGAGTGGAGAGAAAGGAAAACTAAGGGGAAAGATCAAGGGGTGACTTTTGCCGCTAAAAAATTTACTCTGATCCTATTAACTCGAATTGGGTTTCACTATGCCATGAAGCTTCCACCCACCAAGACCTGCCAAAGAAAATGCCTGCAAATGAAGCAGAACCTGATCAATGTCATTCAATGAAATAAGGAAACTTGGTGTTGCAATACTGCATCAGAAAAAGAGAATCTCCATCTAAACTATCCCTAAATAACACCCTGCAGCAACTAAGTGGTACAACATCAACTGAAGATGTAAAATGCATACCACACACATCAAGAAGTTACATATATTAGACAACATTTTGTGAGATGCATGAATATTTTTAACATAAAAGAAAGACTACAGGATTGTATCTTCATTTAGCCGAGATAGCTCACCCCCCCCCACCCTAGACCACACCACCACCACACATCCAACCCAAAAAAGAAAAAATAGATGGATTTGCCTAAAGGGAGCAGTAGAGTACAAAGTAACTGCTAGAGGCACATTAACAGTTTAAAATTGAATTAGGGCATGCAGTGTAAAGAATATAAATCTATGCTCTTGGAACCAAGAAGATTATTGGTGGAATATTCCTTTAGCTGGGGCTGGAATTTTTTACTAATTAAAACAAGTAATCAATTCACAAAATTTTAGGTTTTGCATATTAACAGATGTCTAACCTCGTCCCAAGACTTTCCAGTAGCTTCAAGTAAAGCAGCATTGCATGTCTTCAGCTCTACCATAGCACCTGAGAACATTGAGGCAGCCTCTTCCCATCCCCTGTTATGTCCCATGCACCTGTACAAGGACTGAGTATTAGGTGATGCCACTTATATCTACAAGTCTATAATACAGATAAATCATATAAATGAGCTTACTTTATTGGGAACATGCTGTAGGTTGGAATATGTATCTGTTGGGTTTTGATCCATGAGCTTTCAATGTAAACCACTTTAATGTGCCTATATATGGGCAGAGGTTAGGCATTCAGGACTAGCTAGATAGTTAACTATATTTTCTTTTTTTCTCTTGGGTGTAGTTACCTAATCTATCTTATGGAGGGAAAGGGAAGATGAGAACTAGGAGTTTTGAACCCAAGGCCTCCTAATAAAGTAGGCTTTTACGCTCCATGCTATACAAAATGAACTGGCAGCTGTTTTCAAAAGATTAAATTATTAAATGCTATGGTTAGGTTGTATTAGGAATTTAGGATTTTGAAGTCCTGTCCTATTTGGAGTCAGTCTCCTTTGTTGTTTCAGTTTCCTAGTCAGTTTATGTTAGCCCATAGGATAAGAAATGGGTTAGGCCTTCCTTCAAGTGCTTGAGTCTGTTTTGGGGGATCCAGAATTGTAAATGAATTTTGATGAATGAAAAATATTGTCTTTGCTGCCATCATGGTATGATCTTCCCTTGTGTGATTAGGACTTAATTGGCATTTGGCACAGCCAACACCTAGAGCTGAGGGTGCTTTGGGATTTGGACTATTCTCTCATCTTTCTACTATCAGTAATTCTGCCATTCAACTACCTGTGATTTTCTATCCTTCTTCCATTATTTTATTGTTCTCTCTGGCCCTCAGCTCCTTCATTGTGATCTCTCTCCCCTTTTCTGTTCAGTTCTTCTTCCCATCCCTGTGATTCCCATAGCAACATCACCACAACTCTTCTATTTTATATCCTCAGACAGCCCCCCAGTCTCTTAAACTCCCCTCCCTTTTCCCATAATGACATTATTTAAACCTATTCTCTAGGGTGTCTTCAGGAAAAAAAGAAAACAAAAACCAACATAAGTAATCACTTTCAATCTTTCCCAACCCTCTCTCTACCTCCCTCTATTCTCCCCTCTGTGATCCCCCCCCCCAAAAAAAAAAAGAAACTATCTAAGAAGTCCGTACAGCCAGGTGAAGCCAACTGCATCACATAACTTGACTTGACTTGGATCCATCTGAGTGTTGATTCTGTTATATGAATTTTTGTACCTAATCCGGATTTTGTTTCTCTGTTTTCTATTTACTTTAGTACTCTTTTAATTCTTAAAATCAGTATCATACTAATAACTACTACCAAAAATATTTTCCTTATTCTTACTATTTTTTTTTTTGCTATTCCAGGAAAAAGTAATTTTAGGATCAAAATTCAGGAAAACCAAAGGTCAACAAACTGCCTTTATGTATGGTGTAAGGTATAGTGGCATATGGATATAGCATCCTTGAGGAGTAGACACAGTTTAGCTTCCAGGGTCAGCCTTAACACAACTAGGTGATGATAACAAACAATTTCCCACACCTTTTTATTTTGATGAAATTGGGGACAAAATTGAACCCAGTGGCCCAGAAGCATGGTGAGACATCCAGAATAAAAGTCCGCATCTTATGGACATCTGATTAGATTCTTTTTACAAACAGCAGGCCTTTAAAGTGAGGACATGAAAAGTCTGATAAATAAATTTACTGTTACGAATTCAACCTGTCACATTGTAGTCTAATTCAATTTGTCATAGAAAAGACATTTACTAATTCCATAGCATTAACCATACAAATATTTGATGGTCTTGATGTAAGAAATTTACCCATTAACCGTGAGATCTAAGGTTTCTTGACAGCAGGGAATTCCTAATCTAGATGAGGAACAAGACGTCTTGAAACTCAAAAGTCAGACTCACTGGGGGCTAGGCTCAACTGATCTAAGCTCCAAGCCAGCTGTGCCAGCAGCTATCCTCATTGAAATCTAGTGTTGGTTGCCCAGCGACCTGAGATCTAATGTTTTTTTTTACAATGGAGGATTCCTGCTGAGGAAAAAAAGGTCTGGAACTCAAAAGTTGAAACCTCCAGGGGGCTAGGCTCAACTGCACTAGCCTCAAGCCAACTGCACCAGCAGTTATCCATAGTGAGATCTAGTGTTGGTCTCGAACACAAGCGATCTGGGTGAGCATGGGCTTGCGAACCACAGCATCACAAACTACACTCACAGTTGTTGTTATTTACAAGTCGTATATAGGAAATCAAGAAGGCAGGCTTCATAAGATTGGACTAATGAATAAGATTGCCCATGGGAAGGGGAAATATAAGTTTGTATTTTTACCAAACCTCACTTAATTTTTTTAAATTTACAAGAAAACTCCCTAGTTCACTCGATTCCCCTAAAGAGCTCCTTTCCAAGGTGAGATTGACTTATGTTAATCCAAATTCCAAATCAGAGAGGATGGGAAGAGATTTGGATCTGCAAACACAGAGTTTCCTGTGTTCTTTTTTTCTGGGTTTTGAGAATCATCCAAGAAAATTGATGACAAGGGTATCCAGAGAAAAAGATCACCACAACCGTGATTAGCCACAGTTGCGGGGTTCTTCGCTGGGAAGAGGAGCCCTTCAGCGAAGCTTGATGGAAAACATAGAGATTGAAGACATGGATTTGGGATTTTATTCCATTCTTATCCAATCCAACCCCATATCTAGCAATGCTTGAAACACTCAAACCCACCTATCTATCTATAAATGGTGAAAAAAAGCCCAACCAAAACAAGACTTTATGCCCCCAAATTCACTTCAATCACTCTCTGTCAACCACAAAAAACCTTCAAAATAAAGCATTCTTGGGATTTTTCAATTTTTTGTAAAATGAATCCTCAACCTGTTCAAACCATTTTCAAAAAAAATTAAAAATAAAATCCATGAATTATTTTCTTTTCCATTGTCCTCATCAAGAGAGAAAGGCTCCCATTAAACCCTAATAAGTTCTCTTATTTAGGGGAGTTAACTAAAAAGCTCTTTATCTAAAGAAATCAGAGAGTAAATTCGATTTGGCAAAGGAAAGAGAGGTTTGAGCGATTGTCTAACCTTCTCTCATACCTTCCCATCTTGCAAGGTGTGAAGAGAGTTTAATCTCCTGCAGCGTCAATGATTCTGCCATTCTCTAGTTTCTTGGTTTGGAATGAACAGATTGGACCTTACGGAATATGATGGGATGATTCAGCCATTAATAAGAAATCTGAACACTCTTCTTCAATTGAACATCAGCCCCAAAACCACAAATAAGATGCAAGCACTTCTAGAAACCCATACTACCCAACCATAAACAGCTGCAAATCTTCCATCATCTTCTCTCCCCTTCAACCTTTTACTATCTCAAACCCTATCGCATTCCCTCTATAGATCCCCAAAATTGCAATGTTGAAAACCCTCACCTTCTTTGGATGAAGGTGGGTGGTTTCCAGGGGTCTTTTTCTAGCACAAAGAGAGATTTTTCAGGCCACGGACGGTGGTGGGTATTTTCCAGCAAGGGGCCAAGGTGAATCAAGTGAACCAGGGAGTTTTCTTGTAGATTTTAAAAAACTAAGTGAGGTTTGGTAAAAACACAAACTTAAATTTCCCTTCACCCAATGGGCAAAATGATCATTTCAATTTCAAAGTCAACAGAAAAATAAAGGTGGGTAACTTGATATTTTGAAAAAAATCAATTGAAGGCAGTTTTGATATATTTCCCAATAAAGTGGGCAGTCAAGAATTTAGGCCCAACTTAAGTGGGTGCCATGAAAACATTTGAGATCTTACACAACATAAAAATATATTCAATCACATACTGCTATATGAGATTAGATTACCTGGTGGAATAGTTGATCTCAGTATCCCAACTCTTAGCTGGGTACTGCCAAACAACTGTATTTCTGGTGTGGTTCTTCCTAGTTTACATGAGTGACTCTCAACTGTTCTGGAAAACCTAACCCCATAACTAGTCAATGGAACCCCAAAGGCTTCCAAAATCAGAGCATATAGTTAGCTAAGTTTGGACTAATCTAGGCCATAACTGCCATGAGGACCTATTAGAACCCACCATCAGATTGTAACAGGTTTAGTTGTCCTTTAGCAATGGGAGAGAAGAAGAAAAACAAATTGAGTTAAAAAGACTTACATCACTGTCAGTATTTCGTCCCTTGAATATTCACAGACGGCTTTTTGAATGTGGTCAGCAGTCTGCCCATCCATTGCTGCAATGGAATAGAAGCTCGAAAATAAATGCACCTCAGCTTCTAAAAAGCCTCTGACTTGTTCTTGCATAATTTTAAGTGTCTCCCTTGTACGAGCAGCATCGCTGAGAAATTGCACCAATGAAAGAAGTTTCAAGGCTAAGGTTGCACCACTAACGTATAAAATAAACAGGCGGATTACTGGATTGGGATGATACAAAAACCATAATACTTGGAATTCTATACCATATAAACTGATTTTTTTTTCCTATAAGAAAAGTCTAACCTAGACAAGATAAGTTCAGGAATCCAACCCAACTGTTGAAGCTTGTGAGTAACACTAATAGCATCGGCTCGTCCAGCTTTACTTAATGGGCGTTCGTGATCTGAGTCAGCGAAAAATGAGAAGTAAAATCAAGAAGAATGCATGTTAAGCATGGGATGAGCTTTTCTTGGCCAGTTCATTGACAATATCCACATAACCAAGCAAGAATCAGTCATCTAACAATCGGACTGCTGAATAGAAAAAATAAATACGATCCAGACATCACATTAGCACCGTTGCCTTGTTGACAAATGTTCCTAACTCGATCAAATTCATGGATACAGAAAAACAAGAAGCAAATCTCCACAGGGTTCGCAACAAACAAGTTGTCAAGTGACTGAAACATCAAACCCTAACAATTGAATATGAATGAAAGGAAAAAAGAACACAACCTCGAGTTTACAGAAACCCCTGAAGCTGGAGTAGTTTGATTACCTCGTAATGTACGATCTTCCCAGGAGCTATCGGCGTGGCGAAGCAAAATGAGGCGACGGCTAAGAGAGTTGGAAGTAGTCTCTTGTGTAGTTTTAGTATCACCTTGGACGGCATCGGTGAGAAGAGATCGAGAAGAGAAACGGTTGGGCTTGACGATGAGGGGAGATGAGCGTGAAGAAAAGGTTGTGGAGAAGGGAGTTGGAGAGATTGAAATAGAGTTACATAGCAGAGCCGCTTTCATGGCGCCTCTAGGGAGCTAGAATTGGTCGTCGTCCCTTGCCGTATTTGGTGTATCTTCTTGTACTTTCATTCTCTTTTTCGGCTTCTTCTATTGTATTCTATTATCTCTTCCCTCCGTTTCATATGCATGTTCAGGCTGTTTTACCAACAGATATCCATTAAGTCATTTACATCATTACCAAACAAAAAAGACATTAAAAAAAATTCAATTACAAATACCCCTTCTTGTTACGAAACTAGGTACAGTGATGATGACCCTTAAAGAAGGTTAAGTGATGATGTCACCACTAAATAAAAAATCAAAAGACCAATTTTATACCTTCTCGGAAAAAGTACAAAAATTTAAAATTTCATCCGTGCCCCCCTTTTTTTGTGGTCGGGACCTCGGGGTAGCACAAAGCTTTTGAGGATCCGGATTAAATGACCTTCTCAAAATACCCTTCTCATGAAATTTAAAAAGAATAAAATTACTAAAATATATCTATATTTGATTAGATATCCTTTCCATAGGTGGGTGGAGAGATTCCCTCTTCACCCATCTCCATCCTTCATCCTCCATCCTATCGGAAATCACTCACTCGCCCGACTATGCCGGAAACCATTGCCCACCCAAACCTACTACGGAAGAAAGGGAAAACCTCACACTACTCAAAGTCTCAAACCTAAAATCTTGCCTTTCTACCATCTCTGCTACCGATACCATCAATGTTAGTAATTAATGCCACCTCTACAACAAATTAGAAGACACCGAGCAAAACCAAAAACCCTACAACAATGAGCCAAACAAATGTGAACCAAAGAGGAGCTTGCCCAAAGACTAGATCACTACCTTCATTCCGACCTCACAAAACCCTAATTTTGCAACACAGGCGCCAACGCACATAGCATTTGTGTAGCCACACTAGTAGGTAGTTCCACTAACGCCACAAACTAGATTGGTTTGAAAGCAATGGGGCAAGGTAGGCAAACTGAAGAGGAAAGATTTGGAAAGATTCTTGCATGATTGAAGGTGCCAAAGTGCGAATCAAAAGGGTAGTCACGTGTTGAGGTAAGAATGCTTTAAAAAAAAACTCTCTTTCCAAGCTTTCTTCTTGGTATTTTGATAGATTGTTGGCTTTATGGATGAGATTGGTGAGTTGGGTTGAATGGAATGATTGTTCTTACTCCCCATTGTGTTTTCCAATCCCATTAAGGGATGAATCATGATTTCTCTTCGTTTTTAGACCGATTCATCCTCTCTGAGATGTTCGTGGGCAACTCTCTAATAACCAAATTGGGGCTTATTGGAGACTAATTGGGGTGTTTGAAAGGTGTTTTTCAAGACATTATTTCCATCCTATTGAGACCCCAAAAGTTTGGGTTTCGAAAAGGGCAAGAAGAGGCTTTTTATGTTTGAAGCCTATGGGTGGTTGACTAGGCGGTCGACCGGGTGAGTGCCCATCCAACTGGCCATTGCTCGGGTGTTGTGTTTTTGGTCCTTTGATGCTTAGTCTTGGCTCCAATTTATGCCTAATTTAATCCTTATGTTTCTAGGGTCTTTGTAGCTTGTTTACACTCTTGAATTGGTGGATTTCTTGGGCATTTGGAGGTTGTTTTGTCATTGACAGGTGAGAGATTCATTTTCATATATCATGTTATTAATTTGATTTCAATGTTTATTAATATAAATGTCAATTATTATCTTATGAAATGTGTGAGACTTTGCACGATAAATGGTGATACGGAGAGATTATGATCGCAGCCGGGTTCATCTGGTATTCAAGGATCTCGGAGAAAGCTTATCGGCGCGCCCCCTAATCCTACTATGGATTGGGAATCACCCTAATAATGGGAATTGGGGCGGGATAATCATTATCGAGGGATAATCATCACTAACCTAGGTTTCTCGGCCAGTCCACTAGTGAGTCTTGCTCACGGATCTAGCTGTTAAGATCCAACGACTACCCAAAGGGCTCAGTGCATCCACGGGAGTTCGGGTACCTCTATATAAACCTCACTACCATACAGGTGAGGGGATCGGAATACTATCGAGACTCGGGTTCGGATACATGTTGACCTAAACTACCGCGCTATCTAGATCACCTTTCCCGTTCTTCATTCCTTGCTGCGCTTCGCGCCGTTTGTGATAGTTCATCCCGACTTAGCCTCGGGGTGGACTCCCGGCCCACGTTGGGACATCACGAGGAGATCTGGGCGGCAGTTTGGTGGATCAAATGGTAAGGTGATATTTTATGTTTTTCTATTATTCAAGTCATTTCAAATTATGGTTGTGAATGTGATGTGTTGGAGAATTGGGTGATAATGCATTACATGAATATCAATCCGGGGTTGTGGGTTCACCCATTACCCTTGGTGCCTTCACATTCATTTAGTCAGTTATGTGCATCATACATTGGTGTCTAGATGCATTGCTAGATTATCTTCTCGAGTGCTACTACCCTTCGGCAGGGGTATTGAAGCCCGAATAACCCATGATGTCAATGGCTGAGACCTATGTGCATCGAGCAAGCCCACTACCATCATGAGATGGTAAGGTTGCATATGTATAGTGTTGGGCTAGTGTCACTTTCAACGTGATGTGCACTTTCCATTGGGAAGCCACGAGAGCGTCCTCTCATGCATATATGGATGACCATAGGATTGAAGGATCGAATCCAATAGATGCCTCCCGTTGAGGCTACCATTCCTAGGTGCAGAAGGATATTGGACCAATAGATGCCTCCCATTGAGGAAAGATATCCAGACCACATTTAGTACAAAACTATATGACTATGCATTAGACCTAGAGTTATCCCTGATGCCCGTCAATTCTTAGACCAAATGGTGATGTGAGAGAGTGGTGACCTATTCCCCAGCCATAGTTCGATGAGACTTAACCCAACTACAACGAAGAACCCAAGAGAAGCCTCTTGTCAAGGGAGAGTTACGAGACCGCCTAGAAAAAGGCTGGTGGGTAACTTAATGTGTTTCTACCATAGAGACCTCATTGTTAGAGTTAAGACCATATTTGCATACACATTTATTTATTCATCTCATTTACATATATACGTAGATTGTTTATTAAAATGTGTGATGGATGCATGATATATGGTCATGTTGACATTAAGTTCTGTTAAACTCATTCATTTCTATAGATACTTTTTAGATGTTATTACAAGTTATGAAGATTCTAACATTCCGGAGAATGCGCCACCGACCAAGCCGTATGACATCTTGGCAGGTGGAAATGTGGAGACCCATGGGGACGCATGTCCATGCTTGGACTATTCATATGGTGTTCAACTCTTGTGATCACCATTTGATTATTTGAGGTGTGATAAAGTCTAATCGAAATTGCATAACTCTCCTTTGGGAAATCGAAGGATTAAACTAATTTCTCATAAACCTTTCTTGTTGATGTTGAGACTTCTGATGTTTGATATTCACTTCTCCTTTAACTCTAATTTTACCTTTGTTTATCTTTTCAAATGATTGTAATCACTTTGTTAAATATTATGTTTGTATTCCTTTGCTCTTTGGATTATGCTATATTGTATTGTGGTTGTGGATTGGCAATGAACTAGGTCCTATAATCTGCATCACCCCCATGGGCATTCGGGTAAGTTCGATACCGACTAGGTGGGGTGTGATAGGGAGATATAATGAGAATCATCAACAAACATTCAATTCATACCAACTACCACAACCACCACCATCAATACTATCTATCATCATAAACACCTCAACAAATTTGGTGGAAAGTGAAGATATTGGGTTCTTTAACCTCAATCCATCTTCACTCACATGATTTGTGCTTTGGCATGTCCAAATCCTTAATATTTCACATAAAACCAAGATCTCCACTCCACTTGAGCTCTCAACCTCCGACAATGATAAACAATTCATGTAAGAGGCAAAAAAAACAATAAAATAGGGTTTCAAACATCAAATTTTTGAAATTGCCCTTTTTTTGGGTGGGGGGCTGTCAGTCAACACCAAACACCTCCAGGAGACTGTCCCTATAACTTCTTCATCCAAAAGTAGTTTCATCAGGCTTCGGTCGGGAGACTCCTCTAAACATGTTTGATTCAATGGTAACATTTACTTGGGCATTTGGGTCTTCCAACCTCAATTTCCGTGCATGCCAAATCCACCTTCCTAGGCCATTTGGGTTGGCTTTCTCTCTCCTTCCAAAATCATTTAAGGTGGTTAGGTCATCTCCTATTTCATCTGTGTCCATCGTTTCAACTTTCAAATCCATGGTGTCGACTTGAATGGACCACAATTGCCTTCTTCCAGCACTCTGATTTCTTGGACCTACAATGATGGGTTATCATGTTAGAACTCTAGGGGATTTCACAATCTCCATCCCAACGAATTCCCGTTAAGCACCTTACTCTCTTGGAGATGCAATAGAGGAGGGAGAAGGGCCTTTATTACAATTATGATAAAAAAAATCTTCACCATAGCATTGTTGTAAGAATCGACTATTGTTTCTTTTAGATTGTCAATATAAGGATGGTCGAACCAATCCACCGGAAGGCAAACTTCAAGGATGAAATTTCTCCTACTAACCTGCCTTCTTTCAAGGGGGTATATCACTGGCAATCCATTAAATTTTTGGTGGATGGTGGGAGTTCGGGTTCCCATATTACTTACAGATTCAGGTTGCTTGCCATTTGTTGTAGCCGATTGAGGAAGCTCCAAAAATGACAGTATGGATTGGAAGTGATAACCATATGCATTGTGAAGTGATCTTGTGACATCCCCCACAATCCTAACTAGAAAATCCATATTGTAGGTCCGAAAACCCATAGTACGAGTAGAAGCCAATTGTGGGCCATGCAAGTAGAGCCCATGGGATTGGAGTATGAACCAATGGAAGTAGATGGAGATGATGTTGAGTTGGGAGTTCTATCAGAGTTTGGAAGGAGATCTAACCCGGACAATTGACGGATGTGGTAGATGGATCAAGTATTCCATAATGACATGTGTGGAAGGTCCCAAAAATCAGGTAGGACCCTTCTAGAGTGTATAATAGGAACTAGGCTAGAGCCATGGGCTTTTTGGGCCTTGATTATGCTCCTAGAAGAAAAGTTCCAAGAGCTGCTTGATTGGCGTAGTTGCCTCGGGTGACTAGCCTAGTTTCAAGTGAAAAAGGGCAATTTTGGAAATTTTGATTTTTGAAGCCTTAGTTAATGTGTTTTCATTCTAAAATGTGTCATTATGATCTGAAGCCGTCACACGTCATTAGAGAACACTTTGCGAAGGTGAAAGACAATGTGAAGAGCATTCGACAAGGTTTTCAGAATGGTGAGTTGCTTTCTTAAAGGTTAGTACTCATCTTTTTCATTCTAATTCTCTTCCATAATTGATTTCTCCTATTGTCAAGACCTAGTTGAAGGCTTCTAGCTACTATATCAACCTACTTCTTCTACACTCTTTACTTTAAAGTGAATCCCCATTCACTTTGACTTTTCGGAGAAGACCTAATATAGGATTTATTAGGTTTTCATTCTTTTTGCTCCGTTTGATGTCTAAACTATGATAGATCATATTCTAGTATTATTTCAAAATTTTATAAGTAGTTTTGAAGTAATTTAGAACCCAATCGGGAAGCCTTTTGACGATCTGAGTCAAATCTGTTTGTACTTAGAGGCTAGTTGATTGGCCTGGTCGCCTTGGCGACCAGACCTGCACTGGTTGCCCCATGCAACCACTCCAATCAACCACACCTTGCAATGTTGGTCTTTGTTTCTCTTTTCAATGTCAAACCTCTAGGGTTATTTCTAACTTTGAACCAACATGTTAATAGGACTTTTTGGGAAGCGTGAACACATTTTTTGACTTACTTTTCAAGTTGCAAATAAATAGTGAGGTGAAGGCATTCACTTGCACATAACCATTGTTACTTTCTTGGTTGTTATGAAACTTGCTTATAATTTCACATACTATTGTTTCACAAATATAAGTGATTAATGATGCTATTGATATATGATCAACATGTGAGGTGAAGGCATTCACTTGCACATAACCATTGTTACTTTCTTGGTTGTTATGAAACTTGCTTATAATTTCACATACTATTGTTTCACAAATATAAGTGATTAATGATGCTATTGATATATGATCAACATGTGACTTATGGACTTAGATTGATTTTATGAATTGAGAATATGATTAAACCTTCTTGCTACTTGTGGAAAGTGAATATGTGTTGTGATTGTGAATTGGGGAATACCTTTTTTGGGTGTTTCGCTTGGGACATCAGCGGAGGTGGTATGGGACTCTATCCTCTAGTGCCCCCAACATTTTTCACGATTACTGGTTGCCATGACTAGGTGGTTTAGAAGAGTTTGGTTAGGTACCTTGTCATATCATCACCCTATCGGCAGGGTATTGATGTCAAGTGACCCATGACAACGATATTTGGTTGGTGGGCAACCAATATTGTGAGAATCATAAGGGGACACAACATTGCTATGGGGGCCATTCATTGGTAAGGTAGCATATAATAGGCTTGAGCTTGTAGGTGCCCAAGAAGGCGATAAGCATGAGGAGACACGAGAACTTGCCACCGATTATATGTGGATGACCAATAGGGTTAAGGGAAGGCATAATCTGAGAAGGAAACATTGACTCTAGATAGGAAATGATATTGAACTAAGAAGGCGAGAAGCATGAGGGGAGGTACTGGACTTAGAATGATGTGACTAAGTAGATGACTTATATTGGGTTAGGCTTATCCCTGACACGCGATAGTTCTCATGCCAATGGTGTGGTGAGAGAGTGATGACCTAAACCCTAGCCATGGTGATAGTCAAAGAAGGATTCCTTTACCCCTTACCCAAGATCTCAAGACTAGTAACCAACCCATGAGAGATCAAAGTGATGAGATCTACCCACAGGAGGTTGGTGTCCTATCTTAATGCATGTCTACCATTGGAGACCAGCATCCGTTAGAATATAGTTGCATTGTTGCATTCCACTTCATGATATGTGGCACTAAATGATGTATTGATTTGGACTATGATTTCGGTTATTTGTTTGTGACCTACTCGTTGAGTTATTTTGAGCTCACATTTCGGGGAATTTGTTTTTTTAGATGATTATGTAGGTAAAGAAGAGATCTTGAGCTGTAGTTCGGAGATACTTCCCATTTATTATATAGTTGAGGAAGCAATGAAAATTGATAGTGGCTCGTGGTACGATCCCAATATTAGCATGGAGCACTATTATGGCTCCAATCAACAATGATAGGAGACGCCTCATTCACCAATGGGACTATGAGCTGGATATTGATCCTAAGTTGCAAGTGTACAAACAATTGGAAAAGAAGGCGAAACATTGGAAGACTTAGGAGTTTTGATATATTTTACTTTTTCCATTCCAACTATTTTCTTTAGTTTTGTCATCACTTCCACACTCTAATTTGGTTTTGAGATCCTTCTAAGATCCTTTTTATTTGATATATTATTTATTAATATTATAACATTAATTTATTCTTGCTCATGATTGGACTATTGTGTGGTATGGTTGGTGATTGTTTGAGGCCTAATCTGTGGGGCTGTGGATCACTTCCCGCATATTCAGGTGATTGGATATTAGCTAGGTGGATGTGACGGATCTTATGTAGCATCTCTGTTACATTAACCACTTATGACATCACCATTGACACATTCATTTTGCTAATGTTTGATGAGGATTTGGTCTTAGGTGTTCAGTGGCTAGCCAGATGTGTTTGATTACGGCATCTCACTTTGACATTTATAGTGGATGATAAATCAATCATTCTCCAAAGCGATTCACTTTGAGCTCCTTATTAGGTGCAATTTGGGGAAGTGCAGCGTATGGCGGAAATGGGGTCTTATGTTGCTTTACATTATTTGGAGTTGTAGAATTCCTTCATGCCAACTCCAGCTTGCACCAATCCAAAATTGCAAAATCTTCTTCAAGAGTTTAATGAGGTGTTTGATTAATCACATGGATTACCTCCTCAGTGTTAGTAGGATCATGTGATTCACTTACGCCTAAATGCAACGCTAGTCAAGGTTAAACCATATAGATATCCTTGTTTTCAAAAAACATAAATCGAGTGCATAGTCAAATACTAAATGCATGGATAATTCTCCCAACTATAAGTCCACTTCCCACCCCTAAGTTGTTGGTTAAGAAGGAAAATGGAATGTGGCACTTTTGTGTAGATCACAAAGCGCTTAGTGCTATCAACATTCATGATAGGTCCCCCATACCTACTGTGGACATGCTACTTGACGAATTAAAAGGAGTTAACTTTTCGAAGTTGGATGTTCACTCTTGATACCATCAAATTTTAATTAGAAAAAGAGGACATTAATAAGACAATGTTTCAAACCCATGATTGCCAAGGTTTAGCGCGCGCGGTGGGCGGCGCGGGATATATCATTGGGGCGGGGGGTTCTTTAAACCTTGCCCATGATTGCCATTATAAATCATTGTAATGTTGTTTGGGTTGTCCAATGCTCCTTTTACATTTCAAAGCATGATAAATTCTGTTTTTAGGCCTTATTTGTGCATCTCCTTTTCTTTTTTTTTTTCAATGATATTCTGGTTTATAGTTTTACCGGGATTCAAAATTACAACATTTAAGGGAGGTAATCCAGACTCTACAACAACCCCCTTTTGTTTGCCAATCATGCTAAATGTGCCTTTGGCTAATGAACAATTAAGCACTTGGGACATTGTGTTTATGAACAAGGGGTGAGTGTTGACCCTGGGAAAGGTCTTTGTTGTTGTGAATTGGCCAATTCCATGCACTCTATGGGAACTCAAAGGCTTTTTAGGGTTAATAGGCTATTACAGAAGGTTTATCTACCGTTGTGCTCACCTAGTGGCTCCTCTCACATAACTTTTTAAAAGGGGTCTATGGTTGGAACAAGGAAGCTCAACAACCTTTTTAAACACTACAAAAAAATCCTCATGATAGCCCCTTTGCTCACTCTACTAGACTTCTCACTTCCAGTCACCATCAAGAAGGAGACTTTTGGTGAAGGTATGGGTGCTAGTCTCTCATTAACACCACCCAATGCATTTTTTAGTAAGAAATTTTACCCTAAAATGATGCTTGCTTCTACCTATACTTAGGCAAATGTATGTTGTGATGCAGGTAAATCACTCATTGGACAATATTTACTAGAACATAAATTCACCATTCTCACAAATCAACAAAGTCGAGAGAACTTGACTAAGAAGAGAATTTGAACTCCAGAGCAACAATATTGATTGTCCAAGTTATTGTGGCTCTCTTTTAACATTCTATATAAACTAGGCAAACAAAATTTTGTTGTTGATGCCCTCTCCCACATGCCTTTAGCAATTGCAACTTCATTTGCCTTCTCTCAGCCATGCCTGAGTTTCTTGGACCAATTATGAGCCACATTAGAGCTAATAATGAATTAAGTGCCTTATGAGATTTCTTAGTAGTAGATCCGATAGTGGCTAATGGATAGATGGTGTGGGATGGTTTTCTTTTTTATAACCGGTGACTAGTTATCCCTGCAACATTTCCTCTATATGACTAGTTCTTTAGGGCTTGTTTGGTTACTTGAGTATGAAGATTACAAAAATCTAGAGATTTCAAATCTACAGATTTCAAATTTATGGAGTCATGGTTCATAAAATTAACTGTTTGGTTAACTTGATCTTCAGAATGAAATTTGTAGATTCATCTTGAAAAAACATTTATGGAGTCATTGTTCAAATGTTTAACATTTTTATAGTAGAGTGGAAATCTCTGGATTTCACCTCATTACCCATCAATATACAGATTCACATTTTTAGTTAAAAAGGTGAATCTCTAGATTTCATGACTCTAGAGATTCACACAACCAAACAAGGTATAAATCTCCCGTTTGTGAATCCAGAGATTTGAAATCTCTGGATTCATGCAACCAAACAGGCCCTTAAGGAATTTCATTCTTCTCCTATTTGGGGGTCATGCCGGTTTCTTGTGGACCTAAAAGCGTGTGGCCACCAACTTCTTCTGGAAAGGTCTTCGATGCAATGTCAAGCAGTAAGTGGACTCTTGTTCAATTGGTCAATTGACGAAGCCTCAAACTTGCTCGCTAGGTGGCCTCCTTCAACCTCTCCCAATTGCTTCCCAAGCATGGGATGGCATTCAATAGATGTCATTATGCTAGCTTCAAAGGGAAAGACAATGATCTTATCTTTTATTGATTCTCTAATTTTGTTAGGATGGAGTAGCAAGTTGGTTAGAGTGACTAGAATTTCTTATGGTGTTTATGATAAGGCCCATGGTCTATAAGTAATGTAATAGAGATCGAAGTAGGTATGAATGAATTTATTCCTTTCTCTTTCTACCCATTTTCCCCTTCATTTCGTGCCCCCTGAAGTGGCAAGAATTGTTTAATTTGTTACACCTGTCAACGAGTCACACACATAATTAAGGTGGAAGGATGTCCAAAAAGTATTGATGTTACAGTTAGACCACCCCTGCCCTTCACTTTTTATGGCTTATAAATTAAGAATGGAAGCCAATATAAATTGCCATTCCCTTTAAAAGACATCCAAATCTAAAGTAATAATCAAAGTTTTGTAGTTCATGCATCAAAAAAGGTAATTCAACAGTTTAATATTCCTCTTGCTTTTACTTTGTCCAAACAAAATAAGAAAAAGTCCTTGGGTTAGCTGGTGGAGATCAAAGTAAATGAAAGTATTCTAAAGCTTCTCTTGTCTTAAAGAACACATGTTGTGGCTGCATTTTTGAATGATTGATCTAGGAAGAAAAGAGGTGATAATTACGTGTGTAAGTTTGCCCTTGGTGGTCCTAGGGTCGGCAGAGAAACTCGGATTCAGCGGATTATCCCGTTTGGTTGTAAAAACTCTATTCAGAATCTACCCTTTCCACGTGATTGATTAGGGGTGACGAGTTTAAAGCTCTTTCCTTCCAATCCGTGTCGGTTTTGGTGACTATTTCTTTCCCAACTCTTTTTATTTTCTCCTGTTTGTCGTTTGATCTCCGCTCTGTCCGCCTTCTAAGTCATTTTAAATTTCAATAGAATTTCAAGCCCTGGATTATGGCCAAGGGTAAGGTGTCAATTGTGTACCAAAACCGTTTAACTGTACCGAACCGTGCTGTCTAAAACCTTACTATACTACACCATTAAAAATCTATCGTATGAATCTTCTTTGGCTACAATTCCGGTTTACGCACGTACCCATCGGCATGTACCAAAACAATCGGATTGGTATCATACCAAATTAAGGAATATAAATATAATTTTACAATTATAACACTTTACCCATAGTTTCAGTTTTTTTTTTTTCACTCCTCTTCTTAGATTTACTTGTTTTGTCTCTCTTAATATCATATTCTATCAATTGTTTGATCGCAATTTCATTAGGATCTTAGTGAACTAATAACAAAAGTGGCATGGGTTTGTTTGTACTAAAATTGTATTGCATTAGCTACCGTTAGGGGTGTCAACGGTGAGGTTTGAGGCAGTTTCGGGGTGGGTCTAACGGTTTCGAGATGAAAAACACCTAGCCCAAACATGGTTCATTAGCAAAATAACGGTTTCGAGCCGATTTCGGTTTGGTGCGGTTTGGGTTCGGGCTAACTAACGGTTTGGGCTAACAGTTTAAATTCGGGTTGACTAACGGTTTATGGTGTGTAAGAAAAAAAATAAGAAGAAACAATTGAGCATTTTACAACAAAAGTGAATATTATATGGAAAGCAAAGTTGTTATTGGTGTCAATGCAGGGTTGGTTGTGTGGTAAAGATCCATACTTCTCGGTGGAGAGGCCATGGGTTTGACCCTTGTTGACGGCGGCATTAAATTTCCAGTATTAAAAAAGCACCAGCACCAAGAAAAGAAAATTTACTATTGGTTAATTTTCATTAAAAAAAACCACCCATTCTATATAAATCAAGAACCTATATATTAAGTAGTAAAATGACTACTTGATCTTTGAATTCATGCTTAATTTTTTTAATTGTCTATACCAACTACCTAATGATAATATAATAATTCAAATACTATTTAATATAAAATTACAAAATGGATTGTAAACGGGTTATAATGGGTTGCGGTTCGGTTTCGGGTTGGTGAGGGCTCCACAACCCTCAGCTCAATTATAGCCCATTAAGGTTCATTTCGGGTTAGTTTGGGCTATAACGGGCTGGTTCGATTCGGACTATAAATTGACACCTCTAGTTACCGTGTTTAAACCGTTTTTCCTCACCAATTTAATACCAAAACTGTACTGAACCGTTTTTACAAATATCGAACTACGCCGTACCAGTATAAATTTGATACGGTACGATTCTAATTTTTAATATTCTAAGCAAGTACGGTATCAAAATCGGACCAATTGACACCCTTAGCTAAGAGTGGCCGATACAAACCGATTTTTTTTTCAAACTTTAGCCCATAGAGAAAGATTTTCTCCTTCAACCTCATGCCATGGGTTCCGGTTCCGTCTGGGTTTTGTGTACCATATCTCAATCACGAAAGAAAAAAAAAACTTGGAGAAAGAGGAAGAAATGACTCAATGAGGTTATTTTTTATTTGACTTCTTTGGATGATTATCTGGGAATTGTCGGCGCACGAGCTGTTCCCTAGTGTCCCCCAGGCCCCAAACCTACGGACCATGGAGATCAGATCAGAGATTCAGAAGACGACGGCAATCATATCATTAATTAGATCGAGATTTTGTGGCATCGATATTGGCGGACACAGATCCCATCTCCACGCGGCCTCGAACTCGGCCACTCACTCCTCGGGCTTGGCCCGCTCGGGCGTTGGAAGACGACAAGTGTAACTGTCACCACAGTGCACTCCACAAGTAGCGGTCAAGGGCAAGCAGCATTCAGGAAAGTGAAAACCGAAAAGAGAGGAGGAGACGTGAAGAATGAGAATAATTAAATAAAAATTAAATTAATATTTATTAAATAATATGCGAAAAGGACGAATAACACCAGAGAGAATAAACTTTATCGGATGTAGGACCGTATGAGGTATCTCTATCATTAATAACAGTAAACGATCAAAATTGCAAGGACAGGAGGAGAGACAGATCAGTGGAATAGCCAGAGAAATAAATATTATTAAATCAAATAAAAAGAAGAAAAAAGAGAGAAAAAAAAAAAAAAAGGGCAAAAAGAAGCGCTCGAACTTTCGAATTTTCCGCCGAGAGGTGTCGTTGATTTGGTCACGCCGTCCAAGCAAACGAAACCAGATAGGTAGGTGTTCATCAATTGCCAGACGCTCAGATTTCCTTGTGCTGGTTTCGGTGTTGCTATCTCCATTTTTTTCTTCCGGTTTCGTTGGATTTCTTCTTTCTTTTTTCTTTCTTGCTGCTCTCTGCATAGAGTACTCGATTCAGCTAGCAGCTGCTCCTCTCTAATGAGGGCTTCTCTTAGGGTACGTTAAATTTTCTTCTAGTTTTTTCTTGAATTCGAACAACTCTAGGCTTTTTCTCCTCCTTGTCACGGGATATTTTGGGCCTGTGAATTGGTTTCTCATTTGTATGGTTTCTGTTTTCTAGTTTAATTGTGAGGTTGGAGTTCGTGCTGGTTGCTGACATTCATGGAGATTTAACGCTTCTTGGTTTCTCGAGATGATTCTTTAATTTTTTTTAACGGTTTCTCTTCTCTGAATGGGGTTGCTCCAATAAGCTCAGCTTTGGTGCCTTCAGCTTT
The DNA here is from genome assembly GCF_041222555.1 of Hakea prostrata. Classification (NCBI taxonomy): domain Eukaryota; kingdom Viridiplantae; phylum Streptophyta; class Magnoliopsida; order Proteales; family Proteaceae; genus Hakea; species Hakea prostrata. Next base: position 2,346,240 of record NC_142610.1, on the reverse strand, counting down.
TCGATCTGTGCAGTGTTTCGTGTTGGTTACGTTGAACTTGATAATTAGACGTAAAAAGAAAAGAAGGGGAAGCCATTTGAAAGAAGGAACATTAATTAGCTTGCTACCCTTAACGAGGAATCATTTTTCAGCCTTGACAAACTTTGAAAACCATCGGGACTGTTGAGTATGCTAGATTTTGCATTTCTCTGGTTATGGAAGGCTCTACTATTTCGATGTTCACTTTTTGAGCTGGCACTGTATGCGCAATTATGGGACATGCTGAAGACCTGAACTGCTAATCAAATGAACTTGCCGCATGATTCTCTGTTTTGCTAATTTCTTTTTCGATTACACAGTCCTTATATTTGTGTGTTTATGTGTCATTCTGAATTGGATTCTATCGTCCAGCAGTTCATTGTTGTCTCCTCTGTTTTATTTTGTGTCTGTAGATCATGAATTCCCTCCGGTTCTCTGGAGACTGTTGTTCGTACTCTACAGCTTGAGGCCCAGGTTCATCCTTCTGTATTGCTCCGAAATGTCAGGTAAGTCTTTGTAGCTCGTTAGAATGCTCAGATCTTACTAATTCCTCGGTTGGAATTTCGAAAAACAAACATTCTTCCTCCACCCAATCCTCCTACTTCCCGTGGGGGAAAAAAATATGAGGAACTCTGATGATTTTTCTGGACTTTGTAGCTTTTAGATAATGTTATTGGATGCCAGCCTTGCTATGCAAAAATGTTTAAACAGTTCACAATTTTAATTTGTTGCACTGAAGGCCCAGAAGGAATTGGCATCCATGATGAAATAAAAGAAAGGAGGTCTGATGTTGAGAATTCCGAGGATGAGAGACGCCAGACCAAAATTGGAGCGCTCAAGAAGAAGGCAATCTGTGCTTCCAACAAGTTCACTCATTCTCTAAAGAAGCGTGGAAAGAGGAAAATTGATTATAGGGTCTCTTCAGTTTCTATAGAGGACATAAGAGATGTCATAGAGGAGAGTAAAGTCCATGAATTGCGTCAGAAGCTTCTTGCCAAGGATTTATTACCTTCTAAGCATGATGATTATCACACTATGTTAAGGTCAGTCCATTTTCTGAAATATGCTCCTATTCCACGTCTGATAAATAACCTATCTTCAGACTCCTCTGGTTGATTGCTTTAATTAAGGTCTGATAGCCAATTCAACTGCCATAGATAAATTTTAGGTTAAGTTTAGAACATTCCCTGTCTGTAAGAGTAGTCCCACCATATAGTAGTATGGTGTGTTCATGGGGTTTCTGCTTTGTAGACTACGAAGTCCCACCGTGTTGTTAAGGTTGGGCAAAGAGTTATTAGGTATGTGTAGTGTGAAGTGATGGTCATGGTGGGCGCCATGCTTATAACTCACTCATATTTTTCTCTGCATGTTCTTTTTATTGCTTTGTTGTCTTAAACACCTTACTATTCCTTTTAAATGTTGCAGGTTTTTGAAAGCAAGGGACTTCAACATTGATAAAACTGTTCAAATGTGGGAAGAAATGCTCCGATGGAGGAAGGAGTTTGGAGCAGATACCATATTGGAGGCTAGTGCAGTATTTTATTTAACTTCACTTTCTTTGTTGACTAAACTTGGAGATTGATGACCTAGATGTTTGCAAATGTGTTTTGTCACTAGTGGTGCATTGCAAAGTGGTTAAGCCCAACTAGTTTTGATCCTAAGATATTAGTAGATCAATCTAATATCCTATTCACAAACAAAAAGATGATAATATATTTATATAGCATGGAGAATTAGGGTATCTGTTGGATATTCAGCTTGTTCCTTATTGAATTTTACCTTCAATTTGACACCATATTGAACTATATCTTCAGGACTTTGAATTTGCAGAACTAGGGGAAGTTTTGGAACATTATCCTCAAGGCTACCATGGTGTTGACAAAGATGGAAGGCCTGTATATATTGAGAGGCTTGGGAAAGCTCACCCTAATAGGCTTGCACGGATTACCACAGTCAATCGCTACTTAAAGTACCATGTGCAGGAATTTGAGAAGGCACTACGTGAGAAATTTCCTGCATGTTCAATTGCAGCAAAGAGGCACATTGGATCAACTACCACAATATTAGATGTTCAGGGCTTGGTATGTTATGATCTCCATTTCTTGTGCTTTCATGGATTCAAGTTCTCTACGGGATCTTCCTAGCTCCTTAGTAACTATTGAACTTTTGAATTTGCATAATATCTGTTGCTTCTAATCTTTTACCTGCATCATGCTGTCAAATAATTTGGTTTCATCACAAGAATGGAATTGATTATTTGGTTCAGCTTGAATATCCTTTTCTTCTGTTCCTTGTTTTCAGTATGTTCTATGGTGTTGTCAGAATTCTAGAGATGAACTAGATGTACACAACTACACTTGACTGGGATCTCTTATAATTTGGTAATAACAGACAGGAACAGAATAGAGGAACAACAGGGAAAGTTATATTATCTAGAGGGCAACCATCAGACCTGCCAAGGATTCTGCTCTTGAAGTCAGAGAAATATGTGTGGATGATTTTGAGCTTTCTTACTATTCAAGCTTAAGTCTAGACCAAGAATTTTCAACAAAAAATCAGGCAATCAGAGTTGAGAACTGTTCTAAATTACATATACACCCTCTGTGATATAGACATTTACGTTTCCACCCCCTAAAATTTATTCTATTATGTTTGCATCCCTTATGTTTCAAATTATATATCAACCGTACCCCTACTGTTAGAACAATAAGTTTAAGTGATGAGTCAACTTCTACTGTATTTTCAAAATTCTCATATTACCCTTCTTTATTTCAAGCCCTAAAAAGAAAAAGAAAACCAAAGGAACGACGGGATCCACTACAACTGTGAGAATAACAGATCCTTCTCCCTGCTACCACTTCATCTTTGTTCCTTGTTGCAAAACTCACATGGTTGCAGGGATCCTCTTTTAAAACATTGGTGGTTTGTCTCGAATGGCAGCTAGAGAAACTGCTTGGAGAACTTCTCACCTTGAATTGATTTGGCAGCTAGATTCCTCTTTTAGAAATGAAATCCAGTTGCAGGGGATCCCACTTCATCTTATAAAACATTGGTTGGACTGCTCTTTACATTGGTGGATGCTGTGTCTTGAATGGCAACTCAGTCTGTTCCTTTTGGTTTTTCATTCCTGTGTAACACTGGTAAAGTGAGAGCCATGATATATGTGAAACAAGGAAGAGGTTTCAAGAGATCGGTAGGATTTGTTCTCAAAGGTCAATTCTTTGAGGGGTTTGTGTAAGTCCTTCAGTGGTTGAGATTCTACAACGCTTAAATTACCACCACAGGATGGAAATTACAGGAACACTGATACCTGTAAGCTTCAAAAACCCGATCTTAGCTTTGAATCTTCTCCAATACAAGGGATAATTCATAAGCACCAACTCCCCTCCCACACAATTCTCTTGGATTGGAAGTTCTGCTTTGTGGGATAGTGAGTTTGCTTCATTTATTCGTAATTTGTGTATGACATGATGGCTGGATGCACTGTATGCACCGCTGAAATGAGGTTAGAAGTTCAAGACATGATGACGTCATATGAAAGGTTGGATTTTCTTTAATGTTACAGTAGAAATAATCTGTTAGGAAGTCTAAGCGGCAACCCAAGGGGAAAAAAAGGAAAAAAAAAAAAAAAAAAAAAAAAAAAAAAAAAAAGAAAAAAGAAAAGAGAAGAAAAAGAAGAAGACTAGACTTCTTCCAATTTGCCAAAAATATAGATATGTAATGAAAAGAATTTTCAGAAATATTAAACATCTTAGAACACGAGCCTTCAAAAGGTTTCAGGCTATTCTTTTGAGACTTTGTTTGATGTTCTAATGTGAATGGATTTCTGATGTAGCAAAAACTTGTATTTATAACTAAGAATGTAATTGTTAGTCTGGGGTTTCCAGAAAAAACAAAGGAGAATGAAGAGAAGAAGAGGAGAAGGTGGAGGGTCAGAGGAGAAGAAGAATATCAGAAGAGAAAGAATAACTTTTAGTAAGGGCAAATAGGTCTTTTTATATTTAAAACTAATGGTGTTAGGCATAGGGAGACATTTGTAAGAGAATAAATTCCAGGGTGTTAAACATAATTGTTTGCAAACACAGGGTGTCTATATAATTTGCTCAAAGAATATCATAGATCACTGATATACTGATCTGAGAGCTGGAATTCAGTTTTAGCAAAGATATCCCCAGAGCTAGTAATGAGTGTAACAAAATGAGTGGTATGTGTGCTTTGGATTCTTGTATCTGGTTGGACGATGACCTACTCCAACCTAATTGGTGGACTAGCAAAGGGCTCAAACTATATGCTATGACACAATCTTATGGATTAACCTGTTTACCTGTTTGGAGTATTTTTTTTAATATATCTTGCGGTTCTCTTATAAAGAATAGTGAGATTTGGTGTTTCAGCTTAGGCTTTTGGGTGAGAGCTTCTAACGCCTTTTTGGATGTTCTTGAGAGACCTCCATATCTGTTACATTGTGAAAACTTCTTTTACCTTAGCATGGATGTAGGACATTGCATTGGTGTGTGAAACACATCAAATTTTCTGTCATTTTTGGTTTGTTTATTGTCTGTTCATTATTTCCTTGGTATGCGTTCTAACAAATTAGTAGAAGTTAGAGAATTATGGGAACTAGAAAAATTGAGCAGAATTAGAGAAACAAGAGAGAAGAGAGAGGATTCATGGCACCCTATAATTAATTGATCTTCAGAAAGGAGGAGATCAATCAAGACTATGTTCCCTTAGGCACACCTCAACAACATAAAAGTTGTTGAAAATATTCAATAGAATTTTTTTTTTCTGGGGGGTTTGTGGGGAGGTGTTACTACCTAATGGTGACCTTTTGAAATTTGTATAGATTATGCTCATCTCTTTCTAATTCTAAGTAAACCTCATTTTATTCAGAACACTGTCTTAGCTAAGAAGTATGGTCGTCAAACTCAAACTTCTTACTTAAGAAGCTAAAGACACTATTCTTATATTTAGAAAGCCAAAATCACTATTCCTATGTTTAAACTTGTTTCCAAATCATGGGCTTACAGATTAAGCCCATTGCAATGAAACCCACAAAGAGCTCAACAGATACTGTTACTTCCCAAAGCTCAATTCCAGTCCACTGGATTGCCACGAACACCTTGTGGGTTGCCGAAGCTTGTGCCTTGGCTTCTATGGTGATTCATATCAATCCTTGCATTCCGATGGAACTCCATCATTCTGCTATTTACAAGAGGGCATTAACCTGTTGGAATTACTGTTACAGTGATGGTTAAAAAGATGAATTTTATAATATTTTATTTGGATTATTTCTGTGGTATTAGCCTCACATTTGTGAAACTTTAACTTGTGCCTATTTGACATACAGGGTATCAAAAATTTCACCAAGATTGCTGCAGATCTCCTTTCTGGTATTACGAACATTGATAACAATTACTACCCTGAGGTACTTATTTCTTTGCGATAGACTTACATCCTGAAGAAGTGATTTGGCATAGAGTTGTTATACAGCTGCTTTTTTGCAGACGCTACATCGTATGTTCATTGTTAATGCTGGCCCTGGCTTCAAGATGATTTGGCTTGCTGCGAAGAAATTTCTTGACCAAAAGACAATTTCAAAGATCCAAGTAAGAGGAAGTAGTGGGGAAAGTTACATAATTTTGTACTTTTCTGCTGTCTTACATGATTTATGAAATTAACCTCCAACTCTTAGGTTCTGGAACCCAGATGCTTGAGTAAATTGCTGGACTTCATTGACTCAAGGTGTGTATGTCTGTCTGAGTTGATTCCTTGAATTTTTCATCCACAATCAGCTTAAATTCATTGCTTCTTCTTTTTTTCAGTGAACTGCCTGACTTCTTGGGTGGAACATGTACGTGCTCTGTCGAAGGAGGGTGCATTCGATCTAGTAAAGGACCATGGAATGATCCTGATATAATGAAAGTAAGGCTATCTCTCTTTATCTAGCAGACATAAGTTATTGGATAATTTTAATCAAAGATAGATTGTGATCTGGAGTCTGGACCATCTGGTTTCCGATAAACAATGTTTTCCTAAGTTGGTTCTATCATTTGTAGCTTGTAAATAATGCAGAAGCAACATTTGTGAGGCAAGTCACAAAAATATCTGACAAGGAGGAGAAGATCAGTTCTTACATTAGGATACAGCAAAAGGTAGTTTTTAATCTATATCATGCAGCAGTTTATATGGCTGGAGGTTCAAATTATCTTATTATTTTTTTACTCAGGGAAGGAATAGTGATACATCAACAGCTGAATCTGGATCAGATGTAGATGTTGATGATTCTTGTTCTCCTACTGAGCTACAGAGTTCAAAGTTTTCACGATTGGCTCCAGTTCATGAAGAAGTAAGTTATGGCATGTGTTATTCCATTCCATCTACGTATTGAGCTCTTGGTTTAAACAATTGAAAGCCTCATTTTTTATATGAAGGTTTTATACAAGGATGGGTTTGGAGGGTATCTCTAGATTGGGACACAAGTTCTCTATGGAAAGTGAAGTGAAAGAGTATAAAAATTTTTAATAGCTAGTCTAGGTAATGGGTCTGGATTGACCAAATGTCAAGTTTCATTCTTGGATCAAGTCATGTTCCTTCCTATGTGTGTCATACATTTTCATGCTCTGCATCATGTGGTTATTTGTGAATTTTCAATGCTCAAGCTTGCCAGGGGACCTGGGAGGGTTGCCACCATCCACAAAGTTTCAGCTCTTGGATACTACCTTGTCAAAACTTGGCCAACCCCTAGAGCTCTGACTGTAAAACTGTCCCCCTTCTTTTGTGTCCTTTCTTTTCTCCCTTTTTTTTTTGGGGATGTGGGGGTGTGGTTGAGTGGTTTGGGGTTAGGGTTTGGCTTTTAAATGGTTGGATACAAGATATTCTATGTGAGATAAAAAGAGAATTCATTTCCTAACCAAGTTACCTTATGGAACCAAAAGAAATATTCAACAAATTTACTTGAATAAACATAAAAACCCATATAAATGGGTTCCCTGCATGAATGATTTGTGTTTTGACTGCATTGCCCAAAACTGACCTGGTGAAATGAACTCTGGTCTGATCCAAGCTTGGAATTTCATTGCTTGATACCTCCTAGTGATGTCTAATTTGAATCAGTAATCAGGTTTGCTTTGGCCTCGGGAGGTTTAAGCGGTAACTTTGTTGATATAAAATATTCTTTAATTTCTATTAAAATATAAGATGCTAAATTATGCTTCAAGCAAACTCGGATGACCCAAGTAGAATGGCAACCAGCATTTAGTAGTTCATTCATATGCTTTCTAACTAGCAGATACCATCCTTGGTTGATCCCCTCCCCAGCCAAAAAAAAGAAGAGTGCTATTAGAATGTATGCTCCTTCACTGCAAGGGAGAGAATATGGTTGTGTCAGGCGCTAGATCACTAAGGCATGGTTTTCTGGGATTCTGGTTAGGTTGTTCCTATGAAGTGGATGAAAAAGAGATGAAGAAACAAGGGTAGAGGGTCAGAGGAGAATTGACAGAGAGAGGGGTGTAAAGAATGAAAAAGGAAAAAAGGATGAGGAAGAGGGATTGAAGAAGAAACAAAAGAAGAGGGTAAGATGGAGGATTCAGAGGGGTGAAAATAATGAAAAAGAAATAGATAAGGAAGAAGAATTGACAGAGGGAATAAGAAAGAAGAAGTTGATGAGGAGGAGGCGGATAAGTTTAAGGAGGAAGAAGTATTGACACAGGGACAGGGTAAGTGAACGAAAATGAAGAAGAAGAAAGAAACAAAAGAAGCAGAGACAGAAAGGGAGAGTGAGGGGTTGGGGGGGGGGGTTAGGTCCTAGGTGGCTGCACAAGAGAGGGAAGGGGTGGGGGAGGGCTGCGAGTGAGAGAAGAGGAAGGGGGCTGCTGAACTTGTGAAGGTGCTGAACTGCTGCTGGAACGTGAAGAAGATCTCTCAAAACTTCAACCGTGGCCCTTCCAAGAAGACCACAATTCTTTCCCTCAGATCTCAGATTCTTTATTCAATTCAACTTGCCTTTTACAATGAATGGGGTGGCTATTTATAGCCTTACAAGTGGAGGGAAAGACTAAAGACTCTAATTAGGAAATAAAGACTGACTGAAGTGGGGAATCCTTTATACACTAGGATCCACCTTACAACCAATTAAATAACAACCACACAAACAAAGAAATTAACTTGTATAAATCCAGTAGAAATCTTAATTTAAAATAGATTCCTAGTGGCATTCCAACTTTAACTAGGACGCGGTTAATTGACTCAAACAAGGAAATAAAATCAGATTTGGACCCAAAAAATTAAGACAAGAATTCTGAAATAAAAATAATTAGCAAAATAAATGGGAAAATAACCAAAATGTCCCTGGAGGGTTCAGCCAGCCACTAGTTTGCCACTTGGATTGGGCCTTGGGACCCAAATTAGGGTTTTGGCCAGGAGGAAATCGTGCTTACATCACACCCTCTGTCAAACTAATAGAACCAGGAAACAAAGAAGATCAAAATGAGGAAGAATAATTGACACCAGGAGGGGAAAGAAAATGAAAAGGAACAAATAATCAAAAGAAGCAGAGATGGAAGGGGAGAGTAAGGAAGATCTGAGGAGGGTTTACCTGATTCACTTGGTCGTTAAAATCCATCAAGCTCCTCCTATGAAACTACAAACCCCTTTTCATGGAGAAAGAGGCCTCATTAAAGACCCTATAGTTTTCTTCTCTGCCTGTAATGTCTATATGTTTCTGAATTAAGTGAATTCCCTCATATTCATGTATGCATACAGACATACATAGGGCACAAATCTGATTATACTGTATAGAAGGTTGGGTTTGGAAACCGTAGCCTCTAGCAGTAGACCAACTTCTGGTAGATCTGGTTTGAATCAGGTTCAGGTTGTCGATGGACCTAATTGCCTACTAAAACAACAACTTGGGTTCTTGGTACATGAAATTGGTTTAGGTCTTTCTTAATGCAGATCTATTGGAAAATTTCAATATGTGAAACCTGACCATCTCCTATGACTCTAGATATGTTGACCTGGACACTTCAAATCATGATTCGTACTCGTTTCTGGTCCTCTACTCTATCAGCACTCAACCAATGATACTTTTATTTTCACTTTATCCTTGTGATATAATTTTTTGTCCAGTTTTACCTTTGCATCCTTGCATCTTCTTGAAATGATCTTTTACTTGTACTGACAAGGCAAATAAGGATGTTGTCCATATCTTTTAGTCACAAATGTGAAGCCTGATGTTATCTTTCGTTGACCTTCATTATTTTCAAGTTATATTTTCCAACTTCACACAGGCCAAGGTGTCAGATCCAACAGCTTACTACAGTTGTGATGACCATTTTGCTATTGTTGATAAAGCTGTAGACTATGGTCAAGGTGGGTCCAGTTCTGAGAACAAAACAGGGCGATTTGAGTATCTGGGAGATGCTTCTACTGAGGCGATTTCAAAGCCAGAAGGTAACTTACACTTGTTTATGACAAAAGTCATTCTTCTATATATTCTTTTTGGTAGATTATGTGGTGAAATTACTTTATGAAGTTGAAAATTTGTTAAGGTTGGCAAACTGTGGGTTGGGGAAATATAAATGATGACAATTTAAACTTTGACCTTATTTCTGTTTGTAAGAGCTGGAGAGGTAGGGTTGGGTGTGGGTGGTGGTTGTTAATGGATAAAGAGGGATTCCAGGTAGTTTTGGTTGGGGTTGAACTGTTGAAGTGGGTACAGCGGCAACTTGGGCACAAACCCCGTGAATTAACCCAACACATTTATTGACCAGGCCAGATGTGGGTGGGTTAGGAGGGGATTGCTGTGAATCGCTGCCCATAGTGATACTAATTGTAACCGCAGCTAGTACTCTAGTTAAAGGAAAGTTACTTTCTAAAATTTGTGGCAAACTAAAAGTTCTTTAGCACAGTGATAGCTACTACCTTTTGTCCATTAGTTTGTGTTTAACTTTTGTGCTTCTTTTGTTAGGTATCCCATTTCTTGATAGGATTAACTTTTGTGCTTCTTTTGTTAGGTATTCCACTTCTTGATAGGATCAAAACCATGAAAGACATATTGGCGGAGCGGAGTTTCCTAAATGTTGCGAGAGCTCTGCTAGCTTTTGTGATCAAATTGCTTGCCTACTTTAGCTTTTTACACTGTAGACTTGGGAGAAGGCACGATAATGTTCACCTCTCTAATCCTTTACAGCCTAATCAAGATCTACCTGCTGAAGAAGTTGTGGATGAAGAAATCCACCCCCTTCCAATTTTGGAGCGCCTGCAGAGGCTTGAGTCATTGTTTGAAGAAATCAGCATCAAGCCTGCTGGGATTCCTTTGGCTAAGGAGCAGTTGCTACTGGAATCTTTGGACCGTATCAAATCTGTGGAGCTTGACCTTGAGAAAACCAAGAGAGTGAGTTACTTTATGTCATTAAGAAGTTTTAATCTTAACTCCCATTGTTTCTTCCCATTACTGTTTCCCTGATCTCCATTTGGTTCAGGTGATGCATGCTACAGTTACGAAGCAACTGGAAATTGCTGAAATGCTGGAGAAACTGAGAGTCTCTAAAGTTCGGGTGAGTTTATCAAAAGGGAAAACCATTTGCTCTTAATACTTTGCGGTTATGCAAAAAAGTTACTCCCATTATTTTCTGATCCCAAGAGTTCTGTGGAGAGTGAATGGTCTTTAAATTAGGAAAATTCTTAATTCATATACCAATCTGAGAATGTTAAAGAACTACCAACAAGTTCTAAAGCAACCTACTCAATTCAATTAAGCTTATGTCAACTACTTAGGGTTGTGTAGATTAATCTTATCTATTATTTCTCTTAGTAACATTAGTGTAACAACTCGGGGTTGGGTAGATGAATCTTATTCCACTATTTTTCTTGATAATAGTAACGTATTCTTTCTTGGTTCAATTTAATGCACTAATTCTGATTAGTTTACAAGCTGTGGTTGGATTGTGTACAGCAACTCATCCTTATCCCAACTAAATGGGTTCCACCACATGGATGATGCCATACTTGACACAACGCCTAAGATATGCATGTCTTTTGTCATCACTTCTCCTAATGTCATTTTAGGTCTACACCCGACGCAGTGTTTAGCGTAGAACAAGAATTTTGAGAACTCTAATAAACTGAAAATTATTATTCCAAATTGAAAAAGTACCTTACAAGATAACAACGACGCCTGTTTATAGCTAGGAAACCCTAAAATATTAGTGGAAAATAAAACAAAGCAAAAAAAACTCAAAACTAGGAATTCAAATCTAACTAGAAAACTAAAAGTGCCTCGAAACCCACTAAGTGATGGAATTCGGGGGTCAAAATGACACCTACCGCATAAACTTGGTTGGGACACTATAGATCGACTCGCGCCATTTTTTTTGATATCTTGATGGTCCTGTAACTCTTCCCGGTTCAAAAGTTATGCCTATTTTAAGTTTTGCCATAAAACTGCATCAACACCTGGCTCTTCCATTCCTATAGTTTGAATCAAAACCACTCCTCCATACTGGATCCTCCAAAGGCCGAGCCATGCCACCTCAAGCGACTTTCTTGTAGCTTATCACATACTAGGGCTACTCCTAGACCAACTTCCAATATGACCACCATTCCTGACTTTTCCCTTCCTAGTTTTTACCACTACTGCACTGAGTTTTACCCATATGGTGCTTTTTAACTTCCCAACACTCCAATCATACATCATAGCTGGTCGTATAAGTGTTCTATAAAATCAAAAAAACAAACTATTCTTGGTGATCATAATAATATTGACAATGAACTTCAAACACCAGATTCAAATGGTGGATTACACAAACATGTAGATAGTCAGATATTTCACTGCTTCAGGACTCCTAACAGCTTATAAAAGGGGCTCAGCATGAAGTCTGACCACAGAGGAAGCAATCTGTAGCAAATTCTGGTCTACTGCAGGCCAGAAAATATGCATAATAACCAGACCGGACTACGAGTATCTAATGTTGGAGAGTTTCTTCTAAGAGCCACTCTACAGTAGGATTGTTAATTGTAGTAGCAGTTCATCAAAAATAGAAGCAAACCAGAACCAGAAGAGCCATCATTGGGCGTTGCAATCAATGCGGAAGGCTGATTTGGGAGATAAGAGTAGCAACACTGAAGTAGGAGTTTTGTAGAAAAGCCTGCAAATCAGCACTGCCCTTGAATTCCAAGATAAATTGGATGTAAGGCTTGGTATGTTGATGCCTGGCTGTGAATTTGGTGAAATTCTGATGGGCAGAATAGGTCAGTATTTGGATCAAGGGCGTTTTTGTCCATGTTATCTCCTCCAAATCCCAATTGAAACAGATTTCAGGTCGCAGAGATCTTTATGACTTGAAGTTGCTGGAGAGCTGAACAGGAAATTGGTTTTGTGGGGATGCATCGATCCTTATCTCATGATGATCAGCAGCAACAATCATTGTGATGATTAATGGTTGATTAGGTCTTAAAAGATTGTAGTTGCGGTAATAAATTAAAGCTTCCTAGTGCCCTAGAGGGTAGCTTTGTTAGCAAAGATATCACCTCACAGTTCAGACTTAAGCAGGTCATGAGTAAAACTCTATTTGGGACTAATTAAAAAAAATGAAATAAAAATAGAAACTCTGTTGAGGCTTACCTATCAAGAGAAGAATGGATTAAAACTGTCTTCCACAGCCATGTTGAAGTAGAATTTTGGTGTACGTTGGGCAATGTTGCTGCGAGATCTGGTGGGATGGTCACCGGGTTCAGCTGACTTACTACCTGCTCAAGTGACCAAACAAGTCAAGGGAGAGCTTGCTAGGCCCACCTTGAATCATTCAGTGCCTAGGGTTGGAACTATGTTCAACATATTATCACCACTTGAAGGACTGGGATTCTAGTAAGTAGTGTGAGTAGGGAAGAAGATCCCTTACCTGAGACAAGGCTTCCTATTTATAGAGCAATGACTGCAGACCCCCTCTATCATTGATCCATTAAAGAATGATATGATTGATCCTTGGCCGACCAGGTGACCTAGTCAAGGAGGGACTAGCACGGGAGAACAGGCTTCTGGTGTACGGAGGATCGTCTGTGCGGTCTGGCATCCCCTCCAGAAGTCCCCTTGTAGCGGTTGAGTAATCCTTCGGTTAGTTCTTGAGTAACCAGGCCTGAGCTGGGTTGGTTGTTTCATGAGTAACCAACATTTAGGGCTGGCTGGCAGCTGAGTTGATCTTGTCAGATGAGCTGGCAATTGAGGAGGATTGCATGAGCTTGGGTATGGTTTGCCTACTTGGTGAACGGGGCACTTGGCCAATGCTATGCACAATGGCAGAAGTAATCCTCCAAGGCATAGAGGTTATGAGTGAGCATCGGTCATTTGTAGGGTTAGCCTTGTAGACAAGGATGCACCTTGATTTCCTGTCTGGGAGTGGGGTTCCTGGGCTTTCTTAGGCTTGTTTCCTGGCTTGGCAGGTCGATCATAATGATGAGGTTGGAACCATTAAGGTTTGGCTCAGTCCACAGTGATACTTATTGCAATCTTACAGCCTGGTACTATTGTAGGTACATCATGCAGATACCTATGTGCATTTGTCATGTCAATGTAAAGTGTTTTGTCTGAAGTATGTGTGCTATAATTTCTGCAGCATATGTATAATAAAACCTTCATCAATGCACACAAGACATGAACACTTAAGACTTGCGCAAATGCTTAATTACCAAGTTACTATTGCACATTTGTACTCAGTTTGAAACTCTATAAACTGTGTAACCAGTTCTAGTCTTAATTTTAACTTGCTTGATTGTGATGACTGAACTAGAGAACTTGACATACACCCATGGTTTGAAATGTCAGAATGTGTCGCCGTGTCGGTAGCTGGCGACACCACCGACACAGGCCGAAATTTCGGCTGACTTTTTGAGGGGTGTTGATGAAAGTTCAACCCCCAGTTTCGAGGGGTATTTGGGGTCATCTCCTAAAATTTGACGTGTAGCCTCATTTGAGGCGCCAATAAACACATTGGGAGTGTCATTTTGACCTAAAACATCATCCAAACTAATGTTTTGATCGACATATGCCCGACTGTATGTAGGCGAAACTAGAAGTCTAGAAACTCATATAAACCAAACCAATATAAGCATGCAAAGAGAACACAATTACACAACTAGTGAAGACTGAAGAGAAATACTAAAGTCTACAATTCATTATATAAATACATAGAGTCATCCAATCATCTCAAATCTCCAACTCTCAATTCCAAGTACTGTGCCTAGGTGGATCCAACTCCCATTGACTGTGCTCTCTTCAACCCATCCTCGCCCCCAACCAATTTACATATTGATCCCATCTCATTTGATATTGATAGTGCTCTAGATAGTCATCAATTGCAGCTTTATAGCAGTCATCTTCCGCCTCCAAGAGAACTCCCATGTGAGGGAATTGAGAATAGGGCCAAGGAAGATCCTGTAAGCTTGATGATGCTATTGCTGGTGCCAATGATTGTGCAGTTATGGACTCCTCAATGGACATTGACCCTAAGAGACCACACTTATAGTAACTATTGTCCTGCGAGTGCCCATAATACGAACTACTAGAGGGGATACCCATACCCATACCATAATGTCTATGAGAAGGAGGGATACCATAAATACCGGTAGGCCTATAAACAGATGTGGTAGCCTACAGACTCATCCAAGCTCATGGACCCCATTGCTCTTGTTAAGTTTTCTGCTGGATCCGGAGCTAAAGGATTTAGTAAGAACCATAGGATCCGTAAGATCCGTGCGGGAAGGTGACATCGTCATAACCACCTTTGTACTGATGTTGCTTCCCATGGCCCTTTCCCTTCCGGTGGTGGCTCGTATCAGGATATTCATGACCATGATGCTACTCACCACCATGATCATAATCCTTGGTGGCATGTGTGAAATGACTCTCCCAAGTGTATCTAAGTGGGGGCTGCTATCTCAGGTAGTGGAACATGCAAACGCTCTTCAAGGCCTCCGCCGCTGCCACCACCACCATCATCAATTCACCATCATCCCTCTTAGTTGGACTGGGAGCGAGTGTGTCATCTGGATCATCGTCCTGCCGCTTCTGCGTGCCTGGTGCCACCATCCAATCCTCATCAACAATACCAGTTGCCTTTGGTACATGTGCATGTGCCTGCCCATCTCGAGAGGCCATAAACTCATCCACATCAACCCCTGCAGCTCGAGCTAGCTCTGGGTCAGGCCTCCCTCCACGTTGGTCCAACACCGGCTTACCCCTGTCCAACATCCATTGAGTGAGGGGATTTTGTTCATCTACGCCACCTCAAATATATCATCAAGATCGATGTTTTGCCGACTATTGTCAGCTTGCTCCTTGACATGTTGTATCTTCAACCTTATATTGTAGTGACAAATCACTAGGTCATTTAGGCGTTGGCTTCCCAACCAGTTCCTACTCTTGGAGTGGATCATGTTAAATGTACTCCAATTCCTTTCACACCTAGAGGCATAGCAAGTCTAAGACAGGATCCTGATCGCCAATCTCCAAAGGTTGGCTGCATTGTTTCCATAAAGATACCACCACTTAGTTGCATTATCACAAAAGCATTTAGTTAATAATGCATTTATGTATCTAAGGATCTAACCTGGATCAATATTATTTGCAAAAAAAATTCTGACTTTGTGAGCTCGTTGATCGGCTCACGGTATTCAACATACGTTAATTTCATAATCATTCAACAACATTATGGCGCATTTTGTCAAAAATTAGTTGGAGAAGAATGGTTAGCTGTGAGACGAAAAAACTCGCAGATCTATGCAAAATCCCTCTTGATCGATAGAAACAACGTGATATCCGGCAATAACAAAGCAAAATGTACTCGTAGATGTCGAAGATTGGACCATAATATGGTGAAAAGTGCAAGAAATAGGAGATAGGCTCTGTAGAAGTTTGGAGAGGAGAGAAAATATAAAAAATAAATTGAAATTCAGTCGAAAATTTGACCGACATTTCAATATATTGTCGACTTATAACGATATATTGCCAAGAAATCGGCGATATATTATTGGTTTATTGAAAAAATTGTTTCGTTGGGGGGAGTCGTGTCCCCCCCCCCCCCCCAAAGCGATAGGGCAATATATCGCCGGCACAATGTACCTTGCATACACCAAAGTGGGTCAATGAAGAGTTTGGGTCTCGGAATATTCATTTCAATGAAAGCAGTGTGCGTTCAACCTCCCCCCCCACTTGGCTCTCTTTTCCTCTGCTTCAGTTCACACATTCTGGAATACGTGACAGATTATATTCTTAATTTTAAGTTTTTAACTTCCGTGGTAAAGATGGTAAAACCAGAAAGTGAGCCAGACTGGCCCCAAACCATTGGTTTCAATGGAGCTCCATCTGACTTTAGAGCCTAAGGGGAGCTTCGAAACTCTGATATGAGAACTTTCCTGGCAAGGAACTGACTTCTTGGAGTTTGTTACCCCTCTGAGGTTTGCTTTCTTAAATTGAATATTCTAGTTTTTGAGCTTCTTCACAGTTTGGGAAACTTAAATGAAATTTGTTGTCCCAAAGGTTTATGAAAATCTAGATGACTTCACAAGTATGAAGAACATTTTTTTTTTGTTCTGATGATTTCACACTGTAACTGACATTTAATGGCCTGTGGTCGTTACAATAAGCCGTGCCAGTTCTAGATTCCTAAACATTGCTCGACACAGTTGCCATGAAGGTAGTATACTAGATTTCCCATTCAAACCTTATGATGAATTTTCTTGTTTTGCAGAGAAGAAGGTTGTTCTGTTGAAGGTTTTGATGGTTGGAAGTTGGAACAAGATATTGTGGACAGTAAAGAAAGAGGAAATCTTTGCTAGCCTTCGTACGACACTGATGACGATGCCTTGGTACAAGTACAACTGAGGATGTTATTCCGTCTGAAGTTTAGATGGCAGCAACAAGCTATAGTTAGCGGCATAAAGAGGAAGTAGATTTCTTTTATTTTTTTATTTTTTTAGTCACAGTTTGTAATAAAAAGAAAAAGGAAATGAAAAAAAAAAAAAAATTTGAGAAAAGGAGAAAACAGAGAAATTTGTCATGTGCATGGATCCTTGACATTTAGGTTTCCAGCCTTTCAGATACTTGTTTATTCATGGAAAGGATGTAGTCTCCTACAAAAGTTTAGTTGATGTCCTTTGGGGCACTGTTAGGCAGGTAGAATAGATATACATGTATCTCTTTCCCTTTACGTGAACCCACAGAGTGTTAAATTGAGTGCAAAATTCAGGGTAAACACTAGGTATTATGCCGCAAGTGGTGCCTTGTTTGGCTATTTATGGTTTTAACTGGGAGAGGAGCTGAGATAAATAATAACTGTTGTTGGCTTGCCCAGGTTTCTCATTTCTGTCTGGAGGATGCTATTCAGTTTTACATGGACCTTCTGCCTTGCAATGCAGTCCCTCGGCATGAATCCCAGGTAGCACCATCTCAGAACATGTTGAAAGATCAGTGTCAATTTTACCAAAATTAATCCATCAGTGGAGTTTATCCAATAACCTCTAACTAGTTGTTGCACTCTTAGAGCGAAGGAAAGGTGGCACGGCATCACCGGGTACAAGAGTATATCCTGTCTGTAAGAAACAAGCAAATGAGGAATGACGACAGAGTCTTGTATAGAGGGGGTGGTGGCTATATCGTATACCATAGAAAGGTAGAGACAATGATTTTGCAGAAAATCTTATGGAACTTCATATTAGAATCACGTCTTCTCGATCATAAGTGGCAGACGAAGAACTTCAAACCCTCAGGTGGCCAACATATTGGCATATAGAAATATGAGCAAATTGACAAGCATTAGATTTTCAATGTCTTGCAATCACATTTCCCAAACCAAAGCTAAAGGCAAGCAGGTTCCCGGGGGGGGGGGGGTGTTGCTTGTAGCTTGGCCAACTCAAGTGGTAGCCACCTTCCTTGCGCAACACATAAGGGCAGGGAAACAAAAAGGCAAGATGGCACAAGTACAGGAACTTTTTGTTCGTCAACTGCTAGGTGACATTATATTACAATATCACCACAAATGTGTGTTAAGTCCACAATGTAAATAATATGTATTCAACAACATGAGATGGATCAAAAACAGAATGAAAGTACAACAGGGAATACTCATGCTGTGGTGCCAAGGAACACGTCTTAGTAGGGAGAGACTGCGAAAGAATGCAATGAGAGATGACAATGTAGTCAGTGCCTCCAGACCGACGGTAAACTGTACACGCTGATTTATCAGAAGAATTGCTCACTCCATTCTGAAAGAAGAATTATGGATCTAAAGGTTTCAGATGGACAGAAAATGTATGGTTCACCAATGGTTTGTCGAAAGGCTGCGTCCATACTTCTGGCGGAACCGCTTCTTCTTCATACACCATACCTCATTGAAGGTGCTCATCTGCATCAACACATATTTTTACACCCTATCAAGAAATCAAGAGTGGTTCAAAAACATCTACTGCTATATTATAAAGTAAGTTTGTCACTTCATAGGCTAGTGTAATTGATGCAGGATGCATTAGTGTCAAGTGCACACATGAGGAAGTTGGAAAGATGAGTTGGCTGATAATAGATCTGACATCGAATAAAAAATGGATGTCATTCATCACACTTGCATGCAGATCCCAAGGTTGTGTCGATCAACTGTACAATTATCTCTACATGTGATTTCATCTGAAGCTTTGAGATAATAACAATCCAGGATTCCATTCATTAAAGGGCATGCCTTGGCACAATGGTCAGTGGACAACAGTTGTTGCCTGAGGTCAAGGCATTGAAACAACCAGTCAGCAAAAACTTGTGGGCTGAAGTTGCATAGGAAAATTACCCCTACAGACTGCTTATGTAGAAGCCTTTGGCACCGGGTTCACCCTAGATGGCATTCATTGCAACTTTAAGTACAACAACAAAAGACAACTAGTCTTATCCCAACTAAATGGGGTCGACTACATGGATCTTTGTCTTCAAATCAGCTCTATGAGCCATACTAGATATAAGGCCTAAGCCATACATATCCCTTCTCGTCACTTCTCCCAAGGTTATCTTAGGTTCACCTTAGTTTAACTCTTTGGGGAACATCATCTTCTATATTACCTTCTTTATTTATGATTGAGCCAAGGTACTTAATATAATCGTAATAGGGGACACAATAGAGAAGAAAGAAGGATAAAGAAGACAGGGGGAAGAAGGGAAAATCTTAGAAGAATCAGACGTGAAGAAGGGGAAGAAGGATAAGAACACTCTAAAGAAGAAGAAGAAGAGAAGCGGAAAGAGAGCGGGAGAGGGGGGGGGGGCTACAAATGCACGAAACTGAAGCTTCAATTCATTTTTCTATTCCATGCTCAATAAGCTGATTACAAGTATTAAGTAATAGAAGAGACATTCTTCAATACGAAAACAACTATAGTACGACTCTTGGCAATTTAAAACAAAGAAACTGATCATACTAGGACTCTTAGGAATTTAAAACTAACTAAAACTGATCCTATCAAAATTGGTTACATAATTTTATCCCAATTAATAAATAACAAAATCCTAAATTATCTTTAAAACTCCCACAAAAACAACTCCTATTTTATCTCTTTGCAAGCTGGACTTGGGGCCCAACAAATATGAAAATTATCTTCTAGGTATTCACGTTACTGTAGCATGAACAATAACTTTTGGTTGTGCTACATCAGTTTCTCCCTCTCTTAAAATAGAAAAAAAAAAGGGTCCTTGAGTTTCATTAGAAGAAAATCTACCTTACTCAATCTGCATCCACAAAAACAAGCTTTGATGGGTTGCTGCAGCGTTGTTCACAATCACTGTGAATAAGGACTAAGGGGAAACAAAAAAGGAGGAATAGTAGAAAGATCTCAAGGAAGAGAGACAAGAAGGTTGAAGAGTCTGTAGACAGAGAAGAGATTTACCCAGGTTTGGGCTTTGATACCAAATAATGGGGGACAAAATAGAAAAGCAAGAAGGATAAAGAAGATAGGGGGAAGAAGGATAAGAACACTCATAAGAAGGAGAAGAGAGAGAGAGAGAGAGAGGGGAGGGGGGCTGCAAATGCACAAAGCTAAAGCTTCAATTCATTTTTCTATTCCATAGTCAATAAGCTGATTACAGGTGTTTAAATAATAGAAGAGACATTCTTCAATACGAAAACAACTATAGTACGGCCCTTGGTAATTTGAAACTAGCAAAAAAAGGGATTGTACTAGGACTACTAGGAATTTAAAACTATCTAAAACTGATCCTAGATATCTACAGGAATTAGAAATCTGATTACATAATTTTATCCCAATAAATAAATAAATCCTAAATTATCTCTAAAACTCCCATGAAAACAACTTCTATTTTATCTCCTTGCAAGCTGGACCTAACCCACCGATATGAAAATTATCTTCTAGGTTATTAATGTTCACGTTATAGTAACGTGAACAGTACCTTCTGGTTGTGTTGCATCAAATCACTTTGTGGAATCTTCTTCTCATCAAGTTTCACTACTTCATCATCATTTGACCAAAGTTATACATTAGATATTCTGTCTTTGTTCTATTTAGTTTAAAGCCATTTGATTCTAGAGTTGCTCTCCACGATTCTAACTTGGTATTAATTCCTACTCGTGTCTCATCCACTAAAGCAATATCATCAGCAAAATCCATACACCAAGGAACCTTATATTGAATGTCTTTGGTTAAATCATCCTTTATAAGTGCAAATATCTATGGGCTCAAAGTTGATCCTTGAGGTACCTGACTATAATTGGAAATTCACCACTTTGTACCCCCACCATTATTACACTTGCCACTGAACCATCATACATATCTTTAACTACGTCTACATATTTACTTGCAACATTTCTTTCCTCTAGTGCTCAAAATTAACGGTCAAAGAGCTCTATTATAAGTTTTCTTTTTCCTATCAATGACGGCCATATGAAGAACTTCCTTACACTCTATACATTACTATAAGTCTCCTAATAAGGTAAATATCTTCCATTTAGATCTTCGCAACATAAAATCAAGTTGGTTCTATTGCAACCTTAAGTAGTGCAACATTATTCATCCAAAAGAAGTATGGCAACGTATAGAATATGATGCACATCCGCACATGCTTAATTTGACAAAGAACATATAATGGAGTATAAAAAGAGAATTAAAGTCAATAATAAAGGATGAATTTAAGATGTTTCTTATGAATTAGAGTGAAGTGATTAAAGCGGAGACACCCATTTATTGTAATATATAGTTGTATCAGATTACAGGGGAAATTCTCTTGCACAGAAAAGGAATATGCTCATGAATAACAGGTAAGTGAATTATTACCCCTAATGTATGCATAGTTAGCAATAAATTTTGATGATTTATGATTTTATGCTATGATGATTATTTCAATGTAAAAAAACATGAAAGTAAAATGACGTGCTTATGTTTAAGGATGGAAAATGATAAGATCATGTTTTAGAAAGGGAAATGAGATGACATAGTTTTGTTTATGAGACAGGAAGGACATGATGATATTATGGCATAGAAATAAGATAACATAGTAATGTCTATGGAATAGAAATGCAATGGCTATATATATGAAATGGCAATGCAATAATTACGCTAGAGAGCACGGTATAGTTATATGTTTATGGAATGGAAATACATTTATACAACACAACCTATAGTAATGGCATGATTATGAGGAAATAAAATGATATGGTTTTGACAGGATTATGTTATGTAATGAAAATGACACAGTAATGACATGGTTATGCCTATGTAATGGAGATGACATTGATATGTTATGCTTATCATAGCTTATCGTATAGAACAACATGGATATGATTATGCAATGGTATGATATCGTTATAACAAAGGTATGCTAATAGAATGGAAATGCCAATGTTTTATTTACGGACTAGGAATGCTATGAATAATTGAGAGGCTTATGAAATAATGTCGAGGAACTCTAATGAATGTCTCATGTAATATTCTCGTATGGTTAAAGAATAGAGAATGGGATTGAATGGTTGCAGCACCACCTCGGACTAAAACCGACTATGGAATTAACGGAATAAACCAACCCCAATAAGGGCAATGACATCTCTAACCTTCTTTGTGTGGTGGTGACACGTTCTGATACATTGAGAGAGCATACTCTTGCGACGGGATACATTCCGGCTTAAGTTGAGGTAAGAAAATCTTTAAGGGTTGTTGGTAATAAGAAAAGGTGGGTGTATGATGCGGAAGGTCTCAACCCACCTTGGTACGACGGTGATTTGTTCTGGTATGAGAAGGAAACATTTATGTGACAGAATCCATTTTGGCATAAACTAAGACAAAAGAAGGATCCATGTAGGAAGGAATATCAAAGGGAGAAATGAATTGGAAAGTCTCGACCCTTAGTACGACGAAGATACATTTTAATACACGAACGGAATGTTCATGCGACGAGACCCGTTCAGGCATAAATCGAGACTAAGGGATTCATGTGCGGAAGAATGACAATAGAAGACAATGGTTATCATTAATACAAACTGAAAGGGATGTATGAAAGAGTATAGATTTTTGTTGTATGCTCCCTATTAAGGTCCTATATTAGATGAAAGGTCCATACTAGAGGGTCGGTGAATAGGAAAAAGGGGAAAGGAAAAGATGCTTACAGAAAAGTGTACTGGAAGTACTATAGGTTGTGTTGTATAAATGTATTCTTTTCATAATTGAACTTCTATTGTAACCTAATGTCTATGACATGGTTCTTGCTACTTTATGTATGTTTTACAGAAAGTTTCACTTACTGAGCTAAATGCTCATTAAAGTTCATTAATTGTTCCAGACACAAGTACTAAAGAGAAGGGTAAAAGGGATTGCTACTGTAGATATAAAGAATGTCCTTTGGTGTGTTGCAAAGTAAGGTTTAAATGCTGACAGTGTCACTTGGTGCTTTCTAGACTTTTTATGTTTATGTTAATGGGTACTTGGTCCTTGACCACAAAAATATATGCTCTGTTATTAAAGGACCTTTTGATTTGATGAAAAAAGAAAAAGTTATATTCACAAACCCCATTAGTGTAAGCTTCCTCATGTTAAAGAAAATGTCTAATTGAAAGATGATGGACTACCTACACATGTCTAGTTAGACTAGAGTGTCATGGGCCCCACTGGACCTAGGAAACTTAGGCTTGATAGTTTAGTTTATATTTAGAATTGTATTTAGACCTCCATTCAAGTTCCTTTTGCAAATAAGAGTCTAGAATTAATCTGATGAGTATAAATGTCAAGAGGAGTGCTACCATGTATTCTTCTTCTCTAGTCAGTCCTTTCTTCCCCATTCTCTTATTTTCTTACTCTTCAAATTCTTGTTAGGATTATATTTTATTACACAGAGGATCAACATCCGCACAGTAAGATCACATATTCAATGTGTTAATTGTTTAGGAAGTGCAGTACTTACATTGCTGATAAGCTTTGCCCCGAACCATGCAGAGTCAGGTCCATAAGGAGGTGGAATAACTCTGATTCCACTGGATATGCTTGGAGGAAGAGTTTCATACAACTCCTTTTCCAGCCTATCTGCAGCAAAGAGTTAAAAAAAATGTAGTCAAGGGTTTTGTGGAACTTCAGAATATTCCCGACACTTTAACAGCCCAATACCCCAACTCATTTACACTGTTGAGCTGTTGTGTTTATAAATTTTCAACCCCTTCATTGCTGATCCAGCTTATTCCACTGTGCTGACAAGAAGCATAGATAATTTACAAAAACAATAAAGGATTCCCAAATGCAGACCTGACAGTCCTGGTAAACATGCAGTCCCACCAGCCAAGACTACAGTCTTGAACCATCCATCCTCACCCATTACTTCTGCTGCTTGACAGTGATCCATGCAGAGAGCTACAGCTTGATGCAAGCCCATTGTACGTCTGCACTTCATGGCACAAGATACATTATAAGTCAGAACACTCAAAGCACAATTTTCTAGAAATGCAAATATGGGGAATAAGGCCATGTCATTAAACCAACAGATGCACATCCTGAGTTTTCAGAGCGCTCAGACATGTAGAACTTTATTTCAAATAGCAACAGCCAACCCTCACTATTCCCTCCCCCCCCCCCCCCCCAAAAAAAAGAAAAAAAAATAAAAAAAAATAAAAAAAGAGGATAATGAAATACAAAGTAATGTACAACCTAGATATTTAACTGCAGCAAGGCAAATAACTTTCCTCTTCAGTATGAGAGTAGAAAACAGTAAAATCAATGTTCAACTTTACAACACCTCACACTTAAGATGTTAGGAGTTTAGGTCTCCTTGGGGCTACCTCTCCCTGGAGAAAAAACAAAAAGGAAAAGCCCAAGTTTAGATCCCCAGCCCAGACCCTTGTACACCACTCCTTAATGTGAAACTCGCAAATATAAAAGAATGCTTCACTGGTCTGGAACTTGCAAATATAAAAATATGCTTCAATTATCAGTCATAATGACAATATGTCCCACTTGAGACCTAAAACTAAAATACAGTTACAAAGACACGTTACACCCATCGAGAAAAACAATGGGTCCATCCGGACAATCCAAATTGAAATAACAGCTTTATTTCGACAAGGATTATATATTCCAATCTTAGCAGCTGTGTTTGACAAGAGATTTTTTGATGAAGGACCTTAAATGCTTATGTTGGAGGAATCAAATCAAATATGGTAGGATGACATATTTGGTTCAAACTTAAACCCAACACTTTGTTTCTATCGTTGACCCCAACACTTGTGATTCTGCAGTTATTCGAATCAGGACACAAGATATGGGGATGAAACCCGATTGTCACCACCTATAAGAGGTCTTGAGAGCTCAAGTTGGGGTATTTTATACTTGCTTCCTCCCCCTTCTATTCTATTATATGAAGTTTATGGAGGCTTCACTCATTACCCTGCCAATGTTGCTGCCTGTCTGAAGCCTAGATAAAGCAGGAGGATTGGACTATCAGGTTAGCAGTTGGCACCGGAAAAATAAAATAAAATAAAAAAAAACCCAGCCAAAGCCTTTTTACATGGATTCTACAATTTATGAGATAAATGTTATGCTAGGGCGTTCCTTGACAGAATAAATGACGCACTACGCTATGACTCGGGTGTAGTGATAAGTGGCTAGGGCATTCCCTATAAGTGACACACCGCGAGAAGCCTGAATTAGGTAATAAGTAGGCAAGGTTCCCATGCTATAGATGAGTGCAAGTAAAGAAGCCAGTTCAAAAATCTAGGATCAGATTGACATCTTGGAAATAGGATCTTTAACAGGTAAGAGCTTAGAATTAATAGATGTTATAAGGAAAAGAAAATTTACTAATAGCTTGCAATCAAGAGGCTAGACGGAAAGGTAAAGAATGGGTGACTCTAAACTTTAGTACATTGGGAATAAAAGTAATAAAAGTGGAGTAGCCCTAATAGTGGATAAATATTTAAAGAATGACGTGGTGAACGTTAAGAGATTAGGAATAGAATCATAACTATCATGCTTGTGCTGGAGAAGGAGATCGTAAAAATAATTAGTGCATATGCGCCTCAAGTAGGACTAGATAAAAGTCTACATTTACAATTTTTGGGAACAGATGGATGAATTAGTGCAAGGAATTCATTAAGGACAAGTTTATCATACGCAATGATCTAAATGGGTACATTGGGAAAGATCAAAGAGGCTATGAAAATCTATGTGGAAGATATAGTTTTGGAGAGATGAATGAGGTAAGGGACCTCAATCTTAGAATTTGTTGTTGCTTTTGATTTATGTTTTATAAATACTTAATTTAAAAAGAGAAAGAAGCACTTAATTATCTTTAAAGGTAGACACTATAGAAGCCAAATACACTTCTTCCTAACTAGAAGGTCAAATAGATTGTCGTCTAAGGATTGCAAGGTGATACTAGGGATCCTCGCTATTCGCTCCCATAAATCTAACCGCGCCCCTGGGCCTGATGGATTCAGTATGGGTTTCTTCCTTTCTTCCTGGGATCTTATTGAGGCCGAACTGGTGAAAGCCATCCAAAGCTTCTTCCTCAATCCTTCCCAACTCTCCTCAATCAATCAAACCTTCCTTTGTCTCATCCCCAAAAAGCCGGGTGCTTCTTCGCTCTTGGACTTCCGGCCTTTCTCCCTCTGTAATCTCCTCTATAAATTCATCTCCAAAATTCTTGCTAATAGGCTCAAGAAGGTCATGCCCCTCCTAGTTAGCCCCAACCAATATGCTTTTATCTCTGGTAGAAGCATTGCTGATAATATTCTCCTTTGTGTGGAAATAGTCTGAGGCTTTGATAGATCTTCCCACTCTCCTACAACCCTCATGAAGGTTGATCTCCACAGAGCCTTTGACTTTATCTGCTGGGATTTTATTAGTGATGTCCTCGCTCTCATGAGATTTCCTCCCCCCTTCATCCATTGGATTAAGATTTGTATCTCTACTCCCCAATTCTCCATTATCACAAATGGCTCCCCGGTTGGTTATTTCCCTTCTAGAGTCGGTATCCATCAAGGTTGTCCTCTTTCCCCTTACCTCTTCTCTCTAGCTCTTGAAGTCCTCTCTCGTCTGGCTCCAGTCGAGCATTGATCAGCATCTCATCTTCTCTATTCCCAAATGCAAATCTCTCAATCTCTCCCACCTTGCTTTTGCTGATGATCTTATGATTTTCTCCAAAGCCGATCATCAATCCATTTCCTCCATTATTTCATCCCTCTTTAATTTTGAGATTCTCTCCGGTCTCAAAGTTAATTTTGATAAATCTACCATCTTCCTCTCTGGCATCCTTGATTCCCTACACTCCTCTCTCCTCCAACTCACAGGTTTTAAGCCTGGTTCGTTCCCGGTGTCTTACCTGGGTCTTCCCCTTATCCCTGGTAGGCTCACTCGCCACCACTATTCTCCCATACTTGACCAGATTCAAAAGAAGCTTCAACTTTGGAAAGACAAGCTTCTCTCCTTTGCTGGTCGAGTTGTGCTCATTAAGTCTGTCCTCCAATCATCATATCTTTATTTGTGTGGTATCTTCTCCCTTCCCAAATCTACCATTAATGCCATGGAATCTCTTTTCTGTGCTTTCCTTTGAAAGGGTCAAGATGCCTCCCGCTTCCTTCACCCCGTTAGTTGGTTGGCTATATGCCGGCCAAAAGCTGAAGGTGGTCTAGGAATTCGCCGCATCTTGGACGTCAATCTAACTTGTCTTCTCAAACTCATTTGGAAAATTGTTACCAAACATGATTCCACTTGGGTAAATTGGGTCCACTCTCACCTCCTCCGTTCCGACTCTTTCTGGACCGTCCCTATTCCATCCAACCCTTCCTGGGTCTGGAGAAAGCTGCTCCATCTTCGGCCACGTGCGCTCACGGCAATCTCTTCCTGCATTTCCACTGGCACCACCACCTCCTTTTGGCTTGCCTCGTGGCATCCAATGGGTATTCTGTTCACTCTCCTTGGGCCCCGCACTGCTTATAGCTCCCGCATCCCCAAATCCACCCCCTATCTCACTTCATCTCCGATGGCTCTTGGTCCCCCTCCCTCTCCCCTGTCTCACACAAGTCTGGAATTCTCTCCCATCACTTTCAAACTCTTCTCATGATACCATAGTTTGGCTCCCTTCTCCCTCAAAAAAATTCACCATCTCCTTAGCCTAGAACCTCCTCCGAGCCCAACCCCTCCCCCCTTGGCCCCGTTGGTCTGGTTCAAAGACCATATCCCCCGCCATTCACTTACCCATGGAGAGCCCTCATGCTTGCCCTTCCCACCCAAGCCTTCCTCATTAGGCGTCACATTCCTGCTAACCCAAATTGTACCCTTTGTTGGTGTGACCATGAAGACATTGACCACCTCTTTTTTCTTTGCCCTTTCTCCAATTCTCTTTGGAGAAAAGCCCTTGCCTCAATTTGGCCTCGTTCGAGACGCTCCTTCGGATTTGCTAGGGATTGGTTTTGGATTTTTAGGAATTTCTCAGGTTCTTCCATATGTGACCGAATTGGTAAGCTAGTCTTCAGTGCTTTTATTCATCACCTTTGGTAGGAGCACAACCTTAGAAGATGGACCTCCAAATCCCGTTCTATTGATATGATTTGGAAAGCCATCTATTTTGATGTTTCTGCTAGAGTTTCTTCAATTCCCCATCCCCGGTAGATGACACCCCAAGGAACAGGCTCATTGTTGTATCCTGGGGTCTCACTTCCTCCTTTTAGCCTCCCCTTTTGAGGCTTGTTGTATCTTCTTTTGTTTTACTATATTATTCATTCATTCCAAAAAAAAGGTGATACTAGGGAAAATCTTAACTGCACAACATATACTAGCGGTCTGGGAGTGCCACATTCCACAAACTCATAAAATGTTAAGGAGATGGAGCCTAAAAGGAGATTGTTTGAAATCTTTCACTAATGAAGTAGTCAAACAAGGAAAGTGGGAATTTGAGGGGATACTAAAACAATGTGAAATGAGATGTCTCTGTGTCCTAAGAAGGTAAAGATGTAATAGGTAAATAAAAAAGAAAACACTATTCTTATAAAGAGACTTGGTGGTGGGATGATGAATTTAAGCAGCCCTTAAGAATAAGCAAGCTAGCTTTAAGATATGAAAAATGAGTAAGGATGTAGAGGACCTACAAAGTTATAAGTTGGCTAGAAATGAAGCTAAGAAAATGGTAGGAAAATCAAGGGCGAAGAAATATGAAGATCTATATAATAAGTTGGGTGCAAAGGAAGGGGAAAAAACTGTTTATAAGATAGATAAAACAAGGGATAGGACGACTAAAGATCTTAACCATGTTAGATGTATTAAAAGTGAAGACGGTAAGGCACTAGTACATGATGAATACACAAAGAAGAGACCGGAAGTTTATTTCTCTAGGCTATTGAAAGAACATACTTTAGGTACTAGTGACTTGGAAGCTTACACCATTTCCCATGTAACCAAATTTCAAACTCATATACAAGAATTACAATGTTCAAAGTAAAAGAAGCTTTAAAGAGGAAAATAGCAACGCATAAGGTCCTAACAAGATCTTAATATGGGAGAGCTTAGAGACCTATGAGCTTATCTTGTCTAACCAAGTTGTTTAATAAGATTATAAGCATAAGGAAAATGGCAGATGAATGGAGGAGAAGCATTGTGGTTCCAATTTACAAAAATAAAGGAGATATTCAAAGTTATAATACTAGAGGCATAAAACTAATGAGTCAAACTATGAATTAATGGGAGAGAGTAATTGAAACACGTTTGAGACAAATAACCACTATTATAGATAACTAATTTGGTTTTATGCCATTACAGAAGACTTATGGAAAGGTATTTAAGAAGTGTTGAAAAGATTTCATATAGTCTTTATTGACCTAGAAAAACTTACCATAGAGTCCCTAAAGAGTTAATTTGGCAATTACAAGAGAAAAGGCATGTCATAAGTAAATAGTGAACATAGTTAAAGATATTTACAATGATTCAGTGACAAATGAAAGAATGATTAAGGGATAAGGTAGTAAATTCCCTCATGGTTGGGCTCCAGCAAGGATCAGCTTTAAGCCCATGTTTACTTGCATTTATAATGGATGATTGAACCAAGGACATTCAAGATGTGGGCCCTTGATATTATTTTGGCAGATAAGGCACAAGCAAGGATTAATACCAAATTAGAAGCATGGAGAGTAACTTTGGAATAAAAACTACACAAAGCAGAACAAAGACGATATATCTACTATGTAACATTAGTCATGATTGGACTGATGATGAGGTGGTGACATTTGATGAGAAGGATATTCCAAAAAGCAACTAATTTAGGTACCTAAGCACAATCATAAATAAAGAAGGTAATATACAAATGGGGTGGAAGTGGAGAGGTGGATCTAGGGTTTTGTATGATTGACGTATTCTATTAAAGCTTAATTTTATAGTACTATTGTAAGACTAGCTATAATGTATGGTGTAGTGTGCTAGGCTGTTAAGAAGCATCATAGATAAACTCAATGTAGCAAAAATGAGGATGCTAGCATAGATGAGTGGTAGCTTTGATAAATGAATTTCTACGAGAAAGTCGATAGAGGTGGCACATAAATGTTAAATGGAGGCCTTTAAATGCCCCTATAAGAAGAAGTGATTTAATTCAGGTGAAGGAACTAGAAGAACGAAAGGCAAACCGAAGATAACCTTAGGAGAAGCGGTGAAAAAGGACATACAAAGACAAGGAACCATGTAGCTGACCCCATTTAGTTGGCATAAGGATTTTTGTTGTTGTTGGAGGCTTCACATATTAATGTGAAGCCTCCAAACCTTCCTTTGGTTGGCAGATTGATCTTCTCTTTTCACAGTTTTTGCCTTCTATATACAATGGTGCAAGAACACCATAGTGCCAATCACCACGATTGTGCTCAACCTCTGTAACTCCAAACATGAATGTCCTTTTGACAGCCACATCAAGCCCAGCAGGAAATCCTCATGTTCTTTGTGATTAGGAACCAAAAAGGGTAAAACTGAGGTGGGAAAATAACATTGATTTCAGCTAGCCGGAAACTTTTCCAATACTGGATTTAGAACCAAATAGAACTTCAACATTGTCTTCAGCAGATCAACTTCAATTCAAAATTATAAGGCATCAGATTCTTTAACCTTTGACTCTTCACCAAGGCTGAAAACCCATCAACAACCAAGTAATGATTCCAAAGGTCGTCAGTTTAAAAACCAGATCTGGAACAAGGTATGGTGAAGCAATCAAAACCAGAAAATGTATCCAATTGATACAACCAAGGCAACCAAAGGTAGAATAGATTTTCAGGTATGTCTGAGCAATACGAGTCCCACAACAAATGAAACTCAGAAAATCATCAAAGCAGTGGTATTAGCATATCGACTCAACATCATCAAACAAATCAATTGCAGCAGATTTAATTTGCAAGTTTAAAAATGAGAAAGTGAACAAATTGAAGCAACAAAAGCAATACAGCAATTAATAATGTCTTCGATTTCAGCAGCAAGTAAGTTGATCAACGAAAGCAGTGCATCATAGAGACCAGATGCACTCAACAGTAGAGCAAAACCAAATTTATGAGTTCTGATTCAATAGAGAATAACTCCTTCAATTGATTCCAGCAATTATTAGAAACGATAGCAGATCCAAAAGAGAAAAATCCCAATTGAGTCAACAAATGGTGGCTAAGCCAGCAGAACAGCAACAGCAGAAAACTGGGAGAAAGCAGCTGTAGCATAAAACTGAGAAATGTAGCAGCAAAAACCCCCTGTAGCATATAACCAACTCTAATCAATACCTGCCTAGCAGTAGTCGTCCTCGACTTCAGGAGACACATATTCCATAGAAACTAAAACAAATTTAATTCATGAAACCCTAGTTGTTCTTCACTTGAACTATGGGTTCTTCACTCAATCCATAAATCCTAAGTGACTCTGAAAACAGCTATGACAAATAGCTACAACAGCTCTGATATCATGTACACAATCCCAAATCCTGTAACCAGTGTTTGGTAGGGAGCAGAAAAAGAGACTGAGGAAGAAGGGAAACAGAACAAGAGAAAAGAGCAGAGATGGCCGTAACCTTGAGTCACAACCTTATGCTAAGACTGTCGCTTCATTCAATACCTAATAAGTCATAATCCTAGTAAGGCTAAAAGAAAATACATCATAAATAAGTTACTGTTCACGTAAAATAGTACCCGCGAATACTGTTCATGGTGCAGTACTGCGGTTCAGACAAACAGTACTGTTAACTCCTTCATCAATATCTTCTAACAAATAGCAACAATAAAATCACATGAAATAGAAATTCTGAAACAACGCCTCAGCTATTCCATGCTTCCTATTCCACTCAATTTTAATTTCACTGCAATAAGGTCCAAAAATCAAACCAAACGATTTTCAAAATAGAAATCTACCCCTGAAATTGAAAGAAACAGCCATAAAGTAAGGGTAAAAAAATTATTTTAATTTGACTCACCATTCTGTCATTGTCAATACCAATTTCTTTCATGATTTTTAATAACACATGAATTACAGGATTTTACCCCACTGAAGGACCAAAAGGCTAAAAACATACCTTCACCCCAGTTTTTTGGAATTTGATACGAAAAACATATTGTTTATTTAACAACTACTGGGCTTCAAATGTATCTTCCAGTTCAAGGAATTCAGAATAAAAAAGTATGCAGGATGGGCTTGAATCCATCCTCAGTATATTCCCCCATCATTTTCAGTTTTTAACTCATGTTCATGAGCAATTTGATGTGCAGTGTGCCTGATTGTATTTTTCCCCCGGCATAATTTTGCAGGGATATTAGAGGGAACCATTCCAACCAGTAAAACTGCATAATAAGATGTTTGAAGAAGGAACATGGATGTAAACAGTCAAGTGGCTCTGAACTCATATGACTAAAAAGTTGGACAGCAATCATAAAATAATAGGCGAGAGAGAGAGAGAGATGCCATACGTTCCCCCCATACGTGGTTGGAACAATATCTCCCCAGTTTGAAAGCGCTCCTTCGAGAGGGTAAACCAGCCTTCTCCAAGAACTTCGTATGAGGCCTCTGTATTTTTAGATAGCTCTGCTTCATAATCAGCAGCAACATAGCACAGTTTCTGCAAGCCCAAGCGACTACCATCAGGTGATTAAAAAAAAAAAAGGTTAAAAGTACAAAATAAAAAAGCCAAAAGATGGACCCATGGAAAGGAAGGAAAAAAATGCGCACAAAGAGAGGAAATGTGAAGTAATTAATACAGTTGGAAGGAATGATTTCAATGTACTTAGAATTTTTCATTTAGAATCCCAAGGTTCTCTGCAGAAACCATTATTTTGCATCCTCAGGATATAGTACGTTTCACATATACATCTGAAACTTTGGGTGCTTTTCAGATAACGTCATTATGATGTTCCTACAACATGCAAATCCAAATGAGTAGCAACACAGATTTTGAAACCCGCCCCCCCCCCCCCCCCCCAAAAAAAAAAAAAAAAAAAACCTTTTTCACTTGTGCATAAGTGTGAATACATTACTCAAAAGTCAACCCAGCAGCCCCCATAACACCTTACAACTCAAACTACGATAGATTCATCCAAACTTCTAAAAACTATACAGACCCAGTAGTTGTTTCAGTAAGATACCCATCAAAATAATACCTAAAATTTACAATTCAGATCTGGTCTATGCCACAAAATCAATTTTGAATTTCTCCAAACAAATGAAACTACATCCCACTCATAAGAACCCTTCTTTACAAAAGTGTCCTCCACTGCTCCTCCATTGGATCAAATTTTGGCTACAGTAGTACATATGCTCTTTACTTTGTGAAACAAGGGCTTTACTCTTTAAGTCCTCTGTTGCCCACTAAAATCTCTTGCTCCTGAATTGAGGCCCCCCCCCCCCCCCCCCCAAAAAAAAAAAAAAAAAAAAGAGGGAGAAAATAGAGGACCCTGATTAATAAGAAAGGATGCCTGAAATCTCATGATGTAATATATCAAATCCTTAAAATATTTTGGGGCACTTAAAATCTCATTCAGCAAAGTGGCAAGTAGTAGATATATTGGCTAGGACCACAAATTTTCTAGGTTGAACTTACAAGTGTCACTGGGATATTCATAGCATAAGTGACAGCTTAAGCATTCTTCAAGAATATTTATGATGTATTTTCCAGGGGTTCCACAGGGCCTAGGATTGATTCCCCAAATCCCTAATTCAAACCAGGGGCATTTTGGTAAAATTCAGGTGTCTTAGGTTTGGGCCCGATTGAGTCCAATGTGTTGTTTGGACCCTAGATTTTTTTTTTTTTTTTTGGCAAGTTATTTTAAGAGTCTTTGTCAAGGTGTGATTCCTAGATAGGTTGGGATCCCTACTTTGAGTCCACTTTGATTCTCCTTTTATTTAGGACTCCATATCTACTCTTAGAATTTCGATTGGAGTCCTCTAGAGTTAGTAACGGAGTTTTCTCATGCAAGTTAAAGTCTTAGTCAGTTAGTAGTTAAAAAGTTGGAATTGGATAGTTAGTTAGAGTTCTCATTCGTTTTCCAACTTAGAGTCCTTTTTGATTTCTTTATTTGAGGCAATAAATAAAGCCTTCAAACCATGTGTTCATTAAGTGGAGTTGAATACAAATCTGAGTTTGGAGGAAATCCAAGTCATGGTCTTCTTCGGAGGACCGCGGCAGAAGTTAGCTCTTCTTTATTTTCCAGCAATGTTCTTCAACCTCCAGCAGTAGTTCATCACAACAGCAGCCCTCGACCCTTCTCAAAGTACAGCCCCTCCCCTCCCTCCCTAGCCCATCCGCAGGCCTCCCCTCTCATCCCTGTGATAGCAGCCCACTCCCTCCCTTCAAAATTCATCTAACCCAACCCTTAGCCCCTCCTTTCACCACTAGTAGGATAACACTCCTCTGTAGACCTTAGTCCTACCCATAGAATCCCCTATAAGCCTTCCTCCATTAGGATGCAAAATTTATTTTCCTCCTTGAAGTCCTAAAGCCCTAATTGACTTATAATTCCTATATCTCCCTAACCCCAACTCCAATTGCCTTCCCCCTTTAGGATCAGCATCCCCACCCCTTCTCTAATACTCGACCCAAGCCTTAGCCCAATCCAAGAATCTCAAATCTTTTTGGACGCTTCAAACAAATCCTAATCCATCTAGCACTGACCTAAGCCTATTAGACTCGACCTGCAACTAGAAAATAGCTACAACAGCCCCATTCTAAGACCAACTGAACCCCTACAGAAGCCCTAACTTACATATTCAGTTCCGGAACCCAAATACAGCAGCAGCCGAACTTTGGAATCACCCTTCCCAAGCTTTAAAAATGTCTTATACCTATACTTAAAACCCATTCCCAGGGCTGAAACTGATAATACAGCAAGGCTACAAGCTTGTCAGCATACATTTCATTGTTCCTCAGTCTGGCCGAATCCATCTTGGGTACTGTTAGTTGACTGAAGCCCTAATTCCTCCAAGAAATCTCCTATCTGACAGCTGGTTCATTGAGAGAGGATCCTGTAATAAGCCCAATTCTAGGGCATAATATCAAAATTCAAAACCCTAGAATTCTGTTTACATCAATGTGTAAAAGAAAGCCTTAAGCCGCGAGAAGCACGAATACCTCTTTCAATGTGCGGACCGTGTATAATGACTCAAAGCGCACGTTCTTCTGTTGCATGAGATCCTTAAGAAACCCTGTAAGTTTTAAAGCTCCCTGTCCCATAACTTCTACTCCCACTTCACGCATTACTTTACCTCGTAAAACTGTTAGAAACTGAAATAAATATGTGCAACTGAATCCTCATGAAATTTCAAATTATAAGTAGGGAAAAGAAGAACAGATAAAAGACAATCTTGAAGCTCTCTGGGGATTGTAAACTTAATTAAGAGAACTAAGTTTACTTAACTCATTCGATGAATCTTGAGGCACCAGTGCCTATACATGCCACAACACAACCTATCTGACAAGAATGTGAAGATTTTCTTTTTAAAGGTGAAAATAATCACAAAAACTTACTTGGAACAACAGATGTGGCATTGAAACCAATATTGACAACAATGCCTGATGTTCGTCTTGCAGCATACAGAGCTAAGACTGCCTACATGTTCAAAATACATGGTAATTTGATTAAAAAGCATTGCACTAGGTGATTTTGAATTGAGGAGAATGAAACAAATCAATCCAGTATATCATTTCAAAATGTAGAGAGGAAAACACACTCAAGAAACATCTCAGTTGACATTCATAACATTAAAGTTTACACTAGTCAAACAGGAGCAGTACTTTAGGACAAATTGAGCTTTTAGAAAAGTTATCCTCTACCCAAAAAAAAAGGTATTGAATCCATAAATACCAACTACCATTGGCCTTGTGATGTAAAAGAATTGCATGGGCAGAATAATATCACCACCATTGGCCCTGATATGGTCATCAAATGTACAGAAGCCATATATATTTGTTTTGCAGAGGTAGAAATTTGGTGTGGACACTATAATAATTTAGGGCATTGAAATATGGAAAAAGGTTTCAATCATAAAGGTTTCATTTAGGGTGCAGAAAAGTTGTTAACTGTGCACAGTCATGTGCATCCAATGGTTTGGAAGTACAATCAAGTACATGGATGGTCGTGTACAAAAACTCTATCCACAAAAGTATATTATATGTATTATATGAAAAAAATATCAGTCTAACACATATTAAATTAAAGATTTGATTCTATTGGACAGATAAGGCAACGGTGTAGGAGGACAGGCTAGGAATCTCAGATAGGATTACTCTCATGAAAAGTAGAGCATAGTATGTGTTTGTGAACAAATGGATAGAAAAGAAAAGAAATGAACTTTCAAATTTTTTAGGTGTTTGGCCGGCATACAAAAGAACATGAAAAAAATAACTTTCTTGGTACTTCATTAACATGGGGAAACAGAAATGAAAAGAGACTGAAATAGAAGGTGGCATTGGGTTGAGGCCCCTGCCCAAGCATGTTTGAAACCTGACTTCTTGCAAGCCCTAGGTACCTGAAAAGGAGAGGGAATATAGTGCATCAAAGTGCTTTTCTCTTGCTCTACATGCTTAAGAGAAATCCAGAAAACACGAGGCCAAGTAATCTGTTTGGTTAAGAATCACATTTGGCAGTGGTTCTAGCACCTCTTTTTTGGAAGGATGTGTAGTAGGGAGACAACGTGGTGAGATATTTGAGAGACTCTCAGAGGGATAAAAGAAGTGGCAGATCCAAAAAGTGTGTAAGCAGGGAATTAATGGGTAAGGATCTGTAGGTGAATCTGCTGAAGGGAAAAAAAGAAAGAAAAGGAATTTGAGGGCAGATCTTCATTGATTGGTGCCACACTGGAGCTTTCCTCAAGCATTCTATGCTATGAATACAAGATAACCATGAGGTGGTACTTAGGATTATAGATCATCAAATCAAGGATTGTAGACTTGTAGTCATGTTAACCAGAGTGATGTAGATCCCAAAAGAATGAGGACCAATATCCAGGATCTAGTAAGGAACCTTCATAGGTTTTAGGGGGTTTAGGGTTGAAAGGGTAGGGATGTAGGGTTCGGCAAAAGGGTATAGGGTTAGGGTGCTTGAACTTAAATCTTATCCTGATTGTTTTCAGTTTCAGATTCAAAATTCCAGGGTTAGGGTTTGAGAGAACCAGGGTTTCAATTTCTAGGTTTTCAGGGGAAAGATCAGGGCTGCTAATTGGAGTCAAGTGGTAGGGAAGGTGTGGGGATGATGATCCTAAAAGTGGAGGTATTTTTGTGGCGGGGATTAGGAGAAACAAGATTAGGGTCTGGGGGAAGCAGAAAGGTTCAAATTTTTAGGGTTTTTAGTAGGTAATTAAGATTAGGGCTGGGGTCGCGTGCTAGGTGAAGAGTGGGGGAAAAAGAAGAGGTGCCACAACAGAGAGAAGGAAGAATTGGAGAGGGGCAATGGGGGAAGGTTACCAATTTTAGGAGGCCGGGGATGAAGACAGGAGGGAAGAAAACTGATCAACCATGCTGCCACAAACCTTTCTTGCATTGGAAACCCTAGCTACTCCTTTGTTGACTCAAATAATAAAATACAAGTAGGATTGGACTCATAATACAATTCTGAATCTAACTGGACTTAACTGGGCTTGATAGGGACTGCTGAAAATTACGTAACTGCGCTTTATTTGGATCGAACTTCTGCAGGATGCTGGGCAGCAACCCTAGGTCCTCTTCCGGCCCTTGAGGCCCCTCTTGGGATGGTTGTAGAGTCTTACATCACGTAGAGCTGCCCCCCCCCTCCAGGGCAGGTGGCAGAAAAAACAACCATACACAAAAGGGGGAAAAAGCAAAAAATAAAAAAAGAAAAAGAAAGAAAGATGATTATGATGCAGGTTCAGCAGCATCAGAAGCAAGGAAGCATAATTCGATACCAGGGGTATTTTGGTCATTTTGATAGCCCTACTCTAACCCAGCAGGGCATATCTATAAATAGGGGTTTGTTAGGGGTTCAAATCTGTTTCTAAATTATTATTTGAGTTAGACTAAGTTGAGATAAGTAATAGTCCTATTTGAAGTAAGTCCTATTTAAAATCTGTTTTTATGCTAAGTCATGTTAGGAGTCAGTAACAAACACAGATTTGATGAATAAGATTGAAAGTTTTGTTGCATGGAGAGATCAAGGTGTCAACTGTCAAGCATCCCAGGTTTTTGGATCAAAGGAATGTTCCTTCGGCAGACAGCTGGTCGGCCTTCACCCCATCTATCTCTCCATCACATCCCCTACATATTTGGTAAGTAACCATTCGGTTCATCTCATTAATCTTCTACCATTTTACACTACTGTTTTTTTTTTTATCCCTTGAATTTTCGAACATTGCTAGAGCCTCAAAATTTAAGGTCAAACCTAGGCCAATTTAACCATTAGACCTATGTCACCTATCCCAAACATTAGGAACCCCATCCCCCTAACCTCAGTGACCTTAGTTCCCAATTTGACCCCACTCTAACTATCCAATTTCAAGATATGACTATTCTTTTGAATTTTCGTACTTCCTGAAACCCCAAAAACAATAACTTTCTAATATTCTAATTTAGCCATCCAAACCCCCCAACCCCCCCCCCCCCCAAAAAAAAAAAAAAAAAAAAACCAAACTTGGGTAATCATATCCCTATATTATTACATACATTCCTTCCAAGTTTCAACCTATTTTGACACATATAGGCCCCACTTTCCCACTCAAGGAGTTTATCCCATATCTCCCATGGGCAGGACTATGTATCCTTTAGATCCAAAATATCATTTAAGAGCGAATGAGCATTAACCACAAAACCCTAACTTAACCTTCTCCCAAAAAAAAAAAACATCCCATCACAGCCAATATCACAAAGAACCCCATATCCCATAACCAAAATTTCAAGAAATGCTTTCTTTGTCCCATATCAGTTGGTTCTCTTAAAAGATCTTCGAAAAACATATCAGTTGGTTCTCTTAAAAGATCTTGGAAAAACTAACCCTCATTCACTTTAGGCTACATCAGATGTTCAGCAATATGTTTCTGCTAACCAACAACACTAGTCTTATAACGCAGCAAACAGCAGTATAAGGCCCAAAATGAGACCCCAGCATCACCTTACCTATGGTAGATATGACCATGCAGTGTCATCTCCCCCCCCCCCCTTCTCTTTCCTTGTTCCTCACATAAGGTTTCTACAAAGGAAAAATAATTTCTTTTTGCCACAAGGGGGGGATTTGTTTTATGACAGCAAGAGAAATTTTGGTGGATTCAAGGTAAATTTCAAACTTTAAAAATTAAATCTACAACCCACAGAGTGCAAACCAAACGCCATGAAAAATCAACAGAATCTGCCAATTTTCTTTAATTTAAAAAAAAAAAAGTATAAAACATAGCCAAAAGAAATTCTGATGGGAATTCAGAAATTTTGCAGAAACAGATTTAGGGTTTTGGAGGAGAATATGTAGAACTCGAGAATGGAGAAATCCAGAAGGGAAAATTCTCTAGTTGAATGGTCATTGAGTACTACTTGGTCAGGTGAAACCAGAAATAATAATTCCTCAATCAACTAGGAAGGTGTGATATGAACTTTTCTGGTTCTGATCCAGAGTTTTGATATCTGATGAAACTGATATTGCCCAGGAAATAAGTTTAAATAGAAGAAAATCAAAGACGGAGAGAAACAGTTGGCCAACAACCAAGATAAGTCCTAAAAAACACATTAAAATCCACCTTAGCATAATGATGATAAATCTATTGCCCTCACTATGAATGGACATGGCAAAAAGAAACTGGAAATTTTATAGCTTGAGTACTAAAACTTGTATTCCTTAAAGGCCAGGAGTCCAGACCTGTTTAGTATACCTCAAAAAGAAATCAACATCAGAAGCTTAAACCAAACTCAATTCCAAAGTCATGTAGGGCTCTAGAACAGAAAAGAAAACTCAACTGTTAAATCAAGATTTGAACAAATGTGGAGCCGAGCTCCAGGCAAAGTAACCGGGAACTTTTTAAGGATGTCTAGAATCAACACTTATCATTCTGAGAATGGCTTTCCAAAGTCATGTAGGACTCTAAAACAGAAAAGAAAACTCACCTGCTAAATCAAGAGTCGACAAATGAGGAGATGAACTCCAAGCAGGGTAACTAGGAACTTTTTAAGATGTCTAGAATCAACCCTTATCGTTCTGAGAATGGCTTAAGATACATGGTATTTTACAGCTGGAAAGGATTTAGGGGCTAAAACATGACTATGATTAGTAATGTAGCACAGAAGACATAGCATTGCTGGAAGTCCACAAAAAAGGCAGGCTTAGCTTGGCTCAGTCTATTTTAAAAGTTGGGTCCACTTTATTTTATGCTATCCAGTTTTTCAAATTGTGTTGAATCAGTCCATCGATATTTTATTTATGGGAAATTTTTAGCGCCACCCCCTAAGTTACCTCCTAAGATTAACGTCAACCCTTGAGTTATCCAATTTATTAATCAAACATTCAAAGCCCTTATGCGGTGAAAATATATCAAAGCCACCCCCTATAGTTAGAAATCACAGTTAAGTGCTGATGTAAGCAATTTAAATATTTCAAAAGGACAAAAATAACCTTGAATGAAAAACCCTATGCTAGACTCGTTTCTTTGTCTCCCTCTAACATCTGCAACTTCTTCCTCTCCTGATCATAAATCCTCACAAAGTTTGGGAGATATAGTTCATGGATAGTGTTTCTAAACTTAGATGGGGGTAACATTGGGAATGAATAAATAAAAATTAACTGAGAATAATGGTGTTAGTAATAGGGTGTCCGACTGATAAATTGGGTAACTCAGGGGGTGGCATTAATATTAGGGGGTAACTCGGGGTGGAATGAAAAATTTCCTTTTATTTATTGTCTTCAAGTGCTTCAAGTTGGGTCCAAAGCCTTTTCAAAGACTGCTTATACCAGTTAGACTTTAGAAAGGATTTATGAGTTGTTAATGGGAATCAGGTAGGGATTTCCTAGCCAAATTCAAACTTTACTTTGAGAGTCATAAATAAAGGCTAAGGGGCTCCAATAGCCTACAAATTTATTTTGTTAAAAGTTGTCACTGTTATCCCTATGCATGGAATGCTACTTCCTTGAGTGAATCAGCGAGATTGGTATTAAATCAGTTAACACCTTGTGGTGGGAATCCACTGCCATTGTTTTCTCTCTTACCAGTACTTGAACACTGTTTCCTTTATAATCTTTGCAATTCTGTTCAGATTGGTTCTTGTAAATTGTGATATAGAATTCAATCCTCCCTGAGATTATTAATTTGAAGGTGTTCTGATGTGCCAGTTTCATACCTGATTTTGTAAGACCAGCTATGATGTATGATGTGGACTCCTGGCCAGTTAAGAATTATCATATAGATAAGCAAAGTGTAACAGAGTTGAAGATGTTAGGATGGACGAGTGGCAAAAGCAGGAAGGATAAAATGAGGAATGATCATATTAGAGCTGAAAGGGAAGTAGTCTTGACATAAGAAAAAATTATGAGATGCCGTCTGAGGTGGCATGTTCATGTTCAATGAGGCCTAATTTCATCCGTGATATACAACATTTTCTTCACTCATTAGGCTTTGATTACGTAATAGCTTCATGAATGGAAAGGTGGAGAGCCAGCAGAATAGGCACTTTATAGAATCCAATAGGAAGATGGTGGAAGTCGCTAACTCATATAAAGTTGGAAATATTAGCATTCACTTTAGCCAAAGCCATTAAAGGTACTAAAAGAGCCACCAGGTAGCCCTAAAATTACTATAGAAGAATTATATATATATAAATTATTAAAAAATAAATAAATAAATTAGGCCATATCTCAAATATAACATTGAATCTCCATGTAGCATACCACAGGTAGTGTGTATATGACTTAGTCATAGCTGATTTCTTCTTTCCTTTTTATCTTTACTATTAATATTTTGCCCATATGAATCCACGTAGCCAACCCCCATTTGTAAGATAAGACTGAGATCTTAATGTGCATCGCACTCTTTCATAATCTGTTTTTGGTGTTCAGTTTTCAATTGTGCTGCAGTTCACAGTCCTACTCCAAGTAGGATTGATCTTCATGACCTTAAAGCTGAAATTAGCATTGGCTACTCTCTGTTCTGTCAGTTCCGAGATTAATAATCTTGATAATCTGCTAGCATATAATAATCCAAAACCTGATCTTAAATCTTACTTTTAGTTGAAAGCTTTACCCCTGTCCCAATGTCACTAGGAATCTCCCATAATCTACCCCTCTCCAGGTTTAGGTAGCTGATCTGACTTGTTAACTTAATTCTATATATTAGCTCCTATCACTGGACTTTTCTCTGCCTGTTTCGATTCAGTATTGACAACTCTACTCATATAACTGAAGTGCTGTAACTGCCATTGCCCAACTATACATCACAAAAAATAGATTTTCATTGAAACTTCTAATGAAAAAGAAAGATTTCAGCAATGACTACTGACAAATAAGACGTAAAACTTACTTGATTAACAGCACAAACAGCAGGGACATTCATTTCAAAAAGAACTGAGTACATAGCTGCTTTCAGTTGCTTTCTCGCTGCTTTAGCAGATTCAGTATCTGCAACAAGGGTAACAGAAAGGAAACAAATTTAATGTGGATTATATTCAGTTAAACGAAGCATATCAGACTAATAAAATGAAACACAATACAAATTTGCGGACAACATCATAATTGTCAAGGTGTCAGGCACCTCTTGCAGAAAGACACGTTAGGCTTCCTAGGCACTGCTTAGGCACCTTTGTGGAGTCATCCATCAAGAGCCTCTCCTATGCGTTGGCTCACCTAGTCACCTTGCCAACTATGGACGGAATGGTTTAAAGGATATAATAAGGTGCTTAAATCTGTACAAAATGTACATTTGGAAGGTAAAACAGCTTGTCACAGACTCGCAAGATGGCAAAACATATTCAAAGACAGACTCTTTATATAATGGAAACCATATTCGTGATTTGACTGTTATTAAGGCAGAACAACAAAAGAGAACACAAGCAATTGAAACGAACAAAAATTTGTCATCCTTTCACTTATGACTAGATTAAATCTTCTAACTCAATAGGTATAATCTGCTAAACCATCATGTCAAATAATCTACACCAAGTAAACCAAAGTTAGTCTTCCCAAAATTCTTGCCAATAAGAGCTGGATCAAGAGCGTGCTCCAACGCTATAT
This sequence comes from Hakea prostrata, assembly GCF_041222555.1. Lineage (NCBI taxonomy): Eukaryota > Viridiplantae > Streptophyta > Magnoliopsida > Proteales > Proteaceae > Hakea > Hakea prostrata. The sequence continues at coordinate 2,303,068 of NC_142610.1, read as the reverse complement.
GTAAAATGCGCAAGTTGATGTATACTTCATCTGAAGTTGCAAAAATTCATTAGGTATCAAGCAAGGGATTTCCATCACAGACTTTTAAACTACTGATTCAGGACAAGATATAGGTTAAGTTGACATCTACTAAATCCAAAACTGAGATATTATTTATCAAAGGCAAGCATTTCCAATCACACTGACCTAGAGTTAGAACTAGGGATTCTAGAGAAGTTAAAAAATGAAGTACCAAAGAGAAGCATCCCTCCAAGAACAACAGGATAAAACACAAGGTACAAATGAGCATAACAAAGTTTACCATCAAATAATATGAAACAGAACAACAGTAGGAATAGTTTATAAAGAAATCGATATCCTACAGAGAAGGCAAATAACAACATTCTCAGAAACAGATGCAATTGTAAGTTTGAAACCACATGCACTTATCATAGCCATTGTGCTACATCATTACATGCTATAGAGAAACCATCTTGATGGACACACCAAAATTGAGTAAAACTTCTAAAAAATAGGGGTTTAAAAACCGTAGTTGGGTTAAGTTATGATATATTAGCTTACCATCATAATGGCAGATAGGGATGGAAATAACAATCGGCTGTGTTGACGGTTTCACCTGCATTCTGTTAGGAGATTTTAAAACCTAATCAACATCTTAGCTAAAAGAATATTGGAAAAGAAAACAATGAAGCACCCAAAACTTGGAATGGATCTACTAGATAGAGGTATTGAAAAAAGTTGGTTCTATTTTCTATAAATGCCAATATATCATAGGGAAAAATCAATCTACATTTAGTAGCAGATCTGTCACAAATCCCACCGAAATGAAATGATGTACTAGTAACTACTTTTATAGGCATATTAGTATATTAGTGCATGTATAACATAAAATATTATTGTGCTATGGTACAGAGATAACATTGTCACATACTTCTGCTAAGTGGCAATCATTCAAGCATTTGATATTAGTTATACAGAGTCATAGACAAGATGAACTTGTCTAGAGAACGAAATTACTAAAGACAATTTGTAGCGCAATCCAATAGACTTGGAAATTTTTCATAAGCAGACCCTACAATGCAAAATGAGGCACTACTTCCCAACCCAGAGTTGAAGTACCTGTTATATATTGTCATGAAGAAATGACGAAGCCTTGAGTGCATGGGAGACTCAATATTACCAAATTCCTGCAAATAAAGTAGTCGGCGCTGTGACAGATAAAAATATCCACCCTTACAGGTTGAAATGAGGCCTTGAAAATCTTTAGGAATTTTATGACAAAAGAATACAACCAAAAAAAGATGAACTATTCAAAAAAATGAAAAAAGACAAGCTCACCAAGAACGTCGATGATCGCCCAGATGGACATGCATATTTACTCCAACCAAACTTGCAATAGCCTGAGCCACCTACACAACAAAATAAAAGGATAAAAGAGGAACTGGAAGAAAAACAAATATAACATTATTTATGGGCTGTGATGGCTATCAGTATTCCTCCTAGTCAATTCTATTATATAGGAAAGTGCCTGTTCAAACTAGAAACTTTATCCAATCCACTTAATTCCTTCAATCACACAAGTATGTCTTAGGTATGCATGGGCACAATATCAAAGCAAATCAAGATTTTTGAGGACATCAAGACGAATTAAGGATGTCCTTTAAAAAAATTCAGGGTTTCAACTAGGTTTCAGGAACAAACCCCAACCCCCACCCCCAAAAAAAAAAAAAAACTGCTTCAAATGCAAAATATTTTTTGGACATGAAAACAAATGATGTTTTACCACACTTTTAGTGTTTGACAAGGTTTTACAATATTCAAATTTATGAAATTTCTAGACTTGATAGAGAACCTTAGTGTTAAAGTTGAAAAACCAGCTTTTGTTTTTCAACTCAGAGGTTTTGTTGGGATCATTTTTTTTGGGGGTTGGGGGGGGGGGGGGGAGGTTGTTTGCTTATTTATGAATAGGGTAATTTTCATCTAGACCCCCTGAGGTTTGGTTTACGTCATTTTTAGTGCAAAAAAACTAAGACTTTGCATTTGCCTCCCCTGTGCTATAGAAAAAGTCAATTTAAGGACAAATTATCACTTTTATAACTAATTTGCCCTTATTCTTTTTTTTTAATTTAAACTTTTTACATACACACCCCCACTTGCCATGAAACTCATGACTCCCCTTTTAGTCCAAAAATTATATAAAAGTCCTAGAATTCAAATAAATTTTAAAATATAACCAAAATACCCTTATATGTTAAAATGACTCAATTACCCCTTAGCTTAAACCTTATTTGCAAAAATTAACCTTAAATGGAGATGGGTGTTTGCTCCTTGGTTGAGTTGAGCAAATGGGAAATGAAGAAGATGGGTGAAGGGGGAATCTCTTCATCCATGGCTTGAAACCACAATCAGCACCAAGTTCGTTTTTGTTGGGCACAATAAGGGGATAATACATGTATGATGAGTTTATCACTAACAATGTACCACTTCACTTAGCCATCATGGTAAGTTTCATCAATTGTTTACATGAACAAGGGTGTACATGGGTATAGGTGGTGACGCAAAATTAAAGACATTTACAAAAGAAAAGCCCATTGGGTTAGACCCATCAAAGGCCTAAAGCTATCACCTGAATCAGCCTATAGCTTTCATGGGCTAGGACTATTTTAGTGGGTTGAAATTCATCCAAATATGTTGAACTTCATAGTCTAGACCTAAGCCCAAGTCTAGTTTTTGAAAAGTCAATAAAAGGGGCTGTGGTTTGAAAATAAAAGAACTCATTGTCAAAGGAGTTTTCCTTTGTCAAGAGTTAGGTAGTAGTTGAGCTATTAATAGGTAGGTGGTGTTAGCTAGTGGTTGGATGTTACCATTAATGTTTATGTCTCTTTAGAATGCTATATAAAGAAATTTATGTAAAAGGTGAATACACAACTCATCAATTGAAATCAAATTGCTTTGTTAGCATTCCTTCCCTATGGAGAGTCCTTGTATTTGATTAAGGTAGCTTGGTGTTCGATCCAATCGATCCATCTTCTGTGTGAAACCTGGGTGTTACATTTTTATTCTCAATTCTCTCATATTGTCTTTTCAATTTATTCATTATAGTTCTGCCCCAGTTTGAAGATCTATTCAGCCCATCTTGTTATGCTATTATCTTTATAATACCACTCTAGTTTCAGCCCTCTTTCACATCTAAATTATGTTTCATCTTAAGTCTATCAAATCTGAACTTAATTCCCCATGAAAGGTCCTATTTGGCTACTGTTTTGATCAATCAAATACAGTACTACATTATTTGGTATCAGAGCCATGACAGGGAGTGAAACTTTTGGATTGGATACTGACCTTATGGCAACAACGATGGAGATGTTGCAACAATTGAGCAATCAAATCACTGCAAGCCATAAGCAAGTGGAAGAGAAGTTCTCAACAATGGAGGCTAGAGTTGTTGCCTTTACTCATGCTCCACACCCTCCACTTGGTGAAGAATCCCAGCCAACTCACTCTATAACCAACTTTCCTACTAGGATGAATATAGGGAGAGGGCATCAAAGGATTCCAGTTGTGTTGCCAACCCTCGAAGAGTACATACATAGTTATTTCACTGGAGAACAACCTACATTCAATAAGCAAGTTGGTGACTCTCAAAAGGTAAGGCTTGAAGAACACCAGGAGTTCATTCACACTAGACATAACACAGGGCTAGTATTGGCTCTTGTTACGAGAGAAGTTACCCTTCAACCTAAGGTGACATTCCCTCCACTTATCAAAGAGTTACTTTCTGATTTTCCTGAGGTGGTTCCTGATGAGTTGCCTAGTGAGCTACCTCTTATGCGTGATATTATGCATGCCATCGATTTGGTATCAGGTTCAGTGTTACCAAACTTGCCGGCCTATCACCTCATCCTAGCAAAGCACAATGAATTCAAATGACAGGTGGATGAATCACTACATAAAGGATTCATTCAAGAGAGCTTAAGTCCATGTGTTGTACCGACAATACCCACTCCAAAGAAGGACAGCTCATGGCGTAAGTGTGTGGACAATCGAGCAATCAATAAAATTATAGTCGAGTAAAGGTTTCCTATTCCACGGCTTGATGCCATGTTAGAAATGATGTCCAGGGGTAAGATCTTGTCTAAATTGGGCCTCAAAAGTGGTTATCATTAGATCCGTATTAGGCCTAGAGACGAATGGAAGACTGTCTTAAAAACCAAGGATGGACTATTTAAATGGAAACTCATGCTTTTTGGTTTGACGAATGCACCTAACGCCTTCATGAGGGTTATGACACAGGGGGTTGAAGTTGATCCAAAGAAGATAAAAAGCATCATCGACTGGCCTAACCCAAGGACAATCACTAAAGTTCATAATTTCCATCGACTTGCATCGTCTTACAGGAGAGTCATTCTGAACTTCAGTGCAATCATGGCACGTATTATTGAATGTTTAAAGCAAGGCAAGGGCGAGTTCAAATGGAAGAATCGTCCACGACATGATAACACTTGGATTCATGCTGAAAATCTCGAGAAACTCAATCTCGATTGGTATGAGCATTACGTATCATTCATCCATTCATCAGAGACAAATGTTTTCAAGCTAGGGAGAGTTGATGCAAAATTAAAGACATTTAAGAAAGAAAATTTCCATTGGGTTAGGCCCATAAAAGGCCTAAAGCTATCACCTGAATCAGCCCATGGCTTTCATGGGCTAGGTCTGCTTAGTGGGTTAAAGTTAGCCCACATATGTTGAACTTCATAGTCTAGACCTAATCCCAAGTCTAGTTTTTGAAAAGTCAATAAAAGGGGTTGTGGTTTGAAAATAAAAGAACTCATTGTCAAAGGAGTTTTCCTTTGTCAAGAGTTAGGTAGTAGTTGAGCTATTAATAGATACATGGTGTTAGCTAGTGGTTGGATGTTACCATTAATGTTTATGTTTCTTTAGAATGCTATATAAAGAAATTTATGTAAAAGGTGAATACACAACTCATCAATTGAAATCAAATTGCTTTGTTAGCATTCTTTCCCAATGGAGAGTCCTTGTGTTGGATCAAGGTAGGTCGGTGTTCAATCCAATCGATCCACTTTGCAGTGTGAAGCCCGGGTGTTACATTTTTATTCTCAATTCCCTCATATTGTCCTTTCAATTTCTTCACTATAGTTCTGCTCCTATTTGAAGATCTATTCAGCCCATCTTGTTATGCTATTATCTTTATAATACCACTCTTGTTTCAGCCCTCTTTCACATCTAAATTCTGTTTTATCTTAAGTCTATCAAATCTGAACTTAATTCCCTGTGAATGGTCCTATTTGGCTATTGTTTTGATCAATCAAATACAGTTCTACATTAGGTGGCAGTTAATAGTTGTTAAGTTATTATTTCAGTTATTTTAATGTAATCTCATTTGCATTTAAGTTCTAGGAGCCATTTTGCAAGATGAGACTCCATGCACCATTTTCTCTCTCATATTGCTCAAAAAGTATGATTTATTCATCGGCCTTGACGGGGTATTTATAGTTATAATCCGAGTAATTCCTACTCTTTTTTGGTAAAGAGTGTCCTACTTTGAGTAGGAAAATAAATACAGAACAGATAGGAATAGAAACACTAATCCTAGACTAATTAGGAGACTAGTCCTACACTATATAGGAATTAGGAGACTAGTCCTACACTATATAGGAATCTTGAGTAGAAAATATAAGAAAATAAAAACATCATTATGAAAGGAGATTTAAAGAGAAGTTATACTCCAGTTAGGAGTTTAAAGAGTCCTCCAATTAGGAAAACTCTGGATCTAGCGCCAGCGCTAAATTGAGAGGGATATTTCCCTCCATATATATATATATATATGGGGTAAAAGTCTTTGGTTGAAGGCGCAGGTAATGCTTGTTCTGGCATGAGAAAGGAGTCTCCAAAAGCAAGGGTGACAGACGGAATATATAGTCCTACAGGGGAGAGTTATCGGAGATCAGTTGAGATCCTTAATAGAAAGGCTATGCATAGAAGCCACTTAGTAAAGAGAGAAGCCATTATCCAGCCATTATCCAATCAGGAGAGGTAATTCAAATCCATCAGATAAACAAGAACAGCCCTTTTTAACATTAGTAATAACTAGTTTCGGTTGCAATCAAAATAGAAGAGCATGCACCATCCATGAGAGAGCGGATATTTTGTTTCTTGACAGTTCTTTCAAGAAATTCATCCAATAGATGACATTCCAAGGTTCACATGGTTTTAAAACTAGGAATATGAAAGAAGAATCGACTCAAAACTAGTGAATTTCTTTGAAACCCCTTGTATTAGATAATTGAATGGATGAAGAATCATCATAAATGATAGAATTCTCAGAACTCCCAAAGATGCTATTGTTATGGGGTGTTTGGAAATGTTTGAATAGAAGAATCACTATGACCACAGACCATTGGTGGAATTTACCAAAGACGCCAGAAAAAAAAAAGAAGATTTATTTGATATAATGGATGACTGACTATGAACGGACCATTTCATTTTTGTAGGTTGGTCTGGTCTATTGCTGTTTCCTAGAACCTATTTCGCTTTAGGAAGTTGGTTTATAGGTACAACCTTGCAACTTCATGGTATTTGCTTCTTATCTAAATCTATTAATTCCTTCCGGTTGCTCTTGGTCTATGAAGATGCAGGGTTAGGTGCTCCATCTTCACATTGAGGCCAAACCTAAACTGTACCCAAGACATATCTGTGCATACATTGATAAGGGATATATGCATTCTCGAGAAGAACTCAGCCAATTGAAATATCAAGTAGCTACAGGAAGAGAAAACAACCAATACCCAGTTAGTAGCAGTGAACAAGGATGGACTGGGGCTTTCAAAATAACTTACATCAAATACATAATAACAAGGCAATACATTATACAAAACTTATATTCTGAGCACATGCAATGGTGCCATCAATAGTCAAGCTCAAAAGAAGTTTTTGTAGGAGCTGTGTCCACCAAAATTTTCACTTTTGGTGAGTCCTCTTCCCAGACCCGGTTTAGTAATCAATACCTAATATCCAGGGAATCCTTTGCCCAGCCCATGTGTTTCCATAATGGGCTTGTCTGGAAATGCAAGTACCTATCACCCTTTAGCCCTATGCTTGCTTGGCACTATCCTAGCAGAAGTTGAGTGAGATCTTGCCAGCAGGGCTGTCAGCTAACCCCGTCCTCTCGCTCCCCCCAAGGCCACCACTTATAATAATTGTACTTCCATTCACTTATCATTGGATTTTGATCCCTACCTTCCAACAACAATTAGTCACAACCACTACTCTGCCCTATTCTTTCTCGACAACTCTATGGACAACCTCCCCAAGAATCGTATTCCCTATATTCCCCACCCTAAACACACAAAAAATAGATAAATACTAAATAAATAAAGTTACCTTGCTCCCTATGTCAATACCTCCCCTTATGCCTGTCCTCTTTTAACATGTTAACCACTTCCTCTGTCAAATCTCACTCACCTTATCCTGCCTCCTCTTTGATTAACGACCTAGCCTAATCATCCTCTCCTGTTATCCATCTCTTCCCAACCCCCCCCCCCCTTTTACTTCTTACTTGCAACCCTTAACCACAACAACCCCACTCTCCCTAGTCAATAGGGAAAAAAAGAAAGAAAAAAAAAGAAGAGAAAGAACTGAATCTAACCCCCTCAATTATAACATTACCTTTCCATCCCGACTCAAGACTGTTGGGATCAGTCGCCCTCAAACCTTAACCTAACCCCATATCACCCCTTCATTCCATATGCCTGACCTGACTTTTCCTGAAGACTACTTTTTTTGTGCCCATCTTCTTCATCCAACTTTGTCAAATCTCTTGCCTCCTCCACAAGTCCCTGAAGTTTCATTTCCTCCCCCATTCTCCCCCGCACTCCCTCCTACGTTCAGACTTGCCCTTCACCTTCTACCCCCCACCCCCAACACCCTCCCCCAAAACACTGGAAAAAAAATCCACTAATATCAAAAGCATCCCAGCAAGTAAGCAAGGCCTCATTAAGCCTCATTAACCACAGCCTTAAGGGGAATCATCTTCCTTACATTTCCAGCTGAATTAGGGCATCATCTGGAACATCCAAGGATTAAATTCCTTGACAAAGACCAAGCAGGCCATGGTTTGCAAAAACTTCAGGAATCCCCATGCAATGTTTTTCCCCCTTGTTGAGGAGACTAGTGCCTCCAGAATTGCCTCCTCAGTTTCCCGTGGTTGGTCTTCAACTTTCTCCATCAATTATGCTTACCACAGCCATGGCTTGCAAAAACTTCAGGAATTCCCTGCATGCTTTTCCCCCTTGTTGACACAAGGGTGGAGGAGACTAATGCCTCCAGAATTGCCTCCTCGATTTCCCTAGGTCGGTCTTTGACTTTGTCCATTAATTATGCTCACCACTTTGAAAGCCACCTCAGGTGATTGTGGGGCCCTTCCAAAATTCAGGTTTTGATGTTTTCTTACTCTTCCCAATTCATCCATGCCAAAACTTCTGACCTCCGAGGGTCTTCCACCTTTCATTGCAATTTATGCCTTGAACTCTACAATGGAGAGACCATCTCTTTGGGCAAACCATCCTTCCATTGCTTTACAAATGAGATGCCTCCCCAGTTTCTCAACTAGTGACATTAACATTCTTCCCTTTGGTCATGAATACTTGGGAGGAGAACACCTCCAAGATGCCTCAGTGAATGCCTTTAATGATTGCCCTAAGGACGCCAATATGAATAAGTTGAGATGGACTGAGCAGAGGAGGATGATTAATGACACCTGCTTATCTTCCTTCGCCTCTACTGCAATCTTTGATGAGGCTGGCATCTCAGAGCACAGCCCTATTTTCATATTTAACCTTAAATATCCTTTAGACCAAAGCTTTACTGAAGCTTCCAAGTTCTTGGTGTATTCACCCAGCCTAACCCAGCATCTTCAAGAAACATGCGCTAAGCTGGGTCAAACTTCCTCTGCCTTTAATCTACTAATCTCAGAGTGTCTTATGTCCAAGATCGATCTCCACATCTATAGTTTAGCATTAATGTAACCAACATCAGCACAAAAAATTGGGTTGACCAATGAAGCAAACAACCATAACTGTAATTCCTAGTCCTGGCCCACAAATCTCACACTACTAGTTAACACACTCTTGTACATATATTACAAACATATATGTAATCAACACCTTTCTCAGGACATGGTGGATTAAATCTTCAGGACAGGTCAATAAAGACCATGGACAGGATTAAAGTACAATAATTAATTCCATGAATCCTTTGAACCCTCCAATCTTCATGCATGATGCTTTGTGGATCACCTCAATAGTTATTTGAACTGCATAATTCATATTCACTATGTTATCCCCATTTCAAGACCCAGTCAAAGAGAACTGTGTTATCCCTCATACATCATGATCAAGTGTAGAGTAGTACAAAAGCCGAAACTCACCATCAATGATAACAGACCCAGTTACTTCTGCACGCTGACCATAAATATTCATGAAGGATAACTGAGCTGATTCATCACTTAACGTCCTGCAATAATAATATGCTTTTTGTATGAGATGGAAAACAAATATATCATGCGGAGCGGTTGAAGGGGAATGGAGGTAAAAAAATACTACGGATACTCCAAACAGCACCATCAAACAATAGTAAAGGGTATTACGAAACAAGATGAATGAAACCAAATAAGCTAACTGCACGCTCACAAACAAACCCAAAGAAACCTTCCAAGAAGTGAATTTATAACCAAATAATCAATCTAACGTTCTAGGAACGCAAACCCCATTCAAATTTGTGATCATTTGACAAGAACAGGAAGAAAATGTTAATTATAACGACAACGATGGTGGTGCTGATGATTATTGGAAAACTCAGTCTACTGTTTATGTATCTGAACTTATACTAAGTGGGTGGGACGAGCCTTCAAACTTGCTAAACTTTCACATACTTTGGCAACCGTAAAGAAGTAAAATTTGTGTCATCGGCAAAGCTCAGAAGAAGAAACCAGGAAAGAGAAGTGCTAAAGCAGAGACTTACTTAAGTGGGTAGCCGGACCTCAAATGGGTTTCAGCAAATAAAATTGTATCCCATGATTCCTCTATCTTCCGAAAGAAAAAAACCCAGAGACGATTATCGGAAACCAGTAATTTCCATGTCTTGCAAACAACACTCAGTCGGGCAGCTTCCTTGGGCTCGAGGAATTTGAGAATTTGATAGAACACATCAAAAGGTATCTGATCGAATGCACCAGTAGATGATGATTCATTGGAAATTTGGCTTCTGGATGGGATCCGATTCGAGTTGGAACGATTAGACACTGATTCCAACACCCTCTTCAGTAACGTCGCCATTAGAGAAGACGACGTACGGCTTCACCAACCCAACTGTTGAATAAAGGAGTTGCAGAACAGCAGGGAAGTTTTGGACCACAAGGCACAGATATCTTTTGGACACGAGAAAGTAGAGAAAGGGGAAAAAATCTAAACAAGCAGAGAAGTGAGAGCACAAGGCACAAGTATGAGCAAAATGGGAGATTCAGATTCCATTCCCATTAGACTTTGGTTTTTGCAAACCCAATTCGTCAACTACTAACTGAAATGGTTGCCACCGTTTTTTGGATTAAATAGGGACTAAAAGGGAAGAGAGTTGACGAGAATAGTTAAAAAAGTGTTATGTCACTGATATTACCATTTTTCAACTTGGCAAAACCACCTCTTCTCACAGCTGCAACCCCACCCTGCACCACCATCACCATTCACCAAACACCCCCTTCAATCTACGTTTAAAAAGATGAAAAGCTTGGCAGGGGAGCCGTAAGGAAAGATGTTTACGTCAGTGATTTTATTTGTGATTTAGCTCTTCGCATCAATGCTATATTATATATCAAGGACAAATACAGACAAATACAAGAAAGAGTCTCCGAATGCTCAAAGGCCTTAAAGCTGTTAAAAGGTCCAACTTCTTAGGGGAGGTCTTGGTACGTACCCGTTCGGTGCATTAATTATATATATATATATATATATATATATATATATATATATATATATATATATATATAAAATCTCCCTTGAGAATGTAACGGTAATTGTGGTGCGCGTAAGTTGGTCCAGATGAACCTCATCCAAAAAAAAAAAAAAAAAAACTCAAAGGACCTAGGGGGATATATCTCATTATTTCTCATCTCCATGATTCATTCTCATGTTTGAAAGGAAGGTCATGCACCTCGCAGCGTACAAATCACACCTCCTTTATTTATTTATTTAATTTTATTATTATTATATTTTTATTTTATGAAATAGAAAATTCTATGAAATTCTTTTCTTTTTTACAGAAAAAAAAACTCTAGTAATTAAAAACCACAAACTTTATCATATTAGTTAACCATTTTAACAGGATTGGGTTTTAGAAACAAAAGAAACTAACATGGCTACTCATAATATCATACAATCAAATTAGATTACATAGTATACAGTTATATAAAAGTATGTATTATTGGCAAATTTTTCATTGGACAAAATTATCTTATTTTTTCTATTAATAATACTTTTCACATACAAGTATTCAAGATAATGTATTCTAATAGTTCTAATGCAAAATTGTCCTTTTTTTTTAGAGTGAATTTTCTATTAATCTATGTTGTCCTATCTCGTACCTAGACCAGTGGTATAAATATTAGAAAATAGGAATTCTCATTTTCCAAATGGCAAATATGTAAATCAAATCCTCATTCTACTTTTCACCTTCCACTATCCAACAAATTTGCTAACTGCCATTGCTTGCTGCTGAAACTTATTTGTTAACAAAGATCACTAAGCGCTAGCTTGCTGCTAGATCCCAGCTTTTGTTTTCACGCTTCAAATTCAGGAACTCTAATTCTGTCATTGGATGTCAAATCTGTTCCAAAGTTCACTTTAGGTTTTGTTTCCATTCAATCCAGTTATCCAAGTGATATTTTTGTTTCATTGTGAAAAGTGATCTTCTCATGGATTAAGGATCCAATGATTTAATGGAATTTCTAATTTTGTAATTTTGTTTTAATTTTGGATTTCATGTTTGAGCTATTATGGTTGGCTGGGCTTCTCGCCGAGTGTTGTAGTCCTGACCCTGATTTCATAAACGTCAAACTATTCATGCACTCTTCTTTTAGGTTTAGCTTTAGTTTCCAGATGAACCTTGAAGCACTGAAGATGTGAGATCCCACCTAACCCTAACATTGCTGTTGTACCAAATGCATACATACCATATGCATACCATATGCATTGTTCGATTTATTCTCTGCTGTACGAATTGTCCAGTTTCGTTTGGTAGAAGTTTACCCCAAAGCTGATCTATTCTCTCCACGATTTCTTCTTGTGCCTTACATTCCCTATGATAGGAGGGTGATCTTAAATCATTCCCATGACTGATCCTTCTATCCCTTCTATTCTAGATTGGATCTCCATACACTCTATAACCTTGTAAATTCTCCACATGATGATTTCGAAGGGAAATCAAGTGTAATCTTCATGATTTATTATTCCTTCTAATTGTTTCAAGACTTCAAGCTTTTCATCTCCTATTCTTCAATCAAATATTTGTAATATCTCTTGTGTTGTATTGATCTACTCTTGCTATGATTATTCTTTGAGATTGAGATTATGAAGAGGATGCTGCATCCTTGCAACATATTGATCCTTGCAACCATCTCTTCTACAATTTCCTTTAATTCTTAAGGTTTTATGATCTTCATATTCATCTTCGCCATGATCCTTGTGAAATCTTCATGAAGCCATGATCATACTTTCGATTTGATTTCAAAGCATGTCAGATATATTCCTTGTTTTCTTACATAAGACTTATTGTTATTTGTTTTCCGTGGACTTTGAGAGAAGGAAGCCAAGATAATAGGAAAGTACCCCTGTCTTTCGGAATCCAGGAACTCTCCCAATTTTGAGGACGAAATTATTTTAAGGGGGAGAGAATGTGAAATCCAGCCCAAACCTAGCCAGGACACCCTATCTATTTTGGGTGAAGAAAGGTTATTTTAATGTTACATCTTGAAGTTGGACCTTGATTCCAGTGTTCTATCTCCTTCTTCTCTCTTTTCTTCTTCTTACTGTTCTATCTTTATGTTCTGATTGTGGAGAAGGTGTTACACTACTATAACTACCTATTCTCTAATCTCCTTATGTCTTAGAGTGAACTCCCAATCACTCTATGCATTCCTTGAAACCACATGGTGAATCTCCTCAATTCTTCACTGATTTTGATTGAGTTTTGGACAGCATGATCATTCTACTGTAGCTTCTTTTCTAATTAATGTTTAAAATGTTTTATCTTAGCCTTTACTGCTGTTTCAATGTGTTTCATCTCCTTGAATCAATTCCCCTTTCTTTCTAGCCATTTTAGCCTTCTATGTTGACCATTGATATAAGCATTCTAGTAAGTTTCTATTTTTGATTCCTCTCATTCTAGGATTAGTATTCTTTTGATTTTCTATTTAGTTATTCTTGCCTCTGATATGTTCTTGATATTCCATTAGAGAGAAGTCTTGTTCCCTCTAATTCTTCCCTTGAACCCATGGTGAGTTTGCTATGAGAACCATGTTGTTTCCAATTTAGAAACTCATGTTTCCAAGTAATAAAGTACTGATTTTTGGGCCATGGATGATGCCCAATTCATGCTAGATAGTCTTAGTATGTTTGTGTGAAGTTCCCTTTCGAATTTCGGATCAATCGGACTTCAAACGAAGAAGTTATGACCAAAACAGTGCAATCTGTACCTTGTTGTCTCCATTGGTCGACTGATTGGTTGACTGGGCCAGTAGACCAATCCAATCGACCAATGAGATCTGTTTTCCAGATTTAGGTCTTTCTTGCTCTATTTAAGTCCAACCTCGGGATTACTTCGTCTCCTCTGCCTCCTAAGCCTCTGGAACGAGTTAGAACTCCATTCTAATCAATTTCCTTGCATCCTTGGTTGATCTCTTGCAAGAACTCAAGTAATCTTCTTCCTCTTACATCAAAGGTATGTCTACGCTCTCTTCTTCTTCTCCATCTCTATTTTTCTTTCCTTTTTGGGCTGAGACAGTAGAGAAGATGCTGCATTCTCTGTTGCAAACATCTCTCTACTCATCCCTCATGATCTTCCTAAGGATTAATGGCTAATGCAATGTTCTTAATCATGATCATTGCAAGCTTTTGAAGGAATCATGATCTAAATCATGATCTTGTCTTTGTTCATCTTTTGATTTAAATTCTAATCTTCTTAGATCTGTTTTATTGATCATATTAGTAGTCAATCGCTGTGTTTTCTTTACAAGAGTTGTAACCTATCAATCTCTAGTTCATTCTTCTTGATCATACCATGCTTTCTCCAAGAACCATGACTAATAAATATATGGTAAGTTTTGTTTCCTTATTTAGATTCATGTTCTTAGATCTATTTTCTTGAAGATCTAAGTATGCCTTCCATGATATCTTTATCAAAATCAATGATTCATTCTCCTATTGTTCTTGTCTATGATTTGTATCTTGAATTTTTCAAGAACCATGATTAATCTAATTATGGTAACTTGTTGTTTCCTAATTTGTAACTTGAAAACTTGATTCGATTAGTGTTTTGAAGTCCTCTATATACTAGGATACTGTCATAGTAGTTTCCCCCTTGTTTGGTACCCTTTTGAACCACCAAATTCGGTTCTTTATTCTTAAAACTCTGATTTTGTAGGCCACTGTCTCCATTGGTCGACTAATTGGTCGACTGGGGCAGTAGACCAATCCAATCGACCAATGAGTACAGCAACTCCAAATTTGGTCTGTTTTGGATGTTTTGATATCTTTCCTTCTAGGTTTCTTTCCTAATATGATATATATACTTGTTTAGGACCTTCTTGCCAAGTTTGGGAAGATTCTCCTTGATCCTTGGAGATTCTCTTTAAGTTATATAAGGTAAGGATGGTTACTTCTATAATAGCATAGATTGTGTGATTTTAGTTTCTATATTAGAATCTTTTGGATTTGTTATCATAATTACATTCTTTTATGAATATATTACTGCTGCACTTACTTTAATTACAGTAGCTTTATTTACTTGCTTTCTTTAGTTTATGAATGTCTTTATTTGTTAACTGTATATGAGATGGATCTTATTATGGTATATTTTCTATATACTGTAAAAGTGTATGATATGATTGATTAAGTATGGTTCGGGAAGGAGAGGTGTCCTTTTGACACTTCTGTCCTTGGACATCGAAGGGAATAGTATGGGATGTTTTCCGGAGATGCCTTCTGGACACCTTCCTAAACTGTTGGATGACATATTTAGGACTGTCTAGTAGTGTTTGGCTAGGATGTCCCGTTATGTCAGACCCTAATCGGAGGGGTATTGAGACTGAACGACCCGTGGTAACAATGGGGATTTGTGGGCACTCAAGACCGGTAACCAACCCATGAGAGGACAGGAATCACATTGTGGGGGCCATTTATTGGTAGGGTTGCATATGGATAGACTTGGGCTCACGGGCGCTCAAGACCGGTAACCAACCCGTGAGGGGACGTGAGAGCTTCCCGTTTACCATATGTGGATAACCAGTAGGGTTGATGAGTCCGTAGTCAGGGACTATGAGGACTCTAGTGTGAAGGATACCGGAAAGGATCGCCAGGGGTGAGGAATGGACGTATCTGGATCTGACTTGATATAACTAAGTAGAAGACTTGCATTTGGCTAGGCTTAACCCTGACATGCGCCAATACTTATACCAAATGGTGATGTGAGAGAGCGGTGACCTATATCCCCAGCCATGGAATGTCCCGAGGGATGCCGGACCCACTATCAAAAGGCGTTGTGTGATGAGACCTTCCTAAAGAAGTATGGTGCTATGACTTAAAGCATGTCTGCCAATAGAGACCAGCATACATAGAGTTAGATTCATACATTCATTGTTTGTCTCATACCATATTGCATTTATGTTTGTTCTGAAATCCTGCCATTTATGTTATTATGGATTTAACTGCCTTACTGGGTTTCTTTCGAAACTCACTCCTTTTGTACCATAGCTATTGTTAGACTTCTCTGCAGGTTTGGAATACGATGACGGTCCATATAAGGAAGGGCAAGGGCAAGGTGAAGAAGATGAAGACTGAAGATGAAGAAGATGAAGATTGAAGATGAAGAAGAGCAGACTGAAGATGTGGATTAGATTTCTCTTGTTTCTTTTAGACTTATCTTTTACGTTACATGTATTAGCTTAGAGGTTTACTTAGATTTCGATCTACCTTCCGCATATGTTTGTGGAGTATATTTCCGCTATACTCTATAGTTGTCTTTTGATTTGGTATCATGTTTTCGCACTCTGATATTCTTAGTGATTCTTTTGAGATCCTTTCTTGACTTTTATTATAAATTACTTGAACATTATGATTTGTTCTTGCTTTTGATTATGCTATTGTGCTAAATGGATATGATCATTCCTAAACTTGATCTTTTGGGCTGTGGATCACACTCTCGGGTATGCCAGTTAGGGTACCGACTGGGAGGATGTGACAGAAGAAGTCTTCCTCAATATCTACTATTATAGTTCTTATGGTAACTTTGAACACTAATTTGCCCAATTCTCAATCTCACGATATGAGATGGTGATGAATTAAATCTTTGGAGAGGAGTATCTCTCCGTTTGCTAACACATTAGTCAAATTTAGCTCCGACGAAATCCAAGCTGCCACATAGATTTTCTCAAAGGTACTAGCGTTGCTCACCCGAAGTGAAGGAAGAGGTCTCTATGTGCCCTCTTTGTAGAAGACATGGTATTTGACCCGAAACCCATGGATATGATTGATAGTGCTCCATACTTGGATGCATTGTCAGTGTTAGTTAAGAATCTGCAGCCTGAAGAAGATGAACTTAGTTGGTCGACCTAATGAGCTCTCGAGCCCGATCCGAAGGTAGTTCTTGAAACTAAACTTGTTGATTGACTTGTAGGAGAAAACCCCACTCAATTTGACCCCGTATAGCCCTCTGAATCCTTGTCCAAAGTTGTTGTTCTTGTCTGGTCGACTGCTTGGTCGATTGGCCAGTCAACCAGTCAGTCGACCAGAGGATTATAAGCCCAAGAAAGTCTGATTTTTGGGTCTTTTTAAGCTATATTTAAGTGGTCTTCGTGGCTTAAGCCCTATTCTATTGCTGGGACTCTCTTGGGACGTGGGAAGGCTCCTTTTAGGCTCCTCCTTGGCTTGGGTGGTGATCTTCTACAAAAATCATAGTCTCTCTTCTCAAATCTTTTCCCCAAGGTATGTTTCCTCTCTCTCATTCTCTATTCTACTCATTCCTCTACTCTTTCTTGCTATTGAGACCATGGCTAAAGTGTTGCAACCTTGCAAACGCTTGGTTATGTGTTTCCCCTTTCACTTCCATTGTTTTTCCTTCATTCTTGCTATGCTATGCTTCCAATACAATCAATAGCATTGCATTTCTATGATTCTTATCCTTCCAACTTGTCTTATTGATCTAAACTGATGTATAGATGTATGCTAGGTCTGATTTGATATTGGTTTATAATTCTCATTTAGTTCTTATCACTTCCTTAGCTGATTCCCCATCATTCCTTGCCATTACACAAATTCCATTTCAATTCTTGATGTTTAGCATATAGAACATAGGGTTTCAATTTGGGTATTCCTAATTGGACCATTGGATCATGATAATATTTGTTGTGTAGTGTTCTTATACTGCTATAATCAATCCCTCCAAGTTTCAGATCGATCCGAGCCCTGGAAGATTGGTTTCGGGCCAAATTCACTATTCAGCCCGTTATTGTTCATCTTGGTCGACTGACCAGTTGACCAATCAGTCAACCAAATGAAGTCAACAACTCTATGCTTGCTCGATTTGCTCGATTTGATCTCCAATTTGATTGTTTTCTTCTCTAATGTTGCACATATGTCGTCTAGGGTTCAACTACTAAGTTGGGGACTATTTTAAGTGATCTTTGGGATTAGTTTCGACTCGATTAAGGTAAGGAAGGTTATGACCATAATTACATGGATTATGTGAATTATGCCTCTATGTTAGAAATTTGGTAGATTCACCTTAATTGTTGTATTTCTAACATCATAGGACTGCTGTATGTACTTTAAGATAGTAGTAACATGTTTATATATATTCTTTGATTATCATGACTATTCGTTCTTGTTAATTACATATATCATTGATCACGTTATGTTATATATCCTTCTATATGAAGAACTATCATTGGTGTATGACATGATGGAATTGAGAATGTGGTTGCATAGGTATGATTTGGGATTGGGGAATGTCCTACTGACATTTCTGTCTTTGGACATCGGAGGGAATAGTATGGGATGTTCTCCGAAGATGCCCATCGACGCTTTCCCGAATTATTGGATGAGATACATAGGACTTGTCTAGATGTATGGCTAGGATGTCCTTGTCGTATCAGACCCGAATCGGAAGGGCATTGAGAGCGAACGAATCGTGGTAGTAGTGTGGATTTGTAGGCGCTCAAGACTGGTAACCATCCCATGAGAGGACATAAATCGCATTGCGAATACTCGAAAGGGGCCATTCATTGGTAGGGTTGCAAATAGCTAGATTTGGGCTCACGGGCACTCGAGAAGATCGGTGAGTCATATCCATCAGAGGACGTGAGGGCTTCCCATCTACTATTTATGGATGACCAATAGGGTTGATGAGTCCGGTGGGTAATATCCATGACTTTAGTGTGAAGGATACCGGAAAGGATCGCCAAGGGCAAGGAATGGACGTATCTGGATCTGACATGATATGACTGAGTAGATGACTTGCATTGGGCTAAGCTTTACCGTGACATGCGCCAATACTTATACCAATGGTGATGTGAGAGAGTGGTGACCTAAACCCTAGCCAAGGTTGTCTGGAAGGTTTCAGGACCCAATTCCCACCGGAGAACCCAAGATATCGAGATGGTTGAGGGAAGAGTGATTTGAGACCTACCCAAAGAAGTATGGTGCTATGACTTAAAGCATGTCTACCATAGAGACTAGCATATATAGAGTTAGTTTCATACTTGCATCATTTGTTTCATATCATCTTGCATCATGCTATGCTTTGTATCATGTATCTGTGTTATTATGGAATAACTGCCTTGCTGAGTTCTTTTGAACTCACTCATTTTTGCAACATCTTCTGTTAGACTTTTCTGTAAGTACTACTACTGTTGACTATGATGGTCAACAATTTGGTGACCAAGTTGGAGACTCGTACAATATTGGTTATGGTGACTACGTTGGTGAAGACTATCAGTACGAGACTGATACTTGCCAGGAGTAGTTTGGCTTTTGCACTTGTGTGCCAGTGATGGGATATCGTCCCATTCTCTATTGACCTAGTATTTGATTTGTTGAGACCGTAGTTTAGTTTGTTCCCCTTTCACTTTAGGGATCGGTTGTAACCTTTACTTTTATTCATTCTACCTCCCACTGATGTTGTAGAGTGGTTTTCCCCCCCTTTATTCTACACTTTGATTATTTATTTTATTGTTATCATTTCTCGCACTCTAATGTTCTCTGTGATCCTTCTGATATCCTTTCCTTGACTTTTATTATTAAATTACTTGAAAATTTTGATTTGTTCTTGCTTTTGATTAAATTATTGTGTTTAGTGAATATGATCGTTCCTAAACTTGATCTTTTGGGCTGTGGATCACTCCACCGATTATTCCAGATAGGGTACCCCCTGGGTGGATGTGACATTTATAATCTTAAATAATGGAGTAGTGCCACATTGATGTGAAACTTGTGGGTGTTGGCGGCCGGCAAGAAGACGTGTTGGTCAGAATTTATTAGGCAAAGGTGGTTGAAAATCATTCAATCTGGTCACTTCCGACCCCCTCGACTTGCTCTTGCTCACTAAAAAATATTTTACATCTTCGAAGCTTGGCCCTTAAGGTGGTATGCTACAAAATGCATGATGGCTCGTCTCTTCTTCTTTGGTATAACCCTTGTCTTGACAAAGGCCCTCTAAAAACTGAAAATTCTCTTCTCTCTCTCCTGCTATGGGTAGGGATTTTTTCATAAGGGTAAGTCACTTGATTGGTAAAAATGGGTGTTGGGCCAATGCTAGACAGGATCCTCTTATTAAGTCTTCCTGGAGTGAGATCAACAATGTTCGGTGTTTGGAAAGAGCTTCCTCTGACTATGCAGTTTGGACAACTATCTCCTCCGACAATCTTTTTTGTAAGATTTGCCTTTGATATTGTCCAAATTGACGGGAACAAAGATGGATTGGGCCAAGGTGATTTGGAGCAAGAAGCATTACCCGATATTTTCTCTCATTGCTTGGCTTGCTATCCTTAATAGATTGGCTACGAAGACTAGGATGCTTAGTTGGCATACTAATATTGATCCCACTTGTGTGCTATGTAGCGAGGGTATGGAGGGCTACAACCATCTTTTCTTTTGTTGCAGGTACTCTAATGAGTTGTGGAAACAAATCAAACTGTGGAATGGATTCTCTCACCGATCTGGGTGGAGGAGGTACATTGGGTTTCCTCTCACTTTCTAGGTGATTCGATTGTGAGCATGGGAGGTGCCTCTCATTCACTATAATAGTCTATTGTGTTTGGCATAAACGGAATGGCAGGATTTTCAAGAATGAAGTTCATTCCCCTACTCAAGTGTGTGCTTGTGTTAAGCGGCTAGTTCAATATAGGTTCAATAATCAAAATTTGGAAGACAACGGTGGTTACAAACAGTTTTTCAAGCGTTGGGGTATTGATGTTTCCTTTTCCCACAAAGAACCGTCCATTCGCCCTCCGAAGGGTTGGCTGGTTGTGAATATTGATGGTTCGGTGGAGGGTCATAGAGCAGGACATGGTGCCATCGGAAGATTGGGGAATGGTCAAGTGGTGTTTGCCATAGGAGGAGGGTGTTGCTAACACCAACATTCTATCATGTGAATTGAGAGGAATCAGGTGTGGTATTCTAGAAGCTAGGAAGCATAACTTATTGGCTGTGGAGATTCGCTGCAATTCTTTGAATGTCGTGCAAGCCATTCTGAGATAAGTTGCTGCTCCTTGGATCATTGTTGAAGTGATGGAAGAGATCCAGGTGCTCTTAGAAGGGTTCCAGCACTGGCGGGTGGTCCATAATGTCCGTGAGACCAACCTTTGTGCGGATTGGTTGGCGTCGATGATGCTGTTGATTGGTGAGCTTAACCTTGATGTTGAGGCGCTCTCTAGGCCGTTGTAGTCGTTTGTTAGGGAGGAGCAGTTTGGTCATCCTTTTTTTTAGAAATTAGCTTGATATAGTCTTATTCTCTTATTATATTATGTAATTCTCGTCCTTGTATAAAAAAAAAAGAAAGGATGATCTCCTGTGATGAACATCCTTTTTTTTCTCTAGCTTATATGGCCATGTGTATTGCATGTCAGTATTTAACTTGTCCAATAAAAAAGGGGGTGAGAGTTTAGGGCCATGCACAGTTTGTTGGTTTGGATGGCAAATCAAGAACTATTTCTCATTGCACCAAATTTCTCCTATCTAGTACTAAGAAAATTGTAGACAATCTACCATAGTTAATAAATATGCGTATTAATCATCATATTAATATGCATATCTAAACGTATAGTTGAAAAATAATAAAATTTTAAGTATATTAATTAAGCATACACTTGTTGACCTACTCGACTTTGAAAGCAGCCTATATCGATTTCCTTATTAATTGTCATTTTAATTATTGTATTAATTAACACATTAATTAATTTTATGTTTCATAAAAAATAAAAAGCCAAAAAGTCCATGAAAAATTTCTAATCCTTATATGTTCACAAAACCCTAATTTCTATTTTTCTTCCTTTTTACCTTCATGTTTTTTCTACATTCACAAGTCACAAGACTCACATTTTTCTCATCGTCAAACATTACATTTGTTGACGATTCTATCTATGCAAAACAAGATCTGCTTACAACTTTTTTATGCTTTAAATCCATTCATAATGTTGATGATGGCCTAAGAGTAATGGTGACATCATCATAACACAGGCTAATAGGTATTGCAAGTCCCAATTGCGTGCAATGGTGACTGAAATAATACAAAATTCACGGTTTAGAGCAAATAGAATATATTTATATTCAAATTTAGAATCTTCGATCATAAACCTTCACTTGGTTGATGGTAATGAAGCAACAAGTATACTTTTGTATGATGATATACAAAAGGCAAGGAATATTATCATAAAACATTACAACAAAGACTTATTAAAAGTACAAGAAGATATATATATATATATATATATATATATATATATATATATATTGGTAAACAAGTACAAGAAGATATTGGAATTGTTTGATAGTAGAAAGAGATAAACATAATATATCATGTCCAAATAATTTTTATGCTTTCTTGTTTTAAACAATATTTTATGGATTAAATGAGTTAAATGAAAATATATATATATATATATATATATATATATATATATATATATATATATATATATATATATATATATATATATATATATATATATTTTGTCTTATTTATTTTAAGTGTAGAAATTCAAAAGAATATGAAATAGACTCAAATTAGGTTTTAATTTATTTTATTTATTTATTTTTGTTTTTGTGTAGATGGTTTTTATTTATGGAGGCATGAGAACTTTGAATTTAATTGCAAAAAACAATTCCCTCTTGATTTTTACAAAGAATAAACTCTCTCTCTTCCCCTATATTTTCGCTCATGTACTTATTCAGATCAATCGTATTAAAACACATATTGTTATCATATGCGATTTATTGGGCCAAATTATCGAAATCGTACTACTTGTCGTCTTGTCCTATGAACTAATTAATTGTTGTACAAATCTATACTCAAAGTATTGTCATACCCAAACTTACTAACTATGAATCCAACATCCAATAGACTCTAGCGTGTCACGCAAAGATAGAATCAAAGCTAAAATGGGAAACCTAGCAAACGTAAGCCAATAGGTTAATATCTATAAACCACATTCCCTTCCCAATCGAAGGAAAATTAGATTTGATCGCAACAACTTAAAAGTGGAATAATAATTCTTAAATAGGGGAAAAGTCTTATAAATACACACAAAATAATTTGATTATACGGTGTTGGAATAATATTGAATTCTGCGGTTCAGTCTATTGAGAGCTTGAGTTGGAAAAGAACCAAAAAAAATTCTCACTACTCTATTTCCAATCCACCAACACAATTCTCAAAAGGAAAAAATGAACAAATATTTCGAAATTAAAATCAAAACTTTTGAAAATTTGTAAATTCTAGCCAATCAGCAATACAAAAGGTTATGAGAATGAGAAAGTCCTACTAGCCTTTATAAATAATCAATGGGAGAAACTTAACATGTAAGATGACTCGAGCAACAGACTTGACAAAACACCGAGTTATGGGAAAATAAATGTTTATATAAATGATGGAAAATAGCCTACAACTGATGAATGTCTAGAGAAACTAATAACTTCTACAACTAATAACAATCAACATTAGGGGGGGGGGGGAAATAACAACTTTTATACAATTTATATATTTCCAATCATCTCAGCTGTTAACCTTAATTTACGTGATTTATTTCTTTTATGGTATTTTACCAAATTTTTTTTTATGATATGTGTTACCTTTTTGAATGGTGATATTTTTTATTTAATTGAAGCACATAAAGTGTCAAGAAAATGTTCAAGACTGGGGGCAAAGCCAAACTTTTTATTTTACTTATATGTAAAAGCTAGTCTCGAGGATATAGTTAAGGTGGGCCTAAGTTAACATGGACGAACCTCAATTCTTAAAAAGAAAAATGTTTAAAGCCTCATTACATTATTTAGTTTTAAATTGAGACTGAAATTGCTAATGAAAAAAATAGAAAAAAAGAAAAAGAAAGAGGGATGAATTATTCCACTGATGTCCCTCATTGCACTCTTGTGAATGTTTGAGAATAGTGAATGAAAGACATCTTAAATCTCTAACATACGAAAGGGAAGTGCCACTAACTTAATGAACCCTAAAGATTAATTCTTAAAGCATACTATGAGGCATTGGTCTCTACCAATCGAGCCAACCACTTAGAGTTATCTCATAGCATTTTCTTTCAACACATCAATAACATCATTATATAGAAGGATGTAGCTTCTCATAAAAGTTCATCTTGCAAGAATTGTACTGATAGATTAACAGCATCCCAGTGCCAGTCATAGAGTACAATAGCAGGAAGAAAGCTAGACTTTGGACAGAAAATTACAACAAAGCCGCCATGCTCTATGGTTAGGATTTAGGGTTTCTGAACAACTATTCTGCACATATGTCTAACAAACATATTTTCATTCTACAACCTATTACATCTAGTAGCTATAAATTGAAAATGGTTTAAGTAATTCAAAAGTAAATGATAAAAATGGTATCAGAGTGCTCCTAAGAACAATATTAAAATAAAAAAGATCCTTCAAATCAAGAAAAAATGAAATCAAGTTCTCAACCTCTTAATTCTCAAGAGAGAACGTCCTCCACCTTCACCTGCTATTCAAAAAAAAAACAAAATTAAAATTTCTTTTATTAACTTTACATTTTTTGAAAAAGTTGTCCTGCATACGTGCTAGTTCAATAATTTACGTATCGTCTGTAGTGGTGCACTGCGGTGCATGGCAAAGAGACGTGCATGACAGAGGATATTTTTCCTACTCCCCTCTCAAAAGAAAACTTACACTATTTTGCAATGGGACTTCGATCAAACATGGGAAGCCATGGTTTTGCTTAAATATTAGGATTGTAGCACAATAATGAAAATGCTAGAGAGTGGTTATTTTGGTCACTAAACAACTTAAGGATATTTTGGTCATTTTAGGTTTGAAATTTAAAAAACTTTGACAGTGGAAGATTGTGTTGGTTGCTTCGGGACCTAAGACTATGGGGATCCAAAATTAGTTGATGCTCTACTAAGAGGATCCACATGTAAATTTTTTTTAGAATCTTTGATTATAAAAATTCGCTTGAATGATGGTACTAGAGCAAAAAATATATTTTTTGAGGATATGCAAAGGGCAACAAAAACTCATCAAAACATAAGAGACAAACATAATATATCATGTACAATTGATTTTTATACTTTATTGTTTTAAACAATGTATTTGTCTTATTTATTTTAGATGTAGAGATTCAAAAGAATAAAAAATAGTTTCAAATTAGGGGTTTTTTTTAAAAAATTTATTTTTATGTGGAAGGTTTTTGTTTATGGAAGCTAGAGAGCTGTGAATTTAATTGTAAGAAAATAGTTCGCTCTAGATTTTTACAAAGACTAAACTCTCTCTCATCTCTTGAATTTTCGCTCATGTATTTATTCAGATCAATTGTATTAAAACATAAGTACAGCTATTATACACGACTTATTGGGTCTAATTATCGAAATCATACTACTTGAAGTATACTGACTAATTATGGTACGTATCTACACCCGAACTATGTTGCACCCAAACTTACTAACTATGAGTCAAACACCAAGTAGACTATAACATAGTATGCGAAAATAGAATCAGAGATAAAGTAGGAAACCCAACATGTACGCGAACAACTTAATCTATATAAACCACATTCCCTTTCCAATCAAAGGTAATTGACTATTACTGAATTCGGCTTATTACATTTGACATATGCTTATCCTTTGGCTTTCTAACTTCTTAGTTCTCAACCCTTTGCACCCTACTCGTTGGGGCTGTTGCTGCCTTCATATGTTGACTTGGATCATCGGAATTGAGTTTTCGACCAACACGTCAACCCACTCTCACTGTTTGTCATTGGGTATGGGTGTTGAATCGAATTCTTGAAGACTCAACTTGATTTGCCCAAAGAAGTTAGATTTGATCATGAAAACTCCAAAAGTGGAATAATGACCAACACAAAGTTGCTCTAGTGTAAGACCCATGCCTCTTAGTGAAGAGGTTGTGGGTTCAACTCTCGCCAAAACGTCTTCCCTGAGGATGTAGTCGAGGTGCACGCAAGCTACTCGGATGAACCTCAACTCCCAAAAAAATGAAAAAAATACATATAGACCCCCTGGATTTCGAATCAATTACATCTACTACACGTGGGGAAAATTTTCAATTACAAATGCCCCCTGCTATTAAATGTTGGGGTTAAATGATAATGCCATAGGTTAACAAATATATTAAATACCCTTTTACCCTTCTTCTTTTTGTGCCCTTTAAAGGACAAATTACATATTAACCCCCTGGATTTCTATTTAATTGAATCTACTATCCTTGAAATCTCTCAATGTACTATATTTTAGGGAGTCTTATACTACTTCCTTTAGGTTGGTGTAACACAATATCATTTAACCCCAACACTTAATAGTAGAGGGGCATTCATAATTGACTCGAATCCAGGGGGTCTATATGTAATTTGCCCTATAATGGGTACCAGAAGAAATAAGGGTAAAATAGAAATTTAATATATTTGTTAACCGATGACATCATCATTTAACCCCAACACTTAACAGTAGGGGGACATTTGTAATTGATTTTTTCTAGGGGTTGTAGATGTAATTGATTCAAAATCCACGGTGTCTATATGTAAGTTGCCCCAAAAAACAAAAGATTGACAAAAAGAAGTGGAATAATAAATTTTAAATAATGAAAGTGTAATTACCCTTGTATTCCTAACCCAAAAACCGAATTGCAAGTCCGACTACCCAAAGCTCTAGACAGAAGAAGTTGTGGCAATACGGATTGACGCCCATGTTTCGGCCCTAGACCCCAGGATCTGGATATTGTTGGTGAAAAACCTACCTTACTGGGAACCTAAAGTAGATCCAACCGAAACCCAAATGAATTGGGTTGATGGATATCCAACGAGAGAAAGGTCAAGTTGGAAAATGTCCGCGAACAAGGTATGACCCCTTCACATGTTGGTTAAGGTTGCAGCAGAGCTAGGGATCAACCAAGAGTGCAAACGCCCATGTACATACAAGTACCAGGGGGTGGTCACTTAAGGCAATCGATTGACCAAGCGATTGGCTACCCTAGCATTCGATTGGAAAATCCTACCTAAAAACCCTAATTTTCCTTGGCACCCTATTAAAGCCTTCCAAGACCCTATTGAAACTAGGCAAGACTCAGGGTCCTGATGAAATTCTAATAGAAGTATGGAAGAGCTTAGGAACCCACGGGCTAGTTTGGTTGACTAAGTTGTTTAACAAGATTATGGTATAGGAAAAATGCTAAATGAATGGAGGAGAAGCATCATGGTTCCAATTTACAAAAATAAATGAGATATTCAAAGTTGTAATAACCATAGGGGCATTAAACTAATATTCCATACTATGAAATTATAGGAGAAAGTAATTGAACCCATTTGAGACACTTAACCACAATTACGCACAAAGAACTAGTTTGGGTTTATGCCATGAAGGTCTACATTAGAGGCTACTTACCTAATTATGAGACTTATGGAAAGGTATAGAGAGTGTACGAAAGGCCTTCAAATGGTATTTATTGACCAAGAGAAAGCTTATGTTAGAGTTCCTATAGCATTAATTTGGCAAGTACTAGAGAAAAGAAGTTTGCAAGTAAATATGTAGACATAGTTAAGGATATGCATGATAGTTTAGTGACAAGTGTAAGAACAACGGGGGAACAAAGTAATGAATATATTTCCAATTGCAGTTGGGATACATCAAAGATCAACTTTGAGCCCATATTTATTTGCATTTGTAATGGATGAATTAACCAAAGACATTTAAGATGGAGTCCTTTGGTGTATGTTTTTTGCTAATGATATTGTGTTGATAGATGAGACTCAAGTGGGGATTATACCAAGTTAAAATCATGGAGAGCAACTTTGGAATTAAGAGGCTTTAAATTAAGTAGAACGAAGACAAAATATCTAGTTTGTAACTTTAGTCATAATTAGGCAGAAGTTGAAGTGGCGAAACTTGACGATGAGGAGATTCCTCAGAGTGATTCTTTTAGGTACCTAGGTTCAATCATAAATAAAAGAGGTGATATAGAGGATGACGTTTCCCTAAGAATTAAAATAGGGTGGATGAAGTGGAGAGGTGCGTCTGGAGTATTGTGTGATCGACGTATTCCATCAAAGCTCAAAGAAAAATTCTGTAGGACCGTTGTTCGACCAGCTATGATGTACAGTGCAGAGTGTTGGGCTGTTAAAAAGAATCATATAGATAAACTCAATGTAGCATAAATGAGGATGCTAAGATTAAGGTGTGAAATTTCGGTAAATTTCGCCGGTTCACACTTGGGGGAACTAGGCGAACCTAGCGAAATTCGCCGAAATTTCACCGAGTTTAAAAGGTCATTTCAATCACTAACTTCATGTGCAGTTTGCTAATTAATTTATAGGAGTCAGACACATTACCCAAGTTCTTAAAAGCTGAATGTTGACATTGACACCTGAATAAAACAAAAGTTATTAAATGTGTAGTAGAATATCAAAAAAATAAAATAAAAGTGGAAGAATGAAAGCTTTGCGTGTAGTGTGAACCGTGAATAGAAAGGTGAGGTGATATTTCATTCATCGATTTTCATGGTGGTTGCAACTGTAAGAGAGAGAAAGAGAAGCAAACAGAAAGGGCTGAAACAGATGAAAATGGCCGACGAAGATGATGAGAATATACTGAAATTTTTTGAATACCAAAAGATGGGTAACAACTACGGACTGCTCAAATGCTTCCCAAAAACGCTCTTCCGCATGCTTTGATAATTCTGATCAGAGTTGAGTTATTACTTGCAGGATGAAGGCGGAAGCTTTGACGGTGGTTCGATGTGGTTCCGGCAAAGAAAACAGAGTTGAAGATTGAAGACAGTGCTGAAGATCGTTCGTTCGTTTGTTTTTTTCTTTCCCCCTTCTGATTTCTTCTACAGATCTACACTTCTACCTCTGTTGTTAGCGATTCCGGCGAAATTTTTCCGGAATCGGCGATAAAGGGCGAGATATCGCCGAATTTCGGCGATAAAATGTTCCCTGGTAAGATGATGGGTGGCAAAACTAGGAATGATCATATTAGAGTTGGTCTCGGAGTTGCTTCCATAAGTGATAAGCTTCGGAAAAGTCGTTTGAGGTAGTACGCTTTTCAATACTTTTTTCAGTGAAACATGTAAAGACACAATTGTAGTTATGGCTGAATTGATGTCATGCTAAACTGTTTACTTTTCTGTACATGTCAATAGTCTTATAACTTATTGTAATTTTTGTTATGCATGTTTTCTTGTTAATGAAGTGTCATGAGTGATGATTAATGAATTTTACTACTTTGCTTAGTGTGGAACGATGTGTTTGGGGAATACCTGTCTTTGTCCTTCTAGCTTGGGATATTAGGGATTGTGGTATGGGATGTTGTCCTTTGATGCCCCTAACACTCTCATGATTGTTGTTCCACATGTTTAGGGATCTAGATTCCATGGTTAGGTACCTCTACATAATACTACCTATTTCGCAAGGGTATTAAAACCGAGTGACCCGTGATGGCAGTGACATGACTCTATATCATCCAAAAGAGGTAACCGGCCAGTGAGGAGACTTAGTGGTTCACTTGTAACAACCCTTGTAATTCTAACTCGGAATCCGTATTGCAGGTCCGATAACTCGAAGGTCAAGTTGGATTAAGTTGTGGAGTGTCCGGATAGAAGTCCATGATCCATACCCTGAACTCATGGATCTGGATTCTCTTGATGAAGAACCTGCCTTGCTGGGGAGTTGGATCCCTAGTAGAAGTCAAGTGGTGTTTGGAGATGTTCGGAATGAAGGTAAGACCTCCCAATGTGTTGTTTAGGGTTAGGTTGAGGTTGGGAGTCAACCCCTTGAGCAAAGCACCCATGTACACCAATGTACTAGGGGGCGGTTGCTTAAGGCGGTTGATTGGGCCAATCAACCGCCACAAGCGACCGCCATGGTCTGCTTGCTGGATTTTGCCATAATTTGCCCCATGTCCTCTACAAATAGCAAATCCCGTATTTTTAACTCATTATTATATTCAGGATTGCGGTTTTGGACGTTTAGGAGGCAGTGAACACGTGCTGGAAAGTGAGGAAAGCTTGGTTTGAGATCTGGATATATTTCCCTTGTTTGTTTGCAAATCTGGTTGAGGTAAGTGAGTCCCCTTCACTCAATTCTCTTCTTTCAACTTTGGATTGGTGTGGATCCATCTCCTTCATGTTGAAGTGACCTAATCGTGATTGGTTGGTTACCCTAATCAATGTGTTTGAGAAGATCCTGTTCGAAAACGAATCCCTGCATTCGAATAAAGGATGGATCTAATCAAGGGAGAAGAATTTGGGTTATGGATCTGTGTCAATTTTAGGTTGTTGATTTTCACCTTTGTTATAGACTAATTAAGAATAAAAATTGCACTTAAATCATCCTAAAATCGGATTGGAATTGGGTGATTAAAAGTCTGAATTTCGGAGTTGAAAAACAGGGGTGGTTGCTGGTAGAGGTTGCTTGACCCAAGCAACCGGCACAAGCAACCGGTTGGGTCATGTAGCTATTTGAAGTTGTTTGTTGCTCTATTTTGACTCATGACTCTTGTGTATTTTTGTAACCATACATTTAGGTGTTCTCTGAGTCTACTGAAGGTCTTGTAATTGTGATTGTATTATACTTTTAGTAAGCTTTTACTTAATTATAGGTAATGACACACTTTCTTGTTTATATGCAATAACATGCATATGATGAATTAGTTATTTGTTACATTATTTATTGATCATGTACCTTATTGTAGTTGTTTAATTTATTATATTAATGTTGAAAGCATGTTGTAATTGATATCTTTACATACTTTATCACTTCATGATTATGAATGAATAGTTATGATATGATGTGAATGCCTATGTTGTAGTTTTGGAATGGGAAATGCCCTTTTGGCGTTTCTGTCTTTGGACACTAGTGGAGGTGGTATGGGACGCTTTCCTATGGTGCCCTTTGGCTCTTTCCTTGACTACTGGATGACATACCAAGGGAGTCTAGATTGCATGGCTAGGTACCCCTACATACTACTACCCTTTCGGCAGGGGAATTGAAGCCGAGTGACCCATGATAATAGTGACGTGACTCTGTTTCATCCTATAGCAATAACCAGTCCGTGCGGAGATTTAGTGGTCCATTGTTGATCATGCATATAGCAGGGTTGCATATGTTAGGGTTGGGCTCATGGACGTCCAAGGAGCGGCCCTAGTGTCATGAGGAGTCATGAAGGCATCTGCCCCAATAATATGTGGATGACCATAGGGTTAAGGAATGGAGTCCAACAACGGTAGCTAGTTCGTGAGGGTTCTCATTCCTAGGTTGCGAAGGATACTTAACTGAGTTGGATGGTGCCATAGGGGATGTATCTGGACTTCATGTAGTGTGTTACCGTATGACTTGCATTGGATTAGAAACCTCGACATGCGGCAGTACTCATTGCCAATGGTCGTGGTAAGAGAATGTTGACCTAAACCCCAGCCATGGATGCCTGATGAGGACATTACCCTTTTACCCAAGATCCCAACAAAGGTAGCTAGTCTGTGAGGGATTAGAGTGACTAGACATACCCAGAGGAGGGCTGATGTTTTATCTTAAAGCATGTCAGCTGTTTAGAGACTTGCATAGTTAGATCTTAGTAGCATTCATATATACTACTGCATATCATTCATTTCATATATGCATTGTTGATTATGTTGATTATGTTGATATATGTATGAGAAATGTGTTATCCTTATTGAGTTCATCAGAACTCATTCCTTTCTTTGTATACTATATTAAACTGTACAGATGGTTTCACGTCGTTGGAAATTGGAGAGAATTCGTTTGATCGAACCATCACTTATGAAGAAGATGTGGCACCATCAATGGGAGATGGAGATAGCTTGCACGAAGCCTCCTATGGAAGCTTGGTGTGCGTTTATAGCACCCATTGATGGCCAAAGGAGGCAGATTGCCAGATATTTTGAGGATCGTTTGGAGAAGAATTTGAGAACCCTCCCTTTCTTAATAAATTTGAAAAGTAGGAAATTGGAAAGAAGATAATTTAGTTTACTTGAGTGCTTCCGCTGAACTCGATATTTCTTTTGATTCACTTGATTACTTTCATTTGATTATTTTATTGGTGTATTTGGGCTCCTGTAATCCCTTTGTTAATTATTTGAACTTCCTCTTTCTCTTGATTATTTATTTCTTGTATTTATTATTATCAATTGGTAAGACCGTGGGTTCTGTGACGGATCGTACCCATGGGTTGTTAGGCGGGTAACCAAGACCGGCGGGTGGGGTGTGACACCACTGTTTATCATGCAATAGTAGGGTTGTATATGTTAGGATTGGGCTCATGGGTATCCAAAAGTATTCACATTCCTAGGTGGAAAATGATACTGAACCAACAGTGCACTAGGTATAAAGAAAGATATTTGGAGCACATGTAGTGTGTTACCATAGGACCTTGCATTGGGTTTAGAATCCCCAACATGTGTCAGTATTCAAACCAATGGTTGTGGTGAGAGAGTATCGACTCATACCCCTGCCATGGTTGATGATTAGGATCGTACCCCTTACATGGGATCCCAACAGAGGCAGCCAATCCGTGAGGGATCAGAGTGATGAGACCTACCTAGATGAGGGT
Organism: Hakea prostrata; assembly: GCF_041222555.1. Lineage (NCBI taxonomy): Eukaryota > Viridiplantae > Streptophyta > Magnoliopsida > Proteales > Proteaceae > Hakea > Hakea prostrata. The sequence goes on along the minus strand of NC_142610.1, from coordinate 2,270,460 downwards.
TTGTAGTACATCTTAAAACTTGTATGCTTGAATAGAAACTCACATGGTTAGATTAGTAGATGCATTTCATTATTTTATCTGTTATTCAGTACATAATTTTGGTACATATATGGAATTGTTGCCTTATTGAGTTCATTGGAACTCATCCTTGTGGATTATCTCTGTTTTCTTCATATGTCTATACAGAAACGGGAGAAATTCCCCATGCATAGGAGAATACCTCTGAAGAGGTCATGCATAGGAGAATACCTCTGAAGAGGTATTGGAGGCGATAATGGAATCTGGTCCTGATCAATACAAAGTTTCCTACAGGCGTATGGAATGTTCTTATAGTACCTATTGATGAGAAGGGAGCCCGGGTTGTCTGCCACTTGGACAAGCCAATGAAAGAAGGTCTCATGACTCTGTGGATCGAAAAATATGAGATAGAGTACCCTAAGAAGTTACAGGACAATAATAAAACATGATGAAACATTTTTTGATATCATTTAGTGTTATTTCCTTGGATTTGGAACCATTTATTCCTTAACCTATTATTGAATTGTTCTTTGTTTTTAATTATGACATTTTGTGTATTTATTATTACTGACGAAGTAACTGAGGATCTTTTGGTTGTGGATCATACAATGTTGCAATAATACTAAATTTAGTGTTTCAGCGATTGAGAGGTTGAGTTGGAAAAGAACAACTTCATTTTCTCTCTCCATTCGACTTCCACCCCCACCCCCCGAAAAAAAACCCTTATTCCCAAAAGGAAAAACATAAACAAATGTTTTGAACTTTAAATCAAAACTTTCAAAAAATTGTAACTTCTAGCCAGTCAGCAATAGAGAAAGATATAAGAATGGGAAAATTTTGCAAGCCTTTACAAATTAATCGAAGGGAGAAATTCAACATGCAAGATGACCCAAGCAATAGACTTGAAACAATACTAAGTGGGAAAAAAATAAATGTTCACACTAAATGCTAGAAAATGGCTTGCACCTGATGAACGTTCAAAGAAACTAAGAACTTATACAACTTATATAACTAGTAACAGTCAACATTGGGGGAGGGGGGGTAACAACTTTTCTATTTCCAATCATCTCAGTAGTAAACATGTATTTGCCTCCAACCTTAATTTTTTTAATTTAATTCTTTTATGATATTTTACCAAAAAATTATTTAATGTTGTGTTACTTTTTAAAATGGTGATATTCATTATTTAACTTAGAGCACACAAGGTGTCAAGAAAACGTTTATGGCTAGGGGCAAAGCTACAATATACTTAACTTCTACGCAAAAAACTAGCCTTGAGGATGTAATAAAGGTGGGCCTAAGTTGATCTGGACCAACCTCAATTCTTTAAAAAAATAAATAAATGTTTAAGACCTCGTTGCATATGTTCACTTTTAAAATTGACAATGAGATTACTAATATGAAAAAAAGAAAAAAAGGGAGGAAGGATGAATTATTCATTGATGTCACTCATTACACTCTCGTGAATGTTTGAAAATAGTGAATGAAAGGCATATTGAATCTCCAATATATGAAGGGGAAGTGCCACTAATTTGGTGAACTCTTTTTGTAAATGAAAGATTAATTCTTGACCCATACTATGGGGCATTGTTTTTTTTGTTTTTGGTACAAAGGGCTTATTAAGTCGGGAGATGAGGATATTAATATGTTTTAGCAAGAGTCGAATCCACAACCTCTTAACTAAGAGGTGTTGGTTTCACCACTACAACAACTCTGCGTTTGCTGAGGCATTATTCTTTACCAAACAAGCCAAGCACTTAGAGTTATCTCACAACATTTTGTTTGAGCACATCAATGACATCATTATATTGAAGGGGTTGTTTCACATACAAGTTGATATGCAAGAAGTGTATTACAACAAAGCAGCCATGTCCTATGGTTAGGTTTAGGTTTCTTAACTATTTTGCACATAATAGGACAAACATATTTTTTCATTCGCAACCAATTACGTTTATTGAAAATAATATTTAGTAATTTAAAAGTTAAAAAATAAAAAATAATAAAAAATTGAAATCAAGAGAGAATGAAACCAAGTTTTCAGCCTCTTAATTCTGGAGAGAGAATGACCTTCACCTGCTACTGAAACAAAAACAAAATTAAATTTCTTTCTTTGACTATACATTTTCTGCATTAGTTCAATAAGCACTTAATCAACAACTCCTGCACATGCAGATGGAGGACACTCCCTCCTCCTGCAGGTTTGATATATGGATTACCTAAACGTGGATACATAGCTCAATCCGAATACATAGAAATGCTGAATTGAGATCTCAAGGTAACTGAAGTTACTTACAGAACTATAAGAAGCAAAGTGAAACTAATATGTATATGTATATATATTTTTCTACTGAAACATAAAGTCAAGAGCTTCATTATCACAAGTCTTCCACGGTTGGCACAGGCAGCTCATTCAGGTCGAAATCTAGTGGCAAGCGGCTTGTTTTCTTGCTGATATCCTCCGGCGATTCCATCGAGATGGATGGAACAGCTTCAGCTGCCTTCCTCCAGTGCAACTTCTGATGACGCCCAAGTGCTGGACCTGTCGAGAACACCTTGTTGCAAAACTTACAGCGATGTGATGACTGTGACTGTGTTTCTTGATCTCGGTCTTCCTTCTGACCTGAAATTGCGGTTTTGTCAAGGTGACTGGCACTGTTCTGCGCTATAGTATGGCTTGCTCTATGTCCACCCAAGGCTTGGTGGGAGGAGAAGGTCTTATTACAAGTTCTGCATTTGAATCCACACAACGCGGTCGTTCTTGGGTTGTGCTGAGCTGAACTACCCATCTCAAGCATGGATCTTTTCAATTTTATCTTAACCAAGGACCTTTTCAATTTTATAATCTTCATCCGCTTCATTCTCCTCTTGTGCTGCTTCAATTTCTGACTAAGAATCATGTCAGACGTCAAACGGAGTTGGTTTCGATGATCCAATCCAGCCCCTGCTGCTGCATAATAATCCCATGCAAATCTAGTAGACGTAGGATTATCGGAATTGGGAACGACAGACCTGTGGTAATCGTCGGCCTTCACCTTGAACTTGTTCATGGGGTCTTCACTGGCAACATGGGTTTTGAGCTTCTTTGGTAACGAGGGTGGGTTTTCTTGTGCTTGTGATTCATCCTTGTGATCGCTTCTTCGTTTCTTCGACAAGTCTCCCAAGTTTTGAGGACTCTGAGTATGTTTTGAGTTTGTGTTTGAAAAATCCAAAGTCGGACGATCGCGGTGAGAAAGCATCATGAGATGATAGGCGGCATGAGCTTCAGCGTCCGATATGGTTTTCTGATCTTCCGGCGAAGAAGAAGAAGCGGAAGCGGAGATGATGGGTTGGCGGCTCCTCTTCGCCGTGAGAGACCAGCCGGAAAGAGAATCGGCAAGATTGCGAGGACGCGAGGGTGCAGTGGTGGAAAGGGACGAATCCAGCTGGTGGTGGTGGTTGGCTTCGGACGACGATTCTTTGTGTGAGAGAGCTGAGTCAGACGAATCGGTAGGTGTAGGGGGTTGAATTCCTCTCCAGTGCCTCTCAGGGTGGCATCTCATGTGACCAAACAAAGACTTCATCGATGGGAAGTTCTTATCACATACCGGACAAGTAGGGTTTTGGTTGTTCTTTTGCGGCGGACAGTGAGAGTGAGAGTGAGGAAGCTGTATGTGAATTCTCATGTGACCTCCAAGAGCTCTGCCGGAGCTGAAACCCTTTTTGCATATCTCACAGACACGGCTTTGTTCTCCTTCTGCACTTGGCTTCTTTTCTTCTTGTGCAGCAGCAGCTACTATCGGGAGCTTGATCCGTAAGATAGTTACCTTCCTGACTTTGCTGGGAGATACCGATGGCTTCGAAGAACGAAACCCTTGAAGGGCATCGAGGTCTGGGTTCTTGCGACTATCCATCGATCAAGATCAAGCTCGGAATAAGATGAATATCGAAGAAGTGCAACTCGAACAGAACAGCTGAGCTCAGGCAGAAGAAGAAACGAGAAACGAGAAGAGAGTGGATGATTGATATAGGGATGAACTGAGTGAATAAGTGAAAGCGGAAGAGAGCGAGATGAAATTTGGTGAAGAGGAAGAAGTTAGAGTCCAAAAGTGAATGTGAAACCCGCACTACTCACTCCTCAACGTATCCTCGCCTCACTAATCCCACTAATCCCATGTAACCGTTCCGAGAGAACAATTGAGAGCGAGAGAGATTTTCTCTTCTTTTTTTTTTTGGCTATCAAAATACTAAATAACTACTTCTTTAACATAAATAAATAAAAGTAAATTTGACTCTCTCGCTCTCAAACTCTCACGTTCTCCGTGTCCCGCCTACTCCTCCTCAATCTAAATCTCAAGATTCTTTTTATTAATCCTGTGGGTTTTCCTTTTGGATTTTGCTTGGACGTAGCACTGCTCCAAGCAGTGAACGGCTATGATTTAAAGTTGAGTATTACATTAAATTTCCACTGTTCATTATTAACATGTACACTAAACACCAATTTAAGTAAGAATAAATCGTTTTGTTTTAAATGAATCGAACCATCTTTGGTTGAACTCGAACCAAACCAATATCAGTTTTTCATTCAAGTCACAGGATCTAAAAATTCAAAGAACTCGTTTCGACAACAGACAAGCCGAAGGGCGGATTAATCGAAGGATTTGCAGATTATGTGAGGTTGAAGGCAGGGTATATACCTTCCCACTGGATGAAACCTGGGGTAGGAAAACGTTGGGACTACGACGTCACCACTTACTTCCTTAACTACTGTAATAGCCTCAGTGATGGATTTGTTGCTGCTCTCAACAAAAAAATGAGAACCACTTACAGTGATTCTTTCTTCCAGGAGCTGTTGGGGAAGACGGGAGAGGGAGGGAGAGGTTTGGGCTTGTAATGCTCCACCGAAGGGAGAGGGAGGGAGGCAAATCAAGTCCGTACAATTCTCTTTCTCTCTGTGAACCTCTGGATTCCGGGTTGGGTTTGAAAATAAGTGGGATCGATTTGGGTTAAAATTTTCTAAGTGGTTGATTTTCTATTTGATCTCTTTGTAAACTATTATCCTCTGACGAAGTGGGTGAGTTTGATTTCAGTGAACAATCCAGGTTTCTTCGGGTAAAACTTCCAGCATGTTTTGTAATGTCAACAAAGCATCCTTGAAATGGCCAAAGTTTCTTGTCATTGGACATAGAGGGAGGGAATGAACGTGTTAAGAGTCATCAGATTCAAGGCTGAATCAAATCAAAGAGAATTCAATTCTATCTTTCAACAATGCTGGAAAATTTGCAGTTGATTTCATTGAATTGGATGTTCAGATGACCAAAAAATGATTACCCAGTCATCTTCCATGACAACTTCATCATTACAGAACAAGAAAATGGTGAGATTTCAGAGAGAAGACTTACGGAGCTAACTTAGCTGAATTTGTCTGTTGTGGAACTCAACCAGAGTCTTCAAATGTAATTGATCTTGCCTTTTAATTCGACTATGCTTTTGGGTTTTCTCAAGAACCATCTAAGAAACTAATATTGATATCTGATTCTTACTGACATTATTGAAAATTCAGGTTGGAAGAAGACTGTTAAGAAGGGATGAAGATCAGAGGATTTTGAGCTGGAAGGTTGAACAAGATGATGCATTACGTACATTGCAGGAGGCATTTTAGAATGTGAATCCTTCACTAGGTTTCAATATTGAGTTGAAATTTGATGATGAGATTGTTTATCAAGATGAAGAATTCATCCATGCTATTTGTTGCGTCTAGAACTTCTTCGAGAGCCGGATATTGAGATGACCACCTTAAGAGCTCTCCAACTAAGTTGGAATAACTGAGATGCCCGCACACACAAGAAAGAAGACGGTCCGGCCTGTTTTGGCCGGGGAACCGCCTCGACGCTCAAATCAGCCTGGTAATATGGTTCTTGAGAGGTTCTCAAGACGTATGGTAGTACTCTGAAAGTTCTCGTTACCTTTCTCCATGTAGGAGGTAGGTTTATATAGAAGTTACCTGGAGGCGGCGATTCCTTAAATTCCGGATCGATAGTTGAGGAGTGAGTGGAGTAGTGGAATAACGGCTCCTTCTTTGTCGCACCTGATAACGCCGTTATGCCGCGCTCACCTCCCCAATTCTCGGAATAGATATGCTGAGTGTTTATGCATAACTAACTCTTCTTGACTTAGTCAAGAGAGTCTTCTGAGAAATGTTAGAGTTGGATATAGATATATATTTTTCCCAAGTGAGGCACTTCTCCAACGAATAAATGAACCTTCCCAAGAGGGAGGTGTCTCTCCCGAATGAGGCCCTCGGAACCTTCTTTAGGGAAGAAACCAGATAACAAAGAGGGGTGCATCTGTCCCGAGTGAGGCACTCGGGACCCTTTATGAGGGAAGAGATGCATCAGCCCGAGGGAGGTGCATCTGTCCCGAGTGAGGCACTCGGGACCCTTTATGAGGGAAGAGATGCACCAGCCCGAGGGAGGTGCATCTCTCCCGAGGGGGGGGGGGACTCGGGACCTTAGTTCCCCACAACACTATTCAAGGAATCTTAAAAGTGGTTTTTGAATATGTCAAAGAAAGACCTGTTATCTTCTCAACATTCCAACCTGATGCAGCAAGGTTGATTAGAGAGTTGCAGAGCATCTACCCTGTCTTCTTCTTGATTGATGGAGGATCTGAAATTTATACTAATATGAGAAGGAATTCACTGGGAGGAGGCTTTAAAGCTCGCTTGGCTTGTGGGTTGCAAGGGATTGTTTCAGATGTCAAAGCAATCTTAAGGAATCGAAGAGCTATAAACAATATCAGAGAAGCAAATCTTTCACTGCTAACTTATGGTCAGTTGAACAATGTGCCAAAAGCAATTTACTTGCAACATCTAGCAGGTGTGAATGGGGTGATTGTAGATAGGGTTCCTGAGATATATTTTTCCTTTCTAGCTAAAAAGAGTGCAATACTTTTTGTGTTGTGCTGTGGGTTTCTCCTGTTCTCTGCTTCTCTGTGCTTCAGCGTTTAGGAAAAATATGATTTGGGGTTTGGTTTGGTCGAAATGAGCTTTTTGGATTTTTTGAATCTTGCCTTTTGAATGAAATTATTTTTCTGATGTTGGTTTGGTTCGAGTTGAACCTCATATGGTTCAATTCGTTTGAAATAAAAACGGTTTATTTTTACTTAAGTTGATATTTAGAGCACATGCTCATAATGAACAGTCAAGATTTAATCTAATACCCACTTTAAATCTTAGCAATTCACTGCTCCACGTAGGCACTTGGCCTCCAAGCAAAATCCCATGGGTTTCCTTATTCTTTTTTATCATTTTTATATTTTTTTAAATATAAAAAATTAAGGAGCAAATCAAAGACCATCTTTATGGATCAATAATATTAAATAAATAATAAATCGATTATTAAGAATCAAATTTCAAAATTAGAAAGAGAGGGGACTTTTCAGATTTTCCGGAATTTAGAGTGGTCAATAAATAAATAAATTGTTGCGAGGAAACGGTTGAAACCGACCTAGAATCTTTATGAGATTTGGGTTTGGGACTCTCCTCTTGGAACTAGCTCCATTTCTTCCTATTGCTGAATTCTGATTCTATTCTACAATGGGCAGACTTCACAATGAAAATGCCTTGCTACCTGCACAAAACTTGACGTTGGAGTCTGAGAAGAAATCTCTTTAAGATGAGTTGCAAAACTCAATCAGCAAGTTTCTGATTTGAAGGAGAAGACTAGCAACTCTTAGCATTGAATGCTCTTTGAGTTCTAACTCCTCAATATGAGGTATTGTGTGATCCGGAATCTGACTAGATCGTCTAAGGTGGCTTCTTGTCCACAGAGGCGGCCCACTCTTACGGTTCTTTTCATGTGCAGACATCAAGTTTTTGGTCAGCTCAGATGATCTTTGAACCAATTCAGGAGCAACAATACAAAATTTTCAACATAATTCATTTTGATTATATCATCTTTTATGTCTAATATGATAGCTTCAATGGTTCTTTTTCAGCTATGTGCTTTTGGATTAGCTACATGGACCCCTGCACCTTTAGTTCCTATGCAAAATTGTCAAATAAACGTTTGGGTAAGATATCAAATAGAAGTATATGATAAGTACGGAAAAAAATCCTCTGCTGTGCACATCTCCTCCGGCCAAGACATGGCTCTTGATACGCCAAAATTTGGAGTGCCCTTCGGGAATAACCCTTTTTGGCCGTTTAATGGCGGGTCCCCTCGGCCCCCCCCCCCTCTCCTTTTTGAGGGTTGGCTTGGGGCCGGGTTGTGGGGGGTGGGTTTTTTTCTGTTCCTTCCGTTTATTTTTTTCTTCCGCGCGGGGGGGGTGTCCTTGGGGCCGGCGGGTGGGTTGGGGTTTTCTGGGGGGTCTCTGCGGTGTGTTGTTTGGCCGGTTCTGGTTGTCTGCCTGGGTTTCTTCTGGTTTGCTCGTGTTTTCCTTTCTTGCGTGTGTGCCTTCGTCCGGCCGTGGTTTTTCTCGGTGGGCCGTGGTCCGGGTGCCGGGGTCTGGTCCTTCCGCCTCGTGGCTGGGGGTGGGGGGGGGCTGGGTTTCCCGGTGTTGTGGGTTTTTTTCTTTTCCCTTCCTTTTGGCGTTCGTTGCCTTGCAAGTGGTCCGTTTGGGTGAGATTCAAATAGACGATTTTCTCCGATAAGTACTAACCTGACTCTGTAGCTCCCTCCAACACAAGTTAGAAATCCCATTTCACTCTACAATACTAAAAGAAAAATCAAGTTTTGTCTTTTATTTGGGTGCTAGATTGGCCTCTAACAAATTATGTCCAATGAAATTAATCAAAATCCTTAGATACAACCACTAAATTGTAGATTATGTTGTCTCATTAATTATGTTTTATTTGGCATATTTATCTATTTCCTTCAAGGTAGAAAAAAATGTTGGATTTCATTTAATTAAATAAATAAATATTAAAGCTTTTAAGTCTCTTAATTATGATGTGGCCCGAACATACTTTTGAATTGCAACTTAATTCAAGGTAACTACATTGGTGATTACCTGGAGGTGTTTGATGGGAACACCAATTTTGCGAGGCTTATTACGGAACCTGCATTTCTAAGAAGTAAACTACAGAGAGTTTACTGTGATTTTCTGGTCCTTGGTTTTATTTGCAAGATTATTCCCGTCTCTCCATCATTGGGTTTGCTAAAGAAAACTGGAATAATTGGATTTATTCAACGTAGCAGACGACGATCTTCTTGGAAAGGAACTTGCAAACGACTTCCAGAAACAAGTTTCCATGGCAAGAGGTAAGTATATTATCATGTTTTTCGCATGATTGAATCAAGAGCATGATTAGTTAGGTTATTGAGTTTCAATATTAAATAAAGTTTGATTACTCTGTTTGATTATTAGAACTTACATTTGGTATCAAAGCAAAAGTTTTTCCTCTACCTGGAATTGTTTTTGAATTTTCTGTGGATGATCCATGATGCTTTAGATCTTTAGATTTTTTATGTTTGATCTATTAATCCTTTATAGAAGTTGTTTTTAAAAAAAATTGGGAATTTTTCGTGTCCATTAGAAGTCTTGAATGTTGAAAATTTTGAAATTCTGTGAGTTTTGGACGTTTTTTGATCCTGTCTCCGAAGACAGAAGGTAGTTTTCCGTCGAGACAGTGCACCGTCTGAGTGAGACGGTGCACCGTCTGGTTCAGACAGTGTGCACCTGTAACTTTGATTTATCACAAAGGGCTGATGGATTTGTCCGTCTGCCCGACGATGCACCATCTGGTTAAGAAGGTGAGCTATTTGGTTTAGACAGCATTTCGTCTAGTAGTTGCTTTTGCCCATTTTTTAGCTCAAAGACATGCGTTTTTCTGTTGTTTTTGGGATAAATGTCATATTGAAAAACATATTTGAATAATTTGGATTAGCCACAGTATCTTCATTATGAAAAATATATTCATATGTAATGATTATTCTTTAGATCACATGAATGAAAATGACATTGAATTCTAGTTGTGCATGGAGACATGATATCTTGCCCATAGGAAATATTGTTTCTTCATATACGATTAGGATGAAATAGGAAGTTGTTGTAATTTATTAAGTAGCCCACAGGTATTGAGAAATTTCAATAACCTTCTAGTTTCATCAATTTTTAGATAAAATTATTGTATGTAAGATCTTTGCCCACAGGGAGGTTTTATGATATGCGATTTTATGTATTTATATTAGTGTACATTGGTAGACTAATAATTATGTTTGATGGGTTGTGCCTCTAACTTTTTTATAGTAAGCATATTTATTAATTCCTTTGTAATAGAACAAAAGGTTGTATTCTATGATCATGATGTTCCTTTACTTACTGGGGACAACTATACCAATTGGAAAGAGTCTGTGCTACTAAACTTGGACTGTTGTGATCTGGATTATGCCATTCGCAAGGCAAGGCCTTTGAGTACCTACTGAATTTAATACTAATGCAGAGGTTGAGCTATATGAACGATGGGAGCGATGCAATCATTTGAATATGATGTTCATCAAGTCTCGCATTATGCCTAGATTCATAGGTCCATTCCTGAATGTGAGAAGATCAAGGATTTCCTAGATGCCATTAAGGTTCAATTCCTGACCTCTGACAAGGCATTGGGTGCTATGCTCATCAGTAGGTTGGCTTCAGCTAGACTAATGAATGTGAGAGGGGTGCATGAGCACGTTATGCAAATTAGAGATATATTTACCCAACTTAAGGCATTGAAGATGGTGATTTCTAATGACTTCATTGTGCACTTTGTCTTGTAGACTCTTCCACAGCAATATGCTCCATTTAAGATCTCCTATAACACACTTAAGGAGAGGTGGTCAATCAATGAGTGTCTGACCATGTGTGTTTTGGAGGAGGGGCGTTTATTGCAAGAGATGGGAGAGTCTGGTGAATCTGCTAGTGGTCCCAATATGAACCAACGGACTTCCAATAAGAAATGGAAGGGAAAAGAAAAGCTACACAATGTCAAACCTACCATGAAGAAGGACAATCTTAAGTGTTTCTTCTGTAAGAAGAAGAGGCACATGAGGAAGGATTGTCCTAAGAGGCAAACATGGATGGAGAAGCATGGTAATCACCTCTCTCTTATGTGCTTTGAATCTAATGTTTGTGTTTCATATAATGGCTGGTGGATTGATTATGGTTTTGCAATCCATGTGTCTAATACCTTGCAGGGTTTTCTAAATCGAAGAAAACCCATGGGATGTGAATGTTGTATCTATTCTGAAAACCAGATGCCTTCTAGAGTTGAATTTATTGGAACAGTTAGATTAATGTTAAATTCAGGATATATTTTGTTTTTATACCAAACTTTTTATATTCCTGATTTTTCCAAGAATTTAATTTTTGTATCTAAACTAGTATCTTTGGGATACAATTTCAACCTTGTTATGAATTCATTTCAGTTATTTAAGAATTTTGATGTTGTTGGTTGTGGTACTAGGGTTGATGGTCTATTTAAAATTATGTTGAATCATGTTCCATATAGTTTAATTGCTTCCCAAGATGCAATAGTTATTAAACATAGTATTGTGAGGGAACCATCTTCACTCTTATGGCATAGGAGACTAGGTCATGTCTCTATTAATAGAGTTAAAAGATTAGTAAACTCTGGAGTTCTAGAAACTCTTGATTTTACTAATTTTGAGACTTGTTTAGACTACATCAATGGAAAGCAGACTAACAAGTCTAAGAAGGGTACCAATAGGAGTTCAAAAACATTAGAAATTATATACACTGGTTGCCCTGACATGAGCTTAAGTAGTCAAGAATATTATATTACCTTTCTTGATGATTACACTAGATTTATGTATCTCTATTTGTTTCATAATGAGAACGAAGCATTAGACGTTTTTAAGATATACAAAGCGGAGGTAGAGAAACAATGTGGTAAACAAATCAAAATAGTGAGATCAGATAGGGGTGGTGAATATTATGGTAGATACACGGGTGATGGACAAGCACTTGGTCCTTTTGCTGAATTTCTCTAAGAGCAAGGTATAGTTGCACAATACACCTTGCCTAGCACACAATCACAGAACGGTGTTGCAGAAAAGAGAAATAGGACATTGTTGGATATGGTGAGGAGTATGATGAGTAACTCCAAACTGCCTCTTTCTCAATGAACATAAGCTCTTAAAACAACAATATATATTATAAACAGAGTTCCAACCAAGGCGGTTCCTAAAACACCATTTGAGTTATGGAAGGGTTGGAAACCAAGTTTAAGACATTTACGCGTTTGGGGTTGTTTAGCTGAAGTAAGAGTATATAATCCAAATGAGAAGAAGTTAGATCCAAGAACCATAAGTGCAATTTTCATTGGATATTCTCAAAAATCCAAGGGTTATAGGTTTTATTGTCCAAAACATTCTAGTAGGTTTGTTGAATCAAGAAATGTGAAGTTTCTTGAGAATGACGTGATTAGTGGGAGTGATCGCCTCAAGAGAATTGGACTCGATAAAAGAGATAATGCAATTTGTAAAATCCAGCCTTATCCTAACCATGACCCGGCCCGAATTTTGTATTGCTGTAGGTCCGAAGACCCGGAGTGGAGGTAGAAGAGACTTGTGGACCCTTATAGTTGAAGATTCGGTGTTTGATCTAGAGCCTATGGACATTGACAGTGTTGCCCCTTACTTGAGCACATTGTCAGTGTTTAGTAAAAATCTGCGGATCGAAGAAGATTGAATTAGTTGAAGCACCTAATGAACTCCCGTGCTCAATCCGAAGGTATTTCTTGAAACTAGACTTGTTGATTGACTTGTAGGAGAAAATCCAACTCAATTCGGATCAGTCTTGGCCTTCCAAATCCATACTCTAAGGTTGTTGTCGACCTTGCTCAACTGACCAATCGACCAACAATTGTTAACTTCGAAAATAACAAAAATCTTAATCATTTTGACCCTACCTTTTTGGAACTCGTGAATGAAGGTCTACCCTAATCATTGGCACTCCATAGAACGAGGAGTGACATTCCCTAGGCCATCTCTTGGTGTTTGTAAAGATTATTGGCTCCAATCATTGGCATTCCATCTCAATCATCACTTCAAGGTATGGATTCTCTTATTCTCCTTCTAATCTACTCAATCCCCTATTAATTTCTACTCTTGGGACCATGGCTGAAGTGCTGCAACCTTGCAAACACTTGGCCATGAGCTTCCCCTTTCTTTTCCATCAATCTCACTTCATTCTTGCTATGATATACTTCCACTATGATTACTTACATTGCAATTCCATGATTTCTTTCATTTCAACCTATTCTTTAATTCAAACTGATGTGTAAATGTATGCTAGGTCTGAATTACTAGGGATTCATGATTCTAAGTTAGTTCTTATCTTTCCTTTAATTAATTCCCCATCATTCCTTGCAATTACAATCAATTCCAATTCAATTCTTGATGTCTAACATATGGAACATAGGGTTTTGATTTGGATATTCATATTTGGACCATTGGATCATGATAAAATTTAGTGGGTAGTGTCCTCATATTGCCATGATCGTTCCCTCCAAGTTTCATATCGATCGGAGCACCGGAAGTTCAGTTTCGGGCCAAATCTCCATTTCTGCCCATTCTGTTTGCTCTGGTCGACTAACTGTGGACCAGCCAGTTGATCGACCAAGATATGACAGCAACTCTATCCTTGGCCGATTTGCTTCGTTTGACCTCCGATTTGATTGTTTTCTTCTCTAATGTTGCTTATGTATTGTCTAGGGTACAAACACGGACTTTTGGGCTATTCTTGGTGATTCTTGGTATTATTTCCGACTCAATTAAAGTAAGGACGGTTGTTACCCCAAGTACACTGATTTTGCGAATTTTCTTCTACTTTGGAAACTTAGTAGATATACTTCATTAGTGCATTCCTTAACCATGTATGACTGTTGTATGCACTTTATATCAGTAATACTATGTTACATGTCATTCGGAATATCATGCTTAATTATTCTTTATGATTACATATATGACTGATCATGTTATATTATGTCTTGGTTTATATAATGAATTATTGATCATGTATGATATGATGAGATTGAGCTTGTGAATGACTAAGTATGACTTGGGATTGGGAAGTGTCCTATCGACACTTCTGTCCTTGGACATTGGAGGGAATAGTATGGGATGTTCTCCGAAGGTGTCCACCAATGCTTTCCCGGATCATTGGATGACATACATAGGATTGTCTAGATGTATGGCTAGGACTATCCTTGTTGTATCAAACCCGAATCGGAAGGGTATTGAAACCGAACAACCCATGGTAATAGTGTGATTTGATGGGCGCTCAAGACCGGTAACCACCCCGTGAGAGGACATAGATCATGCTATGGATACCCGTTAGGGTCCATTTATTGGTAGGGTTGCAAATAGCTAGACTTGGGCTCACGAGCAGCCCGAGACCGGGAGTCATATCCGTGAGGGGACGTGAGAGCTTCCCGTCTACTATTTGTGGATGACCAATAGGGTTGATAAGTCTGTAGTCCGAGTTGGTTGTAGCCATAGGATACACTGACTCTAGTGTGAAGGATACGGAACCGAGTTGGTCGGTGCCATAGGGGAAGTATCCGGATCTGACTTGATACGACTGAGTAGATGACTTGCATTGGGCTAGGCTTTGCCGTGACATGCGCCAATACTTATACCAATGGTGATGTGAGAGAGTGGTAACCTAATCCCCAACCATGGTTTCTGATGAGGACTTTACCCAATTACCCTGGCAGACCCAAGATATCATGTATGATTGAGGGGGAGTGACAGACGACCTAAAGAAGTATGGTGCTATGGCTTAAAGCATGTCTACCTTAGAAACTAGCATACTCAGAGTTAGAATCATATTGCATTATTGTCTCATATCATCTTGCATCATATTGTGACTTGTATCGTATGATTTGTGTATTGTGGAACGACTCACCTTGCTAAGTTCTTTGAACTCATTTCCTTTTGTGCAATTGTTTTTGTTAGACTTATCTGTAGGTACCGAAGACATTGATGGCTCCTACTACGAGGCGGAGCAGGATCCCTCATACTACGGTGAAGGTCCTGGCTATTACGAAGATTACGGTGAAGGTGCCGAGGATTAGCCCGACCTTGTTATGGGAGAGGCCGTGCTTGGAACCTTTGTGTATACATACGAGGACACCTTATACAAGATCGAGGAGACCCTAGCTTAGGCCCTTTTCTGTCATTCTGGAACTTGGACATGTTGTGTTAACTTTTATGGATTTACTCTTTGATACTGGATTTGTAACTTAACTTAATTAACCACTCTTCGCTGCTTTTGAGAGGAAGTGACTTCTGATCGCTCTCTCTTTTGGAATTACCTTTATATATACTTGATACCTTATAATTTTCCGCACTCTGATTTGATTATCTTTTCTTATCCATTTTGATCTAGTTATTACTTGCTTAAAACATTGATTATATTGTTCGTGATTATGTTATCGTGTATGTGGGAGGCATGGCCGCTCGATCCTTGATCCTCGGGCTGTGGATCAAATTCCCGGGTATGCCATATAGGGTACCGGCCTAGGTGGATGTGACACAGTTGGTGCTCCTTCATCGAGTGGAATGCTAGTTGTTAGCCCTAGTTGGATGGACATAGAGAGACCAGTGAGTCGAGACCCACGTCCTGCTAAAATTGCTATGGAGAATCAGCCAATTCTGCAACAACCTCCTCTAGATGTTGGTGATATGGCAATTGAAGTGACCTTAGAAGATCATGGTGAAAATCCTCCACATCAAGAGCATCCTGTTGAGGAGCAACCTGTTGTTCAGCAACCCCAACAAGTGGCTATTAAAATAACATCAAGGAGATCTACTAGGGTCCGAAAATCAGCAATACCTACTGATTATGTTGTGTATCTACAAGAGTTTGACTATGATATCACTATTGAAATAGATATTGAAACGTTTTCACAAGCATTGAATAGTGATAAATCTGGTTTGTGGCATAAAGCTATGAAAGATAAAATGGACTCTATGGCACAGAATGATGTTTGGGACCTTGTTGAGTTGCCTAAAGGAAAGAAACCAATAGGTTGAAAATGGGTCTTTAAAACTAAGAAAGATTCATTAGGCAACATTGAGCGATAGAAGGGCCGAATGGTTGCCAAGGGATTCACACAAAGGGAAGGCATTGGCTACAAGGAGACATTCTCTCTCGTGTCAAAGAAGGATTCCTTCCGCATCATCATGGCATTAGTTGCCCATTTTGGTCTAGATTTACATCAGATGGATAAACGCTTCAGCCGTGCCGCCCCCCCCCGGTAAAGACAAGGCACGCTTTGTTTCTCAATGGAGATTTGCAATAAGGAAACAACAAGCCTGATGGGTTTATTTTGAGTAGTGGTGAACAGTTGGTTTGTAAACTTAAGAGATCCATTTATGGACTTAAGCAGTCGTCCCGACAGTGGTATTTAAGATTTCATGAGGTGATTTCTTCGTTTGGTTTCGAAGAGAATGTCATGGATCAATGTATATACCACAAGGTCAGTGGGAGCAAAATAATCTTTCTTTTGTTATATGTAGATGATATTCTGCTTCCAACCAACAACTTAGGGTTGCTATATGAGGTGAAAATCTTTTTATCTCAAAACTTTGATATGAAGGATATGGGTGAGGCATCTTTATGTCATTGGAATTAAAATCCATAGGGGTAGATCCCGGCATGTTTTGGGACTATCTCAAAAAGCCTATATAAACAAAGTTCTTGAGCAATTTAGGATGAAAATTAACTAACATCATTATACATTTAATATAAGGTTAAGTATATTCCTCACCTTCCAACTAGATTCCTTTCTCCAAAGTTCAGTAATTCCTTCCCACAAGAAGGTAACAAAATGATATAAACCTAATCATCATGCAAGATAAATAATTATCACAAATTAGAGTTAATTTGGGTTTCAAATGATATCCCAAAATCTTCCCACGAAAACCCAAATCTAAAAACTAGGTTAAATAGGGTAGTTCTCAACCTCACTAGTGAATGATCTCTAATTTGCCACCGATTCGAAGTTTAATCAAAACGAAACTTTGGAAAAGTCTAATTGGCAATAAAAGAATCCTATGAGTACCTTCAATTTGATCCAATTTGACCAAAAAAAAAGGCCCAAATTGGCTCTCCTAAATCACCCATGGGTGACCCAGAGAGTCAAAATGCAAAATCTTTCGCAAGGAGACAAACCATTACTCTCATACTAAAGGGAAACATTAATACAAGAAAAGATGAGCATCCAATACACCTAACACTCTTTCTTTTCAAGATCCCACAAAAAAGAGAAAAGAAAAGCCTACAAAACTATGTTTAAAGAGAAGAGTTAAAAAAACTAACATTTCCTAATGTTTTCGCGAAGATTCGAATCACAAAACACCTTCGGAAGGATTGCAACCGCTCTTCTCCTTGCTTTCTCCTCTTCCCGCAACCTCAACCTCGTTCTTACATAAAGAAATACAGTTACGGATGACTTAAAACCCGAAATTCCGTTTTTGCCCCTAAACAGAAAATGAGGTGGGGGTTGGTTCACCCAACCAACCGGTCCATAGTTGGACCCCCATTTGAACTCCGATTTCAGTGATTTTTGGCTTGTTGGAAAGGTCTTTCGACGATCTTTGATTTGATACCTTATTCGCGTCAATCGGATTCTCCATCGTCGATCTATAGACGTTTCAAAATCACCCTTTTTACACCATCGTGATTACTTTTCTCTCTTCACTTAAACTCTAGGAGAGTTGTTGAGTCATCACAAGGGTCATCCACCAACATTGATTCCATTTCCAATCCTTCGGGCTCGACTTGAATGGCCCACAGTTGTCGCCGACTCAAGGTCCGGGTTTGTGGTCTTGAAACCACGGGTTAAAGGGGTAGAAATCCGGGGGATTTCACAAAATATGTAGACATAGTTAAGGATATCTATGATGGTTTAGTGACAAGTGTAAGAATATCAGGGGAACAAAATAATGACTTCCCAATTGCAGTTGAGCTACATCAAAGATCAACTTTAAGCCCATATTTATTTGCACTTGTAATGGATGAATTAACCAAAGACATTCAAGATGGGGTCCTTTGGTGTATGCTATTTGCTAATGATATTGTGTTGATTGATGAGACTCAAGTGGGGATTAATACAAAAAAAAAGGGGAGGGAGAGGGGAAGGGGAGGAGGGGGGGGGGGGGGGGGGAGGGAGGGGGGGGGGGGGGGGGGGGGGGGGGGGGGGGGGGGGGGGGGGGGGGGGGGGGGGGGGGGGGGGGGGGGGGGGGGGGGGGGGGGGGGGGGGGGGGGGGGGGGGGGGGGGGGGAGGGGGGGGGGGGGGGGGGAAAAAAAGGGGGGGGGGGGGGGGGGGGGGGGTCCAACAACAAATTAAAATCATGGAGAGTAGCTTTGAAATCAAGAGGCTCTAAATTAAGTAAAACTAAGACAAAATATCTAGTTTGTAACTTTAATCATGATCAAGCAGACGATGAGGTGGTGAAACTTGACGATAAGGAGATTCCTCAAAGTGATTATTTTAGGTACCTAGGCAATCATAAACAAAAGATGTGATATAGAGGATAATGTTTCCTAAAGAATTAAAATAGGGTGGATGAAATGGAGAGGTGCGACTGGGGTATTGTGTGATCGTGTATTCCATTAAAGCTCAAAGGAAAATTCAATAGGACCGTCGTTCGACCAACTATGATGTAAGGTGCAGAGTGTTGGGCTGTTAAAAAAAACCATATAGATAAACTCAATGTAGCAGAAATGAGGATGCTAAGATGGATGAGTGGAAAAACTAGGAAGGATAAGATAAGGAATGATCATATTAGAGTTGGTCAGGGAATTGCTTCCATAAGTGATAAGCTTCGGAAAAGTCGTTTGAGGTAGCACGTTTTTCAATACTTTTTTTCATTGAAACATGTAAGGACACAATTGCACGTATGTCTGAATTGATGTCATGATAAACTACTTACTTTTCTGTACATGTCAATAATCTTATAACCTACTGTAATTATTGTTATGCACGTTTACTTGTTAATGAAGTGTCATGAGTGATGATTAATGAATTTTACTACTTCACTTAGTGTGGAATGTTGTGTTTGGGGAATACCTAGCTTGGGATATCAGGGGTTGTGGTATGGGATGACGTCCTTTGATGCCCTTAGCACTCTCATGGTTGTTGTCCCATATGTCTAAAGGTCTAGATTGCATGGTTAGGTACCTCTACATGCTACTACCTTTTCGGCAAGGGTATTGAAGCCGAGTGACCCGTGATGGCAGTGACGTGACTCTGTGTCATCCAAAAGAGGTAACATGTCCTTGAGGAGACTTAATGGTCCACTGTTTATCATACAATAGTAGGGTTGTATATGTTAGGGTTGGGCTCATGGGAGTCCTAAAGATTGTTTGGTTGTCATGAGAGGACATGAGAGCATCTGCCCCAACAATATGTTGATGGCCATAGGGTTAAAGAATGGAATCCAACAAAGGTAATCAGTCTGTGAGTATTCACATTCCTATGTGGAAAATGATACTAGACCAATAGTCAGTAGGTATGAAGAAAGATATACGGACCACATGCAGTGTGTTAGCATAGAACCTTGCATTGAGTTTAGAATCCACGACATGTGCCAATACTCAGACCAATGGTTGTGGTGAGAGAGTGTGGACTCATACCCCAACCATGGTTGATGATGATGACCGTACCCCTTATCTGGGATCCCAATAGAGGCAGCCAATCCGCGAGGGATCAAAGTGACAACACCTACCCAGATGAGAGTTGGTATTACATCTTAAAGCATGTATGCTTGAATTGAAACTCACATGGTTAGATTAGTAAATGCATTTCATTATTTTGTATGCTATTCACTACATGATTTTGATACATATATGGACTTGTTGCCTTACTAAGTTCATTAGAACTCATCCTTGTGGATTATCTCTATTTTCTTCTGATATCTATATAGAAACAAGAGAAATTCCCCATACATGGAAGAAGACCTCTAAAGAGGTATTGGAGGCATCAATGGGATCTAGTCCTAATCAACACGAAGTTTCCTGCTGGCGTATGGAATGCTCTTATGGCACCTATTGATGAGAAGAGAGCCCGGAGTGTCTGCCACTTGGACAAGCCCATGAAAGAAGGTCTTATGACCCTGTGGATCGAGAAATATGACATAAAGTACCCTATGAAATTGCAGGACAATAATAAAACATGATGAAACATTCTTTGGATAATTCTTGCTTCTGCTATTACATACTTTGTTACCTACCTTTGATACACTCCTTTGAAACATTCTTTTGATATCATATAGTATTATTTTCTTGGATTTTGGAACTATTTATTCCTTAACCTATTATTGAATTGTTTTTTGTTTTTTATTATGACATTTTGTGTATTTATTATTAATGATGAAGTAACTAAGGATCTTGTGATTGTGGATCATACAATGTTGCAATTATATTGAATTTAGTGGTTTAACGATTGAGAGCTTGAGTTGGAAAAGAACCAAAAAAAAAAAAAAAAAAAAAAAAAAAAAAAATTCTCCTCTCCTTCCCCCTCCCCCCAAAACCCCTATTCCCAAAAGGAAAAAGGGAAACAAAGGTTTTGAACTTTAAATCAAAACTTTCAAAAAATTGTAACTTCTAGCCAGTCAACAATAGAGAAATATATAAGAATGGGAAAGTTCTGCAAGCCTTTACAAATAATCAAAGGGAGGAATTCAACATGCAAGATGACCCAAGCAATAGACTTGAAACAACACTAAGTGAGGGGAAAATAAATGTTTATACTAAATGCTAGAAAATCGCTTGCAAATGATGAACATTCAAAGAAACTAACTTATACAACTTATATAACTAATAACAATCAACATTAAAGGGGAAGGGGGGGGGGGGATAACAACTTTTCAATTTCCAATCATCTCAGTAGTAAATGTGTTTGCCTCCAGCCTTAATTTATTTAGTTTAATTCTTTTTGGATATTTTACCAAAAAATTATTTAATGTTGTGTTACTTTTTAAAATGGTGATATTCATTATTTAATTGAAGCACTTAAGGCATGAAGAAAATGTTTAGGGCTAGGGGCAAAGTTACAATATGTTTAACTTCTATATAAAAACTAGCCTTGAGGATGTAATTAAGTGGGCCTAAGGTAGGCCTAAGTTGATCTGGACAAACCTCAATTCTTTACAAAAAATAAAATAAATGTTTAAGGCCTCGTTATGTTCACTTTTAAAATTGACACTAAAAATGCTAATATGAAGAAGAAAAAAAAGGAGGAGGCTAGGGATGAATTCTTTCATTGATGTTCCTTGTTGCACTCTCGTGAGTGTTTGAGACTAGTGAATGAAAGGCATCTTGAATCTCTAACATATGAAGGCGAAGTGTCACTAACTTGGTGAATATTTTTGTAAGTGAAAAATTAATTCTTGACTCATACTATGAGGCATTAGTCTTTACCAATCAAGCCAACTCTTTAGAGTTATCTCACGACATTTTCTTTCAGCACGTCAATGACATCATTATATTTCACATACAAGTTGATCTGGC
Source organism: Hakea prostrata (assembly GCF_041222555.1). Classification (NCBI taxonomy): domain Eukaryota; kingdom Viridiplantae; phylum Streptophyta; class Magnoliopsida; order Proteales; family Proteaceae; genus Hakea; species Hakea prostrata. The sequence continues at coordinate 2,248,941 of NC_142610.1, read as the reverse complement.
AGGAACTGTAGTACTAATAGATTAACAACATCTCAGTCCCAGAGAACAATAGCAGGGGAAACCTACACTTTAGATAGAACATTACAACAAAGCAATCATGTTCTATGGTTAGTGTTTAGGGTTTCTTAACAACTATTTTACACATAATAGGACAAACATATTTTTCACTCTGCAACCTATTACGTTTAATAGTTATGAATTGAAAATAGTTTTTAGTAATTCAAAAGTTAACAAAAACAGGGAAACAATGATAAAAATGATATCAGAGTGCTCTCAAGAATAATATTAAAACAAAAAAGACCCTTGAAATCAAGAGAATGAAACCAAGTTTTCAGCCCCTTAATTCTCAAGAGAGAATGACCTCCTTCACCTGTGCTTCTGAAACAAAAACAAAATTACAACTTTTTTTAACTACACATTTTTTTAAAATGTTGTCCTGCATTAGTTCAATAAGCACTGAATCAACAACTGCTGCACATGCAGATGGAGGACACTCCCTCCTCCTGCAGGTTTGGTATATACATTACCTAAACTTGGATAGATAGCTCATAGCTCAATCCGAATACATAGAAAATGCTGAATTGAGATCTCAAGGTAACTGAAGTTACTTACACAACCATAAGAAGCAAAATGAAACTAATATGTATATGTATATATATTTTTTCTACTGAAACATAAAGTCAAGAGCTTCATTATCACAAGTCTTCCACGGTTGGCACAGGCAGCTCATTCAGGTCGAAATCTAGTGGCAAGCGGCTTGTTTTCTTGCTGATATCCTCCGGCGATTCCATCGAGATGGATGGAACAGCTTCAGCTGCCTTCCTCCAGTGCAACTTCTGATGACCCCCAAGTGCTGGACCTGTCGAGAACACCTTGTTGCAAAACTTACAGCGATGTGATGACTGTGACTGTGACTGTGTTTCTTGATCTCGGTCTTCCTTCTGACCTGAAATTGCGGTTTTGTCAAGGTGACTGACACTGTTCTTCGCTATAGTATGGCTTGCTCTATGTCCACCCAAGGCTTGGTGGGAGGAGAAGGTTTTATTACAAGTTCTGCATTTGAATCCACACAACGCGGTCGTTCTTGGGTTGTGCTGAGCTGAACTACCCATCTCAAGCATGGATCTTTTCAATTTTATCTCAACCAAGGACCTTTTCAATTTTCTGATCTTCATACGCTTCATTCTCCTCTTGTGCTTCTTCAATTTCTGACTAAGAATCCTCTCAGACGTCAAATGGAGTTGGTTTCGATGATCCAATCCAGGCCCTGCTGCTGCATAATAATCCCATGGAAATCTAATAGATGTAGGATTATCGGAATTGGGAACGACAGACCTGTGGTAATCGTCGGCCTTCACCTTGAACCTGTTCATGGGATCTTCACTGGCAACATGGATTTTGAGCTTCTTTGGTAACGGGGGTGGGTATTCTTGTGATTGTGATTGCGATTCATCCTCGTGGTCGCTTCTTCGTTTCTTCGACGAGTCTCCCAAGTTTTGAGGATTCTGAATATATTCTGAGTTTGTGTTTGAATAGGAATGTGACGAAAGATCCGAAGTCGGAGGATCACGGTGAGAAAGCATCATGAGATGATAGGCGGCATGAGCTTCAGCGTCCGAAACGGTCTTCTGATCTTCCGGCGAAGAAGAAGAAGCGGAAGCGGAGATGTTGGGATTGCGGCCCCTCTTGGCCTTGAGAGACCAGCCGGAAATAGAGTCTGCAAGATTGCGAGGAGGCGAGGGTGCAGTGGTGGAAAGGGACGAATCCAGCTGCTGGTGGTGGTGGTTGGCATCGGACGACGATTCTTTGTGTGAGAGAGCTGAGTCAGACGAATCGGTAGGTGTAGGGGGTTGAATTCCTCTCCAGTGCCTCTCAGGGTGGCATCTCATGTGACCAAACAAAGACTTCATCGATGGGAAGTTCTTATCACATACCGGACAAGTAGGGTTTTGGTTGTTCCTTTGCGGCAGACAGTGAGAGTGAGAGTGAGAGTGAGGAAGCTGTGTGTGAATTCTCATGTGACCTCCAAGAGCTCTCCCGGAGCTGAAACCCTTTTTGCATATCTCACAGACACGGCTTTGTTCTCCTTCTGCACTTGGCTTCTTTTCTTCTTGTGCAGCGGCAGCGGCAGCTACGATCGGGAGCTTGATCCGTATGTTAGTTAGCTTCCTGACTTTGCTGGGAGAAACCAATGGCTTCGAAGAACGAAACCCTTGAAGGGCATCGAGGTCTGGGTTCTTGCGACTATCCATCGATAAAGATCAAGCTCGGAATAAGATGAATATCGAACAAGTGCAACTCGAACAGAACAGCTGAGCTCAGGCAGAAGAAGAAACGAGAAACGAGAAGAGAGTGAATGATGGATATAGGGATGAACTGAGTGAATAAATGAAAGCGGAAGAGAAGGAGAAAAAATTTGGTGAAGAGGAAGAAGTTGAATCCAAAAGTGAATGGGAAACCCCCACTACTCACTCCTCAACGTATCCTCGCCTCACTAATCCCATGTAACCGTTCCGAGAACAACTCTGAGAGAGAGATTTTTTCAGTTGGCTATCAAAATACAAAGTAACTTCTTTACCATAAATAAATGAAAGTAAATTTGACTCTCACAGTTTCAAACTCTCACGTTCTCCGTGTCCCGCCTATTCCTTCTCAATCTCAATCTCAAGATTGTTTTTATTAATTCAAGAATTGTGTAAATAATATCAAATAAATAAGAAATCGTGTAAAAAATCTCCCTTGGGAGACTCACCCACTACAGCCAGGTGTGCAACGCGCGGTCGAACACCGGTTTATAAAAACTAGAATTGGCAAACCAAAAAAATAAATAAGAAATCGAAAATTAAGAATCAAATTTCAAAATTGGAAAGAGATGGGACTTTTCAGATTTTCCGGAATTTTAAGGGGTGAATAAATAAATAATTTGTCATGAGGGAGCGGTTGAAACCGACCTAGAATCCTTATGGGATTTGGGTTTGGGACTCTCCTATGGGACTTGACTCCACATCCTCCCATTGCTGGATTCGGATTTTGTTCTACAATGGATACATCACCAATTTTCTTTTGAAAATTAATGAAATCAGAATCGGGTGATTCAGATTCTGAAGGCAAAGACTGTAGGTTTTTTTTCAGAATCACTGAAACATAATAGTAGAGTGTCAACAACATCACTAAAATTAGTAAGGAGATAAATTATGACTCTAATTAATTTCTTTTTTCATTTATGGGATTTTAGTTATATGTACGGAAACTTTCTATTTTGCTAGGATTCTTTTCCGATATTCACTCCTAAAATCAAATATTGGGTAATTGAGTTGCACTCCTAAAATATATTTTTTTGACATATTTGTCTTATTTACTTGAAGCGTAAAAATTCAAAAGAATATAAACTAGACTTAAATTAGGTTTTTATATTGTTTATTTTTGTTTTTGTGGAGATGGTTTTTATTTATGGAGACATGAGAACTTTGAATTTGATTGCAAAAAATAGTTCCCTCTTGATTTTTACAAAGACTAAACTCTCTCTCCTTCCCTGTATTTTCACTCATTTACTCATTTAGATCAATCATATTAAAACACGTATGGTTATTGTTGGGGGGTAATCTGGTATTTTCCTTTTTTAAGTCATGTATCAAGTGAACCGGTTTGGTTCATACGGTTTGGCTTTGTATATGTTGAGGCTTGGGGTTGGTTCATGGGTATTATGCAAATCGATTTCTCTCATTTTGGGGGTTTTCTGTTCTACGGGTTTTGAGCTCTCGGTGGTCGTCCATGGTTGCCATCTTCGAGCTCCTGCAACTATGAATCTTGGAGGATCTTTGTGAAGATTATTTGGGGCTTTTGATAAGTGGTGAAAGACGACCACTCGATGTTGATATTGGCTTCTATTGTCACCTGTATCAGGTGTTATCACATTCTCTCTCTTTCTTCTCCTTCTCTATAAAGTTCCAGACTATAGTGGATTTGGATTCGAACTTGAATCCCGGAGACGTAGGCAGTCTTGCCGAACTCCGTCATCATCTCTCTCTCTCTCAATTTTTCTTAAAATGTCCTACTTTCTTGCAATAAAAGCATCTCTTGAGGTTTGCATCAGACTTGTTGTTCCCATTATTATTCTTGTTGTTATTTTCATGATTTTCATATACTTTACCCTTCCCCTTGGGTCTCCCTTGTTTGTAAGAGCCTTTGCCCTTTACAAACAGATTTTCCCCACTGCCCTTAGTCTTACCAGAAACCAATAGTTCTGACTCCCTATTCTTTAAGGCATCAATCAGTTGTTCTAGGGAAATGTTTTGACAAGCATACTTGGTCGAGTTCTTAACAACAAGATAATCATTATGAAGTGAATTCAATAGGATAATAGACAAGTCTTGATTTTTCAATTTAGTCTTCTCCCCTGTGTTGGCTAAGTCTTGAATCAACTTCTTAAACATATTTAGGTTCTTGTCAAGGCTGATTGTAGGGTCCATCTTAAATCCATACAATCTCTCTTTTAGATAAATCTTATTGCCTAGATTCTTTTTCTGATATATTTGTTCAAGCTTATTCCAAACTTTAATAAGGGTATTGTCTTCATCATCAAGACACCTGATAACCACATCTGTGATGTTCCAGAGCATGCAACCAATTGCATTCTCCATCACTTCAGTCCTCAAGACTGGGTCAATGCTTTCAAAGAAAGCATCTGGATCATATATGGATCTTAGGAGCTTCCGCTGAGCCATTAAATCTCGGACCTTTCTCTTCCAAATCCCAAAGTCCCCTGTCCCATCAAACTTCTCAATATGTACCCTGTAACCCCCCATAGGAGTATCCAAACCTAGGTAACTAGGATTTCCCCTTAGACCTACTGCTCTACTCAAGCCTGTGGTAACCCCACTGACCACACTAGGAGGAGTACCCTCCCCTGGTAGACCAAATCCCTTGCTTAGCTCTACTTTGAAGCCAGTACCATACACCAATCAGTATATACAAGAATAGCAAATTCACAATATTGATATACAATTCTGAAAAAAGAAGATTATATTAACCAAAGATTAAATAATCAAATATTAATTAACCACAAAATCATAAGCTAACTTTATACAATTGCAGCAATTTATATTAACAAATTGTTAACACAGCAGATCAATACAAACCAAGTATTGTATCAAATATTAACAAAAGAAACAGGACAGCAGCTAGTATAATCAGAAATCAAGAAATTAATGTGATCAATTAATCTTTAATCATCTCAGAATCAACCTACTCATACTAGATTATCACCTAACAATTTACAAACAGATTTATACAGGATACCAAGAACATATGAATCAAATAATCATGGTTTAACATAGAACCGAATCTTATAATTGATATATAACATTAGATCATATCATAAGAGATAGCAACTATGAGAACCGAAACATTGAAGCATATATCAGAGGGCAAGGCAGCAAAAGAAACAAGAAATCAGAAATTTGTAAATTGAGATAATCGTTAACCATATGAGTAAACAATCAAATTAGGAATTATATGTTATACAAAACCTAAAATGAAATCATAGAAACATGAACCAGAAGGCTCTGATGCCAATCTGTGATCGATTTTACCTCATGCCCTAAAATTTGATATGGACCGAAACATGCAAGGCTATAAGATTGTTGTTGTCCCTAGTTGCTCAGACAAAAATGACAATAGAGCAATTGGACGTCAAAACTGCCTTTCTTCATGGCAATTTAGAAGAAAGGATATATATGCAACTTCCTTTAGGCATCTCGGCAGCTGGAGAGGAATCACAAGCTTGCTTGTTGAAGAAATCTCTCTATGGACTTAAACAGGCTCCTAGGCAATGGAACAAAAGTTTTGACTCATTTGTGTTGAGTGTAGGTTTTAAGAAGAGTGTTTATGACAGTTGCCTATATTTTCTTATTTCAGATTCTATTGTGTTGTATCTAATACTTTATGTTGATGATATATTGATTGCTTGTGTTGATTCTAATCTTATTCAAGATGTTAAGGACAAGCTGAAATCTGAATTTGAGATGAAAGAACTTGGGACAGCCAAGAAAATTCTAGGGATTGAGATTTATAGGAATAAAGGGGAGGATGTTATGTTCATTAGTCAAAGTTTATACTTGTTGAAGGTTCTTAAGAAGTTTAATATGTTAAATTGTAAACATGCGAATGTTCCTTTGGTTGCACATTTTAAACTTTCTAATGATCATTGTCCTAAGAATAACTTTGAAAATAATGAAATGTTAAAGATCCCTTATTCTAGTCTTTTAGGTTCTCTTATGTATCTCATGATATGTACCAGACTTGATATTGCTCATGCTGTTAGTGTACTGAGTAGGTTTATGTCTAATCCTGGTAAAGAACATTGGCTTGCTCTCAAGTGGCTCTTAAGGTATTTGAGAGGTACTATTCATTAAGGTTTCGTGTTCAAGTCCACACCTGGTGATCTTATTTTTGAAGGATATACTGACTCTGATTATGCTAGTAATATAGATAACAGGAAATTATTATCTTCTTATTTCTTTATGTTATCTGGTAATTGCATCAGTTGGAAGGTGCAACAACAGCCTATAGTTGCTTTGTCTACTACAGAGGCTGAGCTTGTTGCTGCATCTGAATGTGTTAAAGAAAGTATATGGTTGAATGGTTTATTGTGTGAACTCGGTATTTTAAAGATTAAACCTGTTGTCTTTATTGATAATCGAGTGCTATCTTTTTTATGTAAAAATCTGGTTTATCATGATAGGACCAAACATATAGACATTAAATACTTATTTCTTAGGGATAAGATAACTGATGGTTTACTTTTAATTGAAAAGGTAAGTACTGAGCATAATCCTGCAGACTGTGGTACTAAGTCATTGCCTCTTTCTAAATTTCTATTGTCTTGATTTGTTGGGAATTGGTGATGTTGTCTCTTAGTACATATGTTCTGTAGTTTTGAGTTGTATATTACTTGTTTTTTAGATTGTGGTGTGTGTGTCTTGTTGTTGTCTTATTTGTTTATCAGGTTTGCATTTGTTGCAGTTTTAGGGGAGATGCTGCCCAGATTTTTAAAACTCTTGTTCTGTTTGTCTCAGTAATGAGATATATTCCTAGTGTGTGCATGTGTGCTCTTCATAGTTATATGAGTGAGTTGTGAATCATGAGTTATTAATTAGGGTTTCTCTACCTGGTGCAGTTTGTTGCATGGTGTATCTGCATGGAGTCCTTAGTGTTGCATAGTTAGTATATGTCTAGGTATTTTGCATATTTGTTATTTGCTTTGTACTGTGGTCTCTTTGTTTTGTGTGTGCAGGTACACTTGGATGATGATGGTCGTAATCCAGGTCACTATAGTCATTTTTGGATGTACAGATTAAGGGGGAGATTGTTGGGGGGTAATTTGGTATTTTCCTCTTTTAAGTCATGTATCAAGTGAAGCGGTTTGGTTCATACGGTTTGGCTTTGTATATGTTGAGGCTTGGGGTTGGTTCATGGGTATTATGCAAATCGATTTCTCTCATTTTGGGGGTTTTCTGTTCTATGGGTTTTGAGCTCTCGGTGTTCGTCCATGGCTGCCATCTTCGAGCTCCTACAACTATGAATCTTGGAGGATCTTTGTGAAGATTATTTGGGGCTTTTGATCAGTGGTGGAAGACGACCACTCGATGTTGATATTGGCTTCTATTGTCACCTATATTAGGTGTTATCACATTCTCTCTCTTTCTTCTCATTCTCTGTAAAGTTCCAAACTATAGTGGATTTGGATTCGAACTTGAATCCCGGAGACGTAGGCAGTCTTGCCGAACTCCGTCATCATCTCTCTCTCTCTCAATTTTGATTAGCCTTGCATGTTTCGGTCCATATCAAATTTTAGGGCATGAGGTAAAATCGATCACAATTATCATATGCAATTATTGGGCCGAATTATCGAAATTGTACTATTTGTCGTATGAATTGATTAATTGTTGTACATATCTATACTCGAACTATTGTTATACCCAAACTTACTAACTATGAGTCCAATGTCCAATAGACTCTAGTGTGTCACGCAAAGATAGAATCAGAGCTAGAATGGGAAACCTAGCAAAAGTATGCCAACAAGTTAATATCTGTAAACCACATTCCCTTTCCAATCAAAGGTAACTAACTATTATTGAAGTTGGCTTATTACAATTGACTATATGTTTATCCTTTGGCTCTCCAACTTCTTAATTCTCAACTTGGCTTATCAATCTTAGTAACTCAGCCTTTTAGTTCCCTATAGTTCGACCCCGTACTTTCTACAAGCTAGATTAGTATAAGATTTTATTTTTGATCAGTTATCGACACGATCAAAACTAATAACGTCTACAACTAATAATAGTCAACATTAGGGGGGGGGGAATAACTACTTTTATACAACTTATATATTTCAAATCATCTTAGCCGTTAACCTTAATTTACTTAATTTTAATTCTTTTATGGTATTTTACCAAAAAAAGTTCTTTTATGATATGTGTTACCTTTTTGAATGGTGATATTCTTTATTTAATTGAAGCACACAAAGTGTCAAAAAAATGTTCAGGAAGGGGGGCAAAAGCCGGCAAAGTGGGCAAAGCCATACTCTATATTTAACTTATATATAAAACCAAGGCCCTGAGGATATAGTTAAGGTGGGCCTAAGTTGTAACACCCCGATTCCTAGTATGAAAAATTAGGTCGATACTTAACCCAAGAATCGGTTTTCCTTAGGTAGTGAACTAGTTGTGATAGAATAGACCAGAAATTTTATAACATCAAACTCAAAAAAATTAGAATATTTAAGCAGCGGAAGTCTATTTTTAAATTGTAATACACTGAACGTTTCCATTATTCTAAAATATCCAAAATAAAAGGTTCGACTATTACATTTATCAAATAAAACATTTCATCACCAATTACATAATTATTTAAAGATAGATAAAAAGCATATTTTATGACTTTAACAAATAATATATGAATGAGGTTCATCAGCAAGATGGGCTTCTCACGACCCAATTCCTCAAGGTCATGCCCTACACGTTCACCATCTGGAGAAAAATATTGAGTAAGTTTCGAAAAACTTAGCAAGATCAAATCCAGCAAGATATCGACATGTTTGAAATAACGTATCGAAATAATACAGGAAATACAATCAATGAAATAAATAATGTAATAATGTTAATGCACAAAATGATTATTTATCTTAATTTGGAAACAATACGATGCCCCATGCCGTTACATGGCCTGCACACGTTATACAGCCTTGACATTCGTATTGCTCCATTTGGGATTCAACACATCATACCCCATGCCATTACATGGCCTGCACGCGTTATACAGCCCTGTTATGTGTGTTGATCCCCCCAGTGTTATCATGGGTTTCCCAATAGGAAGGGATGAAGATTGATCCACGCCGTTACGTGGCCTGCGCGCGTTACACAGCCCTATCAACCCATCAAATTCTCTATTGAACCATGATAAATGGAAAAGTTTATATCTTCTTCTTATAATGCAATATGCAATGCAATGCAATGCCAAATCTTGATATTCATAGAAATTTATAAAAGACAATAAACCAAACATATAGATATAATGTAAGATTTGTAATATAGATCAAATGATACAATGGTTCAAGTTTGTAGATATACATAAAAGATTCTCACTTGCAATACATATCAAGATAAAACACAACATTTCAAACTATATATAATATGAAGAATTATTACTTAAAATTTTTATCAAATAAAATGCAAAATATCAAATACACAATTATTCAAACAAGTGAATAATGCAAGATTATCATTTGCAATTTGGATTAAATAAAAAACAATATATCAAATATGTAGATATAGTGCAAGATTATCACTTGCAATATAGATCAAATACGCAATTATTCAAACAAGTGGATATAGTGCAAGATTATCATTTGCCTTTCTAATAGATTTCAAAATGCAGAAATCAGCCGACACTTTGTCAGCCAAAAAGAAATTACTAATTCTCTCTCTCTCTCTCTCTCTCTCTCTCTCTCTCTCTCTCTCTCTCTCTCTCTCTCTCTCTCTCTCTCTCTCTCTCTCTCTCTCTTCCAATATTTTCAGGAAATCCCTCCGTAAGGTGAAATCCCTCCCCCTATTTATATGCAAGAAATATAATACTAACATTTAAGTAAATTAATAAAACTTTATTTATGATAAATTGTTAAAGAATTAACTATTGTTTAATATATATATATATATATATATATATATTAATTTATTACTTTATATTTTAACTTTTAACGTATTTTGATTTCTTTACTTAATTATAAGAGTTAAGATTTATTAAACTAATAATAATAAATACTTAACTGATATTATAATTGTTAACTTAATATTTGAGTTTAATTAAGTATTATAAATTGAATAATAGAAAGAAAAAGAAAAAAAAATGATTAATTCAATTGTGATTTGATTTCCTTATTTTCATTAAATAATTAATTTATCAATATTATTATTACTTTCTAAGCAAATGGTAATTACTATAAAGCAAAATAACATATATAACCAAAAGATATAATATATGATTATTTTATGAAAATTGACCAAAATACCCTTAGTAAAATCTAGGGGTATTACATAAGTTGACTAGGACGAACCTCAGTTGTTTAAAAAAAAAATGTTTAAAGCCTCATTACATAAGTTCACTTTTAAATTAAGACTGAAATTGCTAATTAAAAAAATAGAGAAGGAGGGATGAATTATTTCGCTGATGTCCCTCATTGCACTAGTGAATGTTTGAGAACACCGAATGAATTAATGCATCTTAAATCTCTAACATACGAAGGGAAAGTGCCACTAACTTGGTGAACCCTAAAGATTAATTCTTTACCCATACTATGAGGCATTGGTCTCTATCAATCGAGCCAACCACTTAAAGTTATATATTAACATTGTCTTTTAACACATCAATGACATCATTATATAGAAAGATATAGCTTCACATAAAAGTTCATCTTGCTAGAACTGTACTGATAAATTAATAGCATCCCAATGCCAGTCATAAAGAACAAAAACAGAAGAAAGTTAGACTTTGGAACAGAAAATTACAACAAAGTTGCCATGCTCTATGGTTAGGGTTTAGAGTTTCTGAACAACTATTCTGCACATATAACTAACAAACATATTTTCATTCTGCAACCTATTACATTTTGTATCTTGAAAGACCATAACGGATCTGTTATGGTTTGAATTTGATTTTTGAATTCAAGTTTTTGAATTTAAGTTTTGAATTCAATTTTTGAATTTAAGTTTTGAATTCAATTTTTGAATTTAAATTTTGAATTCAAGTTTTTAAATTTGAATTCAAATTTGAATATTGTAAACGAATCTTGTACAACAGCCATGTTTATTTATATATATACATAAGACTTACCCATCAAGGTAAATAACATACTAATCAAAATTAGAGTTTTTCTTTGCATTCTTTCATAGCTATAAATTGAAAATGGTTTAAGTAATTCAAAAGTAAATGATGAAAATGGTATCAAAGTGCTCCTAAGAATAATATTAAAATAAAAAAGAACATTCAAATTAAGAAAGAATGAAATCAAGTTCTCAACCTCTCAATTCTCAAGAGAGAATGACCTCCTACTTCACTTGCTATTGAAACAAAAACAAAATTAAAACTTCTTTTATTAACTTTACATTTTTTGAAAAAGTTGTACTGCATTCCTACTAGTATAGTGGTGCACTGTTGTGCACGACAGAGAGATGTGCAAGATAGATGATATTTTTTTTCCTATTTCCCTCTCAAAAGAAAATTTACAGTATTTTTCAATGGGACATCGATCAAACATGGGAAGCCATGGTCTTGGTTAGGTATTAGGATTGTGGCACAAGAATGAAAATAGGATAGCTAGAGAGTGGTTATTTTGGTCATTAAACAACTTAAGGGGTATTTGGTCCTTTTAGGTTTGAAATTTGAAAAACTTTGACAGTGGAAGATTGTGTTGGTTGCTACGGGACCCAAAAGTAATTTATTGCACTATCGGGATCCAACATTAGTTTATGCTCTACTAAGAGGACCCACATGTAAAAAACTTTAGAATCTTTGATCATAAGCCTTCGCTTGATTGATGTTTTTTTGGGCACAAATTTTTTTTTTTTTTTTTTTTTTTTTTTTGTGTTTTTTTTTTTTTTTTTTTTTTTTTTTTTTTTTTTTTTTTTTTTTTTTTTTTTTTTTTTTTTTTTTTTTTTTTTTTTTTTTTTTTTTTTTTCCGCCGTGGTTAAGAGAGTGAAATCTTGAAAATTATTTTGTGAGATATTTTGATATGCAATAAATAAAGCAACCACAAGTGAAAACGATAATTTTCTGATCTCCTCATATTAAATATAGTCTCCTTCTTTCTCTATCCTTCATTCTACCTTTGGGATCCCCTTTTTTTCTTCCTAACTAATGTAGGAATAATATTGTAACATATTTTTTCTCTATCTCTAAATAATTAACAGTGAATAAGCATAATCCACCCCATATCCAAGAGTTCGGTGCCTTCCCTTCTTGCAACATTTCCTTTGGAGTCTTGGTGGGATGTTGGAGACTCGATTTCTCGAGGACCAGGGCAACACAATCTTCATCTTGCGCTTCCGGGCCGTGGGTTTCCCTTCCCGTTCACTTATGTCGTTTGTTGGCCCTAAAATTCTAATCAGCAGAAAACAATTTATTTTATGTATTAGAACAAGATTTAGTTGATTTATCTGTTTACCGATCAAGAGGATAATGAGAAATAAATAAACAAGTCAAACATGATGAAACCAGTTATTCAAGAGGGTTGCCATTCCGATGTACATGATAGCAACCGACCTCTTAATTGCTCGCCTCTCACATCCCTCCCGGAGTGGAGAAGATGAGCCGCTGCCCCCGATGTGTGGATTGGCCTGGAACGAGAGACGAGAACTCCCTTTGAGGACAATGGTTAGGGTTCAGGATAACTTCAACATTACTATTACTATTTGTCAAAAAACGAAAAGATAATGTACAATAGCACATACCTGACGCAGTCCGCCGCCCAATTTAATGGTTTGATCAGCTATCTTTGAGAGGTCTAGTGGAAGAGGAGGTTGGTTCGTGTAATTTCAGGGTTGGGTGAAGGCCTTCCGCAACAGAGGATTAGGCATCGAGAGACCGAGAGACTTTGAGAGAGATTGAGGGGATTGAGAGGTTCGAGAGAGATCAAGCGAGAGATTTCTCACCTCCTAGATTCACTTTAGCCTAATAAAAATAGGTCAACAAAGGCTTTGATGATGGTAGTGGAGATTGAACTGTTAGCATCCTGCAGTTCAAGCCTATCTCCCAATAACATTTAAGTCAATCGATTTCCAGAGGCAAATCTAATAGTCCCTCAACCAAACTGTTTGCAATCTTCTTCATTGGAGAAAGCACTGAAAGACGTAGGCCTCAATAAGCATAAACCAAGCATATTCAAAAACATATCTTGCAATTTTGCAAAGAAAATATCCACAAACAGAAACGCATTCCATAATGCTGATTGACTCACATTATTATATCCAGTCATCCTCATGTAATACATTTGACAATTCCAAACAAATAACATCTAACCATCACGTTCATGAGTACCCAGTACGTAAAATAGTGACAAGTTGCCAAACAAGAAACCGTAATATCCAAAAACAGCTAATTAATTTCATCTCTCTATTGCATAACTAATGTTCTATTCTTCTCACTTTTCGACATAGTGCCTGTAGAAATTCTCTCTTGCTTTTAAACATAGTGCCTCTAGAAAACTTAAGGCATTTTCTATTAATAGTTATGAGGTTATTTTTGTTCTGTTTTAGAACTGTAATCATTTTTAATCGGTGCATATTGTTATAGAACTTAGTGATGCTAACAATTAGCTGAAAAGAGACGTTCCATGCCCAAGTGTCATGAGCAACTACCATCTCAATTTCATCTGCCAATAAAGAGTTATAGCACTTCCAGCCTAAGTCTCCGAAGCCCTGGACAAAAGAAAAACCTTTTCTAAACCAAAAGTATAATGCATTAACTTATGTAACATGCCCAAATAATCAGCATTGTCTCTTGGAACTTTTCCTCGCAAAAAAGCACAAAATTTCTCTACATGCTTCACGAAGAAGGGGTTGGAAAGGAAGCTGAGCTAACAGACAAAGAGGAACTTAAGTATTAACACTTCTAGTGACAGAACATACCAAAATCTCAACAACAAAAACCTAGCAAAAATCTATCAAGAATTCCAGCAACCAGGATATATAACCTAATAAAAAAAATACAACTTCCCAACCCCATCTCGGAAAAAAGAAAATAAACTACGAAATTAAGCCGAAGGAAATAGATCATGCAATTGAAATTTGCGGAGAATGGAAGTCCAAAACTCAAAACCTAAATAGATTAATTCAAAAAAAAAAACATTGGAACATTATTGAGAGAGAGGTTGAGAGAGAGAGGGATATAGTGCGCTTTGGGTTGAGGGAGAGAGAATTTGAGAGGGAGAGGGAGAGGGGTATAGGAGATTGAGAGAGAGTTTGAGAGGGAGAGGGAGAGGGGTATGAAGTGCGCTTTGAGAGAGATTGAGAGAGGTCAGAGACAAATCGAGAGAGAATTAAGAGTTATAATTATTGATAAATTAATAATAATTTATGACTAAAATGTCTAAATTATCCTTGTAAAAATAAGTAAAGAATAGCAAATAGTACAACATTATTGGTATTGAAACAATGATAAGGGTAGAAAGGACAAAAGAAGATTTGCAAAAGGTAGAGTCATCTTTAAATAGTAGTATGATATATATATATATATATATATATATATATATATATATATATATATATATTTATATATATATATATATATATATATATATATATATATATATATATATATATATATATATTTGTCTTATTTATTTTAGATGTAAGAGATTCAAAGAATAAAAAATAGTCTCAAATTTTTTTTTTGGTGGAAGGCTTTTGTTTATAGAGAACTGTGAATTTAATTGTAAGAAAATAGTTCGCTCTAGATTTTTACAAAGACTAAACTCCCTCTTCTCTCTCAAATATTCGTTCATGTATATATTCAGATCAATTGTATTAAAACATAAAGTACAATTATCATACGCGACTTATTGGGTCAAATTATCAAAATCATACTACTTGACGTATACAAACTAATTGTGATACGTATCTACACCCGAACTATTGTTGTATTCAAACTTACTAACTATGAGTCAAACACCAAGTAGACTATAATGTATTATGCAAAATAGAATTATAGCTAAGTGAGAAACCTAACAAATGTACACCAACAACTTAATCTATATAAACCACATTCCCTTCCCAATCAAAGGTAATTGATCATTACTGAATTTGGCTTATTACATTTGACATATGCTTATCCTTTGGCTCTCTAACTTCTTAGTTCTCAACCCTTTGCACCCTACTCATTGGGAGTGGTGTTGCTTTCATATGCTAACTTGATCATCGAAATTGACTTTTCGACTAACACAGTGAACCCACTCTCACTGTTTGTCATTGTGTATGGGTGTTGAATTGAATTCTTGAAGACTCAACTTGATTTGCCCAAAGAAGTTAGATTTGATCGCAACAACTTCAAAAGTGGAATAATGGCCAACACAAAGTTGCTTTAGCGTAAGACCCACTGTGAAATCCAGCCCTATCCTAACCCTGACCTTGACCTGGAAACCCGGTTGTTTGTAGGTCCGAAGACCTGAAGCAAAGAAAGAAGCCAACTATGGGCCATCTTAGTAGAAGACATGGTGTTTGACCCAGAACCCATGGAGATTGATGATGGAGTTCCATACTTGGAAGTTTGTGCAGATCTGGAAAGAAAGCTGTAGCTTGACGAAGGTGAGTCTAATTGATGGACTTGAAGTATAATTAGACATGATTCGAAGGCATTTTTCTATACTAGATAAGTCTTATGTTGTGTTGGGAGAAGCCTATGAGTTTTGGACTTGAGTTGGGCCTCCAATTCCCTGTTTGGGCCTTGTTGACCAGCTTGGTCAATTGATTGATCGACTGAGCCAATCGACCAAGCAGTCGACCAACAGGGTGTTAAATCCGAGAAAATCCAATTTTAGGGTTTTTCACTTTCTATTTAAGTTAACTTCATGTTTCTTAGTATCCTTTGCCTCCAAAACTCTCTGAGAACGTGGGATGACTCTTTCAAAGCTCTTTTTGGTGATTTCGAAAGATCTTTGCTAGATCTGAAGCTTCTCATCTCCGATCTGTCAATCTAAGGTTAGTAATCTCTTCGGTGTTGTGAATTATTCTTCTACGATCTTATTCTTGATTGAGATTGGGAAGAAGATGCTACATCCTTGCAACCATCTATTCCATAATCTCATTCTTTTCTTAAGGGTTTATGATCAACATAATGATCTCAACCCTAATCCTTGTAAGACCCTTTTGAAACCCTAATTTTACCTTTTTTATTCACTTTCTTAACATGATTGAATCCAATTCTCATGGTGTACTTGTATTTGATTTTTGATTAACTTCTACTAGGATGAGATCTGATCATCCCTAGTCTTTTCCATGATTTCATAGTATATTTTTCATCGAATTCTAAGGTTTTCGCCCAATTGGGGAAACCATGATTTCAAATTGGAAGGTGTGTTTTTAATCATTATTAAGGCCTAATCTATACTCCTTTAGTGTTAGAATACTGTTCTAAAGGTTTCCTCCAATTTTCGTGAAGTTTCGAATCTTGTAGATTGAGTTTCGCATCAAAATCCACTGATTTGCTTCGTCCTGACTCAGTTGGTCGACTAGGTCAATATACCAACCAATCGACTAAGCAAGTCAGTAGCTCTGATTTTCGCTTAGTTTGATTTGTTTGCTCTCCAATCTTTTAGGTTTCTTTCCTAATGTTGTATCTATGATTGTTAGGGGTTTATTTACTAAGTTTGGAACCATTCTCCTTGATTCTTGGAATATTCTTCGAAGCTATATAATGTAAGGACAGTTACTTCTATAATGACATAGATTGTGTGTATGTTAGTTTCTGATTTCGAAAACTCTTAGATACGATACTGATATTGTACTTTCTATTTATGATGTATTGCTGTAAGTACAATAGTACCTTACTTATGTTGTCTTTTCATTATTCAAGTATATATGTATGCTTACTCATGTATGTTGTTAATGAATGCTTTTACATATTCTTTTATGTGATGAGATGTCGGTTATGTATGATATGACTGATCTGAGAATGTGATTGATTAGGTATGATTTGAGATTGGGAAATGTCCTTCTGACATTTCTGTCCTTGGACATCGGAGGGAATAGTATGGGATGTTCTCCGAAGATGCCCATTGATGCTTTCCCAGATTATTGGATGTCATATCGAGGGTTGTCTAGTAGTGTTTGGCTAGGATGTCCCCGTTATATCAGACCCGATTTGGAAGGGTATTGAGACCGAATGACCCATGGTAGCAATGGGGATTCATGGGCGCTCAAGATCAGTAACCAACCCGTGAGGGGACATGAGAGCTTCACGTCTATTATATGTGGATGATCAATAGGGTTTATGAGTCCATAGTCAGGGACTATGCTGACTCTAGTATGAAGGATACCAGAAAGGATCGCCAGGGGCGAGGAATGGACGTATCTGGAACAGAATTGATATGACTGAGTAGATGACATGCATTGGGCTAGGCTTAACCTTGACATGTGCCAGTACTTAGACCAATGGTGATCTGAGAGAGCAGTGACCTAACCCCCAGCCATGGATTGTCCCGAGGGATGGAGGACCCACTACCAACCGGCGTTGTGAGATGAGACCTTCCTAAAGAAGTACGGTGCTCTGACTTAAAGCATGTTTGCCTATAGAGACCAGCATACATAGAGTTAAGATTCATACATACATTGTCTGATTCATATTGCATTGCATTTTGTTATGTTCTGCAGCATGTTATTTATGTTGTTATGATTTAACTTGCCTTACTAAGTTCATTCGAACTCACTCCTTTATGTGCAACCTTTTTGTTAGATTACTCTACAGGTACTGATTACTATGAAAGGCAATATGAAGAAGCACCAGTTGAAGAAGCATACTACACGCAAGGTGCTGGCTACAATGAAGATCACATTGATGATCTCACGTTTGGTCACGTTGCGTACTACGATTAGACCTAATGTGGAGTGGGAACGTCTTAGTTGGATTGATGAAGTCCACTATTTTGAAGACGTTATCTATAGAGTAGAAGACTCTTAGTTTAGTTTGACATTCTTTCTTTGCTTTCCTTTAGAAATATTTGTATTTCTTTTTAGACTTACGTACTACATTCCGCTGTAATCGTGGAGTGAGTTTCCACCTCACTCTACTCCTTTTTGATGTTTACATCTGGTATCATTTTTCCACATTCTGATTATACTGTTATTCATTTCCTTGTTTGGATCTTTTATTTATAATATTTACACATTGAATATATCTGTTCATGATTTTGTTATTGCCTATGTGGGAGGATGATTTCCTCGATACTTGATCTTCGAGGTTGTGGATCACACACTCTGGTATGCCAGATAGGGTATCGGCTGGGTGGATGTGACACCCACGCCTCACAATGAAGAGGTTGTGGGTTTGACTATTGCCAAAACGTCTTCCTTGAGGATGTAGTTGAGGTGCATGCAAGGTGGCGGCCCAGATGAACCTCAACTCCCAAAAAAGGAAAAATTACATATAGACCCCCTAGATTTCGAATCAATTACATCTACTACCCGTGGGGGAAAAAATCAATTATAAATGCCCCATATTGTTAAGTGTTGGGGTTAAATGATGATGTACAAGCTATTGTAATTATTGTTATGCATTTTTACTTGTTAATGAAGTATCATGAGTGATGATTAATGAATTTTACTACTTTGCTTAGTGTGGAATGATGTGTTTGGGGAATACCTAGCTTGGTGCTCCTAGCTTGGGATATCAGGGGTTGTGGTATGGGATGTTGTCCTATGATGCCCCTAGCATCCTCATGGTTGTTGTCCCATATGTCTAGGGGTCTAGATTGCATGGTTAGGTATCTCTATAATCTACTACCCTTTTGGCAGGGGTATTGAAGCCGAGTGACCCGTGATGGTAGTGACGTGACTCTATGTCGTCCAGAAGAGGTAACCAAGTCTGTGAGGAGACTTAATGATCCACTGCTTATTATGCAATAGTAGGGTTGGGCTCATGGGCATCCAAAGGATTGTTTGGGTGTCGTGAGAGGAAATTAGAGCATCTTCCCCAACAATATGTGGATGGCCATAGGGTTAAGGAATGGGATCTAACAGAGGTAATTAATCTGTAAGTATTCAAATTCCTAGGTGGAAAATGATACTGGACCAACAATCCACCAGTTATGAAGAATGATATCTGGACCACATGCAGTGTGCTACCATAGGACCTTGCATTTGGTTTAGAATCTCTGACATGTGCTAGTATTCAGACCAATGGTTGTGGTGAGAGAGTGTGGACTCATACCCTAGCCATGGTTGATGATGATGACCGTACGCTTTATTTGGGATCCCAATAGAGGCAGCCAATCCATGAGGGATCAGACGACGACACCTACCCAGAGGAGGGTTACTATTACATCTTAAAGCATGTATGCTTGAATAGAAACTCACATGGTTAAACTAATAGATGCATTTCATTATTTCGTCTGCTATTCACTACGTGATTTTGATACATATATGGACTTGTTGCCTTACTTAGTTCATTAGAACTCATCCTTGTAGATTATCTTTGTTTTATTTAGACGTCCATACGGAAGCATAAGAAATTCCCCATGCATGGGAGAACACCTCTGAAGAGGTATTGGAGGCATCAATGGGATTTGGTCTTGATCAACACGAAGTTTCCTGTGGATGTATGAAATGCTCTTATGGCACCTATTGACGAGAAGAGAGCCCGAATTGTCTGCCACTTGGACAAGCCCATGAAGGAAGATCTCATGATACCGTGGATCAAGAAATATGAGATAGAGTACCCAAAGAAGTTGCAGGACAATAATAAAACATAATGAAACATTCTTTGGACAATTCTTGCTTCTGCTGTCACTTACTTTGTTACCTACCTTTGATACACTCCTTTGAAACATTCTTTTGATATCATTCAGTATTATTTTCTTGGATTTTGAAACCATTTATTCCTTAACCTATTATTGAATTGTTCTTTATTTTTTATTATAACATTTTGTATATTTATTATTACTGATGAAGTAACTGAGGATCTAGTGATTATGGATCATACAATGTTGCAATAATACTGAATTTAGTGGTTCAATGATTGAGAGCTTGAGTTGGAAAAGAACAAAAAAAATTTCTCTCCACTCTATTCCCAACCCCCCCCCCCCCCCCCAAAAAAAAAAAAACCTATTCCCAAAAGGAAAGGGGGAAACAAATGTTTTGAACTTTAAATCAAAACTTTCAAAATATTGTAACTTCTAGCCAGTCACCAATAGAGAAAAATATAAGACTGCAAAAGTTCTGCAAGCCTTTACAAATAATCAAAGGGAGGAATTCAACATGCAAGATGACCCAAGCAATAGACTTGAAACAACACTAAATGCTAGAAAATCGCTTGCACATGATGAACATTCAAAGAAACTAACTTATACAACTTATATAACTAATAACAATCAACATTAAAGGGGGGGCGGGGGGATAACAACTTTTCAATTTCCAATCATCTCAGTAGTAAATGTAGGGGTGTCAAAACCTAACCCGAACCATTAAAACCGGACCGAACCGACCCGTTATAGCCCGAACTGGCCCACACCGAAGCTTAATGGGTTGTGTTTGGGCTGAACAACCTCAGCCCGCAATGGTTCGGGCTGGGCCGGGCTAGCCCATGTGTGGCCCGCTAGCCCGAACCGTTTGGCCTGAAATCGGCCCGAACCCGAACCAACCCGTTAAACCCGTTATAAATAAATTTAAATGTAAAAGACAAGAAAACCCCAAGTTTCTATTTGTTTTCTTAATTGTTTTACTTTGGAATATGCAAACAACAAGCCTATCAAAGCCATCATCATTTGGAAGACAGGCTTAGTAAATATTTAGCAAGTGTATTATCATTTGAAAATCTTTTAATGTTTTATTTTGGTCCATTTTTATCAGCGTCAAGAAGGGAAAGGAGGATAAGCAAATACAACCCACTAAAATTCATCAAGATGCTAGCTTTCTTCTGTATATTAGTTCTATAATTTTTACTTCTTTGTAGAAAAAAAGTTTTTAGTTTTGAACACCCAATACAAGAGAACTTAATGCTTATATGTGTTTACATGATCTTGATAAATTCCACACATCAACAAGGTACTCAAAACATAGTGCTAGTAAACCCGAACCCAAACCGTTAGTAAACCAATTCTAAACCGTTAGCCCAAACCGTTAGTCAACCCGAACCCAAACCGCACCGGCCCGAAACCGTTATTTTCTTAATGGGCCGTGTTTGGGCTGAGTGCTTTTCAGCCCGAAACCGTTAGGGCCAGCCCGAAATCGGCCCAACCCGAACCGTTGACACCCCTAAGTAAATGTGTTTGCCTCCAGACTTAATTTATTTAGTTTAATTCTTTTTGGATATTTTACCAAAAAATTATTTAATGTTGTGTTATTTTTTAAAATGGTGATATTCATTATTTAATTGAAGCACTTAAGGCATGAAGAAAATGTTTAGGGCTAGGGGCAAAGTTACAATATGTTTAACTTCTATATAAAAACAAGCCTTGAGGATGTAATTAAGTGGGCCTATGGTAGGCCTAAGTTGATCTGGACAAACTTCAATTCTTTACAAAAAAAATAAAATAAATGTTTAAGGCCTCGTTGCATATGTTCACTTTTAAAATTGACACTAAAATTGCTAATATGAAAAAAAAAAAAAAAAAAAAAAAAAAAAAAAGAAGAAGAAGAAGAAGAAGAAGAAGAAGAAGAAGAAGAAGAAGAAGAAGAAGAAGAAGAAGAGAAAGGAGGGAGGAGGCTAGGGATGAATTCTTTCATTGATGTCCCTTGTTGCACTCTTGTGAGTGTTTGAGACTAGTGAATGAAAGGCATCTTGAATCTCCAACATATGAAGGCGAAGTGTCACTAACTTGGTGAATATTTTTGTAAGTGAAAAATTAATTCTTGACTCATATTATGAGGCATTAGTTTTTACCAATCAAGCCAACTATTTAGAGTTATCTCACGACATTTTCTTTCAGTACGTCAATAACATCATTATATTTCACATTCAAGTTGATCTGGCAGGAACTATAGTACTAATAGATTAACAACATCTTAGTCCCCGAGAACAATAGAAGGGGAAACCTACACTTTAGATGGAACATTACAACAAAGCAGCCATGTTCTATGGTTAGGGTTTGGGTTTCTTAACAACCATTTTGCACATAAGAGGACAAACATATTTTTTTCATTCAGCAACCTATTACGTTTAAAGTTGTGAATTGAAAATAGTTTTTAGTAATTCAAAAGTTAACAAAAACAGGGAAACGATATCAGAGTGCTCTCAAGAATAATATTAAAACAAAAAAGACCCTTGAAATCAAGAGAGAATGAAACCAAGTTTTCAGCCCCTTATTCTCAAGAGAGAATGACCTCCTTCACCTGTGCTCCTGACACAAAAACAAAATTACAACTTCTTTTTTTAACTACACATTTTTTTTAAATGTTGTCCTGCATTAGTTCAATAAGCACTGAATCAACAACTGCTGCAAATGCAGATGGAGGACACTCCATCCTCCTGCAGGTTTGATATATACATTACCTAAACTTGGATAGATAGCTCAATCCGAATACATAGAAAATGCTGAATCGAGATCTCAAGGTAACTGAAGTTACTTACAGAACTATAAGAAGCAAAATGAAACTAATATGTATATGTATATATATTTTTCTACTGAAACATAAAGTCAAGAGCTTCATTATCACAAGTCTTCCACGGTTGGCACAGGCAGCTCATTCAGGTCGAAATCTAGTGGCAAGCCGCGGCTTGTTTTCTTGCTGATATCCTCCGGCGATTCCATCGAGATGGATGGAACAGCTTCAACTGCCTTCCTCCAGTGCAACTTCTGATGACCCCCAAGTGCTGGACCTGTCGAGAACACCTTGTTGCAAAACTTACAGCGATGTGATGACTGTGACTGTGACTGTGTTTCTTGATCTCGGTCTTCCTTGTCACCTGAAATTGCGGTTTTGTCAAGGTAACTGACACTGTTCTTCGCTATAGTATGACTTGCTCTATGTCCACCCAAGGCTTGGTGGGAGGAGAAGGTTTTATTACAAGTTCTGCATTTAAATCCACACAACTCAGTCGTTCTTGGGTTGTGCTGAGCTGAACTACCCATCTCAACCATGGATCTTTTCAATTTTCTAATCTTCACCCGCTTCATTCTCCTCTTGTGCTTCTTCAATTTCTGACTAAGAATCATCTCAGACGTCAAATGGAGTTGGTTTCGATGATCCAATCCAGCCCCTGCTGCTGCATTATAATCCCATGCAAATCTTGTAGATGAAGGATTATCGGAATTGGGAACGACAGACCTGTGGTAATCGTCGGCCTTCACCTTGAACCTGTTCATGGGATCTTCACTGGCAACATGGATTTTGAGCTTCTTTGGTAACGAGGGTGGGTATTCTTGTGATTGTGATTCATTCTCGTGGTCGCTGCTTCGTTTCTTCGACGCGTCTCCCAAGTTTTGAGGATTCTGAATATATTTTGAGTTTGTGTTTGAATTGGAATGTGACGAAAGATCCGAAGTCGGAGGATCGCGGTAAGAAAGCATCATGAGATGATAGGCGGCATGAGCTTCAGCATCCGATATGGTCTTCTGATCTTCCGGCGAAGAAGAAGCGGAAGCGGAAGCGGAGATGATGGGACTGCGGCCCCTCTTGGCCTTGAGAGACCAGCCGGAAATAGAGTCGGCAAGATTGTGAGGAGGCGAGGGTGCAGTTGTGGAAAGGGACGAATCCAGCTGGTGGTGGTGGTGGTGGTTGGCATCGGACGACGATTCTTTGTGTGAGAGAGCTGAGTCAGATGAATCGGTAGGTGCAGGGGGTTGAATTCCTCTCCAGTGCCTCTCAGGGTGGCATCTCATGTGACCAAACAAAGACTTCATCGATGGGAAGTTCTTATCACATACCGGACAAGTAGGGTTTTGGTTGTTCCTTTGCGGCGGACAGTGAGAGTGAGAGTGAGAGTGAGGAAGCTGTGTGTGAATTCTCATGTGACCTCCAAGAGCTCTCCCGGAGCAGAAACCCTTTTTGCATATCTCGCAGACATGGCTTTGTTCTCCTTCTGCAATTGGCTTCTTTTCTTCTCGTGCAGCAGCAGCTACTATCGGGAGCTTGATCCGTATGGTAGGTAACTTCCTGATTTTGCTGGGAGAAACCGATGGCTTCGAAGAACGAAATCCTTGAAGATCGAGGTCTGGGTTCTTGCGACTATCCATCGATCAAAATAAGCTCGGAATAAGATGAATATCGAAGAAGTGCAACTCGGACAGAACAGCTGAGCTCAGGCAGAAGAAGAAACGAGAAACGAGAAGAGAGTGGATGATGGATACAGGGATGAACTGAGTGAATAAGTGAAAGCGGAAGAGAGGCAGAGGAGAAATTGGTGAAGAGAAAGAAGTGAAATCCAAAAGTGAATGTGAAACCACCACTACTCACTCCTCAACGGATTCTCGCCTCACTAATCCCATGTAACCGTTCCGAGAGAACAACTGAGAGAGAGAGAGAGAGAGAGAGAGAGAGAGAGTTTTCCTTTATTTTTGGCTATCAAAATACAAAGTAACTTCTTTACCAAAATACTCTCAGAGTCTCACGTACTCCGTGTCCCGCCTTCTTCTCCTCAATCTCAATCTCAAGATTCTTTTTATTAAACCTGTGGGTTTCCTCTTTTTCTTTTTGTCATTTTTTTTTAAATATTAAAAATTAAAGATCAAAACAAAGACGATCTTACGTATTTTATAAATTTTATTAATACTAATAAATAAATAAGAAATCTGATAATTAAGAATCAAATTTCTAAATTAGAAAGATAGGGGACTTTCAGATTTTCCGGAATTTAAAGGGGTGAATAAATAAATAATTTGTCGTCAGGGAATGGTTGAAATCGACCTAGAATCTTCATAGGATTTGGGTTTGGGACTCTCTAAGGGACTTGGCTCGACATCTTCCCATCGTTGAATTCGGATTCTGTTCTACAATGGATACGTCCACCAATTTCCTTTTGAAATTTGAAAATTGATAAAATCAGAATCGGGTGATTCAAATTCAAAAGGCAAAGAGTGTAGGTTTTTTTCAGAAGCACTGAAACATAATAGTAGTGTCGCCAATGGAGGAGTAGTAGGATGGTTAGGAAGTCCTACTGGCAGCATATGTAATATCCCTATGACCCTATCCCTATGTATAAAAAGCGCATTTGTAAAAAAAAAAAAAACATAAGAGTAGTGTGTCAACACTTTTCAACAAGATCACTAAAATTAGTAAGGAGATCAATCGTGACTCTAATTAATTTCTTTTTTCATTTATGGGATTTTAGTTATATGTACGGAAACTTTCTATTTTGCTAGGATTCTTTTCCCATATTCACTCCTAGAATCAAATATTGGGTAATTGAGTTGCACTCTCTCTATCTCTTTCCTGAAAAATAAAATAAAAAAAAAAAACAAGAGAAATTTCAAAAGACCCTCCACCCTTGATCTTCTGCTAAATAGATACAGAAGGACAAAGTGATCGGTGAGTTTAGGGCCATGAACAGTTTGTTGGTTTGGATAGCAAATCAAGAAATATTTCTTATTGTACTTTCTCCAATCTGGTACTAGGAAAATTGTATGGCAACAACTTAATCTACATAAACCACATTCCCTTCCCAATCAAAGGAAATTGATCATTACTGAATTTGGCTTATTACATTTGACATATGCTTATCCTTTGGCTTTCTAACTTCTTAGTTCTCAACCCTTTGCACCCTACTCGTTGGGGGTGGTGTTGTATTCATATGCTGACTTGATCATTGAAATTGACTTTTCGACTAACACAATCAACCCACTCTCACTATTTGTCATTGTGTATGGGTGTTGAATCGAATTCTTGAACACTCAACTTGATTTGCCCAAAGAAGTTAGATTTGATCACAACAACTTCAAAAGTTGAATAAAGCCAACACAAAGTTGCTTTAGCGTAAGACCCATGCCTCACAGTGAAGAGGTTGTGGGTTTGACTATTGCCAAAACGTCTTCCCTGAGGATGTAGTTGAGGTGCATGCAAGCTGGCCAAGATGAACCTCAACTCCCAAAAAAGGAAAAATTAACATATAGACCCCCTAGATTTCGAATCAATTACATCTACTACCCGTGGGAAAAAAATCAATTATAAATGCCCCATGTTGTTAAGTGTTGGGGTTAAATGATGATGTACCAGCTATTGTAATTATTGTTATGCATTTTTTTCTTGTTAATGAAGTATCATGAGTGATGATTAATGAATTTTACTACTTTGCTAAGTGTGGAATGATGTGTTTGGGGAATACCTAGCTTGGGCTCCTAGCTTGGGATATTAGGGGTTGTGGTATGGGATGTTGTCCTTTGATGCCCCTAGCATCCTCATGGTTGTTGTCCCATATGTCTAGGGGTCTAGATTGCATTGTTAAGTATCTCTACATGCTACTACCCTTTCGGCAGGGGTATTGAAGCCAAGTGACCCATGATGGTAGTGACGTGACTCTGTGTCATCCAAAAGAGGTAACCAAGTCCGTGAGGAGACTTAATTGTTCACTGCTTATTATGCAATAGTAGGGTTGTATATGTTAGGGTTGGGCTCATGGGCATCCAAAGGATTGTTTGGGTGTCATGAGAGGACATTAGAGCATCTTCCCCAACAATATGTGGATGGCCATAGGGTTAAGGAATGGGATCCAACAAAAGTAATCAGTCTGTGAGTATTCACATTCCTAGGTGGAAAATGATATTGGACCAACAATGCACCTAGTATGAAGAAAGTTATCTGGACCACATGTAGTGTGCTACCATAGGACCTTGCATTTGGCTTAGAATCCCCGACATGTGCCAGTACTCAAACCAATGGTTGTGGTGAGAGAGTGTGGACTCATACCCTACCCATGGTTGATGATGATGACCGTACCCTTTATTTGGGATCCCAACAAAGGCAGCCAATCCGTGAGGGATCAGAGTGACGACACCTATCCAAAGGAAGGTTGGTATTACATTTTAAAGCATGTATGCTTGAATAGAAACTCATATGGTTAGATTAATGGATGCATTTCATTATTTCGTCTGCTATTCATTACGCGATTTTGATACATATATTTGTTGCCTGGATTTGTTCCCATATTCTAAAGGTATACAAGAAGGACCTCCATGGCCTCACCTCAAATTAGCAATTCAAAAATTAAATCTTTCTCCTACCTTAAGGACCGAACTTATGCCAAAATGGAGAGTTGATACTTTCTTCGTGGAAAAAGTTGTTTCAAAAAAACGGGTTTTTGCTCCCCCCCAATTTGGGGGGCCCACTTTAAAATCCCTTCCACTATTCATGATGAGATAAAGAGTGTCACCATTTCTTTGGTAAGAAGATGGTAAGAGGAAGATCCATTGGGTAGGATGGAAGTTATTATGTCAAAGAGGGGCCTTGGTTTTAGGATTCAAAAAGGCAAAACCAAGCTCCGTTGATGAAAGTTTCATAGGCTATGGCAAGACTCAACCTCCTTTGGGCACTTTCACTAAGGCTATATATTTTCCCCATGTTGAGTTCTTGGATGTCTTGGCCATCACCCGTTGGCTTGGAGAGTATCATTGAGGAATTCTTTGAGCTGGCTTGGTAGTGCTTTATATGAGGTATTGTGATGTCTACCCCCCCAGTAGGGTGGGGGGAGGGGGGGGGTCCCTTTCTTACTTATCCTTGTGGTTATCTTCTAAGATGGGCAGTTTTTACTTCCATGATGTCCATATAGAAACATGAGAAATTCACCATGCATGGGAGAACACCCCTGAAGAGGTATTGGAGGTATCAATGGGATCTGGTCTTGATCAACACGAAATTTCCTGCGGGTGTATGGAATGCTCTTATGGCACCTAT
This sequence comes from Hakea prostrata, assembly GCF_041222555.1. NCBI lineage: Eukaryota > Viridiplantae > Streptophyta > Magnoliopsida > Proteales > Proteaceae > Hakea > Hakea prostrata. Next base: position 2,220,856 of record NC_142610.1, on the reverse strand, counting down.
TGACGAGAAGAGAGCCCAAATTGTCTGCCACTTGGAGAAGCCCATGAAGGAAGGTTTCATGACTCCGTGGATCGAGAAATATGAGATAGGCCTAAGTTGATCTGGACAAACCTCAATTCTTTACAAAAGATAAAATAAATGTTTAAGGCCTCGTTGCATATGTTCACTTTTAAAATTGAAACTGAAATTGCTCATATGAAAAAATAAAAAAGGAGGGATGAATTCTTTCATTGATGTCACTCATGCACTCTTGTGAGTGTTTCAGACCAGTGAATGAAAACCATCTTGAATCTCCGACATATGAAGGGGAAGTGTCACTAACTTGGTGAACTTTTTTGTGTAGGTAGAAGATTAATTCTTGACCCATACTATAAGGCTTTAGTCTGTACCAATGAAGCCAATCATGTAGAGTTATCTCACAACATTTTCTTTCAATACGTTAATGACATCATTATATTTCACATACAAGTTGATCTTGCAGGAACTGTAGTACTAATAGATTAACAGCATCTCAGTCCCAGAGAACAATAGCTGGGTAACCTACACTTTAGATAGAACATTAAAACAAAGCAGTCATGTTCTATGGTTAGTGTTTAGGGTTTCTGAACAACTATTTTACACATAATAGGGCAAACATATTTTTTACTCTGCAACCTATTACGTTTAATAGTTACGAATTTAAAATAGTTTTTAGTAATTCAAAAGTTAATAAAAACGGGGGAAACAATGATAAAAATGATATCAGATTTCTCTCAAGAATAATATTAAAACAAAAAATACCCCTGAAATCAAGAGAGAATGAAATCAAGTTTTCAGCCCCTTAATTCTCAGGAGAGAATGACCTCCTTCACCTGTGCTTCTGAAACAAAAACAAAATTACAACTTTTTTGAACTACACATTTTTTGAAAATGTTGTCCTGCATTAGTTCAATAAGCACTGAATCAACAACTCACATGCAGATGGAGGACACTCCCTCCTCCTGCAGGTTTGATATATATATTACCTAAACTTGGAGAGATAGCTCATTCCGAATACATAGAAAATGCTGAATTGAGATCTCAAGGTAACTGAAGTTAACTTACACAACCATAAGAAGCAAAATGAAACTAATATGTATATGTATATATATTTTTCTACTGAAACATAAAGTCAAGAGCTTCATTATCACAAGTCTTCCACGGTTGGCACAGGCAGCTCATTCAGGTCGAAATCTAGTGGCACGCGGCTTGTTTTCTTGTTGATATCTTTCGGCCATTCCATCGAGATGGATGGAACAGCTTCAGCTGCCTTCCTCCAGTGCAACTTCTGATGACCCCCAAGTGCTGGACCTGTCGAGAACACCTTGTTGCAAAACTTACAGCGATGTGATGACTGTGACTGTGACTGTGATTCTTGATCTCGGCCTTCCTTCTCACCTGAAATTGCTGATTTGTCAAGGTGATTGACATTGTTCTTGGCTATAGTATGACTTGCTCTATGTCCACCCAAGGCTTGGTGGGAGGAGAAGGTTCTATTACAAGTCCTGCATTTGAATCCACACAACGCGGTCGTTCTTGGGTTGTGCTGAGCTGAACTAACCATCTCACCCATGGACCTTTTCAATTTTCTGATCTTCATCCGCTTCATTCTCCTCTTGTGCTTCTTCAATTTCTGACTAAGAATCATCTCAGACGTCAAATGGAATTGGTTTCTATGATCTAATCCAGGCCCTGCTGCTGCATAATAATCCCATGCAAATCCAGTAGATGAAGGATTATCGGAATTGGGAACGACAGACCTGTGGTAATCGTTGGCCTTCACCTTGAACCTGTTCATGGGATCTTCACTGGCAACATGGATTTTGAGCTTCTTTGGTAACGAGGGTGGGTATTCTTGTGATTGTGATTGTGATTCATCCTCGTGGTCGCTTTTTCGTTTCTTCGACGCGTCTCCCAAGTTTTGAGGATTCTGAATATGTTTTGAGTTTGTGTTTGAATTGGAATGTGACGAAAGATCCGAAGTCGGAGGATCGCGGTAAGAAAGCATCATGAGATGATAGGCGGCATGAGCTTCAGCATCCGATATGGTCTTCCGATCTTCCGGCGAAGAAGAAGAAGCGGAAGCGGAAGCGGAGATGATGGGACTGCGGCCCCTCTTGGCCTTGAGAGACCAGCCGGAAATAGAGTCGGCAAGATTGCGAGGAGGCGAGGGTGCAGTGGTTGAAAGGGACGAATCCAGCTGCTGGTGGTGGTGGTGGTTGGCATCGGACGACGATTCTTTGTGTGAGAGAGCTGAGTCAGACGAATCGGTAGGTGTAGGGGGTTGAATTCCTCTCCAGTGCCTCTCAGGGTGGCATCTCATGTGACCAAACAAAGACTTCATCGATGGGAAGTTCTTATCACATACCGGACAAGTAGGGTTTTCGTTGTTCCTTTGCGGCGGACAGTGAGAGTGAGAGTGAGAGTGAGAGTGAGGAAGCTGTGTGTGAATTCTCATGTGACCTCCAAGAGCTCTCCCGGAGCTGAAACCCTTTTTGCATATCTCACAGACACGGCTTTGTTCTCCTTCTGCACTTGGCTTCTTTTCTTCTTGTGCAGCGGCAGCGGCAGCTACGATCGGGAGCTTGATCCGTATGGCAGTTACCTTCCTGACTTTGCTGGGAGAAACCGATGGCTTCGAAGAACGAAACCCTTGAAGGGCATCGAGGTCTCGCTGCTTGCGACTTTCCATCGATCAAGATCAAGCTCGGAATAAGATGAATATCGAACAAGTGCAACTCGGACAGAACAGCTGAGCTCAAGCAGAAGAAAAAACGAGAAACGACAAGAGAGTGGATGATGGATACAGGGATGAACTCAGTGAATAAGTGAAAGCGGAAGAGAAGGAGATGAAATCTGGTGAAGAAGAAGTGGAATCCAAAAGTGAATGTGAAACCCCCACTACTCACTCCTCAACGGATCCTCGCCTCACTAATCCCATGTAACCGTTCCGAGAGAACAACTGAGAGAGAGAGAGAGAGAGAGATTTTTCTTCTTTTTTTTTTCAATCAAATTACAAAGTAACTTATTTACCAAAAATAAATACAAGTAAATTTGACTCTTTTCACGTTCTCCGTGTCCCGCCTTTTTCTCCTCAATCTAAAGATTTTTTTTCTTAATCCTGTAGGTTTCCTCTTTTTGTTTTTCTCATTTTTATTTTTTTTAAATATGAAAAATTAAAGACCAAATCAAAGACGATCTTACGAATTTTGTAAATACTAATAAATAAATAAGAAATCGATAATTAAGAATCAAATTTCAAAGAAAGATGGGGACTTTTCAGATTTTCCGGAATTTAAAGGGGTGAATAAATAAATAATTTGTCATGAGGGAACGGTTGAAACCCACCTAAAATTCTTATGGGATTTTTTGATACAAAGAAAATAAATATTACAATGCGGGAAGTCATTTAGAGGTCATTCAATCCAGTTCCTTATGGGATTTTGGGTTTGGTATTCTCTCATGAGACTTGGCTCGATATCCTCCCATTGCTGAATAGGTTTTTTTTTTATAACTTTAAACGGGTTTAGCAACCTTAAAAAAAAAAATTATTAAAGCATGCAAATCTTATCCACCAGTAAAATCTCCTTCAATTCTTGGAGTGGATTCAGAAAGAATCACAAAGGTTCCTCTAAGGAAGTCGATCTCTTCGATCCAATCAGCAATGTAGTTGGACTTCGATACACATAATAGTAGACTGTCAAACACTTTTGAAAAACATCACTAAAATTAGTAAAGAGATAAATCATGACTCTAATTAATTTCTTTTTTATTTTTGGGATTTTAGTTATATGTACGGAAACTTTCTATTTTGCTAGGATTCTTTCCCGATATTCACTCCTGAAATCAAATATTGGGTAATTGGGTTGCACTCTCTCTATCTCTCTTTCCTAAAAAAACAACAAAACAAATCCAAAAAAAAAAAAAAAGAGAGAAAATCCAAAAGACCCTCGACCCCTGATCTTCTGCTAAATAGATACAGAAGGACAAAGTGATCGGTGAGGCTTTTTGAGCAATATCTTTCTCATGTAGAAAATCAAGACGATGCAACCCTTGGTTTCCCGGTGCAGATTCATTAATTGATTAATTACCATTAATAAAAGGAGAACTTTTTCCTTTTGGGTCATGATAATCCATTCCACCAATCAAGATGGGGATTCACATCTACGTCACTGATTTGTTTCTTTATCCGTGCCACCACCCTCCAAGTCTAGATCACCTCTCCGTTGTGCATGCTTCAGCAAGAGTAGAACCTATGACTTCTTCACTAAGAGATGTTGGTTTCACCACTTAAATAGCTCTATGTTGGCTTCTTATTATTATTTTAAGTCTTAATTGATTTTGTGGTGAAAAATGGTCTAGGTAAGGGTAGCAAATCGATACAATGCCATATGATACCGAATTGTAAACCGGATACCAAAAACAGTACCGTACAAAATTTATATGTAAGGTATGAAAACAATATTTTTAAAAACGGTATGTTTGAGTATAATATCGATACAAAAAGAATAGCACGTTTTGATATATGGTATGGTATAATTTGGGTATTAAAACACCCATTCTTCAAATCTATTCATAATGTTTTCACGATAAGTCAAAGTATTGACTAGAGCATATTAACATTATTTTTTTTCCATCGTCTAGTTAAAAAATCTGTGGTCAACCAAAGGAGGTGATTCCAAATGCTACTGAGTTGTAAGTTATAACACTCTCCACAAACGCTTTCTAAGCAATTTGATGCTTTCCATACTGAACACTTTAATCCTTGTGCATACAATCGATCCCTATTCTAGTGATATTCAAAGACGGTGGAAGTTACGGTCGATATCAAATTGAAGTAGTTGGCAATGATTGCATTTCTTCCGTAAGAATTTTGTTACTTTGATCAGGTTTTCTAGTGGCAATAGTATATGCTTATTGTCAATAAAATGAGCACACTCGACGGTAAAACAGAAGTCTAAAATGAAGGGAGAGTTAGGGTTATAAGTTTAAAGTAAAATTACAGAAATAACTTTCAATACGATATTGTTTTCAATATTAGGTATATAGTAAATCGATACGATATTCAATACATGTCCGATTGTATACTATCTATACTGTATGCATGGTACATTGTGTTGGCGATATATCGCCGACATAGGGCAATATATCGCCATGTCGTTGGGGGCGACATGACTCCCCCGAGTGACACGATATTTACAATATATCGGCGATATATCGCCGAAAAATCGGTGATATATCGCTACATTCACATTTATATTCGTTTTTCGCCGATTTTTCGCTCGATTTTTGCCAAAGTGACATTGGACCTCTACAGCTCCGACGGCGCTGCCTCCACACCCCCCGGGCGACCTCCCTAGACCGCCCGCTCACCGGGGAGCGGGACCCCGTGTCCGTCGACAACAATATGTGAAGCATGAGCCATACTCAACATAATTGTATAATGAATTGTAAATTTTAGTACATTTATTTACTTGTTGTGTATTTGTGTTCTATTTACATATTTACATTAGTTTATATGAATTTTCCAACCTTCCAGTTTTGTCGCATATAAGCTGGACATGTGCTAATTATAAACTTTAGATTAGGTGATGTTTTAGGTCAAAATAACACTCTCAATGTGTTTATTAGCCTCAAATTAGGCTACTTGTCAAATTTCAAGTCAAAATGACCTGAAATACCCTTCGAAACAGGGGTTCGATACCCCTGCCAAAAGTCAACAGACATCTGCCGACATGTCGCCCAAGTCGCCATGGTCCGACACGGCAACACGGACCGACATGTTGGACCATGACTGTACGTTTACCAAATTTCAAAATCGGGAGAGCATTTTATGTCCCCGGTCTAAGGTGATCCGGATTCCCCACAAAACAGGTAAAACACATGTCTAAAGTTTGACTCTCCTCATATGGCGCTATTAAGTGAAACATAAATTGGTTTTTTTGTGGGGGGGGTTCACCTCCCCCCTCTTTTTTTTTTTTGTTGTGTTGTTTTTTTGGGTTTGGGGGGGGCCCACGGCTGGGGGCCCCCCCCCCCGGGGGGGAGGCGGCCGCCCCCGGGGGGGGGGGCGGCGGCCCACCCCCCCTCCTGGGTTGGGGTTTTTTTTTTTTCCCCCCCCTTCCTTTCCCCCGTTCTTTGAAATGAATGTTGGTTTACCAAAAAAAAAAAAAAGGCCAGTGAACCAATAAATTAGGAGGTGACGCGTGAATCAGTGAGGACGTATCTCTTTGGATTAGGATTCATTTAGGAAAGATTTAACAAACCGATCCTGCTTGTCACAATGAACACTACCAAAGATGAAACCCTGGTTTTTTCCCAAAATCCAACCCAGTAAAAACGCCTTTGGGATGAACTTCACTTTCCCATACATTCCTAACTTGCTTATCTCTTAATAAGGCTGCGTTTGTTTGTAAATGGGAGGTGGGAAAAAAGTGTGGAAAAAAAAAATATGTGAACCCAATGTGTAGTGGAGTAAAGGAGAAAAAAAAGAAAAGGAAAAGATTTTGGGAAAAAATGATAGTGATGGGTCTCACTTTTTACTTTTTCAAACTTTTTCACATAATCCTATCAAATTTGTAAAATTTTAAAAAAGTTTAAGGTGAAAAAGTTGGATTGTCACTTCACCTGACAAATTTTCTTGATTCAAGAAACTTCAGGCGGATTTTTATTTGCGACAGCTACTGCTGCCAGTAGCTGACCGCCAAGATGTTGCCACATAAGCAAATTTCAATCAAACGGCTCAAAATTAAAGATAAAGGATTATATTATAAATATAATTTATTATTTTACATCTACAGGCTTAATGGTTTTCAAATTCACAAATAACCTCCCGGTCCCCCCCCCTCACTCCCGATGTTGGCAAGCTTGGTTACCTTCAGACCTTAGTTTTATTATCTTACAACTTCTTAAATAGATTGTTACCCCCTTCATTGATTAAATTGCAGATAAAATACATACATGTTCTCCGGTCACCAGCATTATATAGATCCAAGGTAGTATTGGAACAAGAAAAATCCACTCCGGCAGGAGAATCTAAGAATAACAAATTTGCCTCTGGCAAAACACACAGGGTCTAGCAAAATCACCACTCGTCAAGGAAAAAATAAAAAACTAAGAAAAAAAATAACTCTTCAGAAAACGATACAGAGGAAGACGATGTGGGTAAGACGTATGAGTGTTCCAAGAGTAAGGATTGGAGAAAAGGGTATTGCTGTCGGCATTAATGCGGAAAGGTCCAATCTTTTCGGCGAAACCATAAGCCACAGACGAACAGACAAGTCCTCCATTAAGCCACAGAACTAGTGGTCTCGACCAACCAGTAGAGTAAAGCCCTGCGACCCCTGCCGGCATTCTGGGTGGAAGGAGAAGTATGTAAAACAAGGACGAGAAAGCAATCGTCCTTCTTAAATGTCAGTAGAGTGAGGGGTTTCCATTTGTAAATTTGAAAACTATTTAACCTTTAAATGTAAAAATATTAAATTATATTTACAATATAATCTTTTATCTTTTATTTTGAACCGTTTGATTGAACTTTGCTTATGTGGCAACATCTTGGCAGTCAGCTGCTGGTAAATAAAAAATCCAACTTCGGACTGTGTTTGTTTGCAAACATGGGGTGGGAAAAAAAAACATTGGGCCCCATATGCAATAGGGTGAAGGAGAAGGAAGGGAAAGCATTTTGTAAAAAAAGTGATAGTGGTGGGTCCCACTTTTTACTTTTTTAAATTTTTTCATAAAATTCTACCAATTTGTGGGGTTTTAAAATGACTTGAGGTGAGAAAGTTGGACTGCTACATCACCAGACAAGTTTTTTTGATTCAATGAAACTTGTGTCTCACTTTTTCACCCTAATCAACTAAACAATCTACAATTTTGGGATTTAAAGAAAAAGTAAGAAATCTACACTTTTATTCCAGCAATTTTCGCAACCACCACACTTGTTTTATTTTCCAACAAAGCAAATACAGCAATTTAAACTTGTCTCACTTTCCCACCCAAAGAAATCAAATAATTTACAGGAAAAGTAAGAAAAAAAAATTTAAGTATTTTCTCACCCTACCTTTATTCCAACAAACAAATGCAGCCTAAAGAATAAGTGAAGAATGTTGTGTCTTGGATGTAGACCTTCTGCTCCTACCTGAGACCTCTTTTATTGTTCTTATATAAATCCAATTCCAATCTCACGTTTGGAGAACATAAATCTTGATAGAATACCATATACCCAGCAAGGATAACTACTCTTCATTCCTCCCTAATAAATCATCCCAACATATCCATCACCATCGCCTTTGCTTTACCTGTTGAATCAATTCTACATGTTATTAACACAAATAATCATCAGGGATGGGTGGTCAGCGTCAATGCTAAAGGCGACCAAGTAGCTGTTTTATTCTGGTTTACGGGCGAAGAAGCTGTTTCCAAGCTGTCATGGAAACGTGGCACGAACATAACATGTGCGAAGAGTAAGCATTCTTCGCCCATGATATAATTGAGTCTAGATCCTCTATCCACACGAAAGGAAATTTTTTAATCCACGTGATCATATTAACAAAGACCCCACAATTACAGTAAATAATATACAAACAAACAAAACCAAACATGTCCTCCAGTTCAGTTTTGATCAAACAGTTCAACTCGTATGAAAGCATGTATACCCCCCAGACCACTCTGTATCAGTCTTTCTCTTGAATAACAAACTAAACCCTCTCTTAAATAATAAACCATCCCTCCAAGTAAGACGATGGTCAAAAAACTAACATGTTCCACCTGCTGGTCGCACCCACTGGGCCACTGTCAGTTCATGGCATATTTTTGGGTCCATGCCCTAGCTGTTTCCTCATATCGACTCCTCTGATTCTTGCAGATGTGGGCGATTTCGGGTACAAGGGGATCATCAGGGTTGGGGTCGGTGAGAAGCGAGCAGATCGAGAGAAGAACCTTTGATATGGTCAGGGCTGGGCTCCACTGCTCCTTAAGTATGTCCAGACAAATGCTGCCATTCGAGTTGATGTTTGGGTGGTACACCTGTGAAACCACACATAAGATAACAGATAAAAGAACCCCATCATATCCTTCAGCAAACTTTTACAAATAGTCAGTCACTACAGAATATGAGACACTGCCACTTAATCTGACAAACTTTAACTCTATGAAATGTAGAGAAATACATTTAAATCACAAGTATTATTGATAATAGCAGCAACTAGAGGAATGCCGATGCTCCAGGCTATCTTGCTTTGTGATAAGAAAAGATCAATTTTTTGTGCTCTTTCTATGTTTGAATGGTCCTCTTTGGATCTGTCCACCCAAGGATACATATAATTTCTTTGTTGTAATAGTTTGCTCTTACTCTTTGTGCAGTTTTAACATTCCTCACCAGCTATGAAAGGTTATGCATACTTCCATAGCAGACTTTGAATCTCAAGAATCCACAGCTCAAGTACTAAACCTCTAAGCTGGACTAGCAATGAAACAACTTTACTTTGATCTCTTCAGCCCATCGACTCAAACTAAGAAAAGGAATTAGGGGGGGGGGGGGGTGGTGCAACTGAATCATCAATGCTCCTACTGTTCCCACAAACTCATTCTTTTGGGATAGATAAGAAGGGAGAATGGAGATAAAAGAGGAGGTTCCAACCCCAGAACTCTTGGCAAGCCTAGGCTTTGCTACTTAAAAAACTAGCTTTTCCCCTCTTATTCGACTTGTAAGAAAGAGTAATCTTTATAATTCTCAGTGCAGCTTCTAAAATTTGCAATGGAGGAATCCATGCTTTGAACTGACTGGTTGTACACAGTTTTAACACAATGCTTCCTCAGTGACAACAGCAGGTACAGAAGGCATTCCTAAGCTCAAAATTATATCAAATATCTCAAGCCTTCAAGGGATTCTGCCAACCAGAGGATATATCTCATTTTGAAATTCTTTCATTCTCAGTTAATATTCCAGTTATGTTTACTATGTCTACACCAGTCCCATACTAAACTTCTAAGGTTCACAGTTAATCAACATTTGTTCTGATGCAGGAAATCTGCAATGAATGTCTAACCACTGATGCAAACCAAGTGCAAAATGATAATTTATCTTTTTATTTGTTATGCAGTTAATTAGTAGCTAATTAGCTATACAGGAGTTGGTTGTCTTTTCCAAGTATTAAGAGTTGGAATTAGCTTAAAGATTAAGTTAGTTTCTGATTTTCGAAAGTAAGAAAGTCCTAGTTGGTTATTATTTTATTTTATTTTTTTTCTTTCTCTACTTTGTGCATACATATAATACAATTTTGGGTGTTGGCAAGGTGAATACTTCAATCATTTGTTACTTGATTCAATAAATGCTATATGAATATTAGTGGCTAAAGAATGCTTGATATCCTCTTTTCACTTTTATCTTGTTGACTATTATATCGAATAAATATTATAACAACTTAGTCAGGATAATCAAAAGTAGGTACTAACATAACCTGAAAAGTCACCAGCAATACAATATTTTATTGAACCAATGACCAGTCAGGCCCCTAGCCAACGCCTTGGTGCCTAGACAAGCATGGTCTCAAATTCTTCATCTGTGGTCAGTAATGTCTTCTCTCTTTCCCTCCCTATTCCCTATAACAACATGTTTTCCTACTTTGCATTGATTTACGGACTTCTCACCTTTTAGGTCAATTCAGGTATCATCTTGATCTGAAACTTCAGGAGATTACACACACATTCTTCATCAGATCAGACCATTTAAAGTTCAATTAGAACTATCCCTTCATCAGCTACCAGCTTCTCTTCCCACTTTCCTTTTAAGCATTGTTTGTTTCAAGTAAAATTTACCTGAAAAACTTTGTGTCTAATTTCACTTCAGGAATACAAAAATTTATATGTTGAAAAGTTTTTTGATGTGGTTTTCCATAATAAACATACATTTGGAACATTTTTCAAAAAGAAAATTTTGAATATTGACCTTTCTGAAATGAAAAGTTTTAGAAGACAATTTTTAAAGTAAAGTTTACACTGAAACAAACAGAACCTTAGTTTTCCCCACAATTCAACAGCAGCCTAGTCATCTTGATTGCTTTCTCTTGATGCATACATTTATGCTGACCTTCCCTAGATAGTTCAAGCTTTTAGGTGAAATTGTAGCGACAATGGAACAAAAGCAGGGAAGTCAAGTCTTCAACTCCTAGGATTTGCATCAGAAGATTTCTCCTGATATTTCTTCTTACCTAAGGCCTTATGAAGGAAATGTCCCCTGAATTCCATCTACAAGGACCTTCAGATCTTGGTATGTGGGGCAGAATCGAAGTACACATTAATGCTGATCTGTTTTCTAGCTTTTCTAGTGAAATTGTAGTCAGTACAATCGAATGCTTTTAGCAAATTCATTTGCTCTCAAGAATAAAGATGTATGCTTCTTAGGCTTGAACTTAATCTCTATACACAGCTACATCAGTTGATTATTATTTGTTTCATTTAAATTTCATAAAAGGGACTGACTCACTTGAGTGGAACTGGTGTCCAACTTTTCACTTTGATAAGCTGGATCTTAGTTAGATTAATAGCCCTGGACCACGATGTGCCCTCTAAGAGTCAACCTTCTTAGACCCTAAACTGAATTTCATACTACATCAATTTTTGCTAAAGACAAAATTTTCTGCAGAAGTGTAGCTATTTAAAATATATATATACTTCTACAAGTATTGCCTTCTATATTCAATTTTCCTTTTGGGGTAAAGCATTTATATTCAATTTCACTACCATACATATGGCCTTTAAATATCATATTGCCCAATTTTTATATTGTCAAGAGTCTCACAAGTATTCTGTCAAAAAAAAAAAAAAAGGTACCACAAATCCAAATATTGGTTACACTAAGTGAACCAAAATCAAAATAGAACATCCAAAGGACAGGAAAAAATAAATACATGGCATTTGATGAAAATCCATATTTTCTCTTAAAAGGTTGTCTCAAACAAAGAATAATTGCTACTGGATATAAAGAATAGGCTGGAACCAGTAGAAAATAATTTATATTTCATATCTAAAGTTCCACTATTTTAGATTCTGATTGTAAATTGTAATAACCAAACAGGTCCATAGTGGAAAAATAGTAATTCTGAGCAACCTATCACTACAAATAAAAATGAGACATTTGTTATCTAATGACAAGCCATTCTCCTATTCCGAATCCACACAGATAATTGAAGACACCTGAAATAAGCTAGTTATCCAAGTAATGAACAGTCAGAAAACTTGGGAAAATGAGGTGAAAAATAAAAGATTAAACTAGCAGCAACTTACAGACTCATAACTGGAGCTGCATATCCACCCTCTAGAAAATGTAAAAGCTAATGAGCCACTTGGTCCTCACATATCAAATCAAGGAGAGGTCCCATAAGAACCCTCTCCCCTCATTCTCTCCCCCTTATTTCTTGAATACACACACACACACACACACATATATATATATATATGGTTGTCCTCTAGTCCTAAGAGATAGACTCTTTTGCATACAATTACCTAGCTATTCATGGCAGCCATTCCCATAAGAGTAATCATTACTGAACCCAACACAAACTCAACTTCAAAGGATCCAATTTGTGACTAACCATACATAAATACTTTATGTAAGCCCATAACTAGAGAAGGACAACGCAAATCATGTCCTTCTCAAATCATCATCATGACTGCTTAGCTATTACTAACAATCTATAATTTGAAACAAAAATTAATAGGGATTTCTGCATCATCAATAGAAAGGACCCTCCAAAAAAAGACATAGGTCGAACTATCTTCTTCAAGTGAACAACAGCAAAAAAGATGCTGGAACAAAATTTGGAGTAAAAGAATAAAATAAATAAATATGGATGCCAAGAAAGAAAGAAAAAAATCAAGATTACCTTAGTCTGGAAGTTGACTTTGGGAGGCTTGAAGGGGTAGTCAGGTGGGAAATGAATCATGACAAAGAAGACACCACCAGCATAGGGGCTTTCTGCAGGTCCCATAATAGTGGCCTGCCAGTGGAAGAGGTCCTCCCCCACAGGCCCAGCGCTGCAAGATATGGGAGGATCCCTCTGCAAATCCTGAAGCTCCTTTTGGATTCTTTTACTCGCCATGAAATACCTGATCTCATAATAGAAAAATAAAGGTGTCAATAAAACAAGGCCAACGTACTTCTAAAATCAAAAAGTGGTAGATCAGTTTCTGTGAATCCAATTAAGGATCCAAATAACCTAACATGAATTATAAATTTTAATAATAAATCAGAAAATTTTATACCAAAAAAACAAAGTTTAGATGGACTCGGAAAGACGCAAAATTGGAAGAAAAGAATCTATAATAATGATCTCTAAAACAGAAAGAAAAAAATTGCGTAGGGCAAAATCACAGATAGAGTGCACCCCCAGATCAACCTGGAGGAAGATGGAATTTTTATCTTATCCACAAAGGAAGGAGGAGAAACAGCAAAAACTGGAATGGAAAGTGAGTTAATTTTGCTCACTTTCTCAAACTGCATAAAGTACACGCTACTTTAAAAAAAGGAAAATCGGAAACGAGAAACGAAAAGAGAGAGATAGAGGTGAGCGGACGACAAGGAAAACCCTTTTCCGGTTATGAAGAGAAAAAGCTTGTGGTTGTCGATAAGCTTCTCATCCTTACGATAACAAATCGTTCCAATCACAGAGAGACACGAACGGAATAGTAGATAGTGGAGTAACAGAAGAAGTAGTTGGTGGTGTGCTTTCACCTCTCTCTTTTCTGCAACTCTGGCTTCTCAGCTACAGCGACGGATCAAGAACGAGAGACTGTAAGAAGAGTCGAGCTACGCGAAGGAGCCAAACACTTGGGCTTTCCTTGAAAACCCTTTACAGAACACAGTGGTCAAGGAAAGTCGCGCTTTAAAAAAAAAAGAAAAAAAAGGAAGCCGCGCCAGCGGAAGCGAAATAGACCGCCTTGAAAAATCCTCAGCTATTCACAGCAGTTCGATCATTCTACCAAATAAGAGGCTGACATTAATTTCACAAAAAAAAATAAATAAAATAAATAAAATTGAGATAAAAAAACATAATTTTAAATTTAAATAGTCCAAAATAACTTTCTAATTTCTTTTGTTTTTTTTTGTTTTTAGAAAATTAGTGGATGCAGTAGCAGCAACCTAGAGCCCCCGCTACACAATGTTCGGACTTTTTATCGAGTGCGACCTATGCAAGCATTAGCCCTTGCACTACCAGCGCAAGCACTGGCCCCATCAGCGGAGCCCCACCGGAGGCCTAGTATAATCCACAGAAACCGGTAGCACTCATGCCCAGGACCAAAGAGCACACAACTGTCCAATGCAAGAAACAGAGGAGCAGAGGGGATTCGAACCTGGGACATGAGGCCTAGTATCTTTTGTTTTCTTGCAAAGGATATTTAATCTTCTGAAGTATTTATAGGTATATAGATAATTGGAATTTGGCTCCAATTTCATATTAGTGTTCGTTTAAATGTTATCAAATTCAGAATAATTTTTTAGGGTAAATATCACTTAACCACCCCTCTTAGCTTTACAAATAGATCTTACACCCCCTCTTATTTAGGTAATATCACTTATCTCCCCTCTTACCAGGCAAATATATTAAACACCTCCCCTCTGTTAACTTTTTTGATTAAATTTAACTTTTATGGTTAAATATTTTTCTAAAATCCCAAATTACCTTTGGCTGAAAATATTTTTTTTAATTTAAACCCTAAATTACCCTCAATTAAAATAATTATTAAAAACCAAAACACCATAATTAAAATTCAAATTATCTTTAATTATTGAAAGCCCAACATACCCTTTTATAATTCAGTATTGAAATTGCATTTTGATATCAAGCAGTTCGTGTTTTTTTTGTTGTTTGATAAAATTTAAATATATATATATATATATATATATATATAAATTTTTAACAATTATTTTAATTGTGGATAATTTAGTATTTTAGTTGCTAGGGTAATTAAGGTAATATAGGGTTTAAATTAAAAAAATATTTTCAGCTAAGGAAAATTTGGGGTTTTAGAAAAATATTTAACGGTAAAAGTTAAATTTAACCAAGAAAGTTAACAGAGGGAGGTGTTTGATATGTTTGTTAGGTAAGAGTGGAGGTAAGTGATATTATCCAAATAAGAGGGGTGTAAGTGTTATTTGTCCAGCTAAGAGGGGAGGTAAGTGATATTTACTCCATTTTTTTACTAAAAAATATTAGTATTCGTCAAATAAACAACTAGATTCGAATTTGGATAATTGTTTATCGGATCTGATGATATTTGGATGAAAAATTATTTGGATAGAGTAAAGTATTTGATGTGGGTAAAACAACAGGTTTAACCACGGTCGGGTTATAAATTCCAGTCGAGGGCGACTCAAACGCGGTTAGGACCGATTCAAGGTTCAAACCCATCAATTACGTGAGGATGAAGGAACTCTACAATTATAGAGATAAACATGATCTCGAAGAATTTGGAATCTGTGATCGAGTTATAACGGTAACTACAAACTGACACGAGGTTGGCGATCGTGTTCGTTAAGGTAACTACTCTTATCACCGAAAGATGGATAAACCCTAAAATCGAATAGCCTCCAAGGGAAGATACGAATGAATCCAACGATTGGAAAAGAAAGGTAAACCCTATATAAATCATAAGTTCATGCACAATTGAGGTATCTGAATCGTTTTCCTTCATTATCATTTTCAATCAAAGCTTTGCAATCAGCTAGAGCTTTGTGATCTTATCCATTACTAACTTAGTCTTCGAAGGTGGCCACCCGACCGAGCGGTCAGGCCACGTCTAACCCCATTTTGCAGGTTTTTCATCAAGGATTTGGAGGCTAATCAAATTTTGGACACACCAATATAAATATTATTTGGATTTAAAAACTAGAATTCAGTAACTGAAAATCATAAATTACCAACATCTCCAAGTAGGAGCTCACAGCTCGAACCCTCTTGAGGCCAGAGACAAAACCACGCCTTACAGTTAAATTGTATGTAATGACTATCCTCCTCTCAAATGATGTAGTTAAGATGCGTGTAAGCTGGCCTGAGCAAACATCAATTCTAAACAAACAAACAAACAAAAAGAAACCAGCTGCCTTCATTCAAAAATTTTCTTGCAATGACTAATATTTTATGTCAAAATATTTCTTTCTTTCAAATGACTGATATTTTGCATTTGGAAAATATATTATTTTGTAATAATTAAGTAACTTGGCCTTTATTTTTAAGGAGAATTATTAATTTATAATGTATCAAACCATAACCCACGAAAAGAAAAGACAATAAAAAAAGAGCTTGTTTACCATAAAATTTAGAAGAAAAGAAAAGAAAAACATAATTAGCTCCCATGCCTTATTCTTACAACAACCAGGGAGTGGAAAACCAAAAAACGGATGAAATTGTCTATGACAGGACCCGGTGAAATTCAGGCCCGGTAAAACCCACATTCTTCATTAAAAGGTGCCTCAAGATAATTTTTATTATAAAATCAAAAACCGAATTGAGCTTCTAAACTGATAATTTGATTTTGTGTTGGCACCCTAATCATTCCGGATTTACCTTTCCGTTATGTTACTTATATAGATCTTTTCGCCATAGAAAAACCAAAAGAGAAAGGTAAAAGCAATGAAGAAGAATGTGTACTTGTAGTTTCGATGTAGCTCCGCTTTACACACTTCCACATCACACATTAGGATGTGTTGCGTATAGAACTTCTTCGAGAGTCGGATATTGAGATGACCACCTTAAGAGCTCTCCAACCAAGTTGGAATAACTGAGATGCCTGCACACACAAAGAAAGCAAGAACGGTCCGGCCTAGTTTTGGCCGGGGAACCGCCTCCGACGCTCAAATCAGCCTAGGTAACAATAATGGTTCTTGAGATAGTTCTCAAGAACGTAATGAGTAAGTACTCAGATGAAAGTTCTCGTTACCTTTCTCCATGTTGGAGGTAGGTTTATATAGAAGTTACCTGGAGGCGGCGATTCCTTAGATTCCGGATCGATAGTTGAGGAATGAGTGGAGTAGTGGAATAACGGCTCCTTCTTTGTCGCACCTGATATCGCCGTTATGATGACTCACCTCCCCAATTCTCGGAATAGATATGCTGAGTGTTTATGCGTAACTAACTCTTCTTGACTTAGTCAAGAGAGTCTTCTGAGAAATGCTAGAGTTGGATATTTTTCCCAAGTGTGGCACTTCTCCAACGAAGAAATGAACCTGCCAAGATGGAGGTGTCTCTCCCGAATGAGGCCCTCGGGACCTTCTTTAGGGAAGAAGTGAGCCATCCCACATGGGAGGTGTCTCTCCCGACTGAGGTCCTCGGGACCTTCTTCAAGGAAGAAACCAGATAACCAAGAGAGGTGTATTTGTCCCGAGTGAGGCACTCGGGACCCTTTATGAGGGAAGAGATGCATCAGCCGGAGGGAGGTGCATCTCTCCCGAGGGGGGTGCCTCTCTCCCGAGGGGGGTGCCTCTCTCCCGAGTGGGGGTGTCTCTCTCCCGAGGGGGGCGGATCGGGACCATATTTCCCCACAACAGGATGGTTACAGATTTTTATTTGCTCCTATTCTGATATGCCACAGTTTGCTCCAATGGGCCGTTAGATTAATAACTAGTTGCAGGCTCAAATGTCTCGAAGGCAAGGGGAAGAAGAGAAGAGGAGAAGGTGGAGGAGCAGAGGGGAAGAAGAATAAAAGCAAAATAGACATAGATGTAATTCTGAATTTTTGGGTATATGAGGGAGCTTTTCGGCCAAATAAAAAACCTGCTATTTACAACAAGCAAATTTCTATGAACATTTATCTCCTCAAAATTAATCAGTTCTTCACTTCTACATCTTCAATCAACTCTGGAAGCAAAATCAAACACATGAATCAAAGTCTAGTTCTTTATAATGTCTTTGCCTCACTTGCTCAAGGATTTTTTTCTTGAAACCCCACCCCCCAAAACAAAACAAAAAAATGATTTCTTAGGTTAACATCTAGCTCCAGTGCTATGTTTGTGTCAACACACACTCAAAAAGAGGGATGGGTCTTTGGACTAAGCCTTGCATAAGCTTTTCAACAAGTCCGGATCAGCTCCCCGTCGGGGTAGCACAAAGTGCTCCCCGACGGCTTTACCACTATAAAAACAGGGGGGCCCAGGGGTGGGGTGATGGGAGAGTTTTTTTTATTTTTTTTTTTTTATTTTTTATTTTTTACAGGTGGGCCCCACCATATTTGTGGTGGAAAAGTTGCCGGGGAGCACAGAGAGTGCTCCCCGTCAGGGGTGATGATCCGAATTCCTTTTCAACTAGGTTGGTTTTGTCTTTTTTGTGTTACCTCATCATCATCTAGAGAGGAATCTATAATGTCATAAAACGGTGTGAAGGGGGCAAGGAAACCAACTTCCCACCTGTGGGCCCACACCAACACGGCCAGACCATCCTACTTGAAAACAAAAGAGTGAGAAATGGACATGAGATCTAGGGATTTTTATCCGCTCCTGTTATGACAATGTGCAGTTTCCTCATGTTAGCCGTTTGATCATGGACACGTGTTTTATTCTAATCTTATGGTTACAATTATTCCGACTATAATCACTTCATCCTTTTTTTTCCTCTCCTTTTTTGAGCGTCTGTTGTCTCCCTCTTCAACTCCGGCAACACCAGTTACAGTCTCCCTCTTCACCTCCGGGAACACTTATTGATTTTGAGAACTTGAGAGTCGGTCGGAAAGAGTGGAGCGAGGATTTGGGCGAGAAAAGAGATGGAAAAATATTCGCTTGGATTTGTGTGGTTTGAAAGGGCATGTTTTTCGAGTTGATTTGTGCATACCAACTCATACAGGAGTTCTTTTTTATGCTTGGGTGAAGCAGAAACAACCACATAGTAATGCTTGGGAGGGAATGTTGTGCTAATTATTCTTACACTGTAGATTTGAAAATTTGAAAAACAAAGACTAACTTGGCATCCAAACTTGAGAAAAACTCCAAGAGGAGCAGACAAGCGGGGAGGGAGATCTGGAACACTCAGATCATTTTTTTCTCTCACTATTTTTCTTCCCTCCATCTCCGTGTTTGTTGAAAACTTGGGCTGGGTTCTGTGTGCTTTTTCCCCATTAAGTAGACAATTTTTACTCCAGAACCTGCGAGATTTTGGTTCTCAAAAATAGGGTTTTCAGTTTCCTCTTGACTAGCTTGTATTTATGGTTTCTCTGCTTTTTAGATTTGGGTTCTTTCTTACCTCTCCTCCTCTGTTTACTTCTTCGAATTTCAACTTGAATTTTCATTTTGTTTTAACAAAGAAGTAAACCCAGACAACAATTTAAAAAGAAAAATTTTCTGCTTCAGCTTCTCTATTTGGAAGCCCTCTACGAGTTCTATTCCAACTCTTGAGTTCCACCACAATCACCACCATCATAAATCTCTGGGTTTCCATCTTTATAAAAAGCCAAATTCTGAAAAAATACTTGAATTTTGAAACAACTGGGTTTGAGCATTGACAGCTTCCTTGAATTCCAAATGGTATTTTGCTGTGCTTGGTAAAGCTACAGATTTCTGTTGTATTTTTCAACACAGAATTTCCCGATCTCTTGAATCTCGTTTTTCATATCTTGAACTCTGTTCCTTCCTCCTACTATACCACCATACCCCTTTACAAGATTCTAAGAAAAAGAGAAACACAAAATGATCGCTAATAACAGAGAAAACCCAAGAAAGGCAGAGGAAGAAGATCTGTAAATCAAACACGAATCATCTGCACTTGGAGAGAGATTATTTGGAGATTATTTGTCTATTTTACCATTTGTGTTAAGGGAGTTAATTGCTATTGCAGACGTGCAAGTGGTGGTGGCTATGGTGTCGGTGGTGAGTTGCTTTCACCAGAGCTGAAGAGGAAGAAGGCAGAAACGGGTTAGGGTTGAGCAATTCAGAGATCGAATGATCTTGACCATAAAATTAGAATAAAACACATGTTCACCTTCCAACGGTTAACTGGAGGAAACTGCAAACTGTCAGAACAGGAGCAAATAAAAATCCTGAGATCCAGCAGCTTCAACTCGCTGAAACTCTTATCTCAAATTAAAGCAGAAATAACCTATCATCCAAACAAAAGTTGGAAATGACAGCTTTTCTTTGGAATCAGAAAAACCAGGCCCCACCCATCTAGACAGTACCTGCAGTTTTTTTTTTGGGTGGAAGGAGATTTTATTCAACAGAAACAAGTGGGGATGCAACAAAGCCTGGCTCAAGAGCAAGTAAGTCTTGCAGCCAGGGGGAGATCACAGGCCTAGTACCTGCAGTTTTGGTTGCTGTAAATGAAACGCAGAGGAACAAAATGACAAATACATATATATATATACAGGCATCAGAAAACAGAGTGAAAGGAAATTTCAAAAAGAAAGAGAAAATACAGAAACACAATTTGGAACAAATCACGCCAAGCAGGGCGATCATCTAATTCATGGTCTCCTTCCTCCCCCTCCCCCCACCCAAAAAAAAAAAAACCCCTTTTTTCCTGACCCACCGTGGTCCCCTCCCCCCTCCCCCCAAACATCCTAATCGACAATTTACATAACCTACTGGAGGGTTGAAGGTCTGGATAATTTTCTGTACTCCACCATTTCACTCTGGTATCTCTCCTTGTCCTTCAGTCCTTTCTCCTGATAAACCTGCAGAGCAGCAACAGAAAGTGATAAGAATTCATCATATTCATAAACCAGCACAAGAAATATAACATACATACAAACAAGGCCTCTGTTTTCAGTTTCTTCAGCAATGATATCCAATGGAAGATTACAATAAAATTTAACGAGATATTATGTCCCCAACATGGTTAATAGTGTAACTAAAACTCACCTTAAGAAAAGTCAAACAGAAGGTAAATATAAAATGCGACTTCAGTCTAATTCTTCAAACAAAGAAAAATCTTTATCAGGATTTTCTATGTTTCATCAGCAATCTATATCTCGCAAAAAAGTACACAATTGTTTTTGCCACAGCTTTTGGGTTTGGAAAGCTATCCACAAAATTCATTGGACTAATTATGTTTTGGTGTGGATGTGTGGCAAATCAATAGGCATTCATGGCATCTGAGGAGTCTCTGCATTCTGGAGTCCTAATGCCATTATTTGCCATCCATAGGAACCTCCAGGGTCACTAATAATGGTAATTTGTTGGAGCTTTTCTCCACCATTATTTGCCCAAGACCAGGCTTGCAATCAAATTTGCCAAAATACCCCCATCTCCTTGGACCATTAAAGTATACAGAATACAACTGAAAATTAAAAATAAGTCCAACCATATATAACTAAATATGTGTTTCAACTAGGCATCTTAAATATGCCCAATCTCATGACTACCCATGAATTTGATATATATTCTTAAAATTTGATTGCTGATCTAAGGAATTAGAAGGGTTGGTTTTGTGGGGGAAGGGGGGGGGGTTGGGTGTTAAAGATCTAATCAAATCACGCAAAGAACCTGAAATTGCTACTTCTATTCCTTTTCTGGGTAAATTCTTCATTGATTTATTCCAGCTAACCCCCATTTAGTTAAATAAGGTTATGTTGTTGTTGTGTTTGATTTATTCTCTCAAGAAAAAACTGATAAGAGTTCCAATTTGTGTTTGATTTAAAGCTTAAAGGAAAATCCTATAGCACCGTTGTTCGACCAACTATGATGTACGGTGCAGAATGTTGGGCTGTTAAAAAAAATAATATAGATAAACTCAGTGTAGTAGAAATGAGAATGCTAAGATGGATGAGTGGCAAAACTAGGAAGGATAAGATAAGAAATGATCATATTAGAGTTGGTTTGGGAGTTGCTCCCATAAGTTATATGCTTTGGAAAAATCATTTGATGTGGCACGGCCATGTTCAACGGAGACCTATAAATGCCCCAATATGGAAAAGTGATATAATCCAGATTGAAGGAACTAGAAGAGCTAGGGGTACCTAAGATAACCTTAATAGAAGTGGAGAAAAAGAATATGCATGGATTAGGCCTCGTATCTAGCATGGCCTCAAACATAATTGATTGAAGGCAAGAATCCATTGGGACAAGGCTTATTGTTGTTGTTGTTGTTGTTGTAGTATTTGCTCATTGCCGACTATTTTATCCTACAACGTGAATATACACTGATATTCCATGATTTTTTACATCCACAAGTTATAGTTAAACAATACGGTTGTTCCAATATTGTACAATATGAGATGCTGAAACGGTAACATGATAAACACTTAAACAGTGGGCAAAACCCAACTCAGAAAGCATAGACATGAATATCCTGAAATACAAAAGCTAAGAAGGAAAAAATGAAACCCTAACTGACATAGACTTAAGCTCTGGTCCTCCAGTAAGGATCTTATTGCCACAGTCCCCACTAACATGTCCAACTCTCTCAACAACCATAATGCCATACACAAAAGGCAAACAAAGTTAAAACCTGAATAGGTGCCAAGAATCTGTCCCCAGCTTCACTTTTGGGTATTTTACAACATGGACTGTCGGAATTTTCTGTCTCCTCAGAAAAATGGGCCGCAATATCATGATCATTACACACAAAGAATAAATAAGTGAATCAACCAAGTGTTGGAACAAGCCAAGGCCAAAGTTAAACTCAATAATGCTACCCTGTTCTTTGACAAACTTACTAAAGAGAAATTTAGGATATTCAAAAATAAATCAGAGTACTGATGAAGGCAAATTATTACTGAAAGTTAGCAAACATTGATAGGAGAGAATTAATGCAGTATGGAAACAAATTATGCGCAAGAAGGATTAAATTTATAATTCATAATCTACAAGTTGTGTTAACATTTCATTTCTTAACACTATAATTGCATGCACAAACCAGAAGAATCATGCTTTTAATCCATTGGAAAATATATTTGAAACTCAAAACGAGCAAATTATAAAACAATTAAATTATTACATACATTAGTTTGATTCTTTAGGTTAAGGATGAGTTCAGGTGCTACCATACAACCATGATAAAAAGTGAATCAGGAGTGTGAAAAATTTTACATTGAAGAATATTTCCTGCGCTAGTCATGGAAGGCACCTCAGCACGCCCTTCTTGTGTGAAACTCCATATCACATTAACACTCTAAAAGATAATAATATATAACAACTTAAGTAATGTAATAATCTAATGGGATTCATAATCAAATAATGAAAACACTTAGTATACAACAATACTTGAAAGTGTAAACAATTGATTTTATCTAGCAAACACTAGGTATACCTTCTTAGTTGTCAGGTACCCTGAGCAACCACAAGAACCTAGGAACTCTTTAAATAACCTGGTTGAACAAGGTCCCATTAACCTAGGTCTTTGTTGACACTTTTGTGCTCCCCTAGTTGACCAAGAGAATGTCTTTGTCACATTTTGTACAAATTTTGAACCCAACATGAGGTGGCTCTTCAATGGATTCTGACTATTGCTGAGCCACTTACACCTTAGGGCTCATAGGCTGCTTCAAGGATGAAGCAATCTACACCTCCTTATAGTACGCATTTTTTTTATAATTAAATAGTCATGTATATGGATAGGTTCAAATCTATAAGGATTGGATTAGAAATCAAAGGATGAAGAGATAAACATCCATGAGCATACCTGTTTTTCATCTTCAGTGAGTTTGCTCCATAGGTGCCCAATCTTCTTACTGATGACTTTCTCTTCCCCCAGATGTGATGGTTTCAGTCTAGCATAATGCTCAGAAAAAAAGAAATTGTAACCACTCCTGTTTATTTTAGGGCGAGAAGGATCCTTCAATGCTATTTGAGATCTTTTACGGTTCTGACGACCATTCGTGGTTGAAGTAATAGAGCTCCCTGGCACCTGTAACTCATCAGGGACATGATAGAGAACTCCTCTCAACTTATCAGAACCAAAGCTAACAGTCACTAGATATCCATTATCAAATTTTCCATCAATTACTCCAGAAACTGGACAGCCAACGTCAAGTTGAGGACTTCCTGCATATAACAGTAACAACAAGCTTTAAGAGTTACAGATATCATTGTAGCATACAGGGGAAGAGAAGAACCTAAGAAGAATCATGGTTAACTAATACATAAAGTGGTTGAAAAGCAATTTGAAAATTCAGATTATGGATCTTAGATGATACAAGTAAGCCCACTAATAGAATCTGCCATCGGATATGAGGTAAAGATAGCAATTGCATTGTTAAGGGAAAAGAGAGGAGATTGATCTCCTTAGGAGGAAGAAGAGAACAGAA
Source organism: Hakea prostrata (assembly GCF_041222555.1). Classification (NCBI taxonomy): domain Eukaryota; kingdom Viridiplantae; phylum Streptophyta; class Magnoliopsida; order Proteales; family Proteaceae; genus Hakea; species Hakea prostrata. The sequence continues at coordinate 2,196,613 of NC_142610.1, read as the reverse complement.
ACTAGATATCAGGTATGGGATACAAATACCTGTGTACTGCTCAACAGCACCAAAACTATTTAAAACTCCCTGATTTACAAAAGAAAAGGGCATACCTAGTGCACAAGGCTCCCTCCACTACGGCATCATAGGAGGGTCATAGTGCATGCAGGGTCTGGGGAAGGTCATAAGTTATAACTCACAATGTAGACAGCCTTAGCCTTGGCAAGGGTGCATTGCATATATAAAAATCTTCTAAATTTCCTAAATTGACTACAAAAGGAATCCCAATCAAACTCACATCGTAAAGCAGATAAACTCGAAACAGAATCAAGTCTAGGTATCAAGTCTTCTAACCTAACTCAAAAGACTTCACTAAAGTATTAATCCCATTTACTAACTTTATACACACTCAAAAGGCTTGTACATGAATGCCATTATAGCAACCCAACCCCTAATATGAGAACACCAGGTTCGATTTTAGTTCATTGGTCCACCAACAAAACCTTACAAGTCTTTGTTGACACCTTTGTGTTCCCCAAGTTTACCAAGAGACCGTCTTTGACACATTCCGTGAAATTGTGATCTGTTGCAGATTTTGATTAATGGTTTCACTGTGCAGGTTGCCAAATTAGTTCCAAAAAGTTGAAAAAACACATACAAATGGTTGAGTGGCTTTGTGGTGTAACCATGGTAGGAAAAATCAGCGAAAAAGCCATTTTGGAAGGTAGTGATACAAAATGGGACTTCGATACGAACTTTACAATATATCAGTAAAAAATCAGTGAGAAATTGCCAATTCTTCAATTTCTCGCCAGTTCTTCGGTGATTTTGTCTTCTTTTTTTTTTCTTTTTTTTCAAACTATTTTTTGGCAATTTTTTGTCATTTATATACGAAATTAGGGCGAAAGGTAAGGTTGATTGACTGAAACACATAAAGTGAGGTAAATTGATTGCAAATTTGAAATGCATAATTAGAAATCAAATTGTAAATGTAAGGTTGACTGAAATTATAATTGGAAAGAAAGATGACATTGAAATTATAAAGTAAGGTTGACTAAATTATAATTTGAAATGCATAATTAGAAACCGATAAGTTTGCTTGAAATTATTATTGGAAATCAAATTATAAGGATTAGGTAGATTGAAATTATAATTGGAAACAAAGATGTAATTGAAATTATAAAGTAAGGTTTGACTAAAGCTATAAATTTATAATTAGAAATCAAATCATAAGGTAATATTTGTATCTCCTTCTAATATAATTACTATTTATAAATAAAAATATTATAATCAAATCAAAAGCCAAATCTCGCCGAAATCTAGGCGAGATTTTGCTGATTCACTGGTTTCGGCAACCAGAGAGGCGAAATCTCATCTCGCACCTTGGGTGTATAACCCATCTATAGGGTTAACGATTCTTTTACATATTGCCCTAGAGTTGAGGGTTAGCCCAGAATCTTCTCTACTGAACCAGCAAATAATTAACAAAAAACCTAATGGGTGATTTTATGATAACTGGAAACCTAAGGGATTGTATGGGTATGCAGTGGGACATCAAAGGTTTAACGAAAAATCTAATACGATGATCCAAGGTAACAGGAATAAGACATTTGTGAGATATTAGGGCTTTAACAAATTCCCAAGGGATAAATTGTGATACATAAACTCAATATGGGTTGTAACAAAGAAGCATGAGTGTGTTTGGTGATACCTAGTATTCCCTAAGGTGATCAAGAAAGCCTGCAGTTGGGTATAGGAGGCTTTATGAGAGATCGGAGGTTTCTAGGGTTTCATGGACATTCTTGGATCATTTCTTTCTTTTCTTTTCTTCTCTTTTTCTTAGACTCGCCGCAAGTCAGAGAAAGGGAAAGAGGGGGGTCGAGAGAGAAAGAAGGGGGAGAGGGGGTGTCGCAAGGGTTGGGGGTGGTCGGCCAGGATACAGGAGGTGGGGGAAGGTTCCTAAGGGCTGCAATGGGAGGGGAGGCAGTTTCCTAGGTCTGCGATGGGAGGGAAATGGAGGGGGAGGGCTGTGATGGAGATTGGAGGCAAGGGAAGGGATGGGGGACCACTGGACTTACTTGGAAAGGCTGCTGTAGATGACGAACTGCTGCTGGAACTTGAAAGTAAACCGCTAAATTTGAAGAAAGAACCCTTGAATCCTGCCCTAGCCCTCCCAAGAAAACCACAACTTATTTCCCACAATGGTCTTAATTCTCTATTCAATTCAGTCTAATTTTACGATGAGGGGAGTGGCTTATTTATAGCCATACATAAAGAAAGAAGGAATTAGACTCTTAAGTGGGAAATAGAAATAGACTCAACTAGGGTTTCCTTTGTAGACTAGGATCCCCCTTACACTTAAGTAAATAACAACCGCCCAGTTTACGGATTTTAACTCATACTAAGGGACCAAATAATCCACAAGGAGTCTTTATTTAAAATAGTTACCCATTGTTACTAGAACTTACTTGACTGGCTCAAACAGGGAATTAAAAATAAAATTGGACTCCAAAAAATAAAACAAAAATTCTGGGAATAAGCTAATAAACTAATTAGGAAGAGGAAATGACCAAACTGCCCCTACAGGGGTTCGGTCAGCCCTAATTGCGCCATCTTGGTTGGGCCTTGAGGCCCAAACTAGGGTTTTGGCCAGGGGAAGATTTTGTATACAGATCACTTTGAAACCTAGCTTCCAAGTCTATGGATATGTTGTACACCCATGTTAAATACATAAATAAATAAATAAATATATAAATAAATATATATATATATATATATACACAACAAACACACACACACATACACACAGTACGAGAGTATATGATTGAAATATCTAAAATATGCTTTCGGAATGAATAAACATAAAATTAGAAACCATTTCAAAATTAGCAAATGTTTTTCACGTCTCATTACAAAAATACAAGAATGATTTGGCCAAAAATTACCAAAACTGAGGTTTTGTAGGAGGTTTGTTGAAACTAGAAAAACATAATGAATGATACAGCAACTAGGAATGTGGTAGAAATTTCATCTAAACTACAAATTTCAATCGAACAATGTATTTATACAAAGGGCTTCATCAAAACGATACTCAAAAATAGTCGAAATTTGGTTTTAAATGCTAATTATCAGTTAAAGCCACAATCCTTCACTATCACATGTTTCATTTTGACAGACTGTGAAGTGTGAAATAGAAAAATTTTAGTTGGCTTGGAATTTTGATTGGAACCTTGTACCATGCTTGTCCATAAGCCTCCATAGGGGATAAATGTCTATGCAACAACGTCAGGCAAAGAGAAAAAGGTAAGCTGCACATACAGCCAAGGCAGGGATCACAAGTGTGAAGCAAAATGATTGAGCAGTCACACAACATATACATAGACTCAGACTGATCGGACTAGAGAGAATAAAGAAAACTATTTCAAAAAAATGAAAAAGGAGAAGGAAAACATCTGCAGGAACTTGAGAATTTACCACAAAATGAAAAAGGATCAGTATAATATAAAGTATGGCCTTAAAATGGCAAACACAACAGTGTCTTTTTATGACTTTTCTTCTTTTCTTTTCTTTTCTTTTTTTTTTTTTTTTTTTTTTTTGGGGGGGGGTTTGTTTCGGGGTAAGCAAGGCACTGTAGGAATGAACAAAAGGACTAGGTTGGAAGCTGTGAGCAAAGGCATCAATCGTGGTTATAAAATTATAAAATAAATAAATAAAAGAACCGCACTAGGGTGAAAATTTGATTTACAAGATCCAAAAGGCATCATATTTAAAATGACCACAGACAACACTCATATCCTTTATTATGATTATTCTTTGGGGTTTGGTGGGGGGGGGGGGGAGAAAGTGAGCCACTGTAGGAAAGGAAAAACAACTAGGTTGGAAGCTGTGAGGAAAGGCATGAGAATCACGTTAAAAAAAAAAAAAAAAAAAAAAAAAGAGTAACACCCATGTTATGGTTAAATTTGTTGATTTACAAGATCCAAAAGACATCAAATTAAAATGACATCACAAGTCACATGTTATGGTGAAATTTTTTGATTTACAAGATCCAAAAGACATCAAATTAAAATGACATCACAAGTCAGAGAAGTATTGAAATGATATTATGATTTGCCATATAAAATGAAGGTTGGTTCCTATATAGAAGCTTTGGAACCACAAGGCATAAAGCCCTGAAAAAAACGGGACTCTCTCCACCAAGAATATATTTCCAAACCATTATCCACATCAGAAACATTCTCCAGAAGCAAAATAAGGAACGGAAAAAAGAAAAAAAGTTCAGAATATCTAACCTGCGGATTTATTTACAGTGACTCCATTTTCTTGAGAAGGTGGGACAATCGCTTGAACCTCTAAGGTTGCTGGCGAACAGGCAGGGCTCTTAGCCACAGAAACTATGTAACAGAACATATGAAAGGGATCATTCAGAAATTAAAAAAGAAAAGGTCACATAAGGCACAATTAAATGACTATAGATCATAGTTGTCATGGCATCTAGGCAACTGCATCAGAGGGGGAAAATCAAGGTGACACCAACAAGATGCCTTCCAGCAACAGCCACCTGAATGCCTAGGTAATGACAACTATGCTTAGGACAGCCTGAAAAGGCTGTAGAAGTAGGCTAAAAGATACCAGCCATTGAAGTCGATGCACCATGTCGGTGGAAGTAATACACTTGCTCATAGTGATGAAGCAAGGACATATAGTACTTTCGCAATACAAATGAAGCATTGGTAATTGTTGCTGGGAAACTGAATACAGCAATGACATCCCTCCATTTCCGGTCCCTAATAACCTATAATCAAATCCAAGAGAGATGTGAACTTGTCATTGTGATTGCATGCAAGAATATCAGGAAAATGTCAATGGCCTAAAAGGATAAACTAAAAGGCTGCTGTACTCCGCCCCTCCAAAAAAAAGGGAAAACCACACACAAATCAACAATAGAAACTGTTTCTAAATTTGTGAACCCAAAAAAAAATAAAATCTACATTTGTCAAAAAAGAATAAAAGAAACTTAAAGAGGGAATTGGGATACTAAATATGAAATGTAGCTAACAGAAAGGAGTAAAGAAAAAAGACATTATTTGCCAAAAATAACATAGATTCCTAAAATCATACTAGATCCAACTCCCCCCCCCCCCCCAAAAAAAAAAAAAAACTCATACAACAAACCGTTCTCATTCTAGGTTCCAAAATAGGTTCAACCTCTGCTCCCTTACGATGAACTCCTCCTCCTTCTAGGTTCCAAAACAGGTTCAGCGTCTGCTCCCTCTGAATGAACTCCTCCTTCTCCTCTCCTTTTCAGTAACCCCCGTCCTTCCCCTGCAACCACAGCCCTGGCATGTGGCAGACCCTTTCACTTTTTCACCTCCTCTCCTTCTGCCCCCGCCCCCCGAGACCAATTTTTCTTCTCCTTTTGTTTCCCTAAATCTCATGCAGACCCACTCAGAGGGCGCCCGGCGCAATGGGGATCTCTCCATTGTCCTTTGTTTAACTCCTAATATTAATCTCATGCAGGACCCACTCAACCATGTCTCCTCACCCTCCCATGAGCTTTCCTCCCCTAACCTCTTGCTCCCCTTTGTTTCACTTGGACACAGAAACTGTCTCACCCTTATCCAACCCTCTTTCTGGGCTGGCCCAACCCTAAAAACTCCAGCACCCATCCCTTCCTCTAGAAATTGATGTAAGCAGGAATCTTCCCACCAGCCCCAAATTGGGCCCAAAGCCCAAGCCTACCTGGCACAGCTACTAGTCTGGCTGAACCCTACCAAGGGTACCTTGATCATTTGCCAACCTCTTTTGATTGTTATTTTCGTCTAGAAAATTTTATTTTATTTTTGTGGGACAAAATCTGATTTTACTTCTTTAATTGAGTTAGTAATTTGAGTTCTAATTAGAAAGGAGACCCAAATATTATCTATCTAATGGTAAGATTCTTTATGGATAAGGTTTCTTTTATTCGTAGTTATTATTTAATTCAGTTGTTAAGTCTAGTCAGGTTTTCTTACTCGAGTCCAAGTCTTTTTTCTCCAATTGTAAGGTTATATAGAGTCCCACTCTAGTCTACTGTAAAGACACGTTTAATTGAATAAGAAAATTGAGAATCGTGAGGGAAATCAAGTTGTGGCTTTCTTGGGAGGGCCATGGTGGATTAAGAAGGTCTTCCTCATCAACTCTAGCAAGCTTCTTCAATTTCCAGCACTGATTCAACAATTCCAGCACCTTCACAAGTACAGCCCCCCCCCCCCACCCCTTCCCCACCTACGATTTCCGTCCTCTCCACTCGCAAGTCCTCCCTAGCCCCTCCATTACCATCGCACCCTTCCCCCAGCCGGGCCCTCCTTTTTCTTTAATTTTCCCCCTTTTTTGTCTTCCCTGAAATCTTGGGGCAGAACTGAAACAGAAAAGAAAGAAGAAAGAAGAAGACAGAAAAGAAGAAAAAAAGAAGAGAAAGACCATGGATCTTGAAGAATTCCAAGATCCAATCAAGAAACCTACACCCTCTTTGCCACGAGATTCCCCTACCCCTTCCCTCCCAACTGCAAGTCTCAACCTCTCCCTCCCTTTACTGCAGAATCCCTATCCCTCCCACCCTTACCCAATATACTTCCCATTCCTTCCCCTAGCTACATACCAAAGATCCCAGCCATTTTCAACCCATGCCATCTTAATTTGTCAAAACCCTAAATTGTCTCAAACCCCTACCAAGACCAATTTAAACAATATATATCTTATCTCCCTTCACCAAATCTATTCCCAACTGTATTTGTTAAAACCCCAATCTTCCCAAGATCAACCCAAATCATCCCAAATCCATCGAAGACCATCCATAAGATATCCATCAATTCCATAATCCACCCAAACATACCCAAACCATCCATACCAAACAAAACCATATTATTAAGCCTTAATTTGTGCTGGTTCTAATTAAAGAAAATCCTAGAAGAGTAACCCAGATCTTTGGGTTACATCAAGTATGGCCTAGCTTCAAACACCCCACCCCCAATCCCTTCTTCTGGGCCTGGCCCAGCCCATAATACCCTTATGATGTAGCCTCACTGGGATGAGGGCCAATAAACAAAGATCCCTGATGAATACAAATCAGTTTAGGGATACAAACCCTATGGCTAAAGGATTCTAGGCTGTTTAGGTATTTTGGGTTTGCAGGGTGGATGGAGAGGGTTCGAATGAGGTTTCTAAGTATACGCCTTTGAACAAATATCTAAGTCTTACTGTTTTCATCAGCTTCATACCTATCAGACATAGGGTTGACATACCTAATTCCCTCGTGTGACCATTCCTCTTTCTTCTTTGTACCCTCTTGTGGAACTCCTGTATTGGCTTCTCTTTTAGCATCTTCCCTATTCCTGTGATTCCCACTAGTTTCTCCACAAGGGGGAATAAACATCTAGGGAGTTAACCCGTGGAGGTGGAGGTAACTCTTCTTCTCAGTGAGGCTGCTCTAGTTGAACCATCCTAGCTGCCAAATTTTGTACTTGGGCTGAAACATCTGCTAGGGTTTTCGGCATGTTCTCTAAAACCCTGGCTATTGCTGATTCATCCATGGCTCTGATACCACTCTGATGTAGCCTCACTGGGATGCAGGCCAATAAACCAAGATCCTTGATGATCAGCAGTCACTTTAGGGGTATAAACCTTGCAGCTAAGGTATTCTAGGGTGTATAGGGGTTTTAGTGTTTGCAAGGTGGATGGACAGGGTACAAATGAGGGTTATAGGTTTAGGGGCATCTAAACAAAAGTCTGAACCTTATTCTTTTCAATTTCAGATTCAAGTTCCTAGATTTCAGGGTTCAGAAATTTGGGGTTTTGAGATGTTAACTAGGGCATGGATTGAGGCCGACTGTCAATGGGAGCAGAAGGATTGCAGATATAGCAGGATGGGAAATTTGGAGGGGATTGGGAGATATGTAATTTAGGGTTTTGGGGAAGAAGTAGAAGGTCTGAACGGGGTATGCGGGGAAGGGGAAAACAGTAGGTGCGCGGTTGGGTTTTTTTTTTTTTTTTTTTTTTGGGGGGGGGGGGGGGGGGGGGAGGAGGTGAAGGGATGTTAAAGATTGTTACTTACCAGATTTAGAGGACTTGGGAAGGGGGATGGATTAACAAAGGCAGACCAGATGTGACGCCGAAGCAGAATTCCCTAAGAGCCACTCAATCCTTGATCTCTGCTGCAACAACTCTCTTCAATAATTTTATTCATCAAACTGTGTCTTGTTACAAGCATTGGCTGTATATCCATAGCCTCTATTAAGACTCCTAAGAGTACATAAAATTAAAACAGAATCCAAGTAGGACTCCTATTTAAAATAGGACGACTACTTAACTCAACCTGGACTGACTCAAAATAACAAATTAAAAAAAACAGATTAGGACTCCTAACAACCTCCTGATTATAAATAGGCCCAGCTGGGCTTGAGTGGGACTGCCAAAATACCCCTATAGCCGAGATATGCTTAATGCAGCTGGGCAGCAAGCCCAATTATTCTTGCAGGCCTTGGGGATCTTCTTGGGGTGGGTATGGTGATCTCCATCACCCTCCCTCCATGCCTATCCCTGATGGGCTTCCCATCGGGATATCTAATGATGTGAACTAGGATGTAGGGTCTGACTGGATGATGTAATGCACTAGACTTAGGCTCACTCCACGATCCTCTTCAATAGAACCAGCAGTCTTCCAGGGTTTAGAATACCCTACGATTGAAAGGAATGGATTAGTTATGGGGTTCTAGGGTTAGGAAAGGTCTGTGTTAGGTTCAGCTGGGGTTTTTAGCCTAGGGTTCATTGTACCAAGTCTGAAACCTTGCTGTAATTTTGATTTGAGAATTGAACTCAAATCCAGGGTTAGCGAGGATTCAGCCAAGCTTAGGATCTTAGGGCTTTAGGTTTTCAATCACTAAACCAAGCTGTGAGTTTCACATCTGCAATTGAGGTTAGGGTTTAGATAAGCTAGGTTCTGAAGGATTCTCGGATTAACTAGGAGGATTCTGGGGTTCGGCTAGGTTAACAATAGAATTATTGTTATTATTTTGCAATTTCCAAATTACTTCCAAAGAGTCATGGTTTTAAAAAGAGGTCTCCTAGTTGGATTGGGACTCAAGGTGGTTAGAGTCTTGAAGGGAAGTAGAGAAGGTAATCCTAAAAGGGCTTAGAGTTTGGTTGAGGGCTTTGGAAGCAATGACAGTTTTAGAGAAACAAGGGTTTGGGTTTCTAGAGGAAGAAGATGAATTGCAGAAAATTTCTAAACTAATGGAATGAAGGGTTAATGATGAAACTAAAAGTAGGAATAGGGCTTAGGGGAAGGTGCGATCGTACAAGGGAAAGGAGGGACTGATGGAGTTGGGGATCTAGGGTTTTAGAGGGGAGGGAGGCTGCTGCTACAGTAGGGAAGGAAAGAGGAATGGGGAAGGGCTGCCTGGGGCTTAGGAAGGTGGGAAGGGATACGGGAGGGGCTGGGTTAACTTGCTTGAAAGAGGGACTTGAAACTGCTATACTACTTGAAGTTAAGCTGCTGGAAATTGAAGAAAAGTGCAGGATAATCACTCTTTTAGATGTCGCAGGCTTCCCTTGAGGAAACCGACAACTCTTCTTGCCTCAAACTCTCAACAATGTTTATTAATTCCATTCAACTTGCTGATTACAGAGTATTAGGGATTATTTATAGCCTCTAAAGAGAAAACCCAATAGGACAACTTAAAAAACCAATTGGATTTTAACTTACAATCCAAAATAATTTAAACTTCTATCACTTTGGTTCACAAAAGGAACCTTCATAACTTATTCTACAGAGTTCCAATTTAAACTCTTAAGAGTAGATTTTGGTTCCTTGCAGTGACTAGAACAACCCTGATGGACTCCTTCACAAACTAGGAATCCGGCCCTAATGAGGACTCTTATATAACTCGCAAAATAAGGACTCAATTACATAAATAAAAGTAAATCTATGGTCCCACAAACATAATAATGAAACCCCAAGTTGACTCAACTGAAAAGTGCAGAATTACCAAAGTACCACTATACTTGGACAAATTTGCCTGGATTGCTGGTAGGGCCATACGATTCTGGTAAGCCCCTTGGGCCCTCATTACGTGGTCTTGGATCTGGTTTACATCATCTAACTTCCTTCAGAGTTTGGCCAACCTTTTCTCCACTGCTTGCCCCCCTCAACTGTCCTACCGTGCATCATACTCCCCCGTCGCACACTCCTTCCCCTCCAATTGTTATTTAGGAACTTCAGCTCCTTTTGACTTTCCTTTGGAGGTGGCATGTGCTGGGCTCTCAATCCAGGCAGCCCATGGAGATTTAGAAGAAACTGGTCTCATGCATGTTAATGATGGCTTTGAGGGAGCTCCCAAGACCAAAGCTTCAACTCCCTCGTAGACCTCTGATAGAGATGGCTGAAGGAGAAGCACTCTGTAACACTAAGGGGTGCTACCATTGTTAATAAAGACTTTATTGTAAATTTCAAGTCTTTGAGAAAGAAGAATAGAGAGAAAAAAATTAAGTTTCACTTCAGTCTTGCTAAGCAATGGTCCATTGGCTTGGGTTGTTTATCCCTTTTTTATCTTGTAATTTTTAACTTTCTTTCCTTTTAGCTTGCTATAAGGCTTGGAACCATCTGTTGGCTTTGCCTAGGCTTCGCACTTCAGTTCATCTTTGTTCTTTCTCGTCCCCCTCCCCCGGCTTCTCGCCTTTGGTTAATGGATTTTTTATTCATCCATATTTAAAATGTAATGCACCTAGCACCATGCACTAGATGAATCCATATGTCGTCTAATTTGTCAACTTCACCATGCCTTTGCATGTAAAGGAGGGAAATGCAGCCAAAAGGAACATACGATTAAACCAAGGTGGCAACAACAGTAAAACCAAATCCCAATTTACTTCCTAGCCATGAAGCTGAAGTACTAGAACTTGAAAGATAAATGTTCACATGACATCTGAGCTTTCAATTTGGACAACCATAAAACAATTGTGCATAGCTAGCATGTAAATGTCGAGAACCGCAAGCCAACCCTAAGAGTAGGAAGGATAGACCAATCGATATGCACATATTTAGGAGAAGCAATGTTAGGGAACAAGAGAATGGAGACAGTTCAGTACATGTATGGCGAAGTCATTACAGAAGGAGCAAAATAGGAGAAATAGATTGAATTAATCAGGAAAGACACAAATTCTTCAACAAAAAGTGAAACAAGAAAAAGATAGATAACAAGAAAGATTATTTATGAACTGATGGATGAAATGGTACAGAAAGAACAGAACATTGGAGAAGGATTTGTGTAGCCACAACACTAAGACAAGGTTTAGTTGAACCAAGTTGTATAATCTAAAATTCACTGCTTCATACCATGTACAATTATCCAGATTGTACAACCATGCAATACATTATATGAACTTCTCCTATGCCAATAAGAATTCAGAAAACTAAAGCTTTAACTTTATATTATGGAAACAGAGATCCTTGACCAAGGATTTAAATATAGAAGCAGAAATAATAACCACCCGTCCTGCCAGGTATCAGTCAAAATTTGAGCGGGATTGAACTACCCCATCCAGAAATGGCACGAGAAGTATAATAAACACATTTAAAGAAACACAATTACACATACCTTTTCAAGACCACCACGAGATGTTACCTCAACAAAAAGGCGGTGTAGATCCAGAGCCTTTCCTCCCATGGTAGGCACCCTGTCAAATAAGATTGTGAAATGAAGACTAAATTGGGAGCTTTCTCTGATTCCGTATAGGAAACAGATGTAACTACAAGACTGGGAAACTACTTCTATTAATTCTGCTGGCACACATTGCAATAACATTTTGGGAAGGTAACATCTCCTTGTTGCTAGGTTAAATAAGAATTTATAGTCTAAAAAATAGATTATGCCCATTGGTTTGAGTTTTGATTTCCAAGATTTTTCCACACAATTTCATACCTATAAGTATCATTGACTTACCTAACAAATTCCCCATGTGTAAAGCAGCAAATATGACAGAAGACTATACTATACTATACTGCTGAGAACCCAATTGATACAAATAAGGGCTGGTATTCTCCTTCCACAAGAAATACAGGGGTGGTATCATATGACAAGAATTATTTTTTGAAAGCACAAAATGGCTGTAGGAGATAAAATGAGATGAAAACTGAAGAAATTCATAGTCAACAGCAGCCAGATTCAATAACCACATAAAACCAGACATCCAAGGCTCACAAATCCCACATTCAACAGAAACCACCAAGGATACAAACAAAACAACCATATGGAAGCAATATCTCTATTGAAAGTGGAACAAGTGGTTATTAAAAAGTTGTTGTTTTTAATTCAGCTAAAAAGCAAAAAAATAAAAGGTTTTTGATTTCTCCATTCTTCAAAGAAGAATAGAAAGCACATTTTTTTAACAGAAATTTGGATAAATAAGCACAGGGCACACTGAGTCCGGATCGCCTCCCCCAACGGCTGTTGACCTTGAATTACAAGGGGGCATAGGGTTAGGGTGATGAAGTTTATTTTTTTTAAAATGTTTTATTATTTTTTACTTGTGGATCCCACATAATTTGTGGCTTTTAAACAGTCGGGAGAGCACACATCAGGGGAGATGATCGACACTCGGGCACACTAATGTGCATCCCATTCAGTAACATTGATATAAAGAAGCACAAAAGGAAAGTTAAAACAATAGGGTGACATTTCAGAAATTGTAATGAATCAGCAAATAAAATAGAGAACCATTAACCAATCAACTAATAAAAATTTCCAAATACCATATGCATAGATTTTAAGAATGAAAATACCTAGGAAAGTAACAAGTAGAAGCAAGATGAAGAACTAGCATCAAAGAACAAGGAAAAAAAGAGAGAGAGAGAGAGAGAGGAAAAATAGAACATCTCTGTCACCTTATATTTACATGGCTCAAACAGAGAAAGTTGCAAAGATAATTAGATAGCTCAATCAGAAAATCTGGAAGCTCAAAGAAGTCAAAAGTTAAAAACCCATATTCAGAAAGTCCCCAGTTTCTTCTTCATATAGTTTAATCTTACACTACAAACCACGAGTTAAACAACCCACATTCCGATCTAGCTAAGTCGGATGTCAAGAACTGAAGTATAAACATCAACCGTGAGAAAAAGGAAAAAAAAAACTCCCAGCCCTCCAACAACCCATACCCAAAAAAAATCAAAAACAAAAAAGAAAAACAAATTAGAAGCAATCAGCAACTTGGTGGACATTTAAAATTGAAGAAACCCTCCCACAACGAGACGATAATAACAAACTTCAGATATAAGAAAATAAAAATAAAAATAAAAATAAAAAGAGGGGAAAGAAGAAAAAAAAACTCACATAAACTTGGTGCCCATGAATCTGTGAAGATCCTGCAGTGTTTGCGTGAACAGCTCTGGATTCTGAACGACTTCTTCATATTGAGCAGCCGGAGGAGGATAGGGTTTTGGTGGGTCTGAATCTGCGGCCTTGGTGGTACCGTTTGATGATGATATTGGCAATGGAAGAACCCTACTTGTGGTAGTAGAAGTCGTCGGCATCGTAGTAGGTTTTGTAGTGGCTATTCCACTACTATTGCCCGTACTTGTTGCTGCATTTGCCGTTAATGTTGGCTCGCTAGTGGAAGTAGACGACATTTTAGTCGAAACCGTCTCAAAGGTAAAGTCAGTCCACAAAAAAGGAAAAAGGGAAAGTGACTCGGTAAGAATTGTTAGATCAAAAACCCAACCAACCATAAACTAACCACCACTTTGAAATAAATCTGGGGGAGATTGAAACTTATCAGATTCATATATCCTCCTCACCTCATTATTCCCACTGTGTTTAGCGTGATGGTGCTTCTATAAATCTGTGCTTTCCTTAATTTATTTCTGTGGTTAGAGCATAAACCTCCACTCTCACAAGCCAATGCCAAAGATGAAAGACAACAAAGCCAATAGATTGACAGCGAGGGAGACAAAATATATTGCCTTCATAATTGTTATATCTAGATTCCAGGCTTAGAAGACACCCCAATAGTCTTTTTCGGTAAAAAATAATGAATGGTCCCTAGAACCTACAGGGCCTTTTGCACTCTTATGCAAGTTTAGATCCTTTACTTCTTAGGGTTCCATTACACATTATGTGGGGACCCACAGAGGCTTATTGGGTCTTATCACTAATTTATTTTATCAGAATTCAAAGATGGGTCTCCTTCTTAATAGTAAAACTATGAATCCATGCTCCCTGCTCCCCCATGGTTTCCTGACCACAAAAATCAGTGAGTCCCACTGGTGGAAAAAAAAATTTTATTTTTTCTAAAAAGTGTTTTTCACCGTAGGGCCCACTGATGTTTGTGGTCAGGAAGCGTCAGGGGAGCACTTGTGCTCCCCCGTCGGGATCGCTGATCCGAACTCTAAAACTATGAGGGTAACACAAACTTCTATCTGTCATATCAAGATTCGCCTGATGCTTGCGTAATGCTCATGCGTCACACCCAGTCACCCTAATTTTGTTATTAGGTGTTCATTTTGAATTAAATTTTAGGAAAAATAAGGCTTTTACTAGAGAGTTGAAGTGAATTGAAAAGTATAAGAAATCTAGTCAAGAGTTGTATAGAGTCTATAGACTAAAATTGTATGAAAATAATAAGAGTAGACCATAAATCATCCAAGCCAAGTAAGATTCAGATATTTTTACCACAAGTTTGACAAACTCATTCAGTTTGATTGCTTTATGTAGATTTGATAAGTATGAAAAACAACACAAGCGAACCGAGTTGACCTTGAGTGAACCGTTTGATTGAGTAGTTGATAGACCAAAGGATGGACCCTGATTAGGCCGGTTCACTTAATCAAGCCAGATGCATAAATAAAGGAGCCGAATAAGGGAATTCTAAGGTTCGATAGGCACAAAGAGGATCCTACATGTAAGGAAAGTCCCATCCTGAGGAAGTCGGGATCCCAGTATAGGAAGAACTCTTACTTGAATAAAAAGACCGGAACTAGATAGAACGACCCAAATTAAAACCTAGATCTAATGACCCCAAATGAAGCATGCCCACACCATCCGACAATCATTCTCCAACATGTGACATCTATAAATACCTAACCACCAAGGTCGCCCAAGATTAATAGTCCTTATACCTAAATGGTACTTGGTGCTTAAATTTTATAGACATGTTTATATCACCATTGCAAAGTTTGACAAGGGAAGGATTGGAAAGAATGATGAAGGACTCACATCACAAATTCACATGCTTAGGGGTCTGGCTAAATGTGCATGTAAGCATACTTTGTTATGTATATATAACCAATCCAAACTGTAAATGAGACTTTTATCATGGTTCATAAATCTTGTAGAGGAACATCTACATTTACACTAGATTGTGTTCTCATTAGAAATAGAGGTGAGTGCATATATAGTCATATTCAGGTAAAGGTTTACGACCGGTTCGATAACCCATTAAAAAATAGTTTGTGGTCTTTCTTGCTTTGAGAAACAAAAGACAAAATGCCAAAAAGAAGAAAAAAAACCAAAAAAACAAAAACAAAAACAAAACAATATAAAACAAAAAAGGGGTCAAAAACCATTTGCTAAAACTATTTTGTTTGCATCGGGCTAGAATGATGTGTCCTGGCTGGTGTTGTTCAATGTTGAGATTGCACCAAGAGCCAAAGTCCCTATTGTTCAAACAAGTATGTGGATAATATTTTCACTTAGGCTGCGTGTTTGCATGTGGGGGGAAACTGTGGCGGGTGAGTGGGGGGAGGAAGATGGTTTTGGGAAAAACTCGGTGGGTGGGGGAAGGAAAGAGGGTTTTGGAAAAATGGGCCCTGTGGGGGGGGGGGGTGAGGTGGTGGGTCCCCTTTCTTTTCAACTTTCCACATAGATCAAATATGTGCGTTTAAAATGGCTCGGGGTGGCCAAGGTGAACAACACTTTTTGAAACAATTTTTTTCCACCATTGCCACCCCAAGGTTTTGTGGCGAAAGCCATCGACCACTTTGGGATCTCCGACGGGAAGAAGATCCAATTCCAGAATGATCTACATTGTTTTGTCCAATGTTGAGTTTGCCACCGGCCAAGGTGCAATCTCTATTGTTCAAACAAGGATGTGGATAATATTTTCACTTAAGTAAAAAGACCCAAAATTGAACCCAAATTGGACCAAGAACCACTCACATCAATTTAACACAAAAACCAACCACTCTCATTGTTGTGTGTGTGGTGGGTGAGAGAGAGAGATAATCAAAGGAACCCCAGTTGCTGCACCTCAATGCTCTATAGCTTATGTAACGGTAGGCTACTAGAATGCAACGATTGATCTCTAAGTCCATGTTGAACTCGTCATCTTCCAAGCACTCTCCATTGCTCCATTGTTGGTGGATCTCGCTATGATTCAACCTAATTGGTACTTGTTATTGGCATAGACTTACATACTTCAATCGCCATTGTTGATGTTGTTCTTCTCGGTTCAAGAGAAGCTCCTTAAGGTTAAAGTCCCCCTCCCCCTTTCTCTACTGCTACTTGTTCTTCTTCTCAAAGCCATCTCTTCAACAAAGGGACAAGTTCCAACCAATTTTAAGATAAAATTAAACGTCAAGATTCAACATTGTTTTAGTGTATGAACAATGAAATAAAATAAAGGAAAGAGTTTTTGAACCTTTCTGCTAGTGGCAAGCCTGTGAGAGAGGTTTTCAGATTTGTGTGTGAGAGATAATCCAAGTAGAAGTAGTGGAGGAGGAATGATTCTCGGTTTATGGATCTCTGGTTCTGTCCAACTGGGATTTAGTTTCAGTTATTTTCACTCAAGTGAATGGAATCTCCACATATTTATTTAAATGGTCAAGATTATTTAATGCCACCTAGTGGAATCCCAATGCTTGGTGACACATGTAGCACTAGCTAGTAAGCAACATTCTAACAAGATCCACTTTGGTTTTGGTGCCTTTTTCAACATAATTTGAAATTTATAAAAATTTTTGCTTTGAGAAATACTTTATCACAACAACAAATTGTTAGTTGAGTATGTTTTCTCATGGTCACGGAGATTGCCAATGCATTAGGGCTCCTTGGAGGTATCCATGGACATACCGCATTAACAACAAGGGTTGTAAATTGGAACATGCAAGGGATGGGGTACCCCTTGACCCATAGAGCTCTAAAAGAACCTAATCAAATCAGAGAAGCTTGACTTTATTTTCTTGATGGAAACTAGAAACTAGAAACAAGGAGAAGAACTGGAATAAATGGTTGAAATCTCTATAGGTGTCCTTGGCTTATCATGTTGAACCACACATTATAGAAAGGGGACTATCTTTACTCTAGCAGAAGCATATCTTTGTGAATGTCTTAGTGAATATACCTAGAATTATCGATATTTCAATAACAATCATGACGGAAGAGCTAATGTTTATGTCTTTTATATACGGTGACCATATACTGAGCAACTGGAATGCGTTGTGGAAATAGATTGCACACGTGGGAGATGACCGTAGAGGCCTGATGAACACATTTATGTGTGAAATCTTAGGGCATAAAGCATGCATTTTACACACTTAGAGTGGAGCTACCTTGGATTTTATGTTGTTTTTGCAGATTTTAGAACTTTTCAAGATTTAAGCAAATATTTGGAGTTTTTGGTATGAATTATGCAATTTTACACGTCAAGAAGTCTACTCAAATTCTCAAATGCGAAAATGGACCTGATCTGGAGCATGATGGGCTAGAGATGTGATTATGGGCCAACTTCGAAATATTTAAGAGATAAAGAAGGCAAATTTGATCTACGGCTGAGATTATAAATTATCAATTAAATCTACAGAGATATTATTGAGAGAGTCCACATGGAGAAAAGAGTCCTTGTATACTTCAATATCTTATTTCCTATTTGTGATTTGATTAAAATTATATTCAGATAAGGAAGAAGGAAAAATTCTGTTTTTGAATGTCTTTGTTCAATTTCGATCAAGCCCTTCATCGAACGGTCATCCGGTGTCCGATCGAGCTAGTTTTTGGAGGAGAGCTTCACGATTTCTTGATCCTCAAATCCAAAGGTGGAATTGTGCATTTGATCTCTCTAAGCCAATCCGATTAGTACGCCAAAACCCTAATTGGTTAAGTCAGATAGGAACTCCGAGTTTGATACAAATTCTGTCAAGATTCAAATCCCATGTAAACTCTATAAAAGGAGAGCATACTCCATCAAGGGAGAACGTGTTTTAGAGCTTAGTAGAAGCACTCTTTCTTTTCTCTTTAGTTTATTTAGGCTTTCTCTAGTTTTCTTTGATTGCTTTTGTGAGATTCTAATTTTTAGATTGAATGTTTAGATTTAATTCTTTTATATAATGCAAGTTCAAGTTTCAAGATTCGTTTTTCTTTGGGTCTAGCAATTGCAGATCATCTAGATCTAAATCTGGTTGTTAGGGTTGGTTGAGATTCGAATCGTTTGTTCAATTTTTTTTTTATTGTTTGAAATTCAAAGATGCAAGTAAGTAACATCCTTCAATAACCTTCTCTCCCCCTCCATTCTCGCTTCTATCTACCCCTCAATATTCTTGATTTAGGATTTATTTTCAGCATTTATTTATTGTTCTCCCTTCCCCTAGGTCCTAGGTCAAAGATGCCTACAGTCGTGCCTCTCTTTGGTTAAGGTTTCCCTTCTTTTTATTGCTCTGTTATTTACTTTCAGCATTTATTTATTGTTCTCCCTTCCCCTGGGTCATTGATCAGAGATGCCTACAGTCGTGCCTCTCTTTGGTTAAGGTTGCCTTTCTCCTTTTATTACTCTGTTATTTACTTTCAGCATTTATTTATTGTTCTCTCTTCCCCCTGGGTCCTTTATCAGAGATGCCTACAATCGTGCCTCTCTTTGGTTAAGGTTTCCCTTTCCTTTTATTACTTTGATTATTTCTTTTCTGCAATTTCTTTTTCTCTAATATCCATTCCCCCGACCGGTGGACTGTAAGCTACGGCAATGGGTCCACGGTCAAAGTCATTATAATTATATTCCCCTTCCCTAGATCCAGAGCTGACACTTGGATCACTTCCCTTTTATTTTTATTTATTTAGTATTCGCATTTTTTTCTGCATTTATTAATTATGCGTTGGTTATGTTTGCTTTATTTTTAATCTCAATTCGATCGCATAAGATGTATGGATTAGGATCGTTCGTTTAGTTTAATTACGTAATTAACAAATTTGAATCATTGCACTCTCGCATTATCATTAAGAAGTTAATTCTAAAGTGGCATATCTCCTTGAGATTGACCCGTTAGCTACACGATACCATGCGCTTGCATATCTAGATCTGGTTGCTAGGGTTGGTTGAGATCCGAATCGTTTGTTCAAGTTTTTTTTATTATTCGAGATTCAAAGAAGCAAGTAAGTAACATTTGTCAATAATCTTCTCTCCCCACCCCCTCCTTCCCACTTCTATCTACCCCTCCATATTCTTAACTTAGAATTTATTTTTTAGCACTTATTTATTGCTCTCCTTTCCCCCTGGGTCCTTGATGAAAGATGCTTACAGTCGTGCCTCTCTTTGATAAGGTTTTCATTTTCCTTTTATTGCTTTGTTATTTACTTTTGACATTTTTTTTCTCGCATTTATTTATTGTTTTCCTTTCCCCTTGGGTCCTTGATCAAAGATGCTTACAATCATATCTCTCTTTGTTTAAGGTTTCATTTTTCCTTTTATTGCTTTGTTATTTACTATCTGCATTTTTTTCTCTCTAATATCTGTTCCCCGTAGATTGTAACCTACGGAATAGGGTCTATGGTCAAAGTCATCCTAATTATAGTCCCCTTCCCTCAATCCAGAGCTAACACTCGGATCACTTCCATTTTATTTAGTTATTTATTGTTCGCATTTTTTTCCTGCCTTTTATTTATGCATTGGTTATGTTTGTTTTATTTTTTTAGTCTCAATTCGATCGTTTTAGATGTATGTGTTAGGACCACTAATTTAGTTTAATTAATTAATTAAGAATTTTGAATCATTGCACTCTCGCGCTACCATTAAGAGATTAAAAGTGGTATATCTCCCTGAGATCAACCCGTTAGCTACACGATATCGTGCGCTTTCAGTTATTTTTATTTTGCAAACAACATTCATTGGAAGAGTTGCATATGGTAGGGTTGGGCTCATGAGCGCTCAAGACCTGTAACCAACCCGTAAGAGGACATGAGAGCTCCCCCCCCTCCCATCAAACGTGGATGACCAATAGGGTTAAGAGGAGGGGTAGTCTAAGTTGGTCGGTGCCATAGGGGAGATATTTGAACCTAAAACAATGTGATTAAGTCAATGACTTTGCATTGGGCTAGGTATTACTGACACATGGTAGTACTCATGTCAATGGTCGTGGTGAGAGAATGTGGCTCTAATCCCCAAGCTATGGTTGATGAAAGGACTATTATCCCTATACCTTGCTCGTGACACCTAGTTTGGTCGGAGTCATTGGGGTTTGTGTGAGGCTACCCATAGGAGGCTGGTGGCGTACTTTAATGTGTGTCTACCTAGTTAAAGATTTGCATCGATTAGAGTATAGGAGCATCGTTGCATTACATTGTACTTGTACTTCATATTACCATACATTCATTATCTCATGCCTTGATTATATGCATGCATGTATATATTGTTGAATTACTCAATGAGTTCTTTAGAACTCATCCCTACTGAGAATGTTGTTTTTAGATTTTGTTGCAGATCACGATGCCTTGACACTTCAAGATCACAAGATGCCGACTACTGATGCATATGACATACCAAATTATTGGAGTGACAACGTGCACAGTGACACGTGTGCATGTTTGGACTGTTCATACGGAGCTTAGTCTCACACTTAGGAAGACAAAGACCATTAGAGAGATTGAGATGTTTAAATATCATCTTTATCATTTAATTAAGAATACATATAAAATGTAAACCCTGTAAGATTGAACTTATCTTTCATTCCCAGTTTGACTTTCCATATTTAGATATATATTCTATCAGTTTTGATTTTGCTTCTGCACATTTAAGATTCTTTTGAATATTATTTTTGTTACTCATTATTAATTAATTACTGGATTTTATTGTTTTTGCTTATGATTATGCTATTATGTGGATTGGTTTGGTGATTGCATGTGAACTTGATCTTGTGACTGTAGATCACTCCCTTGAGTATTTGGGTGGATCCTATACTGGCTGAGCAAATGTGACAGAAAACCTAGAGGTGGCTGAGCAGTTCAAGCCCATCAAGGGGGGTTATTGGTGAAATTAATCTCTAAATATTTTTCTACATGGTAGCAAATTTTTTTAGACAAAGTAGTCTTTCCTTTCCAATCAACCTTTATCCCTCTAGATTGATTTTAGATATTGTTTTCCTTGCTCACGAGGTCTTTCACTAAATCAAGAGAAGGAAGAAGGGGAAGAAGAAATTCCTTACTCTCAAACTCGAAATAAAAAAAGCTTATAATCATATTGAGTGGGCGCATGTAGAAGCTATTCTTCTGAGTTGGGCTTTTCCGCTAGAGGGGTTTCTATGGTCATGAGTTGCATCACATCATTGTCATATAGATTTCTTCTAAATGGCAACATAAGCAAGGAGATTATACCCACGAGAGGTACTATCACCAACTCTATTCATTTTATGTGCCCAAGGGTTGAGTGCACTTATTAAAGAGGCTGATGAGGCTCATTTGATTCTAAGAATCAAAGTCAAGAGTAGGGCTCCATCCCTCTCATACCTCCTCTTCACAAATGATTGACTTCTTTTCTTGAGGTGAATTTAGATGTTGTATGTAACCTCAAAGCTTGTTTGGATTTACATTGCAAGGTTAGTGGACAAGCATCAACTTAAAGAAGTCCAATCTCCTTTTTAGTCCTACTACACACATCAAGTTCATGAGATGGTTCTCCAAAGTATTTGAAAGTTTTTTCCACTAAAGGTCCCATAAGATATCTTGGACTCCATTTGACATTAGTGTCTCAAAAGCACAAGCTTTTAAGGATGTGCTGACTTGGGTCACTCAAAAGCTAGAGGGATGAAGGTCCGTTTGCTCTCCCATGTTGGTAAGGACACTTTGCTTCAATCTCTAGTGTTTGCCTTACCACAGTATGTTGGATCAACTTTCAAACTATCTAAATCACTACATGATCATATTAAAAGGTTGTCAGCTAATTTCTTTTGGGGAGTAGGGGATAAGAGCAAAACCCATTGGGTCTCTTGGAGCACACTTGTAGATAAAAAAGCAAAGAGGTTCTGGGTTATAAGGACTCATACCTTCAAAACTCAATATTATTGACTAAGGCAACTACTCGGATATGGCATAACCAAACTCTATGGGGCTCGCTTTTTTAAAAGTTGCGGACTTTACTCATTTACCTTTCTAGATGCCACATCTACACAAGGAAACTCACGGACGCGAAAAGGATTGATTGTCGAGAAGAACCATCTCCAAAAACATCTAATTTGGTGTGCAGAATCAGGACAAATGGTTGATACATGGAATAGTTGATGGATTCCTTCAAGCCCAACATACATGGTGCAATACCCACAACCTAAAAGTTGTACTCTTCGATGGGTAGCTCAATTAATTGTATCTTGAATCTTGAAAGTGGAAGGGGGATTTAAATAGGGAGGTATTTCACCCCCCGATGCTGCAGCTATTATAAAGATTCCCCTATGACTATTCTGTCACACCTCACCCGACAGTATCAGATCCACCCCACTAACCCGTGGGTGTATCTACAGCCACAAGATCTCAGTTATACTATTAGTTATAAATAAGACACAATTCCATAATCAAGAGCAAGAAAATCAATTCGTTAACTAATAAAAGAATAAAGGTTCCAAAATTCCAAAATGATGGCAAAAGAGTATATAGAATAAAAATGTACGAGCAGGAAGCAAAATAAAAACTGTCTCATCATTGTTTACAATTCTTTTTCATCATTTTAAGGGTTTTCTCTTCAAATTTCTCTATGAAAGGGGTCATAAGACCCTCCTTTGTCCATTTATTCCAACGGGGAACAAGTAGAGCTCTATTCCCATCAATGGGTGCCATAAAAACACTCCATGCATCCATAGATAGCTTCATGCTCATCGTAACTAGCACTCACTAGCGTCTCTACTATTTCTTTAGTGGGGGTTCTCCTATAAATATGGGATTTCTTCTGTTCCTGCATAACCATCTGAAGAAAACATAAAATCCACAAGGAATGAGTTTTAAAGAACTCAATAAGACAACAATCACATTAATATACCTTGATCACATAGAATTAAATAAATGAATAATGGAATTATATGTTATGAATGCATATAAGAAATCTAACTATGCGAGTCTCTATTTAGGCAAACATGCATTAAGATATACACCAGCCCTCCTTTGGGTAGGTCTCATCACTCTGATCCCTTAAGGACTGGCTACCTCTATTGGGATCCCGAGTAAGGGGTACGGTCCACATCGTCAACCATGGCTGGGGTATAGGTCCACACTCTCTCATTGCTACTATGAAATCCCTTAAAATCACATCCCAATAACCCATCATTTCAAGTCTGTGAACTTGGAGTTCAAATAGAAGATAACTCTAAACCATTCGAGCTGAGTCCAAGAGTTTAGAAATCGAATCTATGGAGTTGGATGAACTAGAAGAAGATCCGGCCACTTCTTTGACTTCAAGAGGAGAGAGAAAGTTAGTCCGAAATGCATAAGAAGGAGATTTTGGCATGCACAAAAAATATGCTAGATGACTCAAATGCCAAGGTAAATTATACCATTGATTGGAAAATGTTTCGAAGTACCTACCCTCCGAAGCCTTTCGAAATTGGCTTTCCCAACTGATAGTTATGGGGGTGGTTGATTGGGGCAGCATGTCAGTTTGACTGACCACCCCCACTCAGAAAAAGGGTAATTTCAGGAATTTGGGTCAAGAAACCCTATTTTATGTTTTTCTCACCTTATAAACGAATTGTTTATGCTATAGGGAGACTTAGAACATGGGAGAGAAAAAGAGCTTGAAGTTTTGAAGAATTTGTTCTCATTTGACAGTGTCGAAGGGCAGATCTTGGAGATTGTCGCACGAGAAGGTAATGAAACTATAAGGGGCAATCTGGGTAGTTTACATGTATTATTGGTTTGGTTGAACCGGCTGGTTCACTTGCTTGTATATGGGGCTTTTGGGCTGGTTCAATTCATTCGTATGCAATACACGATTGGGGTTTTCTGATTTGGGGAAAACACGAGCTCTGGCGATTTTGGCTATGGCGATGGTTCCTCTTTGTTCATCTTTGATCTTCATTCTTGGATGATCTTTGAGGTGCTCTAAAGAGAAAGTGCTCGGCGAAGGAAGGAGAACACTCAATGGCTTTCTTGAGGGTGATTCAGTGAAGATTGGATTATCTCTTGTTGATTGAATCTCCTTTTGTAATCTGTTCTTTGAGGATATTCTAAAGGGCTTTTGTTCAGCACGGTGAGAAGGAGACTCGATGGAGGTTTGAGCACCAATGGTTGCCATATACGGTTACTCCTGTACTTTCTTTTTCCCTTGACTTCTGTAATCGTTTCCATTATAGTGGATCAGATTTTATCTAGAGTCCCGGAGATGTAGGTTCGAAATAACTAAACTCCGTAATCAATCTCTCTTGCCTTTTTCTTGCTTAGATTGATTTCAATTAGGTAAATCTCAAACGATTGTATGGGTTAGGGTTAACAGATTATGTTTTTCTTATTTCAATTTGCTAAATTAAATAGGAGAATCATCATATGCAATTACAGATAAGTAAATTGATTAAGGGAATCAAAACCGGAGATATCAAATTGGCATCGAGCCCTGTGTTAGTCTGTGTTTCGATGGTGTTAGGTGATTCGGTGGAACCAAATTAGGGTTTTCTTATGAACTTTATTTAATTTGTTTCATATGATCTCATAGATATTATAGATTGCATTATTAATCATCTTGATCTGAAAATTGCTTCTGCTGGTTACCATTCAGTTCTTCTGATAATTTTTTTTATGATCAATTGGTTAGTTTCTGCTGATAATGTCGGCGAGATTCACCGGTCGCTAGGTTTGCCAAGGAGCGAACAGGAGAATTTTGCCGAAATGCCGCACCTTGCCATTAGGATAGAAGACAAAGACAAAAGGGTCGAGTTAGATATATGTAAATATAAAGATGTAATATTAGTATATTGTTTATGTGGAAATATTAGGTATTCATATAAATAGATAAAACTTGCTCTTGAAATCATAATCAATATTAGTAGGTATTTTATCACAATAACAAAAGATAGAGAGAAGATGAAGAACAATAACCCTTTTGCAAAAATAAGGCCTAGGGTTTCACTAAAGATATAGAAGATGAAAATAAACTTTAGTTACCAGAGATAGAGGCAATAAAGAACCGAACGGTCCCTATCATTAGGGTTGAAGAAGCAACAGATGGAAGAGCTCTACCTCTACCTCTACCTGTTCTTCTGAAAATTGTTTCAGCAAGATTTCGACCCCCCATTTTGAAGGGTATTTTAGGTTATTTTGGGCCCAAATTTGGTGTCTAGCCTAATTTGATGTCAATAAACACACTGAGACTTGGTAAATTTGAATTATTTTATTCTTTCCATGCAAATTCTTCTCTCTAGCCACATTTGACACATTACCTTCTGAGGCCTAAATCATTGGGACATAATTCAAAAATTGTTTGTTGACCTTGAAGATTCCACCACAAAATCCATTCATAATTTAAATTGTTTCCATAAAGTTTTTCATTCATGTACTCCTCCCTAACCACATTTGATACATTGTCTTTTGAGGCCTAAATCATTGGAATATAATTGATAAGATTGTCCCTTGATCTTGAAGACTTTGCTACAAAATGTCTTTCTAATTTAAATTATTTTCATAAATTATTCTATCTAGATTCTCTTCCGTAACCACATTTGACACATTAATTTTTGAGGTTTAATCATTGTGACAGAATTGGTAAGATTGTCTATTAACCTTAAAGATTCCGCTACATAATCGTGAGAAAAAATCGCCTAAAACTACTAAAAATTGCCAAAGTATCGCTAGAAATTTAGATATCTAGGATATATCAGTCAATTTATCCCGAGATTGTCGATATCTCGGCTATATATGGTATGTCTTGGTTTCACTTAAAAAATTTTTGCTAGCTAACACAACACTGAAATTTGGCCAATTGCTTTTCCATGTCTAATGGTCTTCTCAGGCAGAATGACTTTATTGTCCTCCCGCTGCCATGTACCCTATTACAATGTCTCTTTTCTCTTTTTGCCCAATAACGTAATATAATGTCAACACTCCATTTCTATTTCTATCTATTGACAGGAAAAAGAAAGTTTGTCTTTTCTTTTTTAAAATCCTGATAGATAGAAAAAGAAAGTTTGTCAATACTTCACAGTCTTCCCTGATGTACTCCATGTGAAGCCTGTTCAAATTATTGCTTCTAACATAAATAGTAGCAATAGTAATCTTGAATTTATTCCTAATTTTCTATAAATTCCTAATTTTCTAATGAATTGTTCACCCCTCCCACTGGGTGCAATTAGGTTACAATGAGTAGTCTCTCAGGATATACAAGAAAACCCAATAGTATATTGTTATCAAAATTCGTCATGCACTAACAAATTTGATCGTATAGTATTTATAAAGAAACATTAGCTTGTTTTGTGAATCAAGGGGTACCCATTAGTCAGAAAGGTACCTATTTTGAAAGATTCAGACTCTATAGAGATAGATATCTCTTTGTATAGACACCTCCATAGACAGATATATTTGAACCATTGGATTGTTTGGCTCATTATCTAATGGTTTATATCAATCTTGTGTATAGATAAGAATCTATCTTTATAATGTTAAATTATTAATGCAAATCTAACCATTGGATCTTCTTTAGTTTTGACAGACCTATCTCCATTACCCTAATCGACTATTGATTAAAATAAATGGTCCATATCAAATCTTGTTTGAAATGATGCAAGTCTACTTAGTACCAAGTGTGCGCACCTAAACTGCCACGCCACACGTGCGAACTTGGACAGTAAACTGTCATCGCTTGTACACTACACATGCAATGATATATCCTATTATCATAAACTGAGATTAATAAAAAGTACTTATTAATTAACTTGGAATCCTACTCATCAGTTTCCAATGTAGGAGTAAACATAAATACTTTCTTAATATATAAATAAATGACACTTTATCTAATTAAATCCAAGAAATATACATCGATTATATTTAAAATATTACAACAAAACCCTTTCATAATACGGTAGAACTCTTTCATTTTTTACTTCTTCAACCATAATGATAGCACCGTCCGTTTTTTCATTGTCTATATTTGGTAACCAAAGTCTTTTTCATATTCTCTATCTCCGATGAAACCCAAAACTTTATTTTTACAAAAGGGATCCTTGTTCTTTATCTTATCCATCTCCAATTACTTAGTTATGACTCCAAGTACAAGTTTTATATATACATATCAATACCAAAAATTTCCACATAATCAATACATAATTATTTATTACAATTATTATCTATTAAATGTACAGATATGGGGCTTGACACTTTTGTCTGTTTCTTCTATGCTTATGGGCTTCTAAAAGGGAATGATCGTGTTGTCCACCTCCCATGCATCCTATTATTAGGGGTGTCAATTTGCAACTGAACTGTCAAAACGTAACCAAACTGGCTCATTATAGTCTGAACCAGCCCAAACCGAATTTTAATGCACTATGTTTGGGTTGAGAGAGCCAAAGCATGAACTGTTTGGGCTGGTTCAAGCCAGCCTTTGTGCGGCCTATTAGTTCTATTAATAATATAATTTTGAAGATGTTTTAGTGGACTAATTCTATTAAGTTAGTTATTATTTGTTTTTTGAGGGGTTTTAGTTTTCTATTAAGATATAGTTTTAGAGATAAAGTTTTAGATTCAATAGCATCTACATTTATGAAACATCCATAGGTTCAAAGTTCTCTAATATATTTCAAGTTTAGCTTACACCGAGTGTCATTAAAATACCTTTTGCTTCAAATGCTTTTTATCATCTGTTCAAAATAACACTATTTTGCAATGGTTTCAAAACCATCCCAATCCAAATCAAAATCGTTAGGAACCCAAACTCAAAACATCACTAAATTGAAACTGTTATTTTACAAATGGGTTGTGTTTGGACTTGGTACTTTTTAGCTTGAAACCATTAAACACAAATCGTTTGACACCCTTACTTATTATAATGCCGACATTCTATTTTTATTTATTTATTATTTTTTTTTAAGAAACATTTTAATTCTATCCATTGACAAGAGAAAGAAAATTTGTCAATACTTCACTGATGAATTCCATGTGAAGCCTGTTCAAATTATTGCCCATGAGATAAATAGCAGAAATAGTAATCATAGAGACATAAATGAATCAGACACAAGTACGTCAAGTCGTCAATGGAAGAACCGAAGAAGTATACAGAACAATCACTGGCGTCTTTTTCTTTTGTTATTGATTAGCTGGAAATTAAGCTATACAACACAAGCTCGATCCTCTCCAAAATTCCTATTTTGAAATTTAAATCTTTGCAAAGTTGCAATCAATTAAGTTGGACTGGTCGTCTGGTTCAGTTCCCACTGTGGAAAACAATAATTAACTGAGCAAGGTCTGAAGAGATGGCTCTGCTATTATGAATCTCTTTCTGATTGGTTTTACCGTGTTTTGTACCAAATGAAGTATAAATTTGGAGAGAGACAAGGGCTTTTGCAAGCGTAGCGTTTCTCTCTGAATCTATCTGACCAGTCTTTGAATTGGTTTCTGTGACAGACAACCTGTGACCAAAAGGGTGTTGAGTTAGAAAATTATTTGAAAATCCAACCCATGTTAGCAAAAGAATTTCGAATGGCTCAAACGGCACAAATAAAACAAAAAGTAGCAGGAACCCATTTGAATCTGACCTCGACCCTCTCCTTCTCCTCCGTTAAACACTGGCATCGATGTCACAATATTTTATCTTCTTATACAGATCAAGCCCATGCATCAGATTCCCTTTTCTGAGTTTTTCTCTCGAAATTTACATCTTTCTTTATTCTGAGTCCTTTTTATATACTTCAGGAGAGAGAGAGAGAATAGCTGTTGTACTTGTGAGTTTGCAGAAGAAGCTCTCCTTCGCTGTTCTTCTGATACAGTTTCAACTTTGACTGAAATACAAGATACTCAGGTAAGGTTATCGAATCTGAGTTGCTCTCCTTTTTAGTTTAATCATGATGGGTTCTTTCTCTGATGCATTAGATTCTTGATTCACTACAGTTTTTCTTATGCTCTGGTGCATTTGTTATCCTTTCTGTCTACGTCAAGTATTAATGGGTTCTTCACTAACCGGATGAACTGCAACTGGGCAACGATGGCGAGCCCATATCACCTTCCAGTCTTTTACTTCTTCCACAACATATCGGATTAAGGATTGAAATGCGCTGTTATCCGGTGAAGTTTATCTCATTTCTTCATTAATATTTCGAAAATCCTTTAGATGGATACAACAAAAGTACCATCTGAATCTTCTCAGGAATTTTTCTTGGCGTCGGAGGAAGACCCTTCTGCTTCTGCTTCTGGTGGACCAGCTAAGCCTCTGACCATCAAGATAGCAAGTTCCGGCAGCGATGAACGGGGTAATAAATCTTTCCCTGCTTCTCCCTCAGATTTGATTCCGCAACCCCTGAAGAGTTCAATTGAATCATCACCCTATGATTCTCCTCTCGTCTCTCCACCCTCTTCTGCCTTCGTTTCGGCTCTGCAATCGCCTTACATAT
Source organism: Hakea prostrata (assembly GCF_041222555.1). Taxonomy (NCBI): domain Eukaryota; kingdom Viridiplantae; phylum Streptophyta; class Magnoliopsida; order Proteales; family Proteaceae; genus Hakea; species Hakea prostrata. The sequence continues at coordinate 2,166,834 of NC_142610.1, read as the reverse complement.
CTCCAAGGGCTTTGCTCTCTCCATCTCCAGAGAACCCAACTCCGGTAATGCATCCATCCCCACCGGTCTCCTACTGTGGTTCCCTTTCTGATGATATTCCCAGCACTTCCTATACACCTCCACCAGAAAGATTCGATTTTTCCGATGATCCAACCGACCAGAAGCTCAAAATTTTCGCCTCTGTTCCGGTTCCTGAAACAGCTCCTCCTCGAATCTCATTCTCCTTTCCCGTGCCTCGTATATCATTTGCTAAAAGCTCTGTTTCTCCATCCTCCAATGCAAAACTAAGGAGCTGTGATGTTTACATAGGCTTCCATGGCCACGATTCTAATCTCTCACGCTTCTGTAAGTGGCTTAAATCGGAGCTTGAGCTCCAAGGAATTGCTTCCTTTGTTGCTGACAGAGCCAAGTACGCTGATAATCAGAGCCACGATATCGCTGATAGAATTATCTGCTCTGCAACCCTTGGTGTAGTGATTGTCACTGCTTCAAGCCTTATCAATCATCTGACCATCGAGGAGATTAGATTCTTCGGCCAAAAGAAAAACCTGATACCCGTGATGTTTCAAACGGACCCTGCAGAGATCATGGGTCTTCTCCATCGCACTTCTGATGCCAAGGACTGTAAAGATGTAATTGACAGCTTGATGAAGTCTCATGAACACAAGCTGGAAGCCAATGAGAATAACTGGAGAACTTGTATATCTACAGCTTCTGGAGTTATAAGGACTAAGCTTGGAAGGAAGAGTATTGCTGAGAGGGAGGTCCAAGGTTTTGAAGAGCTACAATTCCCAAGAAACAGACTATTTGTGGGAAGAGAGAAGGAGCTGATGGATATTGAAGCTGCCTTCTTTGGATGTGGAGATTGTCTAGAGCATGAGCCTTCGGTGGCCAAAGGAGGGCGTGAGGGGATTCCAGAAGGGTTTGGGGATGATGAGACCGACATAACGAAAACAAAAAGGGGAAGATATATTAATTTGGAGATGAGAAAGTGTAGGGAGCCTACTTTAGAGGCTTGGATTGAGCCGGGAATTGGAAGGAGCCCCTCAAAGAGGTCGAAACAGAAGAAATCAAGGGGTGCCAATAAGAGTCTCTGTAATGTGATGTGCATAAATGGGGTTTCAGGTGTTGGAAAGACAGAGCTTGCACTTGAATTTGCTTACAGGTATTCACAGCGATACAAGATGGTTCTATGGGTAGGTGGAGAATCTCGGTGTTTTAGGCAGAATATTTTGAACTTGTCCCTAAATTTGGGTTTAGATGTGAGTGCAGAACCAGACAGAGAACGGGGTAAGATCCGAAGCTTTGAGGAGCAAGAGTTTGATGCATTCCAAAGAGTAAAGAGAGAGTTGTTTAGGGACATGCCATACTTGCTGATCATTGATAATCTTGAGTCTGAGAATGAATGGTGGGAAGGGAAGGATCTACATGACTTGATACCCAGGAATACTGGAGCATCCCATGTTATCATCACAACCCGGCTATCTAAGGTGATGAATTTTGATCCGTTGCAGCTTCAACCATTGCCTTTGCCTGATGCAATGTCTCTTATCACAGGGAATAGGAAGAAGGATTTCCCAACTAACGAAATTGAGTATGTAGGCAAATTCATTGAGAGACTGGGGAGTTCAAGCTATGGACTGTGGTTAATTGGGTCAATGCTCTCTGAGCTTTCAATTTGTCCGTCTGCTCTCTTTGAAGCTGTGGACCATTTCTCACTGGATGAAGGTTCTTCAAGTTCACTATGTGCAGTAGATGAGCAATTCTATAAGAATAACCTTTTCCTGATGAAAGTGATGGCATTTTGCTTGGCTGTCTTAGACGAGGCCAATGGGGAAAGAAACCTCCTTGCCTCAAGAATGCTCCTTGCTGGTGCTTGGTTTGCCCCCGCTCCTATTCCAGTCAGTCTACTTGCTGCGGCAGCCAAGAAGATACCTGTCACTGGAAATGGGTTCCAGCAGTGGAAAAGACGTCTCAGATCAGGGTTCTGTTCCTTGTCTAGCTGCTATTTGGTACCTCAAACTCGAAGGAGTGAAGTGGATTCAGCTCTTTTTCTGGTTAAACTAGGCCTAGCAAGAAGGACAAATAGGCAGCCTGGTTGTTGTATCCAATTTCATCCAACCACCCAAATTTTTGCAAGAAGAAAAGGAGGCATACCTGCTGCCAAGGCCACAGTTCAAGGTGTAAGAAAGATTGGGAACCCAGCGCTGCACTCTGACCACCTTTGGGCTTCTGCATTTCTGGTCTTCGGGTTTAAATCTGAGCCCCCACTAGTCCAAATGAAAGCAATGGATATGGTCCTATTCATCAAGAAGACAGCTCTACCTCTAGCAATCCGGACTTTTATGACATTCTCACGGTGCAATTCTGCACTGGAGCTCCTGAAGGTCTGCACGAATGTCCTTGAAGAGGTTGAGAAGTCCTTTGTGTCTCAAATACAGGACCGGTGCCATGGTTCGCTCTGTTTAAAAAAATTACAGTCTAACCAGCAGGTGGATGAGTATGTTTGGCAGGATGTGACGTTATTGAAGGCTACATTGCTTGAAACAAGAGCTAAGTTGCTATTGAGAGGAGGGCATTTTTATAGCGGTGAAGAGCTCTGCAGGACTTGTATTAGTATCAGGACTGTGATGCTTGGCCACAATCATGCCCTAACCTTGGCAGCTCAGGAGACTCTGGCCAACTTGGTAAGGTCTAGGAGTAAAATATAAAACTCTCTTTCTAAGGAGTTAATTTTTTCTGGAGTAGGGAAGAGGGGGAGGGGGAGGATAGGCATAAGTTAAAATCTTCACTAATGTTGGCTTCAAACTAGTTTGGTATTGGAAACAGTTCACATCATCTTCATCAGTACTTCCACTGTATATTTTGTTCTCCTCAACCCGCTTCTTGACTCGTTTGAATTTTGAAGTTCCTCATAAAACTCATTTGGATGAACCTCAACATCTTGTTTGGGTTCTTGACATGGGAGAGTGAGTTCAGTTCTTGTTTTCTTAGAAGAGAAAGGTTTGGGTTGATGGGCTGGAAATTCATGCGAAATGAGCTGTTTTTTATGATGAAAGTTAAAACAGTTATAAGCTGGAACCCCATTTATGTCATCTCTGTAATTAATATTTTTGCTTCGATCCAGCTTTAAAACCAGTTTTCTTTTTGTTTGTGTTGGTGAAGTCTGATTTTGTGAAGAGGGGATGTTGGATGAAGGATTTATTCCTAATATTGCTACCTATAACAAGCACTACTGGATGGGCTTTCTGATGGAAAGGGATTTGTTTGTCAGAAAGGAACTTCAGGGGTAGGTGAACAGGGAAAAAGAATTTGTAGTTCTACAGCAAAAAAAGAACCAAAATCAGTTAAAGTTGAATCATGAAACTAGAAAGGTTACTCCTAGACTGTATCATGAAACTAGAAATAGAGAATAATATCATCAAGGCCAGGCTTTAATTGGAGTTGGCAAAAAAAGTTCCCAGTTAGTGAAATCAGACAGAACCAAAGTCGGTTAAAGTTGAAGCACTTGAGCTTGCTGAATTCCATGATAGATGGCAAGAGACAAAAGGTGCATCTTGTTAGAAAACCTGCAAATGTATATATGATTTTCTGTATGATTTACACTATATTAGAAAGAGTGAGTTGGTATATGGTTTTAAATTTGAGCACAGATCCTGCAAAAATTCTGCCAAACTGAAATGGAGGCTTTGTGGAACAAACTGAAAAAACAAAACCTGTTGATACAGAGTATTAGTGTTAGTGCAGAGGGGAATATTACATATACAGCCGGCGGCAAGGGTTGAACCCTCAATCTTTCCACTGAGAAGTCAAGTTCTTAATCATTCTACTAACCCTTCATTAGCTAGTTTTAACTAGACCTTTCTTGTGAATCATAACCTTAAAAAATGCCAAATTTCATAAATACCATTTTTTAAAATTAATTCACCTATACCCATACCTAATTTTTGAAAAACAGATTCTGTCAAAAGTATTAACTAAATGCCAAATGAGAGACGGTTGAATTCAAGATTGTTATCGTCCAAGAATCATTCTGTTTTTTCTTTTATTTTCAATTTTTTTTGTATGTTTGTAGAAAGGAAAACAAGAAAAGGAGCTCAGAAACTCTTTGAATGCTTGAGGCTCAGTAGCTTTTGAAAAAAGAAGAAGAATACTTGACACACAAATACACAAATACACAATTGAGTTAAGCAGAGTCAGTAAATATTCTGTTATCATCTTCCAAATCGAGAAAGAAAGAAAAAAACAAAACAAAACAAACCAACAAAAAAGGAAATCCTTCCAATTGGAAGAAGTTGAGAATGCAGTCAGGCAAATAGTTCCATTAATACATCATATCCTTTGTTTCTCGGCCTTGAATTTGAGTTGTTCTTTCCCAGAGCGTCAGCAAGCATACGATCTCAATTAGAATTTGAAATGAAAAAGCAAACCCAAGAAGCAGAAGAATCCAGGCTCGGATAAATTACCAAAGATCAAACCAATAACAGAGGGAGGAGAAAGAAGCATGGAATTCCTTGTCATAAGCCATGATGATTTGATATTCATGTCAAACCCTAGAACTGGAAGATCCGATCAAACCCTTAGAGGCTGCTTCACCTTCATCCATAAACAACCCATCAGAATTCCTCAAAACTCCGTGAATGGCAGATAGCAATAGCCCAGTGCAAAGGCCGTAAATTATATTCTGGAGGATTCCCGTGAAGAAAACGGCAGATACCGATAACAAGATTAGACCCAGCAGGAGCGTGCGATCGCTCAGGTGATAACCCCACAAGATGACAGGATCTTCACGGAAGACAGAGAAGATAAGCCATAAGGCGAAAATCGCAAGAACAAAAAGCAGGTTAAAGGGTTTGGTCAAGAGGAACAGAGCAGAACAGACGAAGATGACGATGGCATAATTCAATCGAAAATAATCAGCATTTTTCCGAAGTCGATCTCTGGCAGTTGACAACGACTGGGGCATCTCGAAAACGCCCTCTGCAACGAATTCATTCCATGGCCGACGCCGAGAAAGAAAAGCCGATAGGTTGAATATTGATCGAGATATGACGTCATTGCCGGAAATTGGGATTGTTGTGTAGGTTGGAGCGTTGGGATCGCCACCACTTGGTGTTGGTGTCTTGCTTGCCTGATGATAACTTCGATCTTGAGATTGCATTTTGCATTCGTCTCCTTGTTCTTCTTCTTCTCTCTCCCTCGCTCTCACCTTCTCAACTCTGTGTTTTCCTGAGTTTCCGGTCCCTAATAAGGGACTTGTAAGAAAATGAATTATTCAGAAATGAATATATAAGGGTTTGGAGCGCCGATTCCGGTCCATTTTTTTTCGATTACCGTCCACTCTGGCCGATTCACATCCGATCCTGCTTTTAGGTCTCCGTTTTCTTGATGCCGTAAACTCAAATCGACATTCTGGTTCTTGGGATTTTTTTGTTTCTTTCTTAATGATTGGCGATTTCTATTAGAAATAAAGTCAATGAAAAGCAAAGCATAGAAATAGTTCACCGGCGAGCGGAGGCTATCAACGTCTCACGTTCAAAACAGTGACGACGAGATCATAATCATGCATTCATGCGGAATACATTCATGATTCATGCCACCTTATAGTAAAGGTGGTGGTATGGGGTCGGGATTTTGATATTGACTGTTCATTTTGTAGAAGTTATTTCCAAGGAAAGAAATTTCGGATCGCGAGGTATCGCGATATTTCGTGATATTTCGGAATAAATATATTTTTTATTTTTTTTGTGTGTGATTTTTATACTATTTCTTGCACTTTTTAGGCGATTTTCTCGCGATTGTATTACAATCTTACCAATTTTATCACAATGATTCAAGACTCAATAGTTAATGTATTAAATGTAATTTGGAAGAAAATCTATATAGAAAAACTTTTTATAGCAAATCATAAGATTAATGGCAATCTTACAACTATATTCTGTGATCTAGTTCTCAAAGTTAACATTCTGGGGTTATCTAATGTAATAATTTATGAAACAATTTACATTTAAGATATTTTGTAATCTCATTAATCTTTCCAACAATGCCATGATTTAGGCTGGAAGGTAACACATTAAATGTGTGGCGGAGATTTAAATGGAAATATTTATTAAGAAATAATTTAAATTATCAAAGTCAACATGCCAAATGTGATTAGGGAAGAGTGTATACATGAAATAATTTATGAAACAATTTAAATTATTAATGAATCTTATAAAGAATCTTAAGAGTGATTTGATAATCGTTCCAATTATGTCCTAATGATGTGGCCTCATAAGGTAATATATTAAATGTGACTAGGTAAGAGAATTTAAATGGAATTTTTTAGAATAATTCAAATTTACTATTTATCTTTATACAAATTTAATTTAAATATTAAATTTGCAATTTTATTTAAACCTATCCATAATTTTGAATTTTTTAATCAGGCGGGCCCAAACGTCCTTGGTTATTTCTACATTTGTTTCTATTCTTATTTTGATCTCAATCATAGGCTGGGTGGTTAGGTATGGATTCACATTCTCTGTGGTTCATTTCCTTACAATTCTCAGTAATTCCTTCATAAGATTGTGCCATGTGGCATTTAATAATTCAATGATTATCTAATTTAATTTAAATTAAATTTAAATTTTATTTAAACTTACCCATAATTTTTTTTTTTTTGGTACACCTACCCATAAATTTGAATTTTATTTAAATTCTAGTTTGTTGGGTAACCTTTGGATTACTGAAATGCCACATGGCACAATCCTATGAGGGAACTACAAGGAATTGTAAAGAAAGGAATTACAGAGGATGTGAATCCGGATAGATACACAGGTCAATTCAACCTTATCAAATGAGAGAAGCATTATCAAGACAACGAGGTCTTGATTTTTTGAGTGAAAAGAAAACCATTTTTTCACGTAAGTCTTGGTAACAAAAGTTGGTTATTAAATTAAGGCAACAACAAAAAAAAAAAAAAAAAAAAAAAAAAAAAAAAAGAAAAGAGGAGGAAGAAGAAGAAGAAAAAAAAAGAAAGAAAGAAGCAAACCAGAAAAGGTTGTCTTTTATTAGCACGTAATTTGCAAATTATCATTTTTTGGAAAAACTTTTAAAATTATTATATTATAATTTTTAAAATTATTATATTATAATTTTTAAAAAACCTAATTTTCATTTAGACCCTGTGAAGTTTAATTCAAGTCACTTTTAATCCAAAAAGAATTATAATTAGGCTTTTTGTGGTATCTAAAAAGCCTAATTAATGACATATATATTGTTTTTATGGCTAAAATACTCTTGTTACATTTTTTATTTTTATTTTTAATTTACTTAGGGCATGTTTGGTTATATGAATTTAGAGATTTCAAATCTCTAGTATATACGAGTTTGGTTGTGAAAATTTCTGGATTCATGGAATTTAGAGATTCATCTTTTTACACTAAAAACGTGAATCTGTAGATTTATGAGTATGAAGTAAAATCTAGAGTTTCATCACTATTATAAAAATACTAAACAATTTTGTATTCACAAAAATTAAGGATGAATCCACAGATTTCATCTACATGTTCATTAACCAAACAAGTTAATTTTATGAATTATGACTCCATAGATTCGAAATCTATAGCTTTGAAATTTCTATATATTTGAAATCTTCAGACTCATGTAACCAAATAGGCCCTTAGAATCTTGAACAATGGTATACAATCATTTAGAAATTAATCCAATAGTGTACAACAAAAACATGAGTATGAGTATAAATATAGTTTTTCTTTTATTTTAGAGTCTGGTTACTAGTGGCTCCCTTAGATGGGAGGTGCAAGTGAAAGCACCTCCCTTAATGCAAACATTACTAGTGGGTTACGTCAAAATTACTAATTTAGTTACACTTAACACACTTTACTTAGATTCCGTTAAGTCCCAGAATAAAATGATTAAAATATCCTCCAATACCAACTTACTAAACTACCCTCCCATAGACCCATACCTAACCCTTAGATGGCCTTCCTACACCTTGCTTGCTGGAAACCACCTGCCACCACTAGCCCCATGCTGGAGAAGGGAGTAGCAATGGAGCGACACAACCATGGGTATGCATGTTAGCCAAAAAAGTCCATTGGTAAGTGGTTTTTAATACAGGATTTTAACTCTCCATACATTAATACCTTATGTTTTGCTTTGTATCTCATTTCCATAAATCTATAGTGAGAAATAACATTCTCGAGTGTTGCATCCAAACCATCTATTATGGCCCCCAAGTGATGCAGATTCCCCCATAGCTCTATCAACAATGCTCCAAGTAAGATCACCCTCAGGATAGACTAAATCATCAGGGTAATTAACCATGCACTCAATGTTTTAGTCAAGCTCATCAAGGAGTAGTGGATCATAATTTCTATTCTGTAATCGCCTTTCATTGAACCTTTCTTGAAGACGACGATTGTATTGAAAAAAACTAGATCATTTAACCGCTCATGTTCCAGCCTATTCCTCTTCTTTGTGTGAATCTTAATTCATAAGCAATTGAAAAAATTCCAAGTCATTCTTCCAAAATTTAAACTTAAAGGTATTTTAAATACTTAAATCACTTAATACTTACAAACTCAAATGTGCTTCAACAATTCCGTTTACAACCAGAGGAGGAACAACAAAGGCCTAGTATCCTCCGTGCAATCCTTGTAAGCTCAAAAGCATTTCCTCCGTGTATCCCACCATGTAACTATAGTATAAAAAATAAGAAGAAATAAATAGATTAACATAAAAGCTAGAGTTATAAACCAAATAAGTATAACTAAAAATTAAAAAACATAAAAGTAAAAACTTACGATGACTTATAGTTGTACGCTGTCTAACAACCATAATTGGAGAGAAAGAACCTTTAACTTGCTTGTATTCACTTGCTTGGTGCAATACCTTATTTTGTAGATGTACATTAGCCACTAGTTTCATTGAAAAAAGTTTAGAGAGAACTAATTAACTCATAATCATCTACAACATTTAAATTGTAGAACTTCCAAAGATTCCAAAATAAGGCTGCACCATATAGAGGTCTCTCCATCTGACACTTCCATTGCCTATCAACTATTTGTATGACTTTCTTCTAGAGTCGTTCTTTCCTTCCAAAATTGTCCTTTATTCTTTTCTTAGCCTCTTGCATGGCTACAAACACTTTAGGCAATGTGGGTCTTTCATCAGCATCTACAATCCTCAACATCATGCCAAAATGTTGTAGAAAATGTTGTTTCAACTACTCTCTTCTTTGCTTCAGTCTTGGACAAATTGGGTCCATTCCTCATAATTGAATAAGTGCCTTAAGTCATCCTTGTGTTTCAATACGCTTTACAATGTCGAGAACGAAGTGACAAATTTAGTCACTGCAGCCCTCACAAGATTCTTGCCATTTGTCTTCTGTCCCAAGGCCTCCAACAATCTTGTATGCCTATAAATGAAAGTGGTTATTCTCTTCCCTTGAATTATCACCTTCTTATATTGTTTCAAATTCTCAATGTCCTCTAGTATCAAATCAAGACAGTGGGTTGCTCAAGGAGTCCAATATAATGTAATCATCTTTTCCATTAATAATGCCCCTGCTACTTTGTAATTTGAGGCATTATCAGTCACCACTTGAACTACGTGCTCTTCCCCAATTTCTTCAACTTTGTTATCCAAAGGTTGTCTCTCAAAGAACAAACATCTTCTCTTAAGGCATGTTTGTTAGCAACGATACCTATTGGCCATTTAGGTGTCTTTAGGAAAAGACCCAACTTTTAGAAAAATAGATTGTTTGAATTTTCAAATAAAACTACCAAAATTACAACACGGTATGATCGCCCAACTGCAACAGAAATCAGATAAAAAATTAGGGTTATTAGAAAAGAAAATAACATTGAAATACCATTAGCAAAAATATTGTATCCATACATGCCATTTCGATCTAATGGTTCATATTAAAAGATAAATTATAATTACAATTATAATCTTTTCATTTTATATTCAAGGGTTTTAAGATTTCAAATTTACAAAAATATGCCCTTGGTTGTAACTCAACGAAATCGAAGAAAATAAAACACAAAGATGCTCAGGGCGTTGCAACTTGCGGAGAGTGTAGGGATTGGAGTTGTAGGAGGAAGGAAACGATTTCTCCATAAGTTATTTATTTTTCCTTGCTATTTGCTAATTTTTTCGAATTCTCGATTCTTGCCGAGGATTAAACACCAACAACAATATAGGGTTTGTATTCTGGGAATTGTTGGAGTTAGTTTCAATAGCCCAGTGAATGTGCATGCTCCCAAATTTATCTATTTGATTAATTCTCGGACATTAAAGTGAATATCATCCGGTTATCCAACTAGGCGGGAAAGAAAAGTCCAACAAAAAGTGTGTCTCGCCAATGATGGGTTAGTAAAGCGGTTAAAGGCCCAACCTCCCTAGGGAAGGTCTTGGGTTCGCACCCATTCGACGACATTAATTATATAAAAGCTCCCTTGAGGATGTAATCGAAAGCTCCCTTGAGGATGTAATCGTGGTGCGCACAAGCTGGCTCTTGATGAACCTCATATCCAAAAAAAATAAAAATAAAAATAAAAATCCGTTCACAGTTCTTACATTTACTTTTTGTTGAGATTACAAAAATCGAGTTGAACATTCGAACACTGATTGGGGATCGGTAGTTGGAGTGCGAAGACCGAATTTTAAATCGTTGTTTATTGATTTTGCTGGACTATATTCTGGTTGAGGAGGTAACTCCGGTATTGATTCCCATGACGATTCTTGGTTCTGGTTACCTGGTGGACAATGAAGCGAGTTGTTTGCCGTGCACGCCTGAGGAAGAAAAAAGGATAATAGAAGAATTAACAAATGATAAAACCCCTTCAACTCCCGCCCCCGCGCCCCCTTTTTTTTTTTTTTTTTTTCCTTGGGTTTCCCCCAGGGCATCTGCCAATGAAAAGATTATAATTGTAATTATAACTTGTCTTTTTAATATGAGCCGTTAGATCGAAATAGCATATATGGATACAATCTTGATCGTTGCAAGCATAAGGGCATTTTGGTCATCAAAATTATGATGTCCTTATTTTATCATTTCTCAAAATCACAGGGAGCCAGATGCAAAGAACTTTTTTTGGACTAAAAGTGACATGGACCAAACCTCACGGGTCTAGATGAAAAATACCTAAAAGTTAATGTAATAAAATGGTTGGATTTGATTTCAAAATTAAATCGCATGGTATTAAACGGTTTAACTCAGAGCAGACAGGTAACCCGGATTGAAATGCAAAATAGTAACTTTTGAATATCTTCTTCCTTAGATTATCTAACTGGTTCGGAATCCAAAAGATTCTCAGCGCCTGCTCAGGTTTACACTTTCAAAGTTGCTCGGCTCCACTTGTCAATGTCAGTGAAGGTTGAGTTTTGGAATGGTAAAGAAGAGTCACTTTCTAGGAAGGTTGTTTTTGATTAGCTTAGAAATGAAGGTAGGTTCAATGGTAGTAGATATATATGCATTAAAGCAGAAACCTCCAAATCATTAATTAAGAACTTTTCCAGGGATTTCCGGGAAAATCTTCATTGTAAAAGAGCCAGACATGCAGAGAAGAGGGTAATAGGGTAGAAGAGAAATTGATAGGAGAGAGTGAAAGGGTTCTTGTAATGGTTGAGTGAGTCTCTTCAATTCCTTCCTTCAATCTCAGATTTGTTTCTCTTTTGCTTCAATGTCTGAGTACTACAAAGAAGGGGGAACCAACAGAAGGTGTTCTTCCCCAAGTTGGTTTATCATAGGCCAGCGAGGAAAGGAATTCACCTTGCCAGATCTCAACAGTCCTGCTAGTCCTGAGCCTACCAAAAACGACATCTCTTCACCTGTAGATGACAGTGACGACTATTGGATGGCCAAGACACTTCTTAAGCTCTCCTCATCCAGTGAATCTGTTATGATGCCCACCAACAGTAGCCATGAAGTGAGAAAATGTGAGATCTGTAATAGAATTTTTCATTCCTATCAAGCTTTTGGTGGTCATCTTGCGAGTCACGTTAAAAGACTCAAAAGAGAAGCTATCATCTGTGGTGATAAACAGTCTGATGATCTTGAAGGCGATGATGGTAAAGAAGATCCAGGTTCTTCAAAAGAGAAGGTGTATGAGTGCAAAATTTGCCTTCAAGTATTTCCTACTTGTCAAGCCCTTGGAGGTCACGCGAAGTATCATGGAAAATCCTATTCAGGGAAGTTTCTTGCGAAGAAGAAGAAGAGGGAGGAAAGGGTCTCTAGGAATGTTGAAGGAATGGAGAAAATGGATGAAGATGCATGATTAATATTGATGTCCATATATACACCATGACCGAGGAGAACCTCCTTTCATATATTCTACTTCAAGTATTTTGTGACTGGATAGAAAGGGTTCTATCTGTAGATGATCAGGATTACAGTTGGCATGCAAAGGGTTGTTGGTTTTGTATGACTGGATAAACTTTAGCTATGATACCTTCTTTTTACTTGATATTTTCCCCTGTAAATAAATAAAGATTTGACTTGGAAAGGTATATATAGAAGATCAAAATGCATCTCCCAAACCGATTTTGGAATACTTCTTGGAAACTTCATCTCCCAAACTGATTTTGCAGTTTCTTTTGGCTAGGTGTTAAGAATAGGTTGATGACTAATGCTAGAAAGTGCCACTTGCATCTTCAAGTAATATAATGATAAATGCATATCGTTTTCATGAGGAGGTGGATAGATGTATTACATATTTAGGGATTGTTGCTTTGCAAAGAAGCATTTGAAAATTATTCTAGATTATGATATGCAAATATGATTTTTAAATTGAGATTTATTAATGGACTAAAAACCTAGGGTTTGCTTTCACCATAATTAAGCATTTCCACCCTTCTGATCGCTCTTTTGTAATTTGACAATTTTTTTGGGGATTGCATAATTGAGATATCCATGAGCTAGATTTTTCCCAAACCAATAAAATGGATGGTGTGTTCATTATCCAGAAATTTTATTTTGCAAATAAGGAGCTTGGACAATATGCCAAAGCCCTATTCTTGATCCAAGTAAATGGGTTTTAGTTTTAGTTTACATTGCTAAGAGGATTCTTATGCACATGGATTCCTGTGAAGTGAAATTTCCTTTGTTGGGGTGTGGCCAAGCTTCCTTTGCTATCAATTCCTCTATGCCATGTGTGGCAATCGAGGGTTTTGTTCTCCTCTATCCTCCGCCTGGTTTTGGACCCGTTCAGGATCATGGAATTTTTCTGATTCGGCCTATTGCTTCTGGCCTGTTAGATTTAGTCATGTGGGCGTCAAATCGGCTTATTGTTGTCTGGCCTTTGGTGATCTTTTTTCAATGTCCCTCCTCCTTGTTGTCTCGGTTCCTCTTTTGCTTTGTTTTGCTTTTTTTTGGGCCTTTTGGTTTGTCGATCTCTGAGGTCTTTTTGCATTTTCCTAGATTATTGTTGTGAAAAATAATAACGCAAGTGTACGCTGTCGTAACAAGTAATATAATGATAAAATATCGTTTTCTCGAGGACTATAGATTAAGTACCAAATTAAGTATACCAATTTTATTCTAACAAATAATGAGAAAGAGAATTATTCTAGACTATAATGCAAATTGAAATTTAAATTGAGATTTATTAATAGCTAAAAACCTAGGGGTCAGATTTCACCATAATTAAGCATTCCCCCCCTTTCCTTATAATTTGACAAATATTTTTCGTTGATAGTTGGTTCCCTTCGCTCTCTGTCTCCGAGTACCAATAAAAATTCTCTCATTTGCTAACCCACTATATTTCTATGTGTGTTAAAACAACTAAGAAATCATTAAATTCTATGGATTCAATTCCCATGTAACAACTACACAAACCATGTAAGGGCCTGTTTGGTTACATAAGTATAGAGATTTCAAGTATCTAGAAATTTCAAATCTATAGAATCATAATTCATAAAATTAACTATTTGGTTGTGGAATAAAATTTGTGGATTCATCCTAAAAAAATATTTGGTCGACGTGATTTTTGTGAATGCACAAATGTGTAGTGTTTTTTTATAGTGGAAATGAAATTTCGGATTTCACCCCATACCCATAAATCTACAGATTCACGTTTTTAGTGTAAAAAGATGAATCTCTAGATTTCACGAATCTCAGAGATTTCAATTTCTGGATTCATATAACCAAACAGGCCCCAAGTATATCTCCATCCTACAAGTAATTCATGGCTTTTACTCCAATGAACTAAACACATAAGTCCCCTCTCAATTCATTATGATTAACAAATCAATTGATTAGTGGCCAATTAATCAAAAGCATGAAGAATAGAAGTAAAAACTCATTCAAAGGAAACAATATTCAAAATTATATTGATGAATTCAAGAGTGGAAATTCAAAGATAGGCTACATCTGATCCCTAGAAAAATTAAATTAGTTCATACTAGAAATTAAAAACATCACAGAAGAGTTCGAGAACATTGAAAGAAGATGAAGAAAAACTTACTCCCAAACTTCAGATCTCCAAAGCGAACCAACGTCTCCAAAATTCGTCTTCTACGCTTCTCCAAAGCACCAAGAAGGTTCTCTATGCTCTTCCAAAGCTCCCAAAAACGTTCACCCTTCTTGTTGGAATATGTTCTCCTTTTATAGAGTAATTTCCTAGATTAAACTCAGAGTTTGAATCAAACTCAGAGTTCCTATCTGACTTAACCAAGGAGTGTTTTGACATAAAAATCGAACCAACTTAAAGATCTCGAATGCCCAATCCCACCGTTGGATTTTAATATCAAGAAGTCATGAAGCTCTCCTCCAAAAATCAGCTCGATCGGACATCGGATGACCATCTAATAAAGGGCTTGATCTGAAACTGGACAGAGACACTCAAAAAACGGGATTTTTCTATCTTCCTTCTTTGAATTGGATTCTTTTTCTCCTTTTCCCTTCTTTGATCAAGCCCCAAATAGGAAATAAAATATAGAAGCATGCAATGGCTCATTCTCTCTATGTTTTTGACTTGAGGAAGCTTCTAGAGTGCACTATAATTTAATGAACAAGACTTTTAAACCTTTATGGAGTGGAATAAAATCCAGTTTGGTTTCATTAGGACTCTTTTTACAAAATTTTTTCAATAATACCCTTGCAATTTTGGTTGATAATTTCCTAAATGTAAAAGTAATAATTATTAATTAGAATTTGTTAGGAAATATATAAAATCACCAAAGTTATAAAAATTAAAGGAAATGTGCAACATATTCATTTTTATATATATTATATTAGGGTAAATTGTATAAAACAATTATAAACACATGAAAATATAGTAAATTAATTGTCTAAAATAATAGGCATGAAATCTACTTATCAATTATTGATTTGTGTATCAACATTTCTCACCCCCTTTCTTATCTTGGATTTTGCTTTTTGATTCCCTTAGTAAGATTCTTCGAGGTTCTCATTTGAATCAATAAAGTACTTTCATTACCAAAAAAAGAAAAAATCAAAATGCAAACGAGGGATGAGAAGTTGAAGAAGAAGATGGACAGGCAGAAGCGGTAGTGAATGACATAGAGGAAGGGCTGTGATCTTTGATTTGCATGGGGAGAAAGGCTGAAAGAAAGATCCTATGGGCATTAATGGTATTTCCCTTACCATGTAAACACTTTTTTCCCCCTTGGTAATGTCTTACAATGTAAACTAATTAATGTCTTTTCACACAACTAACAGCACGTTGATAGGGTTTGCTTGTGTAAATCTAAACGTCATTAGCAAATATTAGAGGTGCATGAGATATAATAAAAAAACTAGAAATAGTTAACATTGAGGGAATCTGTCCTCCATGTGGATGCTTCAGTCCAGCAAGTTTCCGGCCGGTGACCTTGCTGTGTTCTTCCTAGACCTGTAAATGGATAGTCGAAATCTTCCTCCGAATTTCCATTTGTATTCGTTTAAGGGTATCCGTATCCGAAAATTTTATTACCGAAAAATATCCGTATCCGTATCCGTCTAAGTAACCGGATTCGATTCGGATAATTGCTTATCGGATCGGATAATAATTTATCCGGATAGAGCAAAGTATTCAACAATTTTTTATCTGAAAATGGATGATAATCGGTTTCGGATACTAGTAATCGGTAATAGGATAATCGGAAACCGGAAATTATCCTATTAAAATAAAGTATTAAACATTTTTTTTTTAAAAAGAGAGGCCTAATAATCGGATAGTTTATCGGATCGGATAATTATCGGATATCCGATAAAGTTTTGGATTCGAATTGGATGCCTTCTCTAAATCTCTACCGGATTTGGATTCGGATTCGGATATTGGTTTTGCTAATCGGATTTGGATTTTGATACTGGTGTATCCGAGCCACAATCCGATCCGTTTATAGGTCTAGTTCTTCCTCTCCTCCTCTTTAAGCTCACTTCTAAACACCTAGTATTAATGTACTTAGGTCTAGATGTATATTCATATAAAGTCACTAGGATAATGGGTATCCCACAACCTTAGTTGGTATATAAGTATAAAAGGACAAAGTCTAAAATCAATTCACATACAACAATTTATGAAATTTGAAATAGAAACAATTATAAACAATCATTACTTTCCATTCGCACAAAGTCACACACAATTTATAAGAGATTTTAAGATATCAAAATATTGAAGATTTAAATAACACATCATTCATACAAGTCATTCATACAAGACATGGTCGATTATATTCCTCACTTTTCAAGCTTATATAATTTTCCAAATCCCAAAAGTAATCCACCAAAAAGATAGTGCAATTGACCTAAAGTAATCCAAGAAACAATAGAAATTTAATAAGCAATAATTGAGAATTGTTCCTAATCAAATGGGCTAAAACACACACCCAAACAGTGTGTAGGGGGTTGAGGCCATACATGGTCGGTTGACCGCCCAGTATAGGGCTCCAGCAAAAAACCCTAAATTCCTCTTTAACTTGATCTCCACTTGAAATAGAACTTTGGGGTTTTCGATTTGAAAGTACTAAGGTCCCCAAATGACCTTTCAAACACCTCAATTGGTTTTCAAACAAAAAACCCCAAAATTGGCTGTCGCAAATGTCTATGGGTGTCTCAGAGAGGTTCGAATCGATTTCGAATGCAAATGATTGTATGAACCAATTCTCACAAAGATTGTGAAGCATTGATGGGGGCAATAAAAAGCATTCATTGTGACCCATTAATGAAAAACAACACAATAATGTAAGAGGTCCTATCTTAATTGCATTTAGAAGAGAGATTGCAAAGGTTATTGAGAATCCTTACCTTATTGCACAATTTCTTTTCGCTCTCGCTTTTCGGCACCACCCAAGGAGTGAAGAAACTTCTAAATCACGAGCTCCTTTTCTTTCCCATGTTTTTAATTAGTCTCTTTTTTGTATAAAGAATGCATTTGTGAGGTTAGAGAATCATAAAATAGGGTTTAAAACCCAAAATCCCTAATTTGCCCCAAAATTGGGCAAGAGCGGTTGGTCTAGTCGATCAACCGCCCCCAATCATCTGGTCCTAAATCTCTTTCATGATAAGGCCAATTGTGACGGCCTTCGGAGAGTAGAAAGCTCATTTCAAGGGCTGGTCATTGGTATAATTTATTTCAAATTTCAAGTCCTCTAGCATTGGTTTACGGACATGCCAAAACCTCATTTTTATGCCTCCATGATTGATCTTTTTTCTTCTTTTAAAATCCATTAGAGTGATCAGGTCTTTATCGTGATCATCCACTTCCATAGTTTGATTTTTGAACAGCCAACTCAACTCATATGGTCCAGAGATGTTGCTTACTTGTACTCCTGGTTTGCGGTCTTAAAACCAATGGGTTAAAGGGTCACAAATCCAAGAAATTTCACATATAGTTCACTTGACTTTTGATTTTGATTTCTATACCTTTTTATAAACTCCTAAGTAGATTAATAGCGTGGTTAACTCCTTAGCCTAGAAGGTCCTTTCTTGTGTATCTAGGATAGAATGGGACCATTTTGTCCCTTGGTTGTCTAGGCTCTATATTATCGGCTCCTTGGCATCTAACTCTCATCTTTTTTCCCTCCCAAAAAAAAATAAAAATACTTATTCATGTTAAGGCTTGTCACTGCTGTATTATATTCCAATTAGCAATACATATTGATGCAAATGAGAATATGCAATGTGTCGAGAGAGACCTTTGTTTGTCGTCTCCATTATATTATGATATTTTGAGAATTGGATTTTGAGCATTTTTGAGAGCTAATGTCATAACCAAAGACATCCCCTCTCCTTGGTCTCAAATAATCATGCTTTGTGATCTCTCTCTTCTTCCTTCCATGCTCTCTCTCTTCTCCTCTCCAACTCACCACCGCGCACGCCTCTTCTTCTCTCCGCGCCCTTTTTCTTTCTTCCTCTTCCAACAGCGGCCACACCTGCTACTGCTTCTTTTTTCTTCTTAACGATTTTCTTTGATTCGCCCGGAAATCCGGCGATATTTAACTTTCTTTCGTTTTTCGCGGTCAGCAAAAACTTCGACGATATTCCCGAATTTTGCCAAAAGTAAGTTCCATGGTCATAACCTTTGGATCTCAAAAATAATCATGCTTTGTGATCTAAGGGTCGTGTGGGGAACACATATGCAACAATAAATTAAAAATTTTTTTGATGCCAGGGGTGCTGGGATTAACTGCCAAATTGAGAGGTCATGGGTTCACTCGCGCATGTTATATCCCTATCCCCATATATAAAAAGCGCCTTTGAACCGAAAGATAGCATGCCAATTTGGCTGTCACCCACTTTTCTGTTAGAACCGTTAAATAATTGGAGAGGACAAATATACCCTTAATTGTATTGTTCTATATTTTATCTTATTATTATTATAATATAAAAGGACGAAGAAAGGAATAAGAAGGAACTCAAGGAAGAAGAAACTAGATTAAATTTTTGATTATTTTTTAGGGAGACATTGTAAATTCACAAGAGATTGAAAGGCAATTTAGGAATTATAGTATTATCTAACTATGACTTTATAATATTTGCTAAGAGAGTATAGAATACCATTGAATGAATTTAAGAGACATTTTGAGGTGTCTCATCAATTTATATGTTTTTGGGGTATTTATTCATTTTGCCAACTAGTATCAATTCAAATAGTTGTGTGTTCCGGATCTCATAAACAAAGAGTCAAGGTCAATATGTAACAGATGTATTTTCTTTGGATCTAACCTAACTTTGTATTTCTATTTTGTGTCTAGCTCTAATAAATATTCAATGAATAATTGTAATCGAACATTTTGGTTTTGGTAAAAAAGATCCTCGATCCCTTAAATACCCGCGATTGCCCCTACTAACAATTGTTGGGTTTATTTTTTTTGGGTCAAAAGTTCAAACATTTCATTCATAATTGAAATATAACACACACAAATACCGAACAAAAAAAAAAATAAAGACTAAGGGATGGGCCGAGCCCAATAAACCCTCAGAATACTGGTTATGACAACCACAGAGCTAGAAAAACCTAATGGGTATGATAAACATAACCACCCCCACCGTCTGCGGAGACACACCACAAAGGCGGACACTGACGCAGACAAAACCATGTCACAAGGGCTTACATACCACACGCCTCAAAGGCGAAAACCCAGCACGCCACAAGGGCTGACAAACCATACGCCCCAAGGGCTTACATACCACACGCCTCATAGGTAAAGACAGAACATGCCACAAGGGCGGACAAAACACACGCCCCAATGGCTTACAAACCACACACCACAATTGTTGGGTTTATTTGATCGATACCAAAAACTCACACTATCTTGGCTGTCTTTAAGAGACATTTTGGAGTGTCTCTATCAATTTGATATGTTTTTGGATATTTATTCTTTTTGCCAACTATTTTGGCGGTCTCTAAGAGACATTTTGGGGTGTCTCTAATTAATTTGATATGTAAAAATTCCATTTTGCCTACTATCTAGGCTGTCTTTAAAATTTTTCCTTTTTTGGAAAAAAATTACCAACCACCATCCCACACCTAGAATGGGATAAAATGACCATCTCATCCACCGAAGAACCATAAATGCCACCGCTGTTATTGATTTTTCAAATTTTCTTATTTATGGTAACTGATTTTTCAAAATTTCTAGTTGCGTTCTCATGGGACATTTGCTGACGCTACTCAGAAGATTCTTATCCGTTCCAGCTTTCAACCACATGAGATTGAACTATTGAAGAATTAGACAAAGAGGGTGTGAAGACAAGATTCAATTCCACCCGAAAAATGGAAAATCCAATCTGAGGTCCTCGTCACTGGGCCATGAGGTCACCTTCAACAAGTGGTTGTTAGTTGCAAACTTGCAATTGCCGTTGCTTCTATCCTGTGAAGTCGTTTGATTGTGACGTTTCTACGTTGTTGTTATTGAAAATTTGAAATTGAGTTCATTAATGTCCAGCTCAAGATTTAATCTCTCTTGGCACTGAAATTTGAAAATGATCGACTTCAAACCCTAGAATTTGATAGTTCTTCAGCAGTGGATGGCGTCTTCAGCGTTTAAATCCACGACGAAGCGATCTCCGATTGGAGCTGCAACCAAAGTGGATGATGCAAGCTCTCCCAATCAAAACGCGACTCAACATCGCCGGTCCAAGAGTCTCAGCAGATTCTCAGGCCGTTGGAATGCGCTGGAATTGGACGAGCTTCCGCCAGCTACGCCAAGAAGCAGATTCGTCAACAAGTTCAGGGGTTCAAGCTTCGTTGAAATCACCAGTCTTGACGATCTTGCTAGCGACTTCTTCCCTCTTAACCTCAAGGACAAGTACCTGGACGCGGATGTCCTCAGAGAAAGCGAATGTGGCCGATCACGATCTTCTTCTGCCCGCTGCATTTCCGCCATTGGCGACACTTGCTCGTCTGAAACTATTAGTGGTACCAAAGGTGCACCTCACTCTCAGGAGCAGAGGCTCAGAAGGTCCGTTTCCAGGCAAGCCAATGCATCCCCTTCCGCTGGCACAGCTCCTCCTGACAATCGTTCTAATTCCACGAGGAGACGCTCTCTCTCTGTAGGGAAGTGTCGGTTCAGTGACTCGGAGGTATGTCTTCTGTCTTTTTTCTTTTTTTCTTCTTTTTTCCGAAACATTTTCTGTTAATTTTGTTCTCTGGTTTTTGGTTTTTCACTTTGAATTCATAACGGTCACTAGCGGTCATTGTCGGATAATAGCATATCCAATTCTTTACGATTTACATCTATAATGCATAACAGTACTTCTTTCAAAAGTCTGAATTTGTTCGAACCTGAAATAAAATTCCATTCAGAGAGGATGACATGCTTCAATTGATTTTGCAAATCTCTCATTATTGTGCAAAACAGAAACCACATGGGTACTGAATAAGTTCTCCAAACAAATCAGGTTTATAATGCATGTGCTAAAACAAGTATCCAGTGAGAAGATGAATGACAGCCTATCAATGTATTGAGATAACCTGAACTGTTGTATCCCAATTGATTTATTGGTCTTGCACTATTTTATCTTATTTTATTTATTTTTAGTGCCTTTATTGGCTAAAAGTCTGCATCAAACCACAAGGTTTTTGGAATAAATCCCACCACGACTGGACAAGCGAAACATGTTCAGACTTGAGACTTGGCTAAATTAGAAACTGGGTTCTATGCAATTCACAAAATATGTTCTCACCACGAAACCAATCATCCTTTGATGACATCATTTAGATTTCCTGTTGATTGCTCAAAAGATGTGGTTTTTTTTGGGAAAAAGGAGTCTGCTGATTTTGGGTGGTTTTTCTAGGCTGACTGGTGCCATCATGATATTGCCAAATCCTTTTAGTCATAAACTTTGAAGCTTCACTTATTAGTTTATGCTTCAGCCTGTATGTTTCTTGTGATATGGACTGCCAGACATGATTTCCAGAGGGTTCAGCGAAACCTAGTCTTCTGACTTTCTTATTTTTCCATACACCCCAAAACAATCTTCGAGTATTTTCTTAGAAAAGGAACCTTTTGATATGCATACTAGAGTATCCTGACCTATGCATAAATTATGATGTTGTAGATGTTCAAATATATGACAGTTTCAACTCGAGACACTTTCTAGTTAGTTTCTATTTTCTACAATACAAGGTGTTGCATATCTCAAATTGACGAGGTTTACCTTGTCTTTACCCATCATTGATAAGCTATGTTGTATTCTAGTCATTTTAAAGATGAATGGCCCTCTTTGAGATGTCAACATCAACCATCTTCCATTTACCTACCAGAATGTTCTTGATACATCCTATTCAATATTCATCACACGCTATATTCTAGGGGCATTTTGTCCATTTTCAGTTGAGTTTCTAGAGTATGTATGTCAGCATACCCTGCTGCCTTAAGATGACTTATCAGAGCACATTTTGGCAGCAAGTCTAATTATTTGATTGTAGAGGGTTTGGCTACTAGAGACTTCTTTAGATTCATGATATTATTTAGTAACTCAAAAACATATGAGCCTAGGTAAAATCAGGGTTGTTGGGGAAGGCAAGGATCCATGCAGGGTATCCTATTTAGTGGGGGATGTTGTTGTTGGTGGAGGAAGCAAGTGGCTGTAACAAAAATAATAACAAATTCCATGCATGGTATGTGCCGCCGGGAGGAGAGTGTTGGATTGAAACAAGTGATGTCAACAAATCACTAATTAAGTACATCAGGGGCATCACAAATATAGGGTAAACTAAGGCGATTGAGTAATATAGAACTATTGATTTCTTTTAAGAGTAACCAATAGCCCAATTGTTAATGCAAGTGCCAGTGAAAACTCATTGAATAGTAATTCTAAACTGTAGAATGGCAAAACTTAAAGAGTTAATTTCACATTCAGATGTTCTAAATTATACTCGCCAAAATCAGGTTTCTGATAAATATTTCCATCATTTAACTCAAACTCTGTTTGAGCTTTCTTGTACTTTTCCTTTCAGATATGCAACAAATAAAGTCTAAGTCAAAGTTTGAAGAAATCATAAAGGTTGCAGATATAGAGAATGATTTAGTCAAAAAAATAAACAGATAAATACAAACTCAAGAAAACATATCTGGAATGATGAGATCAACCCAAAATGGTCCTCCAGCTTTGTCTCATTTTTTGGCTGCTGACTCTATTGATTCTTTCGTACTGACTTCCAGATGGATGTTTAATTTCGAACTTTAATCTGATGTAAAATGTAAATGACAGGAAAACAACCATCTAATAGTCGTACAATTGCAAAAGAAACGCTAAATCAAATGAAGAATAAACAAGGTAAAATTAATAATCAGGATGAAGAATGTAAAACACTTGCAGGAACTAACGGAAACAACAATATAAAAACCTTCAGCTCATACAAGAGGTTGCGTGGCTTGCGATCAGCCCCAAGTATAACCAACCATACGCATATTCTTATCCACCATAGGTGATTTATGGAGGATCGTTTATCACATATTTTTGGAATTCCAAGTCATCGGTTCTACTGCTATTGTCATTCCAGTGCAGACCATATAGAAAGGCCAACTTTAACCTTTCCTGCTTCAGCATTGTTGCCTGCTTCTGGGGGCATGCCTGTCATTTCAATGGTCAATGAACCTCGCTGTATGTCTGTCATCCACTTCAATGTAAATGCCCATGACGTGAACCAAGTTCTAGGGTTAGTCGCTAGAAGCCCTAGAATCAAGCTCACTCTAGGATCCCCTTCCCTGAGAATCAACAGTCTTCTAAGGCTGTAGTTGCCTTTGGTATAGGTTTCGGTGACAATAGATAGTAGCTAGGGTTAGTTTAAGGTTATAATAGGTTTTCGCTAGGCTTATAGGTTTATGGTTTAAGGGTTTCGAGCTTTACACCTCGCTGTAATTTAATTTCAGTTCTAGGGTTTGGGGAAATTGGGTTTCTTAAGGATTAGGGTTTGGATCAAGCTAGAATTAGGATTTCGAATGAAGGAAGTGGGATTTTAGAAATTCTAGAGTTTTGAGGGGAGGGAATGGAATGAAACCTTGGGTCAAAGTCAAATCAATCTGCTGTTTACAAGATTTGAAGGCTTATTTATAGCCTACTGAAAGAAATTAGACTGGGACTTGACTCGAAGAAAGAAATCAAACTTGGACTCTAACTTGCAATTGAAATCAAACTAAAATTCCTAAGACTTCAACTCAGGAGCCTTCATAACTTTTTATAGAGGAATCCAATTTGAATTCTAAAAGTAGGTGTAGATCCCTTGCAAGGAGTAGGACAACTCTAGTGGACTCCTTCACAAACTAAGAATCCCACTCTGATAAGGAATCTTTAATAATTTAACAAATACTGACTCGAACTCAATAACAAAAGTAGATCTAGGGTCCGACAAACATACTGAACCCAACTAGACCCTAAGTGGACTCAACCAGAAATGACAGGATTACCAAAATACCCCCTATACTTGGATTGCTGGTAGGGCCCCAGGGTGCTAGTAAACACCTTGGACCTTCATTACGTGGTCCTGGATCTGGTTTACATCAGCCTGAAGCGTAGAGCGAGTGCAGCAGCAGGATAAGTGTGTGAGAGCACCAAATTTTTAAAGTCATAGTTGAATTGGCTGGGCATCTTGTATTATAACTTGTTTAGTTATTTTTTCCTGGCATTTTAAGAGACCTTATATCTGTCTTTGCCTTTTTTTTCTTTGCTTTAAAATCCCAGTTGTTACTTGAAGCTAGACAAGGGAAAACTTTCCTTGTCCTTTCATAGTAACAACCAAAAACTGCTTGGGTGATTAGCAGCTACAAAGCAAGAAAATTGCTTCCCCCCCCCCCCTTTCTAGGTGACCCAAACAGGGTTTGTGCTCTCAAATTTGTGTTAGGTCCTGTTAAAAGTGCAGAATACTCTTTGTTACGCAGTTGTTAGCATATAGCATATTTCCAAGTTCTAATCATGTCAGCACCTTTGTCTCTTTTGATTCAAATTCACAGAGCTGCTTAATGAAGGTGCTCTATTAGTCATCTCTGATTTACTGATGTTTAGGGTCATCAAGCTGAATAGCACTCTGCCCCTTCCCCCCCATGCATGATCAGGAAGGTTGGAATGGGAGTTGATCATGTCAGTGATTCTCTGGATAGTCCAGCCCCATAATTGTTGAAAAAATCATATGCATAATTGATAGATTTGATGCATGTGTGAAGTCAAAATATGGATCTCTTTCGGGAGGGATATACTGATGTTTTGAAAAACAGTTTCTAATCCAGGATGATTTGCGTACCCGCCAAGCATCCTGGATGTCACTAAGTGTCTTGGATAGAAACTGGTGAGAAATGAATCATTTTTAAGTAAATGAGCTCCTGTCTTTTCTGTTTATCTGCATTCTACTCTGTATATTGACGCTACACATAAAAGGACCCATTGAATGGTCCACATAGGCAAATGTCACCCTGGTTGGCTCTTTTTCGTTGACACTGGGACATTAAAAAAAGAAGAATAAATGGGTATAGAAAACTACAAAGAGGAGCTGTTGCGGGCTCCATCATATTTGTCTCTGCAACTCTCAAGGTATATAAGAGAGTAAGGGAGACAATCAGAGATTACTCACCTGCACTGGCAAGAGGAGACCTGTAGCAGACTTTGGTGAGTTCAGGCTTTGAAGAAAAAAATAGGTGGTTAGTTAATGGGCCTTTAGTGTTGGTTACGGTAACTTAGAGTTAGTGGACCTACCATTTATTCCTGTCCTGACCATTACTATATAAAATAAATTTTGGTATCTCTGGACTTCGCAACCAGCGCCAAGTGTTTCAGATGCCACCCAGATATACCATCAAAATTCTCAATAATTTTATATGCATGTACGGATTTGCATCATTTTCTTTCACTTCTATTGATTATTTACATGTAGAGATTCTGCATCATTTTCTTTCATTTCTATTGGCAGTGTGATATTGATCATTCTTGCACATCTAGCAGCAAGGCTAACCCAAAGAATTTCATTACTGGAAATTACCAGAGATCACCACATCAGCAAACAGATCCTAACCATCAGTCTCAGAAAGGATCTCTCAGCCAAAAAGATTTTTTGGAGTTATATGATGGCTACTCAGTAAGCAATTTTAATCTCTCAGTAATAAACAAGCCATGATCCTTTTACTTTTTTGTTATTATTTTATTGAGGGCAAGTTATAGAGGAAGTTGAGACAAAAGGGTAAAAAGAATAACCTGGTTTAATATTCAATAATCGTTGCACCCCTTATTGTACTCTTGTGTCCTATATCTTTTGGAAGCATTATCTGCAGAAGAAACGTTATTTAGGACTTTTTTGGGACCTTTCAGAGCCACTCTTCGACATTAACTGATGATGAAGCACTGACTGCTTGTTCCAGTAAAAATGAAACTTAAAGGGACAATGCAAGTGTTTTATGCACAGAAAAAGGTTGGCCTGTGAAACAGATTAGTTTAATTCAAAGAAGTACTATACTGTGGGTCAGACAATGGTGGTGTTAGTCTATTAAAAATTTGACTTTTGACCTTCTTTGAGAATTTTAGAAGATTATCTTTCTTGAACTTGTCACCTTCTTTTACCCTTTCAGATAGACCATCCTACTCGGGATGGAGAAGGAACTGCATTGTATGAAGCCATGCGAAAAGAACTGAGACATGCTGTTAAAGAAATCAGAACTGAACTTGAACAGGTCTTTGGTGGTTCTTTCTATTTCTTAAATCTGCTTTCTGCTCTTGCTAAACCTTGCTCATTTTCTGACACTTGTGGTGTCCTAATGTACTTTTGCAGGCCATGGTGAAAACAAAGAGCACTGTTTTAGTGGATGGTGACTTACAAGCAAATAATTCGGAACTTCTTCAGGCTGTTGCCATAATTCGAAAGAATTACATGTCAAAATTGGAAGAGGTACAAATTCTCATTTTCATTAATCTTTCAGAAATCAGTTATCTCTAATCTATTACATTCTTATGGATGTCTGCAAATAACTGAATTGAACTGAGACTGAAGTTTTATGTGGTAATCTTATGGGTTATTTGGGGCTTCCTTTTAGATGTTTGGTCTACCCATCCTTTATTGCTGAGATATTAATAGATGCAAGCTCCATTGTTTCAGTCAGCAAAGCGTAAGCAAGAGTTGCTATCTCAGGTAGTGGTTGAGGAACAACGTCATCTTGAGCTTTCTAAAATTGTTAGGGAATTGCTTCCTGGTCCAGAAAAAGCTGTCGTTGCAGAGAAGCCTTTACCTTCTAAAAAGGTAAAAGGCTCTCTCTGACACGTCATTTACTATGTCTGCTGTTAGTGGTCCTGCAATAAAGAGCTGGAGTGAGTCCTTCCTTATTTTATAAAATGTTGCTTTGTAACTTAATCAGGGGAGCAATGAAAGGAGAATGATGTCCAAGTGCTTGACTGAAGAGGTAGTGAAGTATTTTGAAAACTTTATGTCTAATGTTGAAGATACAGATATTTCATCATATGATGGAGAAAGAAGTGATGCAAGTTCAACATTAGGAGGAACAAGGCCAAGGGACTTTGTGATCCAGGAAACAGGAACTTTAGGAATTTCAGCTAGGTCTTCTTTTCCTGATGAAATGGATGGAGTTGTTCTTCCTTGGTTGAGGTGGGACATTAGTAATTATGACTCTCCCCTATTATGCAAGAATAGGGAGGAAGCAACAGCAATTCAAAATAACACCCAAGATGCAGTTCTGGTAATTCTCAAGCTCCTTACATTATTTTATACACAATTTACTAGAATTCCATGTTCAAGTACACGGCTGTGATTATAAGTTATTTGTCATGACCATTTCATCAATTTGCAACTTTGCATGTTTATGGCTTGATTATGGAAGAGCTTAGGAACACCAAGTGTGTTCTTAGATAACAAAATTGTATAACAAGATTTGGAGTACAAAGAAAATTTCAGATGAGTGGAGGGAAGTACCATAGTGCTGATCTTTAAAAATAAAGGCAACATCCATAATTGTAATAATTAGGAGGTACTAAACTTATGACCCATACTATGAAATTATGGGAAAACATTATTAAAGCTTACCTAAGAAGAGAAGCTGTTATATCAAAGAACCAAATCGGATTTATGCTAGGAAGGTTGACAACTGAAGCTATTACTTGCTAAGGAGGCTTTTGAAAATCTTTAGAGCCCACAAAAAGGACCATCATATGATCTTTATTGATATAGAGAAGACGTATAATAGGAGTCCCTAGAGAGCTCATTTGGCAGATCCGAAGAAAGAGAAGGTGCTCAAGTAATTACGTGGAGATGGTTAAAGATATATATAAGGACAAAGTGAGGAATGCTAGAATTGTAGAAGGGCAAAGTAATGAATTCCCAGTCACAATAAGGTTACACCAAGGGTCAGCTCTAAGCCCTATTTGCTTTCTCCCATAATGGATGATCTTACTAGCCACATACAAGATGAGGCATCTTGGTGTATGCTATTAGCTGATTATATTGTTTGATGAGACAATAGAAGAAATTAATACTTAATTGGAGCTATAGAGGTCAACATAAGATAAGTAGAACAAAGAGAGAGTATATGATGTGTAACAGTAGTCAACTGTGAGAAACAATGAGGTAGTGAGACTTGAAGATCAAGAGATACCGCAAAATAAATTCTTTAGGTAATTGGGCTCTACCATTAACAATGAGGGTGACATTGTTGACAACATATCTCACAAGATTAAGGTAGGAGGGTTGAAGTGGAGAGGTGCTTTGGGTGTGTCATGTGACAAACATATGTCTATTAAAATCAAAGAAAAATTCTACAAGAGAGCTACTAGACTGCCCATGATCTACGGGGTAGAATGTTGGGCAACCAAGAGGAGCCATATAAAAAAAACAAGTGTAGCAGAGATGGGATGTTGAGGAGGATGTGTGGCAACAGTAGGAGAGATAGAGGAAGGAATGATTGTATTAGATCCAACCTGGGTACTATACCAATTCAAGACAAGCTAAGAGAGTGTTTGCTTCAGGTGGTATGGGCATGTCCAAAGGAGGCTGTTAGAGGCACTTGTAAGGAAGACTGATCAGATCTGACTGGGTGGAGCTAAAAGAGATAGGGGTATGTCTAAATTGACTATTGAAGAAGTGGTAAGAAAAGATATGCAAGTGCTATGATTAGACAGATGCCCATATGTGTGCTGATAGAGCTGTCTGGAAGACTAGGACCTGTGCACCTGATCTCATATAAAGAGATGTTCATGGAATGCTACCTCGACTAAGTCTCCCTATTCTCTTCATACATGCTTAAATTTACTCTTACTTCTCGTCTCTTTTCCTTAACCTTCAAAGATCCAATTAGCCGACTCCATTGAGTTGGGATAAGGATATGGTTGTTGCTGCTGCATGAGAATGAGCGACAGCAGGTGATACTAAGGGATTTCCACTATCAGATTGGAATGAGAGATTATATTGCATGTGATTTTCATAAATGCTATTTAAATTATTGTCACCGACTCACCATCCAATTCTATTCTAAATAATTTACCTTTGGTAAGAACTGGCTATTGCTTGACCAACATTGATAGTATTTTGTAGATTAGTAGAAAGCAACAATGGGAAGTGTTTCAGTAACAGCTTCGGCAGTTGCTGTTGACAATTTCTTCTGTTAAACCTGCGAGGGTGTTTCCATATATGATACATAGGATTTGCTGAGCTTGAAATGATGAAAGTATAGAGTTGATGGCACTGTTGCCATGTACTTTGTTAGGTAGAGTCCTAAATCTGAATGCTGCTAACAATTACTTGATTTAACTAATTAAGCAAGGATTATTCACACCCCCCCCCCCCCCCAAAAAAAAAAAAAAAACGCAAGGATACTGATGCTTGGTGTTTTCAAATTTGTTCATCTATATTCTTGCATACCATATTTGATTGAGGTAAATGTCGGTTTAATTTCTTTGTTCCGCTTGTGAGCTCATGTT
This sequence comes from Hakea prostrata, assembly GCF_041222555.1. Classification (NCBI taxonomy): domain Eukaryota; kingdom Viridiplantae; phylum Streptophyta; class Magnoliopsida; order Proteales; family Proteaceae; genus Hakea; species Hakea prostrata. The sequence continues at coordinate 2,136,971 of NC_142610.1, read as the reverse complement.
TCAGGATGTCAATCGAGGATGTAGAGTTCCTGAAAGCTACCTGGGCCACTCTGCTATTTATGGACCGTGTGGATCATCGTGGTTTGATAGAGAAGAGTTCCCTCACTGTTCTGACAATGAAGATCTCCTCTTTGAATGTTGGAGGCAGCGGCAGAAAATAAATTCAGGTGGGCTCATTTTATGTAACAGAACTTTCTATTAGTTCCAACATGCTCTATTTATAGTACTGGAATTTCACCCTTTGTATAAATCTAGCAGCAGCAAGACACATGGGGTTTACAAATTCTGGGAACCATGATGCATCATTTGAAATTTTCACTTGCATCTCCGGAAACAGTATGGCCTTGAAGAGTCGATATGAAAGGATTAGTTTCAGCTAGAATAAAACAAAATATGAACTCAAATTCAAGGGCGTAAAATTCGAATTATGTGTTAGGTTGAGTTTTTCAGTATTTTCGGTTTTAGATACTATCCGCTCATTGTTTTTTTTATTGGTGGGGAAATTTGATATAAATTGTAATTTTAGAAATAAAACACTTTACCTTTACCCTATCCCTAATTCCCTATTTTAGTTTTTCGTTCCATCATTCATTTCTCTTTTTAGATTTACTTGTTTTATCAGAACCACCGTGCGATCTGAGCGAATACGTGTACGGATTGACATCCTTAGAAAAAGTATTATTTTTACATTAGCTCATTGAATCTCCTCAACATATTCTGCTGCTTCTAATTTTGGCAGTGGAGAGCAAAGTGGTGCTTCCGGTAGAGTGTCAAAGCTTACCCCTCTCAGGTGATCAAGACGCACCAAACCCACAATGTTGTAGACAGCATTCTGAATGTTCCTAGTGGAGAAGCATTGATTGAAAATATGATAATGGGTCACCATGATCACCATATAGCACACACTCTACTAGAACTCCAGACCTCCATCTAGCAGCTCTTGTAACATGTGGAGAGGCATACTTATAATTGCTAGCAAGACCACAACAACCCCACCCATGCCATCTTAGGACTTGTTGTCCGTATAGAACCATCAACTACAAATTTCAAGATTACATCACCGTCTCCATAGCTTGTGCTTCAGGGAGTGCGTCGAAACCAACTTCTATGCAGATTTTTTGTGCTAACCTTGGTATGGAAGTTATGCATGAACGTAACGCTCAAAACTTCCCTCTAGACCTAGCTGCTGTTGAAGCTCCATCCATAAATGGATAAGACTTAGATCATAGAGTATAGGAGTTGTTGAAGGAACAATACCAACCCTCTTGATAAAACAAGAAAAGTGGTATTGCTCCTTCATATCTTCATATCATAGATTTTTTATGTTTATGAGGGTAAGAAAAACTTAAAAACTAAAGCTAAAGTAAATAATGATGAATGCTTAAAAATCTATTCATATTCAGTTTTTTAGGAGTGGGGGCGGATGTAGCTTTAGCCAGTTGGCTGCAATCAACACAGGAGCCACACATTTGCCCTAGTAAACTCGGATTTCAATCCTCTGCGGCCACTCCAAATGGCCGCCACATGTCATACAAAAAATTAGAGCCGTTGAAGGTTTCTGGAGTTTTTCCTCTGTTTTCCCGGATAAATGAACCGGTAAGTTAAATCTAAAGAACAAGAAAGCACCTTCGCTTTGGAAATTTCACAGTTGAATGCTCCATCAGGTTTAAGCTACAGCAGGAAGATTCTTGATCCAAAGGATCCAATGGCTTCCCAATTGAATACACAACGAACCCAATCTTCCTCAGCGCCTCTACATTAACCACATTCCTTCCTTCAAAGATAAATGCTGGCTTCTCCAGTGACCAGTGTGAGCTTGTTAGACAGAACACTAGAGGCAATACTTATTATAGAGTGTATCCTTGTTCAAGTATTTTTATATAATAATAAAAAGCACAATTTTACTCAAAAAAAAAAAAAAAAATGGATTGGATCGACATCACTATCTCTGGATTGGACGCCGGGTTAAACCGGGCATTTAATAGGTTAGATCCATCAGATCCTGGTTCTAAGGAACCAGAAGGCTCGACCCTAGGTGTTAGAAGGATTTGAGCGGATGAGATGCACGGCAAACCCTCCCTTAGAAGTTGGTTACATGCCAACTCCATCTTAACGAGATATCTAGAAACCTAATCCTCAAGGACTTCCAGGTATGGTCAAAGCTCAGAATTTGTTGGTGGAATCAATCCACAAATCTTATAGATCAGATTTCTAGTGGTTAAATTTAGCAAGAAGAAACAATTTAGCATTGGAGGAACTCATACAACACTTACTCATGCTGTGGCACATTTGGATAGCTTTCAATAATGCTGTTTACTCTAGACCAGTGAGTAATCCATATCATATATGGAGATCTGCTCGATCAACAGCTGCAGAGCATCTAACCCTTCATCAGCATAGTAGATCAAGAAAAGAGTTCAAAAGCATTAAATGGAGTGCACCTCCTTTGCATTTCATCAAAATCAATGTTGATGGATCTGCAATCAGCAAGGGTTCCAACAGCTTCCAGTCAAGATTTGGTGGTATTGCTCGTGATCACTTGGGTCACACTCTCTTCACCTTCTCTAGTCCGTAAAGGAGGAAACTCACAAGCCATTCAAATGGAAGCTGCTGCAATTGAGAAGGGCATGATGCTGGCTATCTCACTCAATCTAAAGCAAGTAATTATTGAAAGTGACAATGAAGCTGTTGTTAATCTGATTAACAAGAAGTTGGAGACTCCACCTTGGAAGATGAGTCATTATATACATGATATCTTCAGCCTTTCCTTTTTGATGTTTTAATTGTAAATCATACTCATAGAGAAGGCAACTCTGTAGCTGATAGATTAGCTTCTTATGCTGCTGCTTCTCAGGCATCTTCTTTTTCGCTCTCTCCCCCCCCTCTTTTCGTTCTTTGGCTTTTGCACTTTGATGTAATTGGTACTTTGTATCCTAGGGGCTTCTCTTTTAAATGAATAAAGCTCTTCACCAAAAAAAAAAATCCTCTAGGACTTAAGACTTCGCATCCAAAAAGGAAACTTCCAAGTAAACTAGATTGGACAACCCAAAAAGAGGATTACCCAAAAAAAAAAATCCCCACGGCATGCTCTTGTTAACAGAGCAGGTGTCATGGTTAACAAAAGCCTATGTTATCTCATTTTCAGGGACAGATTCCAGGTAAGGCTACTTCTGCACGAGCTCAAAGTCCCAACAAATAGTGGCTGAGCCAAGTTAACTCTGTTTTCGATTTCCCATTCTTCTAAATCTAATCTTTGATCTTCATTGAATTTCTTTTTTTATCCAAGAACATTCCTAGCTCTTCCCAGACAACTTTCACCAAATCCTAATTCTACACCAGCCCTAGAGATCATGGCTGCATAAGACTGCCTGAATGTCCAAGTCAACAGACACAGCAGGAAAAAATTCAGAAAGATCTCTTCCCAGACAACTTTTGCCAAATCCTAATTCTACACCACCCCTAGAGATCATGGCTGCATAAGACTGCCTGAATGTCCAAGTCAACAGATACAGCAGGAAAAATTCAGAAAGATTAGGGGGGAAAGCACATATATAACCACGTTTACAGGGGATGGTGGACAAGAGAGAGTAATAAGCAAAGTTAGAACCCTTTCAATTGTCCTAAGCACGACGAAGTATGAAAGAATCAGGCATTTTTCCTCACCTCCCCATTGCAGATGTGTCAATCAGGTTGAACTACTTTAGTGAGGCCTACATTCAGAACACATGGTATTTGGAGGCAACGGATAGACACATTCAACCATTCAAATAACACAAATGTTCCAGGGTGTGCCTCACCTCAATTCAACCCACAGCCACTTTTAGTCTCAACATGCACACAACCTTAAATGTACTAGCAAATGAAGTCCCTCCACTGATTCTTCCCATTACAACTTTATTTAGTCTGGAAAAATAACCCACAACTTTCATAGATATCAATTAAAGGAAGCTTCTATTCTTAAGAATAATATGCTTGTACATGATTGCGGCAGAGAATAGCATGCTGACTCAACTAAACTTAGGCAATAACAGCATCTGGAACCAAAACTACTCATATTACATCATCTAGATTTACCGGGCATGATACAAACAAGGTCTGGATGCACGACATGACAATAGTCGATGAACATGAAATTCAGAAGGGCTTTCCGTATTCCTGTGCGGGCTGCTCCCAGCCTCCTAGAAAACCTACAAACAATCCAGGTACAACTAGGACAGTAAAATAGATGCTCTAAAAAACTACGAAGAGAAATCTAGCACCTACTTATAGCAGTAAACAGGAAGAGTAATAGCATTAAGCTAACACTACCAATTTACTCATGCACCACTGCACAAGCAACTAAAGCAAAGTCCAAATGAACTCAAGCCCATATGTGCTGTAACTACAGAATACTGATGTACCATAACAGGAAGGCTAACACAAATAGCATATCCAGTAACAACCTTCTCTTTTAATTTATATAGAATAAAATAAATTTTAGAACAAGAAATTGACAGAGATAGACCAAAGAAGAGAGACGAAAGAGGCTCACAGATAAACCACAAGGAAAACTCATCTGGGTCCTACGATGCAGATCCATTACTGAATTGAGTTGTTTTTCCTAGCGACAGGCTTAAGGTTGGGTCTAAGTATTAGGCCTTTTTTTCATGGGTCATCAGTATAACTAGCCAACTTAATGGACCAAAAAGATGCGTACATGAGTTGGGATATTCTATTACTAGTCCTCGTTCTGTCTTATTTTCAAATATTAAGTCCTATTAGTTTCTTTCCAAGTCTTGATTACCTTTCTCTATATACCCCAATCAATAGGAAAACTAGAGTAGTCAAATCATATTTGATTTCTACTTAGCAGTTTGTGTTTCAATGCAATCTGATGATTCAAGTCCAGGTAGAAGATTGCCAATGTTTAAAGTCAAAACCCTGGGTCCTTAGTGATCAAAATCCTAAGTGGTTGAAACTTCCTGGCTTTTCAAGTCCAAGATTCTTGTTGTGGCTGTGAATTCAACCTAGACCTCCATCAATCCATATTCCCCTATTAAGAACAAGATCAGCAACAAGGTTAGTTACAGATCAAGATTTTCCCTAACCAGTCATTCCCCCACTTACATTTTTTTTGTCAATTTCAGGACTTCTGGAGGAACCCAAAATTCAAAGGCAAATTTACACCAATCTAACCATCAGATCTACCCCAATCTAAACATCAATTTTCCTCAACTCTAAGCATCATCCTCATAACATCATCACCATACTTATATCCAAGTTAAAGTCATTTCCCATCCTCCTAAACCCTTTAACCAGAAAGTTCTTGGAAATTTCCAGATCATGATTTCCTAAAATCAAGAAACCTCATCTCCTAAATACCAATCCAAATTGTACGTATGTCTGCTGCTCACCTATCTTGGTAAGGAAGTTCAAGGGAGCACAAAGGTAATTAAAGACAATTAGGCTTAATTGAGAAAGCCTTGCCTCAATTTTAAATAGGTGTTGATGGGATAGATAATCATTTGACTTCTTCAATCAGGTTATCACAAAAAAAAAAAAAAAGACTTCTTCAATCCGGTAATCATATAAATACAAGATGGATTAACTACCGCTAACCCCTATAATACTACCAATAATAATGACTACCTCACCCCATACCCACATGCAATACTCACTAACCCCATATAAAATAACTACTCCTTAATGCACGTAATGGACCCACAAACTCTTTAATGCATGAATTAACACATAAAATAATAACAATAACTAGCACAATTACCTCCTACGTGCATGCACAACCACAATAACTCCTCCCTCTCAAGCAATGGTCACAGCTCTCAGCCCTCCCACACCGTGTCAGCTGGCAACATTCCCTTCCGATGAACCAATACTCGGTGCAGGTGTTTATAAATTCTGGATTCTGGAATCCACTAGTGTTTGAGGCTGGATAACTTCATCTTCTTCACGACCAAGAGGAAGATCTCCCTAAACCTGTTGCTACTGCTTCAGAGGAGACACATGAAAGACTGGATGGATATGTGAATTTGCCAGAATCTCTAATTTATACGCAACCTTTACGATACTCTGGATGATTTGGACAGGACCATAGTACCAAGGGGACAACTGCTTCACCTTCCAAATAGCCAAGGAAGTTTCGCGATATGGTTGCAGCCAAAGATAAACCTAATCTCCAATGTTGAATTCCTTGTCACAGTGATGGCAATCATACACAACTTTCATTCGGTTTTGTGCCTTGGCAGATCACATGGCCTCTGAATAAAGGTTAATCATCCCGAGCTTGAATGTAAAACCCGCACTTAAAATTTTTTGTCTATATATTATTGGGCTTTTATCACAACACGCATTGTACCCTTTGATTATGAGCATTATTAAACAGAATACGTCCAGGGTCTAAATCCTAAGGAGTGCAACATAGTTAATTATTTTTCATGTCTTATTAAAATCCTTTTTATAAGAAAAAATATCACAAATAACCAAAAGAGATGAATTACCGTGGGTTTATGGATGGTACATGAAATAGTAAAAAGGAATCCTAGAGGCTACAGGAAGGGGGGGAATTGTAAAAGGGGTGGGGGAGTACCCCACATGCAAAATCCAAAGGAGGGGAAAAAAGGGAACTCAAGAGAAAGAGAGAAAAGAAGGAAAGATAAGGAAAGAGAAGAAGAAGAAGAGGAGAAAGGAGAAAAAGATTAGACTCAAATGGTATTTTTTGGGCCTTCCTTTCTTTACTTTATTATTTGAAACTTTGATAATCTAAACATAATTTGTAGGTTTTTCCATCAATGGGGCTAACCTAATTGATAATTGCCCCCAATCTCTTTCGGATGTTGGTTGAATCCCACAATGGGAAAAACATCTGACCTCTAGTTTCAGCCCATGACTACGATAGAAAATTTAAAGGGAGTATATGATGACCCTAGGATTGAACCTATCTAACCATAGGAAGGATTTGGTGTGAATCATTGTTATGTAAACCAAAATTCTAAGGTTTCCCTGTAATGATGCTCCCCTAGAATTAGGTTCAGTCCAGGATCCTCTCTCAGGGAACGAGCTGTCTTGTAGGAGATTTCTTGGAAGATTTGGGGTTTCAAGTAACTAAACAGTACCCTAGAAGGGTTCAGCCAGGCTTATAAATAATAGAATGTAAGCTTGAAGCTTGTAACCTTGCTGTAATATCAGTTTCAGGTCTTGGGAATAGGTCTAGACTTAGGGTTTAAGGGTCTTAAGGCTGAATAGGAGGGTCTTCAGGTTTCGGCTGCTGCTGCTATACTTCAACTGAATATATAAGTTAGGGCCTAGGGAATGCTGCTGTAGGCTTTTGGCTGGGCTTGGGAAGGGCTGTTGTAGTTATTTTATAATTTCAGGTTATGTCTAATAGGCAGAGGTCAGTTCTAGTTGGTTTAGGATAGGTTTGAAGCGACCTAAAGGGGTTGGGATTCTTGCGTTGGACTAGGGTTGGGGTCAAGTGTGAGAGAAGGGGTGGTGGGGATGCTAATCCAAAAAGGTAAGGTGAGCAGTGTTGGGGTTTTAGAAGGTTGAAGATGAATTGCAGAAGTTTGAAACCTAACGGGGAAGGGCTTTTGATGGAACTAAAAGTAGGGATAGGCGAAGCAGAGGGGTGCGATCCTCTGGAGAGAAGGGAGGGGAGGGGAGGGGAGCTGCTGCTGCCACAGGGAGAAAACTGGTGCGAGGCACTTGTGGGATGTTAAGAAAGGGGGAGGGCTCAGTGAAGGACTGGGGTGGCAAACATCGGTGTTTACTTACTTGGGGAGTGAAGGTTGCTGCTGAAAGCTGCAGAACAATTGCTGAGAATAAAAGAAGGCACTCTAATTCCGCCATGGCCTTCACAAGAAGCCATGACCTTCTTGTCTCCAACTCGGACGATTTTATTCAATTCAACTTGTGATTACATTGTTTGGAGGCTTTATTTATAGCCTCACATAAGAAATGAAATAGGACTCTAATTAGGAATACCAATTGACTTCAAACTAACATACTAGGTCGATAAGAATGAGTTTTCAGACTACTGCTCCTCTTCTTTTAAATTCTGAGTCACAGACGAAAAAACTGCCATTACAATTCCTGGCCCTCGCCCTCCTTTCAAAAGAAAACAAAAACAACGTGCACGGACAAAAAGCTGCCACTACAATTCCTTCGCCAGAGATGACTGCCTCCCTGCTCCCTTCGCCATATAACTCTTCTAGCCCTCCCCCATGACCACATCAGAACCTCCCTCACCCTCCTCTTTTCCTCCAAACCACCCCCCCCCCCCCCAAAATCCTCCTCCATCAATATCAGAGGAGCCTGGAATTCCCTATTCAAAAACCCAGATTCCCACTTTGGTCCCAACACTAGCCTTACCTTCATCCCTCCCTCCACCGATGGTTCTACCCCCCCCTCGCCCTCTGCCCCTCTTCAGCCCTCCATCCTGGTATCCTCCTTTGGCAGTCAGCTCTAGTAAGGCAATTCCTTGGCCCCGTCCCTCTACACGATTAAAGCTTCGGTCAATAATTCATGGAAGGCTGATAATGCTTTAGTAGCCTTTCTTCGGGATATTGGCATTTTCATCTTCAAATTCTCCTGCAAATCTGCTAAGTCCTACGCCTTGGATGGTGCACCATAGTTTGTAGGCAAACTCCCTATATTCCACCAACAATGGGGACAAGGCTCCCCACTCCACAAGGGAATTCAGCACCATTCCCCTCCAGGAGAGTCATCAGAGCCAGGGATCCTGAAGGTTGCTGGGCAGTAGTCACTTGTGTTGGCCAAGCAAGCACAACATTAGGGAAATCCTCTGGCAGGCAGCATTCAGATCTGGGATCTTCTTCCCCTTTCTACTTTATTTGTTATTTTTCTATTTGGAAGCCATTAAAAACCTGCACTTCATCTTCCCCAAATTTCTCTCTTCTTAAAACCGTATTTGTCCCCCTTTTGAGTGGCTTAAAATCATTCAAATCCATTCCCCTAAGACTTTCAATTTTAGTACAGTTTTAAGCTATTACAGCCCCTCTAAAGCCCCTACACCTAGTTTTCTTTGGAAACATAAACCCACAGAGTGGCTGGTGTAACCCTGGAATAGAGGGCCAGTGCTAGGGTCTTTCCTTGGAATCAGTAGGCAATTAGGGTTTGAAACCCTGCTGTTCTAGGTCAAAACACAGTGGACAGCAGTTAACAATGAACCAGATACGCTGCAGCTAAGGTTGGTTGGACTTCCAAACCTTGGAGATATGAGTAGGGAAGTCTAGGGTTAAGTGGGGCAGGGTTTAGGGTTTGGCCAGTCTAGAACTGGGTCTGACAATTCAGAAACAATTCTGTTTGAACAGAATTCTTGATGGCAGAATTGTTCTCAATGCTAGGGTACCTAAAATTAGGGTTTAGTATTTTCTAGGGTTTCTAGGATAGGGTTAGGTTTAGGGTTAAGGTTGACGGTAAAGAGGGGTAGGAGAAGGTTATCCTAAAAGGATTTGGGTTTTGGGTGACGGGTTAAGGGAATATAGGGATCTGAATTAATTAGGGCTTCTAGGGTTTAAGGGAAAAAGATGAATCGCAGGTTTTGACTAAACTTATCAAGGGTGGGGCTGTGATGGAGTTTGAGGAATGAAAAGAGAGGGAAGGGGGATAATATGGTTTTAGGTTTGGCAGGGGCTGCTGCCGCTGCAAGGAAGAAAGAGGGAAGAGATCTGCACAAGGGATAGGGAAAGGAATTAAGGTTAGGGTGGGGGTAGGGGTTGAACTTACTTGATTAGGAGCGGACTGATCACTCCAAGGCTGCTGTAACTTGACTGCTTCTAGGCTGCCACACGCCTGAAGAAGCGAGGGAATGCTGGAAATTTGAAGAAATCTAAACCAATTCAGTCGTGGGGTTCCTCCTTGGAACCCACAGACTCCAAATTTTCCTTTCAGTTCTTCATTCAAATAATCCAGTCTTCTATTAATTTCATTTAATCTGATTTGTTACAACTGACTGGGCTTATTTATAGCCTTACATCCAGACTTCCTACTTGGCCTCAACTAAGGGATTTTATTTGGACTTGAATTCCCCTAAAAAATTCGACTCAAATTCAGAAAAAAACTAGGAAAAAGAGACTGGCTTTGAAGAGTTCCTGAACAAATAGAACTTGCAAAATAAACAGCCAACTTTAAGAAGGAATCCTACTTCAAATAGGAGTCCAACTAGGACTCCTAAACAGACTAGGACTCTGACCGCTTGTTCAATTGAAAAACAAAAAGTAGATCCTAACTCCTAAAATTATTCTGGGTTTTTCAGGAACATTAGGCTGCGTTTGTTTGCAAATGTGGGGTGGAAAAAAAAACATGTGGGTCCCATGTGTAGTGGGATGAGGGAGAAAGAAAGGAAAGGAAAGGGTTTTGTGGAAAAGTGATGGTGGTGGGTCCCACTTTTTACTTTTTCCAACTTTCCCACAAAATCCCACCAAATATGTGAGGTTTTAAAATGGCTTGAGGTGGGAAAGTTGGAGTGCCACATCACCAGACAAGTTTCCTTGATTCAAGGAAACTTGTCTCTCACTTTCCCACCCCAAGCAACCAAACAATCTACCATTTTGGGATTTAAGAGAAAAGTAAGAAATCTACACTTTTTTCAAGAATTTTCCCACCCCACCTTTATTACAGCAAACAAACGCAGCCTTATGGATTCCAAAGGGGGTGGGGAAATGATTCCCACTAGACCACTAAAGCTTTAGTTATGAGTGTTTCTAAACCACCAATCCAAGGACTGAATGGCACATCCAGTCTCCTCTTTTTTCCTTTATTCCTTTTTGTGAAATCCAGTCTCGACAAAAAGGAGCTTATTTCTTTAAACGAGGATCAAGGGAGTTGGGGACTACAAGTAGAAGCTGAAAACAGAGAATTCAATCCCAGGAAATGAACCAGAGACCTTCCAGCTGAGCTGGCAAGCACCTTCAACCCACTTGAATCATTTTATTCATCAGAAAAGGTAGGTATCTGGATGGAGACTGCTATTAAATTCCCCTGGGCATACCAAACATGAAACAGATGGATATAAAGAAAACAATAATACCATTCAACTAAATATCTGGCATACTTATTGGTATTTCTCCCAAAGATAGATATATTGGGTCGTCATCGCCAAGAATACCCTGAAATAAGAGAAACAAGAAGCAATGAATAAGTAATTAAAATTTGGAAAGATTGAATGAGCATGAAATCGTAATATGTATTAAACCACAACTGTGCATATGGATAAGGGAAGAATTGATCAAATGCAACTTCTATCATTTCTACAACAGTACCTCTCCATTATGAAGATTCATTTCAGAGTGCAAACCAGAAATATTTGTTTGCACTGATGAACAATTTGAGATATCAGTGCCTAGCAACTCAGAAATCATGAGACCATAACCATCCTGAACATCAGGAAGATCACCAGTAGTCTCCGTTTGGCTCGGTAAGTTTTCAAGGGCTGAATAAACTGTTCCAATCCTGTACCATTAAACGTCAATAATTTCACTTAGAACCAGCAGTTACAAAACCATATAGAGGAGCAAAGGGATATGTCCATCATATTTATACAAAAAAGTTCTTCTACATATAATCTTTCAAAATTTACACACAAAAAAGCCCATTCAAGAACAAACACTTATTATCTTATAATTAAAAGAACCAATTAGGGAACTTACTTTCTCTCTGCAGTATTGAACGAACTGTCTTCTTTAACAGAATCATTCGCTGCATCAACTGTTGCAGCCTGTTTCGTATCAGACAAACATCTATCATAGTCATCTGATCTATTGCAAGTATTACTTATTGACAAATCAACATCCACTGATGCCTCCTTCCTCATCTCCAAAGTGGAGGCAAGACCAAGAATCGGATCACCATCATGGCCCTCATTCATATCAGAAGTCTCCATGAGGTTTAGGTCACAAATCTTGAATGAACTAGGAAAAAGCTGCTTCTCTTCCCTGAACTCAATACCTGATTCAGCTTCACCTTTTGGAAAGAGAGCAACATCCACCACACCTTCTTGACCAACAACATTCACCACGCCTTCCTGACCAACAACATTCATCACGCCTTCTTGACCAACAACATCCACCACGCCTTCTTGACCAACAACCTCCACCACCTCCTCATCAGGAGGAAGGTTCTCCCCATGCAAACCTGACTGCTGTTTTACATTTAAATTTTGAAGGTGGAAGGACTCATCAATCTCAGTGACCATGGATAAAGGCCATTCTCTTTGTTTCTTGGTTCCACCTCTCATGTCATCATGTTCTCCCATTCTTTTCTCACCACTCAACTTGCTCATAGAGCTGGATCTTCCAAATACAAGGAGGTCCTGACCTGATTCCAGTTCATGCTGCATGAAAGATCCGTCCGGGAAAGATTGAGACCTCTTGCATTTACCTCCGCCCATGGAACTTTCAGAATTCAAGTCTCCATCATCCTCCACATGATGGACAGCTGGAGCCCCAGAAATGTCAGAATCAATGCCTTTTGAACTGTCCATATGGTTTGTCAGATTGGCACCCACAGCGGCCTCGACAAAGTGTTCTTTTGGGATTGCAATATCAGATGTGTTTTCCTCTTCAACCAATGGAATTGGATCAACCTTTGAGCCCTTGTATGCCAATGCAGAACGGGTTCTGGTAGGTATTTTGGCAAAACTGCATAGCTTTAGCAAATCACTACCATTCTTGCTCACTGAATCACCCTCAATGGATGGATGATGAATAGTGAAATCTTCTTCGCTTCCTTGTTTGTCAATGCCATCATTAATAGAGCCATCCTTTACCTCTCCAGTTTCCACACTAAAGGCCCTTGAATCATCAGACTCCTTGGAGATTTCCCCGTCAGTCTCGGGAGGAGGTTCTTTCCAGGTGCTAGAAGAACTTGCCTTGGAACACGTATCGTCAGGGAACTCATAAGTTTCTAGTTCAGACTCCGAATCACAGGCAGGATCAGCTTTCAAGTTCAGTCCACCAGATACAACTTTTGGGGTCTCAGAAGCAACATCAACACCACCTCTCTGATCTCCATGGTATCCATAAGCAAAATCTTCCTCACCCTCCACATCCTGAGAAAACTTAGCTTTGTCAGACCATGTCCCACTCCTCATACTGTTGTTCCAATCCGAAACATAACCTCTAAAAGACCCCATCCTCTTCTTGCCTCTCCCATGGTTTCTTGACCCCGCCGGATTAAATTCCTCGCTGTTGTACCTTCTCCTACCAGAACCTGCATCAGGAACAACATTCCCTAGGCGAGCAAGGGCTGACATTCTGCCCTCAGCAGGTAGCTGCATACCTTCCCTATCTTGGGACCTGAAGTCAGCCACCTCCTCAATGTGATTTTTCAAACTACCATTCTGTGACTTTGCCGAAAGTGCATTAGGAGGTAATAATCCCTGAGAGACCAAATACTCAGCTGCTAGACGACCAGCTTCCAACAAAATGTCACCTTTCCGGGGCGGCAAGTTTGGTGGATAAGGTTTTGGAGGGCCACGCCCAAAGCTGCGATTGTGGTTCCTGTATTCCAGGCTGTACATTCCATGGCTCCTTACTGAACCTTCTGGCGAGATCCGACTCGCAGCCAATCCCATTCCCATTGACCTGACCCCATTGCCGGGACTGCGGTGCCTAGCGTGCATGATTGTTCTTGCTGAGAGATCCACTAAGAGTATGAAAGCCAAACAAAAAACCCTCTTCTCCTGTGCTGGAGTTCAACCCTGTGAACGACCTCCACTTGCCCTGGAATCACCCACTAAAAGTTCAGATTTTAGCACGGCACCCGAATGCCTTCCTTGTTAGTTACTTGTTGTTCTTCGACAAAACCTCCCATCCGCAATTCCTACGCCAAAATTAATAATAAAATTTATTCTTTAAATAGAAGAATAAAACCCCCCCTATATATATAAAAAATGTATTATTTCATCCTGTTTATCACAATGCCGATCTTCAAGCAACAGAGTTCTATCATAATTTTTTTCCACTGCAAATGAAGACTCGGAGGGGAAGGGAGGCGGAGCTCAGTCACCACCACCACCACCAAAAGACTCGCAACTTACGATCAACAGCTCAGCTAGCTTAAACTCGAACGTTCCGGGAAAGGATCCCAAATCAAAAATCAAATAACTACAACAAGGATGGAAGTATAGACCAATGATGATCTAGGACCTATCAAACAAGAAATCTAACCTTCGTGTCGAGATGTGTGTTTCATTTCATCCTCACCTTGGTTGGTTCCAGGAGAAAAATATCGGGGCTTGCGGGATCAGTTGCAGTTTTGATGGAATCGCAAACGAAACTCCCGGCGTTGTTAATCTTCCAAAAGAAAAACAAAAGGATAAAATTTCTTGATTTGTGTGTTCAGACAGAGCAAAATTATCCGATAGCTAGAAAACCGTCCTAACTCTGGCCGATAGGGTTTTGAATCTTTTGATTTGAAGTCATCTTTCAGGCTTTCTTTCTTTGCTGTTTTCGCTTGGCCACTCCTGATCACCTATATAGATATTTCTCTCCGGATTCCCAAATCACGATCTTGGTCATCTCCGTTTAGTCATATTTTGTCAAATTCGCGTTTTCGTTCGGGCAACCAACAGTTTACGCATTTACTCTCTCCGTTTGAGATTTGGGATGCCAATTAGGCTGCGTTTGTTTGCAAAGGTGGGATGGGAAAAAAAGGGTAGGAAAAAAAAATATGTGGGTCCCATGTGTAGTGGGGTGAGGGAGAAGAAAAAAAAATGAAAGAGTTTTGTGGAAAAGTGATAGGGTGGGGTGAGGGAGAAGAAAAGAAAATGAAAGAGTTTTGTGGAAAAGTGATAGGGGTGGGTCTCACTTTTTACTTTTTCCAACTTTTCGCCACAAAGTCGGGCACTTTTGGTAGGGGTTCATGAAAAATCAACCCCTGTTTCGATGGGTTTTTTGGTCATTTTGACCTGAAATTTGATGTGTAGCCTAATTTGAGGCTAATAAACACATTGGTAGTGTTATTTTGATCTAAAACATTACCTAAACTAATGTTCTTAATCGACCCATGTCTTACTATACGCGGACGAAAGCCCCGAAACTAAAAACCTAAAAACTCATAAAACCAAATCATATAAAGTCTACAATTCATTGTACAAATACCGTAATACATAAAGTCATCCAACCATATAAAATCTGAAACTCTCGCCTCTCGGTCCAAGTCCGTGCCTAGGTGGATCGAATTCCTCCGACTCGATCGTCTCCATTGATGCCCCCCAACAAATTCACATACTCATCCCATCTCATACGATATTGAAAATTGTCTAAGTAATCATTCACTCAGCTTCTATAGCGGTCATCTTCCGCCGTGAGAACTCCAATTTGAGGGAAGTGAGAATAGGGCCAAGGAACGTCTCGCATGCCATCGGATGCCCTTGTTGGTACGAATGACTCGATTGTGAAAGAGAGAGAGGGACATCATAGCTCCCATGATACGAAGAACTGGAGGGGACACCATGGCTCCCATGATACGAAGAATTAGAGGGGTTACTAATTCCCATATCATACTGTCCATCCGAAGGAGGGAGAGGGACACCATAATTACCCGTAGGCCAATAACCCGGTGTGGAGCCTACGGACTCATCCAAGCTCATGGACCCCATTGACGCAATCGCCGCATCCCAAGGATTAACATAGTCATGGCCGCCTCCTCTCGATGGTGGCTCGGCCTCGTATCGGGATATTGACGACCACGCTCGATACTCACCACCATGATCATAATCCCGAGTGGCATGATCAAAATGACTCTCCCCGTGTATCCGGGTGGGGGCTCCTGTGTCTCCGGTAGTGGAACATGTATACGCTCTCCACCTCCTCCACCACCACCACCACCACCACCACCACCACCACCACCACCACCACCACCACCACCATCATCTCTCCACCGCCACTGGCAGAGTGTGTCATCAGTGTTGTCCTCGCTCCTCCTGCCGGTGCCATCATCCTCCTCATCGCTCCCCTCCTGTCCCGACCCTCTTCGGCCATTACTCACCCCATTCCCCCCTGGCTTTCGTCGCCTCCCTCCGTTGGTCCATCCGGCTCACCCCCGTCCCATCCCGGTGAGGGATCTTGGTCATCTTCCACATCAAATATATCATCTTGATGTTTGCCTTTCATTCCGCTGCTCGCATTTCTTCCTCATATTATGTGAATAAATCGGGTCTTTACCTCTTCCACCGTTCCTCCTCGTGGATCATGCTATGTACTCCATTCCTCTCACTCCGGCCGTCCGCATCGTCCCATCTTCTGTTTGTGACTATTGCCTGAGATCCCCATTCGCCTTATCACCATTAGTTAGAAACTCAAGTCAAGACTCAACATTTTGCATCTAGCCCTGGATCTACTATATAGTATCTCCTGATCCATGGTTTCTCCCCCTCCCCCTCCACTAAGACCCAAATGCATCTCTAAACAATTTGATCTGCAATAATACATCATTAGTATTTTGTTATCTATTATTTAAACAATTAATACAACTCACTAATCGTTGATTCCCAATGTCTCACCTCATTGTGGCAAAATGATTGGACCATCTCATCTGCTCCAACTTCTTATCCCCTTCGCATCCATGGTTTGTGTCCACCCTAATGTTGACTATATTGATACTTGGGTTTAAATATCCATATTAAAGCTTAAAATTATACCACTACCAATACCAATACCTACAATTCTACAAGCCCACAAGTCTACAAGACTCAAGTCTACAACTACAAATCAACAACCCATATTTACTTACCCCCTTGGGTGCATCTGGCTTCCATCTCATCCATATCTGACCCTGTCCTCTGGGTTTGGCCTTTATGCATCCTTCATCCTCGGGATGCTACGTGTGGCATGTGGGTCCCCTCGGAGGTCCACCTCCGACCTTTCTTGGATCTTTCACACTCGCCTCTCCTTCTCTTTTTTCTCCCTTTCTCTGATTATCCAACTCATTAAGTCAATAGACATAAATATCATACAGATAATCATAAACTCATATATAATATAATAATTTATAAGATAATTTTTTCTTACTTGATCCCCCATCCCACTCTTGCCATTCGGCCCCTTCTTATCTTCTCTCCCTTTTCTTTCCTCCCACTCACCTCCACTTCTCCCTCTTCCCTTTTTGTGGTTTTCCTTCCTCTCCTGTTGTGCTCGTTTTTCCTTCCTTCTTGTCTTGTGTCCGTGTCCACATTTTATCTGAGCCATCACACTTCCCGCCTTCTTTGTTGGCCTTGTCTGACATTTCCCACTTCTTCCTACCAACCTGTCTCCATCCCCGGCCCTGATATATCCTTCTTTCTTCCCTCCCGTTTCGCTTCTATCCGTCCTGTTATTGCTTTCTCTCTCCATCCTCCATTTCATCCTGTTCCGGGTTTCTCTTCTTACTCCCCCTTGCTTCTCCTCTTGGTTCTCACTCTGGTTGGCCACTATATCCTCCCCCCTTATCTCTTTCTATTTCCCCTTCTTTTCTGTTTGTTTCCACTTTGACTTGCCTTCTTTACCTTCTTTCCTCCTTTCCATCCCTTCTTTCTCCTTTTCTCTGTCTCTTCTCCTTTCTTTCTTTCCTGGTTCCCCTCCCCTGTTGGCCCCCTCTTCCACTCCTCCCCCCCTCCCCCCTCTCCCTCCTCCCTCCTGCTCTGCTCCCTTCCCTCCTTCCTCCCTCTCTCCTGCCCCTTCCCTCTCCTCCTCTCTCTCCCTCCTCCTCCCTTCTCTCCTCTCCCTTTCCCCTCTCTTCTCTTCTTTCCTTTCTCTTTCTTCTTTTTTGTTTTGTAAATCCTAGTAACTTGTTTCCTCTCTTGCTTTAGTCACATCCTTTGAACTCCCTGTCCCTTCCTCTCCCCGTTTTCTTTTTCTTCCTCTTTTTTTTCTCCTCTCCCTTTTTCCTCCCTCCTCCTCTCTCTTGTCCCCCCTTCCTTCCTCCTTCCTTCTCTCCCCCCCTCCTCCCCCCTTTTCTTCTCTTACTACCTCTTATTTTTTTCTTTATCCTTACTCATATTTTATTTTCTTTGTTAATTATTCCCCTTCCCTAGCCCTGCCCCCCTTTCTTTTTTTTCCATATTTTCAAACTTTCCCCCATTTTCCTATTTTTTGCATTTTTATTTTTTTATTATATTTTTAAATAATACTTTTTTTCTTTCTCCCTCTTCCCTTTTTTTCTATCATCATACAACCACCGTATCACTTAAAAAGTAATCATACAAGATAATCAAAATATCATTTTTTACCCACAAAAATAAAAAATTAAATACTTTAGGAAAAAATTCCGACTCCGTGAAATCGTAGATCGTCACATGGTATTCAACATATATTAATTTCAAAATCATCCAACATCATATAGCATGCATTTTGTGAAAATTTACTTGGATAAGAATGGTTACCTGCTTTGACGAAAAAACTCTCGGATCTCGTGCGAAACGGCTACGATCGACGAAACAACGTGATATCCGCAACAAGGAAGCAAGATGTCCCGTAGATGTCGAAGATCGGACGAAAATATAGTGAAAAGTGCGAAAAATGAGAGAGAGAGCTCGGAGAAGAGAGAGAAGAGAGAGAAATTAAAAATTCGAACGAATTCGGCGAAACGCCGATCGCTCTATCGCGAAGTCGGCGATAAATCGCCGACTGCCGCCGGTAAGGATTGAACCCACAATCTCTCCACTGAGAGGTGAGTTCTCAACCACTGCACTATCCTTCCATTGGCAAAAATTGATAATTATTATTTTTGAATTTGTTTTTGGTGCTGCCACCAGCAAGCCGTTAAGATGATGTCACGTGTATAAAAATAAATTTAATAGTTGTAAGAAATCTAAACATAAATAATAATACAGCAACATAGGTGAACGGGTGTTTGTGTGTAAATAAATCCCACCAGTAAATTTATTGAATTAAATCTAAATCGTTTATGATGGATTCAGATTTAATTCTATCAAATTTAATGGTAAGATTTTTAGGACTTTTCAGCCAAGCAATTTATACGGCCGTTCAGCTACCACATCCCCTATTTTTATTTAACCCCATTAAAGCCCTTGAAAATTTCTGAATAATTTAATAAAAAAAAAAAATAAAAAAAAACTTGGAGGCATGGACATCGATAGAAACATGGTCAAATGTGTAACCGGAAGATCTAGAACTAGAAAGTAGGAACCACATACGGATTAACCGAAAGAGTCAAAACTCCCCCCCCCCCCCCCGCGAAAGATACGAAAGAAGATTCGGGTCTACTTTAAAAGAAGCTAAGGTTCTATCAAAGCGGCGAGAAAGGGTTGGTTAAGAACTACTTATTGTAGACCATAGGAATTAAAGTCACTCAATGGAGATGTTTGTCTTCGGTAGCCATGTTGTCCGTCATAAGATTGATCCACGTGTTATACCTGGGATCTTCATGCCTACCCCTATAGCAAAAAAGATTGTCGTATTTTCAACCTCCAAACAAATCAAATTGATGTTACCTAGAACATCATTCCCAAGTTTTCAAAGAAGACTTCGACAAGTATTATCTCAAAGGCTACGGAGCTTGGTGGCAGAAAGATGACTATCCACTTTATCAAACTCATAGTATCACACCCCACCCAACTTGCATCAAATTCACCCAAATACCCACGGATGTAATCCATAGCCATAAGATCCTGTTTTTCAATCCCAAGAACAATCTAAACAATAACATAATCAAAGTGTAAGAATAAATACAAAATTGTCAAAATTGTAATTAAGATGTCAACGAAATTTTAAAATGATAAGTGTGTCAAGAATGGGGTTAGTGTAAGTCAAAAGGGTAAATGTATCAAATGAAGGAAAGGTAGATTAAGTTTAGTTACAATTGTTCAATGATTTTAATAAAATGATAAATGTCCCACCAAAGGTTTCTATGTCTCTAAAAATAACCAAACATGAGAGCCACGCATGTCAAAGAACTTCTAGCTCACCACAACCATTGGCATGAGAGCTAGCGCATGTCAGGGAACTTCTAGCTCAATGCAAGAAGTTATCTACTTAATTATGTAATACTAAGTTTAGATACCTTTTCCATGGAACCAACAAACTCGGTCAAGTATCCTCACCTATCTAGGGAATGTCACTCCTCACAGAATGTCTACCGCCTCTCGAAAAGTACTTGTAACCCTATGGTCATCCAATATGATAGGGCGAACACTCATGTGTCTCGTCACAAAATGGCTACTGACTGTTGAGCGCATACGAACCCAACCTCTATTATATGCAACCTTACTATTGGATGTTCATGTGGCATGTTTGCCTGGGGTCACTTGGCCTTAATACCCATACTCGTGTATCATGAAATATATATATATATATATATATATATATATATATATATATATATATATATATATATAATATATATATATATATATATATATATGTATATATATACACACACATAATTGTATCTCTCACTTGACAAGAGATTATAGTTTCCCAAAGAATCTAAGAAACTCCACGAATTATAGGCTAACAAGTAGTAAAAACATCGTAAAAAATACATACAGGAAGTTAGGTTTAAGTTGGACACCAAACTGGGCAACAAACATGGCCAATTGACAACCAAAATAAGGGAGGTCAGCCACTACCGTGTGACCTTCCCTAGGTGGGGAGAGCACCCAGGTTCGAGCTTTGCCAGATTTTCTTCTCTAATTCCGCCAAGTTTTGGGTCGATTAAGGGCAATGAGTTCGTCCTCAAGACATGCTCAACACTCCCAACCGAACCCCTTTTAATACAACCACAAATCCAAACATTTCCCAAAGCTAGGGTTTCTCTGAGATATGCTTTAAGAAAGATTTCAGCAACAAGAAGAGATGGGAATCTCACTCTATAAGCTAGACTCAATCGGGATTAAAAGAAGATACATATCTCTCCACCAAATCACATTCGATACTGTCCCTACCACATTTTGACAATGGGAAATTCTGGAAGTGGCGGGCGTTGGTTACCTTCAATGTCACCAACTAGCACTTGATTTGGACTTCGGCATGGAACAACCACCAATTTTTCTCCAGCATATGAACTCCCACTTCTCCTAGGGTTAAGAGCCTCGTAGCAATATAATAAACTCGTCCATAAGGCTAGCGAGTCAATTAGTAGGGTTTCTAGGGGTCAAATCCCACATTTGCCCATGTTGAATTGGACCAACCGCCCCGATAGCCACCCCCAAAAATCGCATTGAAATGGTGTTTTTTGGTTTGGTTTGTCCGAAATGCTTGTCCAACCTTGTAGAACAAGATAGGGGCCCTTACTTAGGCTTGACGACCTTCAAACCTCAGTTTCTACGAGTGAGAAATC
The DNA here is from genome assembly GCF_041222555.1 of Hakea prostrata. Lineage (NCBI taxonomy): Eukaryota > Viridiplantae > Streptophyta > Magnoliopsida > Proteales > Proteaceae > Hakea > Hakea prostrata. The sequence continues at coordinate 2,115,677 of NC_142610.1, read as the reverse complement.
CACCATCCGAGTTCATCTAGGTTCGAATTAGATTTTCCCCCCAAGTCCTTCAAAGTGATTGAATCATCATCTTCACCATTCAAGCTCACGTATTCTAGTCCCAATCCAATGGTCTCAACTCGGATGGCCCATAGTTATTCTCTACTAGAAAGTCAGGTTCTTTTTGGGATAGGATTTTAGGGATTTCACACAAAAGACTACCGAAAAATTTCATTGTAGATAGTTTTGGGAGTAAGGCGAGTACCATTCGCATTATTAGAGATTTTCTTTGAGAGAGTTGGAGCAGACGCTTTCTTTCTTTTTTCTTGTACAAGATCAACTAAGGGTTTCAAACATGTAGATGAGAAAATTTTGAATCCTTCCACGAGGGAAGACACAGTGATGCAATACTATCTAAGGATCTCAATCCTTACTTTTTCTTTCCTTTTCCTTTACCACTTGAGATTGGCTGAATGTAGAATAAGAAAAGTCATTGCAAAACAGTTTCTAAGCCCACCCAAGCAAAAGTGCAATCCTCTTCCCTTAGCTACCCATCCTCCGATCCTCCCCACCCTCACACATGGGCCTACCCTTGTACCCCAAGCAGGCTTGTTTCAAACTAACTATGAGAGTGAGAGGATGGGTGGACAGCTCAGCGAGGTGAAGAGGATTTGGACTCCTCAAGTAGGCTCTAGAATCAAAGCTTGTCTAAAAAAAAAATACTCTTTTAATGTCTTTGAACCTCAACCTTCTTCTTCTACCAAAGCTGATCAAGTGCACCATCGACGTCTCCCTGAGCTCGGACAAAACCACAAAGGGAAAAAGTAGTAAAATGGCCTGTATATAGGCTATTCTCATTCAAATGTCCATCATTATGGCCCTTGGAAGTGATTAGCTAATTTGTGATAGAACGCTTTCTAGGGGATGTAAAGGTCCATATCTTGCCTTTATTCATTTTGCGTCTTGGCAAGCGTTGTGTTTGCTTAAAGTCGAGAAACTAGGGAGGCTGACAAAGTTGCTAGGGTTAAACAACATAAGCAGTGAGAGAACACTTTCATTGGAGCAGATGCTTTGTTCCCACAAAAAAACTTTAGAATAACCTTCCATGGCATGACAAGGGAGGCATAAAGCATTTTAGGGTTTCTCACTATGGCTTCCTCTGCAAAGCACTACCCATCTTAATATCCCTTAGTCTTTGTCGATAATCAAAAAAGAAAAGAGAGGACAATCAATGTCACACCCCACCAAGCCGGATCCGGTCATACCCAAATAGGGAAAGAGAAGACAATCAATTTCTTTATGAAAAGAGATTACCACAAAAAAAAAAAAATTAAGGAATTATTTTCTTAATCCTCCTTTCCTAAGTTGGGATTTATAATTTCTTTGATGTTCGTTATAAAATTTCATTTTCTGATTCGAAAAAACTTTTAAAATGGAAAAGTTCGGAATTATTTTATTCAACTTCTTTTCCTAGATGTGTTGGTCTTACCAACCGAATAACTTTGCAATGGTAATGCAAGACCATTTTGTAGAGTAATGGATTTAACAGCTGCAACAATGACAACACCCACAAATCTTGACCTTAAATTCACCTGAGAAAGAATAAAATAAAGAGTTTTTTACATGAGCCCCCTCCATTTCAATTGAAAATTCAGCGTACCCCTTTCAAATTGAAACCTTACAAAGCCCCTCTCACATTTAACACCGTCAAGTTTCATTTTGTTTCAAATTTGCTTTTACAATTTTACTCTCACTTAATAAATTTATTTGAAATCCTAAATAATATTTGTAAGAATTTTTTTACATGAGCCCCATTCATTTCCATTTGGAAACACGGCGCACCCCCTCCAAAATCAAAACTTTACAAGGCACCTTCACACCATTAGTAAAGGTACGCAATAAACCGATTAAAGTCAAATTAATTTGTTTGTATGACCACATTGGCCATAGTGTGATAAAATGATCATGCAACAGTTTTTTTAATTTGAGGAAAATTTAGGTCATATAATTTGGGGTAATATGGTGAAATCAAAATATTGTTTAAGATTCTAAAATACATATTAAAAATATTATTTATGATTTTGTATGAATTTATTAAGTGTGGGTGAAAAGGTAAAATCATCACAGTTAAAAGAAAACAGATTGTGTGAAGTGTAGACGACGTAGGGCTTTGTAAGATTTTGATTTTGAAGAGGTGTTGAGTATTTCCAATTGAAATGGGGGACTCGTATAAAAACTTCTTAGGATTTTGGATAAATTAATTCAAATGAGAATAAAATTGTCAAATTAAAGTTAAAACTAACGAAAACCTAACGGTGTTGAATATGGAGGAGGGCTTTGTAAGATTTCAATTTTAAGGGGGGTGTACTGAGTTTCCAATGAAAACAGAGGGACTCATGTAAAAATTTCTAAATTAAATAAGAGCTTCAAAACTCATTTATTCATTAATACAATATCAAGTGCTTTATATATTTGTCTCTTTAATTTCTACTATAATACCCATATCAACAATTCCAAGAACATATGCATTGTTCGAAGGGAGCAAGATATACTGGTTGACAAAAACCCTGGCCACCCCTGTGCTTTCTTATGCATTTTTTATTGCAATCAGCTTCAGTGAATTGAGCACCACAGAATTCCGCAGATTCAGTGCAGGTCTCTGCCTCTACTTTGGTCACCATCTTCTCAACTGCAAACACTCACAAGCATTAAAAATCTGGGTTTTGTTAGCTTTGATCCATAGAAAGAATGAAGTAAGAAACAAACCTGAGACAAGCATGAGTAAGCCAAGAACACAGAAGGTTACGCAGAGCTTCGCCATTTATAACAATCTAATAACAATTTCCAACAAAACCAAAGATGAAGTAACAAAGCTCTTGTTCTTCTTTCTGTATAGAGATGATCAGTAGATGGAGATGGTTTTATAGGATGATATGAGTAATAAAAGAGGTAGATTTCAGCATCGCACCAAAACAGGTAATAAGAGAAATAGTTCATTCACCAAAAGATCTTCCAGATTGTTTAACGAGGTGACTATAAAGGAATGCCAGGGAGAGGATATGATCTGATTGATTAACTGATTCTTTTTAATCACCTTATCTAATTTATTTCCTTCTTCTGTTTCTGATCTAGCGTCCCTGGAGAAAAATCCTCTGAATATAAGACATTGTGGATTTGCCAAATAAGTTCTCTCCCTATTTTGTAAGATACCATTACGGAAGGGATTCGTATCTCCATTCACATAGTAACACATTCAAGCATGTTGTTAGTTGTTACTACCAAAAAAGAATCTCAAAACACTCCAGGAGTCTGAATCATCTCCTCGGAGGATATCTTCGAATGAGAGTTTAATGAGTTATAAGATTCAACCAAGTATAATATTCTAATCTACGAGCTAGGGTTAATCCATGGGTGTCCTTAGATCTAGCTGAATCCTATAACTTATTGGACACTCATTGGTAGATATCCTTAAAGGAGAAGAGCGAAATGCAGTGGCACCGTGAGCAGGGGTGGAATCAGGATTCAATAATAGGGGGCGAATAATAAAAGTTCAGATTGGAAAAACACCAATGCTTTTTTGCTACACATATTGTGTGAGCCCTTATAAGACCCATTAGGTCCTACCTATGAATTATTTTATTATATTAAGGAATACACCTACATATATTTTGTGGGGCCCACATATATTTGACAAAAATATGTAAATTATTGGTAATGGTATTTTTTTTTTTCAACAAGATATAGGTAAATTAGGGCCTGTTTGGTTACTTGAGTCTATAGATTTCAAAATTTTAGAGATTTCAAATCTATAGACTTCAAATCTCTAGAGTCATGGTTCTAAAATTAACTGTTTGGTTAGCTTGAATTTTTGGAATGAAATTTGTAGATTTATCCTAAAAAAATATTTATTGAATTATGGTTCAAATGTTTAACACTTTGATAGTTGGGGTGAAATCTCTGGATTTCACCTCATACCCATAAATCTACAGATTCACGTTTTTAGTGTAAAAATGTGAATCTTTAGATTTCATAAATCTAGGGATTCACACAACCAAACAGGTAAAAATTTTCCATTTGTGAATCCAGAGATTTGAAATCTTTGAATTCACGTAACCAAATAGACCCTAATAAAGCATTTCAAAAAAAATACATATAACTTCAACCCTAAAAAGTCAATTGCAAACTAAAAAAAAAATTTAGGTAAGAGATGCAAACCAATGGTAATTAGTTACCTTAGTAACTATAGACATTTTACTTACAACATAAAATTAAATAACAAAAATTGTAGAAGAAATAAAGAAATTGAAAAAGAGAAAGAGAACCTAATGTGGAGAAGATTTTTTCCCAAATTTTCCTAAATCCACGCTTATAAGAATAAATAGAAAGAAAGAAGTCGAAGAGAATAAATAGGAAGAAAAGAGGAAAGAGGAAGAGGAAGAAAAAAAAGGAGATATGAGAGAATAAATATGGATTGGGAGTTAGTTTCCATTAGAAATGACATTTTGAATACTTGATAATATATTTTTTCACAAATTTCCCTTAATTCACATTTATATAAGGAGAATATATAGGAAGAAAAGATGTGAGAGAGAAGAGAGAGCAGTATAAATAGTGATTGAGGAGTTAGTTTCTATTAGAAATGACATTTTGAATATTTAATAATATATTTTTTCAAAAATTTCCCTTAACCCACGTTCATAGAAGGAAAATAAATAGGAAGAAAAGATGTGAGAGAGAAGAGAGGGGAGAATAAATAGGAATTGAGGAGTTGTTTTTTAAATAGGGATGACATTTATATCCATTATTTTATCTTTAAAATCTGTTTTCAAATTGGGGGGGGGGAAATAGTGATATTTCACATGTGAGAATAGAAAAAAGCCAAAAAAATGAAGGAAATTAATACAAAATAAAGTATCTAAGGAATAATAAAAATTTTAAAAATCCGGGTGGGGGGCCAGCTCCTTAGTGGGTCCGCCCCTGACCGTGAGTTTGAAAAGTGGCTTTGGAGGTGTCTTAGTATTGGATTAGAATTACTCTAATTTAAACAAACTTCCAAAATCACCTTGTCAATACTAATTTTAGTCCCTTCTAACACTAACCTTAAACACCACCATTGATCACCCCCTACAACCTCCACACTAACTCGCTCCCCTATAGCCTTGTTTGCGCTGGGAATTGGTTGTAGATGTGGATTAATATAGAACACTGAACTCTTTTTTTTTTTTTTTGGAGCAAAGGTTCATCCGGGGCAGCTTGCGCGTACCTCGATTACATCCTTATGAGAGACACCTTGGTGCGAGTCGAATCCACAACCTCTTCACTGAGAAGCATGGGTCTTACCACTAGAGCAACTCTACGTTTAATTGGGGAAATAGATAACTTCCACTGGTGGGTTGCATCAAGGGATGGATTGATGGAGTTAAACAATGAGGGTTGTAGCCTTGTAGGGTTGAAGATGCAACAAGGCTAATGGAAATGCAAGCATTAATATATAAAGGCTCAATGGTACAAAGCAGTAGAGGTTTAGCAACTGTTTTGTTAGACTACCAAGTTGGAATGAATTATCGTGTTGACTCAATGTGAGTTAGACACCTATATATAGACAATAGGCTGTATACAAGAAGACTACATATAGTATGCAAGAATAATATATGATATACATGATATATTATTCTTTAACACCCTCTTGCAAAGTCAAGGGGTCCTCAAGGAACTTGACTTTGGATGTGAGAAGATGAAAATAGGTGAAAAAGAGTCCCTTGGTGAGAATGCCGGCCAACTAATCTATGGTTGAGATGAAATGAACCAAAAGATCCCCCTTGGCGACCTTTTCAAGGACAAAGTAAAAGTCCACCTCTATATGCTTTGTGCAAGCATGAAAAATAGGGTTGGCTAACAAGTATGCGGCATCAAGTTGTCGCTTAACAAAGTAGGAGGAGATGGCTAAGATACTCCCCCCCCCCATTCATCCAGAAGAGACTGAATCCATATGAGCTAAGTAGTTGCAAGAGCAGGTGCCCAATACTCACTTTTAGTACAAGATGTGATTGAAGATGTCCGGGATAAAGGTAAGGACCCCCCCCCCACACACACACATTGGTTAGGGTTAGGTTTGAGTTGGGGATCAACCCCTTAAGCAAAGCACCCAAGTACTAAAAAGTACTAGGGGGCGGTTGCTTAAGGCGATTGATTGACCAATCAACCACCCCAAGCGACCGCCCATGTCTGCTCGTGAGAATTAAACTCCATTTTGCTCCAGTCCACTGTAAATAAGTAACTTCGACCTTTTCTCTCATTATTATATTCGGGATTATTGTTGTGGATGGTTAGGAGTCAGAAAACACGTGGTGGAAGGTGAAGGAGGCGTGATTTGTGAAGAAGATCCAATCCTTCGTTAGTTTAGCGAATCTTTCGGAGGTACGTTGATCTCACACCCTCTACATTCTTTCCTCATCTCTTTGAATGGTGTGGATCCATCCTCCTTGATGTGATGGTAAGTTATTTGTGATGGTTCTATTCTCCCATCAGTGATCTTGATTAGATCATGTATAAAAGCAGATCCTTGCATTTGAATAAAGGATTGATCTGATTAAAGGAGATGATGTGTGTAACAACCCCTGTATTTCTAACTCGGGATCCGTATTGCAGGTCCGAGAACCTGAAGGTCTAGTCGGGTAAATTTGTGGAGTGTCCGGATAGAAGTCCATGATCCATACCCTGAACCCATGGATCTGGATTCTCTTGATGAAGCGTCTGCCTTGCTTGGTAGCTGGATTTCTGGAAGGCAAGTGATGTCTGGAGATGTCCGGAATGAAGGTAAGACCTCCCCCATGTGTTCATTAGGGTTAGGTTGTACTTGGACATCAACCCCCTAAGCAAAGCACCCTTGTATAGTAATATATTTGGGGGCGGTTGCTAGTGGCAGTTGATTAGACCAAGCGATCGCCTGGTCTTGGTTGCGGGGTTTTGGGAAACACAAAAGGGGGACTTCAGCAAGCATTCAAATCTAACCAACTACTTCAACCACCACCATTAATGCAATCTCTCAACATAAATGCCTCAAAAAAATGTTGCAAGAAGAGGGTTTTAGGGTTTTCCTACCTCAACACGCAATTCTCTTCATATCTCACGCTTCGACACCGCTAAATAGTGAGAATCCTTCAAATCCTTAAGTTCTCCTTCTCTCCCATGTTCCCAACTTTCCTATAGCATAAACAATTTGTTTGTGAGGTGAGAGAACCAGAAAATAGGGTTTTAAAAGCGGATTTTCAAAAATGCCCCGATTCTGGGTAGGGGCAGTTGATCAAAGCGTGCAATTGGCCCTCTATCTCCTTCATACGAAGGCCAATTTCAACGGGCTTCGAAGAGTAGAACCCTCAAAACATTCCCCAATTAATGGCATAATTTACCTCGGCATTTGAGTCCTCTAGCATTGATTTCATGCATGCCAAATCTCTTTTTTCTGCCTTCTTGGCTGACTTTCTCTCATCTTGAACTCAATTAGGGTGGCTGGGTCATCTTCTCATTCGTCTAACTCCATAGGTTTGATTTTTAAACTTTCGGTTTAACTTGAATGGTCCAGAGTCGCCTTCTACTAGAACTTCGGGTTCGCAGACCTGAAACAACGGGTTATTTGGTTAGAATTTTAGGGGATTTCAAACCTATCATCTTCATGCCTGAGCACACCACACAAGTGACAAAAAATAGGTACCCCCCATTGAACCACCACCATCACAACTTCACTAGTTCGACTCCTTGCATGGATCGTCGGTGTTGAGGGCTTCCTTCGATCCATTGTAATTCTACACCTGAAATAGTTTACCCTCTTTCCAAATTGCACACCGTGAATAAGCATACCTCTCCCCAGTGCTCCTATTTTTTGTGCTAATTGAAAGCAGAAGTCCAGATTGAATAATATCGGATGGTAACTCATAAAATTGGCACCAAAATCCAGATGTGTGAATGCACAATTACCTCCTTTTCTCCATGGTTCTAGCATTAGAGGGTTCCCCCCTACTGTCCAAGGTGATTCCTCAATGACATTAAACATGTCTTGTGAATGTTCAAACTCAAACCTAATCATATCTTCAGACATTTCAGAGATTGTCACAACCTTCACCGTGTTCCAGGTCTTCGGAAGAGCTTCGTAAATAGCATGCTGTCTATATGGTTTTCCAGGTAAAATAAAACCAACCAAAGCATTCTCCTTACGCTATGCAGCTGTATCTTCAAGTTCATTATCTACATCTAAGCCCTCATCATCCGAGAGGATGAGTTCTGAATCCCTTTCTTGATCCATTGGTCTTCTCCATTCTCTGTATTTGGGCATGGGAGGGCGCCTATGTCCCCTGCCTCTTGAAAGCAATAAGCAATAAGCATGTTTAAAATGATAATACACATATCATTTTCATTCATTCTCTGTATTCTAACAGAGGGATTTTGCCCAAATTTGCTAGTAGATTAAGTTTGCTAAAGCAGCAGTTACTGTAGAAATTAGTTCACTAAAGTTACCATACACTCAACATCAGAGGAGGGAAGACACTCACTACGGAGGAGAAATGAATTGTGTCTAGGCTGCAAGATGCTTGATGTATTGTATCTTATGCAATGACAATATACTGCCAGCATGTTTCCACTCTGCTATATTCTTATTATTTGATCGTGAAACTATGAATGATAGTTAGATTCAAAGATGAAAAAAAATCCTTGCTTTTGGTTGTTTGCATTTTACACGTAGGAAGTTGAGAAATTTTTAGACCATGCATATTCTAATGTAGCCTGTGGTGCTGAAATTGTATGCCCATTTATAAAGTGTATAAATCAGCTTTTTGGTCAATGTTGACTACTCTTCATTCAAGGCTGACACGACACCCCCCAGCGACACCGACATCGCGAGAGTCGGCGATTTATCGCCGACTTCCGACAAAATGGCGAATCGCCCATTTCGTTCAAATTTTTTAATTTCTCTCTCTTCTCCGAGCTTCTCTCTCATTTTTCGCACTTTTCACTATATTTTCGTCCGATCTTCAACATCTACGGTACATCTTGCTTCCTTGTTGCCGGATATCCGTTGTTTCGTCGATCGGTCGCTTCGCCGGATCCGGAGTTTTTTCGCAAACAGTGACCATTCTTATCCAGTAATTTTTCACAAAATGCATGCTATATGATGTTGGATGATTTTGAAATTAATATATGTTGAATACCATGTGCCGATCTACGATTTCACGGAGTCGGAATTTTTTTCCGCAAAGTATTTTATTTTTTATTTTTGTGGGTAAAAAATGATATTTTGATTATCTTGTATGATTACTTTTTAAGTGATACGGTGGTTGTATGATGATAGAAAAACATATGTGGAACTCCGTGAGCCGATCTACGGACTCACGGAGTCGAAATATTTTTTGACCCAAAAATAAGTTATTTTATTTTTCAAAAAATATCCCGATATTAATAAAAATATCAATAATTATGAAAAATGCAAAAATAGGGGAAAATGGGGGAAATGTTTTGAAAATTATGGAATAATTATATAGTATTTTTCAACTGTTGGTTGTGTTGCCCATGTGGCTTCATCGCCGGTTTTGATATGGGCGCTATTTTTATAATTATATCATACGTGCAATATTCATAATTTCATATATGATTGTTTATATGTGTATAAACAATTATAATGATGTTGTTATTTGTTAATGTTATTTGAATGCACTCATCATGTCTCTGGTGGGAGTCGGGGACGGTCTTCCCGGGTGGCGGGGGCGTCGGACAACCCGAGAGATCGCGAAGGGAGACCACCGTGCATATTGTACGGCTATTGATGGAGACAAAATAAACCGAGTGTAATTTTTGTCACAAAAGAATATACTCGGTGGCATCGAGGTTCAAGGGTCACATCACCGGGAGTTCAAAGGATGTGACTAAATGCACGAGGCCCATCCGTGTAATCGTTACTCGGGTTTACAAAAACAAAAGGGGAAGAAGAAAGATGATCGGAGGAAAGTCAACGGCACTAGATGATGCTGCGGGGCCGTCATCATTGTGGATGATTCAGATGATGATAGGGATGTTGATCCTGCTGATGTGGACAGAGATCGAGAGAGGGATATGCGCGGGCCTGGCGGCGCGTTGCACCATCGGGGGGATACCCGGCTGAGCTACAGAGCTGGTCCATCTGGCCTCGGGCTGACCTTCGTTCGGGAGAGGGGGTGTATTTGGCATGTTTGGCGATCACGAGTCCGGGCCCCTCATACATCAGGTTCGGACCGCTCAGTGCCACTACCACGGCAACCATCTGATTATCCACGCCGTCCGACCCGACCATGGAGCAGATCCGATCATTCAGAGAAAAGGGGCCAGCACCCAAGATATCCCGTGCATGGAAGGTATGGCAAAGAGGTAAAGGCAATGTCAAGTGGATTTATTACAATCACATCCCAGCAAACACGCGGTCCATACTATACGAATATGATTGATACTATTGCGCGCAGCCCTGGATATAGTGGTCCCAACCCTCGGTTGATACCACCCTCCTTCAAGAGGAGAAGCAAGAGCGCGGGTATATTGATAGTATGAAACCCTTTTGGATACTTATGGATGCACCATCATGTCCGATGGATGGACCGGCCCGACGAGAGTCCATCATCAACTTCATGGTATACCGTGATTGGAGAACTGTCTTCTTGAAATCAGTGGATGCTACCGGTTATATGAAAGACCACGATATTCATGGGTCTCCGCGATGTGATCGACCAGGTTGGTGGAAATGTGGTGCAAATTGTCACCGACAATGGCTCCACCTATAAGAAGGCCGGTGAGTGTTGATGGCTTCACCGATTATAACCTTATGTGGACACCTTGTGCTGCACATTCAATTGACCTAATGTCAAGGACATTGGAAAATCAGCATTGTCCACAACACCGTTGAGAGTGCAGCGTACCAACTTCATCTACAATCATACGTTGCTTTGGCATGTGCGGAGATCATGTGGAGGTGAGTTGGTGCACTGGTCCGACAAGATTTGCGACAAATTTCGTCGCCTTGAGCAGCATGCAAGATGGTCGGGCCTCGGATCCATGTTTGCATCGCGGTGGTTTGATTGGGTGGATCCAAGTAAGATAACTATCTACTATTTCATCTTATAAATTATTATATTTATATTATGAGTTTATGATTATCTTGTATGATATTTATTGTCTATTGACTTAATGAGTTTGTGATAATTCAGCACGACCAATGGGCGCGCCACACAGTACACAATATCATCTGATGATTTCTGGAGATGTGTTACTGTAGTGTTGCAGACCATAGATCCTATAGTAAAGGTCTTGCGTATGGTGGACTCTTCCTTGAGGGGACCCACTATGCCCCACTTGTATGCATCCCTTGAGCGTATGAAGGATGCTATAAAGGCAGCAAACCCTAGAGGACATCGGGCTTTCTTAGATATTGTCGATGCACGATGGACAGCTCATCTGATGCATCCTCTTCATAGGGCCGGTAAGTAAATATTTTGGGTTGTTGATTTGTAGTTGTAGACTTGTGGGCTTGTAGCATTGTAGGTATTGGTACTTTGGTAGTTGGTACTAATTTTAAGCTTTTTAATTATGCAAAGCATATTTTCTAAACCCTAAGTATCAATATAGTCAACATTTAGGGTTGGACACAAACCTATTGGATGCCCCGACAGGTGATAACGAAGTTGGAGCCGATGAGATGGTCCAATCATTTTGCCACAATGAGGTGAGACATTGGGAATTTCAAACGATTAGTGAGTTGTATTAATTGTTTAAATAATTTAGATAACCAATCAATACTAATGATTGTATTATTGCAGATCAAATTGTTTAGAGATGCATTTGGGTCTTTTAGTGGAGCTGGTGTCAGACAGGCAGAGAAACCATGGATCCAGGTTAGATACTTATATAGTTAGATCCTTAGGGCTTAGATGCATAAATGTTTTGAGTCTTTTGACTTTTGAGTTTCTAACTTAATGTTTTTGTGATAATGCAGCTGAATGGTGGTATCTCTATGGCAATAGTGCATCAAACTTGCGAAGATTGGCAATCGGGATCTTGTCTCGCACTTGCTCGCCTCCGGATGTGAGAGGAATTGGAGTACATTCAGCATGATCCACTCCCAGAGGAGGAACCGGTTGGGAAGCCAGCATCTAAATGACCTCGTATTTATTCACTATAATATGAGGTTGAAGCTGCAATATGCCAGGGAGCAGCTTCGGAATGAAAGGCAATACATCAATCTCGATGATATATTTGATGTTGCCGAAGATGACCAAGATCCCCTCACTCAAGGGATGTTGGACAGGGGTGAGCCGGTATTGGACCAACCTGAGGGAGGCCTGACCCAACTAGCTCAAGCTGCAGGGGTTAATGTGGGTGAGTATATGGCCATTGAAGAGGGTCAGCACATGCAGAGGCAGCTGCCACCGCCGATGAGGATTGGATGATGGCACCAGGCACGGAGGGCCGCAGGACGACAATCCCGATGACACACTCTCGCCTAGTCGACCGGTGGAGATGATGATGGTGGTGGTGGTGGTAGTGGTGGTGGTGGTGGTGGTGGTGGTGGTGGTGGTGGTGGTGGTGGAGGCATTGGAGAGCGTCGATACATGTTCCACTACCGGAGACACAACAGCCCCCACCCGATACACCGAGGAGAGTCATTTTGATCATGCCCCTCAGGATTATGATCATGGTGGTGATTATCGGCGTGGTCGTCAATATCCCGATACGAGGTCGAGCCACCATCGAGGGGAGCTGGCCATGACTATGTTAATCCTTGGGATGCGGCGATTGCGCAATGGGGTCCATGAGCTTGGATGAGTCCAGAGGCTCCACACCAGGTTATTAGCCTACGGGTAATTATGGTGTCCCTCTCCCTCCTCAAATGGCGATGATATGGGAATTAGTAACCCCTCTAGTTCTCGATCATGGGAGCTTGGTGTCCCTCTCCCTCTTTCCTCGAGTCATTCATACCAACAAGGGCATCCTGCATGCGCGTCCTTGGCCCTATCTCCTTCCCTCAAATTGGGTTCTCTGGCCGAAGATGCCGCTATAGAACCGCTAATGATTACTTAGACCATTTTCAATATCGTATGAGATGGGATGAGTATGTGAATTTGTTGGGGGCATCACTGGAGACATCCGAGTCGAGGAGTTCGATCCACCTAGGCACGGGCCGAGGTTTCGTTTTATATGGTTGGATGACTTTATGTATTCGTTGTACAATGAATTGTAGACTTTATATGATTTGGTTTATGAGTTTTAGGTTTTAGTTTCGGGGCTTTCGTCCCGATAGTAGGACATGGGTCGATTAAGAACATTAGTTTAGGTAATGTTTTAGATCAAAATAACACTACCAATGTGTTTATTGGCCTCAAATTAGGCTACACATCAAATTTCAGGTCAAAATGACCAAAAAATCGAACCCCTACCAAAAGTCGCCGCTTTGAGAGGGGGGGGGGGGGGGGGGGGGGGGGGGGGGGGGGGGCGGCGGGGCCGGACCCCGGGGGGGGGGGGGACCCCCCAAAAGGGGGGGGGGGGGGGGGGGGGGAGGGGGGGTAGTGGGGTTTGTCCCTTTGCTAGCCAGTATAGGAATGCAATCTAGATTGTGTAAGCCCAAGTGCCCTTGCAGTTAAATTTAGTTTTTCATAAACGGTATTGATTTATATTGTCTACTATCATACATATTTTGCCTGTGAGTGGTGTTCTTATTGATATGCCAATAACAAAGCTTACATATGGAACATACATTTAGTTGTTGTGCAGCAGCAGGCCAAGGTGGTTCCTAAATTGAGGGCTCAAACATTCATTAACTAATTTCTTGGGTTTCCTTTCTTCTTCACCAATTCAAAACCATTTCTTTTCTTTTCCTGTAAACAATGCCTGTTTTGACCAAGCTTTAATAGCAAGATGTACATACTAGAGGGTACTGGTAAGCAAAACTGGATAGCTGAACCTGTTCTTTTGGTTGTAATTCCAATTTTAGGGTTTATTTTTCTCAAAACATTAGTTTCAACTTGAGCAGGAGATCTCGTGAGGTAATATGGCCTTAAAGTTGGAGTTAGTTCTGAACGAAATTATTGAATAATTTTGGTTTTGAATGAGTTCTTGAGTTCTCTTCATATTTTCCCAAGTAGAAAGACCCCACTCTCAATCCTTCATGATGTTAGTGGAGTAATCAAGCCTGGAAGGCGACAACACAGAGAAGAGAAGCCATGGAGACTGAATCAATTACTGAAGTTTAGCTGCTTGTGTTTTCATTCAACTAATTCAGTTCTTTTGTTGATCTGATTTCTGGAGAATGACATTGCTTTTAGGCCCTCCAAGCTCTGGAAAGACCACATTTTTGTTGTCTTTAGCAGGAATGCTCAATCGAGATTTAGAAGCAAAGAAATGAAACATATTTGTTGTTCCTTTTTAAGTTTCAATTGTTCTTCTGTAGCTCTTTTTTAATCACATCCTTGTCTCTTGAATCTTCCTCAGTTCTCTGGGGTAGTAACTTATAATGGGCATGGCATGGATGAACTAGATCTTCATATAGCAGAAATGACTGTGGGAGAAACATTGGCCTTTTTTGCAAGATGCCAATGGTAGGAGCACAATATGGAGTTGTAACACCTACCTTCTTTGAGATGATCAGCTTTAATCGAAGAGGCTTAGACCAATGAGTGAAACTGAATTTAATCAATTAATTCTCAACATTGAAACCTGCAGAGATGTTGACAGAGTTGGTAAGAAGAGGAAGGGAGGCAAACATTAAGCCAGATGCCAACCTTGATATATACAGCCTAATGTGCAGGCTGATCAGAGTAAATTGGAAAAAATTAACTGTTTCGAGTGGTTAATCGAGTACAATTTTCCAAGTCACTAGTCGTCAATTTAATTCATTGATTTGCAGAAGCTGGCTGCGGGATTGGTGATGGGGTGTAAATTCTTGATGAGGCCCGGGCTCAAAAGAGCAGAGCAGCAAAGGCAGCTCCACAAAGTCATTGCAAAACCAGTTCCTGGTAAGGTAATAGAGATTAGCCCAAATACAAAGGAGAAAGACAAACAGCAGAAGCCTCTGAACCAAAGAAAATAAAGAGAAGTAGAAGGGTCATCAAAGAAGAAAACCCAAACCACGACAGCAGTCCTTACAGCCAGGAGCAAGATTGATTATTTTTTTAGAAACCTCCTTTTGACAATCTCTAATAATATTATTACTTCTGGCCCTTTGTCTGACAGTGTTCATTGATGATGTTCATTGACGATCTATACTAGGTTGCTTGTGGTTTAACAGACAAACCAAAAGATATAGTCCACAACATTGATGCTGCAGATGTTGATGATCGGATAGCAGTTGTGGAATACATTGATGGCATTCATAAGTTCTACACACAACTGGAAATCAAGATCCCTATAACCCACTGAATTTTAATTTGAACCATCCAATTTAAGAATTCAAATCATAGAATTCAGGCTGATTCGCAGTCCATCCGTTCGATCTCCAAAATTGGAGACAGAGTAGGTCTCTAATACAACACCAATTGCAGGAGGACTTATGTACTGAACTGGGTGATTTTTAACATGGTAGAAGGAAGGAGACATGGATTGTGAGTTTAAAAAAACCACCTCAGAAATTCTCGGGGCTGTCATCCAATTGTTTTTCGTCCTCAATGTCGACCTCCAAAATTTCCTGATACAGAGGAGCAGAAAGAGATTTATGAATTAGGCTATTGGGGAAGAGAGAGAGAGAGAGAGAGAGGGTTGAACAAAAGCTCACTTACGGGAATTCTCTGCCTGAGGTAATTACCAAGCCTAGCCAATACCATGGAACGTTCATGCCAGAACCGACCTCGGAGACTGATCTTTACGAAGGGACCATCCACTTCAACGAGCTCAGCTTCTCCTAAAACCCTTGTTATGTAATTAAGTTGTTGTTGTTGTTGTTGTTGCTTATAGATTCATCAATCAAAAGTTCAAAATGGGGAACGGGGATGTCGTAGTTAAAAATCACTCACCGGTTATTCCCACAGAAGTGTCGAAGATCTGCGCCAACTGCCAAATAGATAGATACTGCTGCGTAAATCAACTGACTGAAACCAAAAAAAAAAATGTCTTGGAATTGATTTGAACAAGAAATCACCTCGGTTCGAGCGTCCGCTAAGACTCGTCGGACGTTATCCTCGGTTAGATCGAGGGGTTGGATTGCGGCACAAATTGACAGAGAAGAAAACTGCATTTGCGAACAATTTCTCTGCTTCATGGACCTCAGACTATATCTCAGAGTCCTGAAGCTGCTGCTGCTGCTCAAGTAGCTGCTGAAACCACACTCGAAGCCCACGGAGACGGAAGTGGAGGCGGCGGATTGCAATGTTGACAGTCTACCGAATTGATTATCCACATTCAGGTTCAACCGCAACGACGCCATAGGATTTGAGATTTGTTTCTCCTCTTCTTCTCCTTCTTGATAACTGATATCTGTTTCTCCTCCTGCTCTTGTTTATCCCTCGCTGATCACTCGTCGTTACCCTTGATCATTTGCTGAAAGCTGATAATCCATTTGAATGCATTTCCTGCTATCAATACTCCGAATGCTTCATGCTACTGCTGCGTGGGTTCGCATTCAAACTGCTGGGATAAAGATTATGAGTGTATCCATATCCATCCATCCATACCACAGACATCTTATCCGATTTAATGATTTTCAAATATCTGAAAGTAACTTCGATCACCCTTGGAGGGGTAGTAGGATGATTAGGAACCAGACTTCTTGGTGGAGAGGTCGTGGATTCAACCCTCGGCATATGTAGTATCTCTATCTCCTATATATAAAAAGCTCCTTTGTAGCAAAAAACTTCGATCACCCCATCACGGCAACAGCACGAGTGGAGAGGTGATGGAGATAAGGCAATAACAAATGATCCACCATTGTCAAAATTGGCGAGCCCCTGCTCACGATACCAATAATCCTTAAAATATTGACATGAAACATAAAATTTTTCAATTCACATTATTAGATTCATGACATATACATTGAATCTAAAATCAAAGTCCTTATCCTAATGTGGAAGAGAAAAGTCTGCATCTTACATTTTTTGAAATTTTGTTGAACAAGAAGATTCAGATTTTATATTGAATAATTTATGTGGGTGGAGGATTCGGATTCATCTAGTGGCTGGTTTATAAATTACCTAATTTTCAATATAAACAAAATTATTTGGTGTTCAGATGATTTTATTTTTATTTTTTGGGAATTGATGGTCTTATATTAAGGGGTTAGGACTATTACACACACCAAAGAAAGTATCAAATTCATGAGTTTGTGACCTCTTCACTAAGAAGTGTCGATCATTACCGATTGAGCAACCCTTCGATGATAGTGCCCAGATGATTTGATGTAGGTATTGGTGTTTGATCCAATTGAAACCTGTAGTGTGAAACCTGGGTGATTCTAGTTAAGCTCTCCTTCAAGTTTTGAGCAAGATTTGATTTCTATTGAAGTTCGCCACTCAAACAAACTGTTGTCTGGTATAGTTGCAACCAGGGAACGAAATTTCGACATTTACGCCGGTTCGCCCATATAGAAATTTCGCCCCCAATTTTTTTTGAATATTTTAACCAATAATTTTGGTAAATTTGATACTTATCCTAATCTGATGTAAATATGTGGTAAATTTGAATTATTTCTAAAAATTATTCCATTTAAATTCTCTTACCTAGTCACATTTAATATATTACCTTATGAGGCCTACATCATTAGGACATAATTGGAACGATTATCAAATCACTCTGAAGATTCTTTTATAAGATTCATTAATAATTTAAATTGTTTCCATAAATTATTTCATGTATACACTCTTCCCTAATCACATTTGGCATGTTGACTTTGATAATTTAAATTATTTCTTAATAAATATTTCCATTTAAATCTCCTGCCTAGCCACATTTAATGTGTTACCTTCTCAGGCCTAAATCATTCAGACATTGTTGGAAAGATTAACTGACGATTCTATTACAAAATATCTTCATAATGTAAATTGTTTCTATAAATTATTTCATGTATATATTCTTCCCTAACCCCATTTGGCATGTTGACTTTTGAGAACTAGATCACGAGAATATAGTTGGTAAGATTGCTCATTAATCTTGATGATTTTGCTATAAAAAGTTATTCTATTTATAAGTTATTCTATATAGATTTTCTTCCAAATTACATTTAATACATTAACTATTGAGTCTTGAATCATTGTGATAAAATTGGTAAGATTGTGATACAATCGCGAGAAAATCGCCTAAAAAGTGCAAGAAATAGTATAAAAATCACACACAAAAAAAAAATAAAAAAAATAATTTTTTCCGAAATATCGCGATATCTCGCGATATATCGCCAGATATCGCCGATTTCTCGGCGATATCCGTTATCGTTCGCCCGGTTCGTTTTCCTCCCACCATTTTTGGACACATCACCATCAAACCCTAATCCTAACTATAGCTCTGATTTGACCAAAATTTTTATTTTTGGCCTAACTAACCTACCTGTCTATAGTAAATAATGGAATAGGTAGAAAAGATAAGCTCAAAGATGATAGATTAGTCTATGTTTTATCATTATCTTTTTGAATTTACATCCTTTCCTTAGAGGGGTACTTCTAGTTTGCCAAGTGAATTATAAGATTTAATTACGTATAATATTCTAATCCAAAGACTAAGATAAATTTAATAAGTGACGGTATTTTGTCAAAGAATTAGGCAAAAAAACCTTTATACAAATTTTGACAATGTAAATTGCCATTAATGAACTGGATTATTTTGTGAAACAACATTGGAAAGGGGTCCATAGAGTCCTCTCTCTGGCTTTTTTTTGCTAAAAGAAGAAAAACATTGCATTACTGATTAAGAAATGAAAAACATAGTTCCTCAGTTAGTATGAGGCTTAATTCGCTTATCCGTCGGCGTAGGTGCTTATAGTTCGCTGCGTTTCGGAAGAGTTCGGAGGGGTGGGGACTTAAAATTACAAAACCTTACATTGCCGTTTAGATTTGATGTCCACTAGGTCGAATTGGTGTGGCCATGGTTTTTTTGGTGGGTTATGAAATAAGGGATCGTTGCTCTTCATTTATCCATACTTCCGGATTTGATCCGTGTATTGCATGCCTTCCTTGATTGCCCTTATTAGTGTATCAAGGTAGTTGGTCTTTCTCATATATCATGTTTTTGCCGCCACAATTTCTCCTTGTTTCATCAGTCCCATGCTCCATCCTGTTGTATCTAATGGTTTGTTATGTCCCCGCACAAATTGAGTAAGAATTAGTATATTGTGTTATGCACTCGCTTGCTGATTTTGGCTAAAATTTTCTTGGGTTCGCCTATGAGGCGTATTTTCATTTCTAGGAGCCAATTATTAACATTTTTTATTATCGCTGGGGTTGGGTTTTAATTTTGCATTCTGCCTTATTTATTTCTTGCCATAGAAGTAACATGTGGTTACAAAGACGGAAAAAACCCGTTTTTATGCGTCATGTTGGAACTCATAGAGGTTCATTGCATAGATGCAAGATGGATCGTTGGGTTGGTGTTCCGTCCCCGTGGTCCTGCTGCCCATTCTCTTGGTCCATTCACAAGAGATGAAGATATGCCACGAGTCTCCGTCTTATCGCTGCCGTTCACAAATGTTGTGCATTTCCGTCCATCGAGGTGTAGCTCTATGGTAGCCCCGCATTCGGGCGCCAGAGTTTTGAGTTTTGGGTGTATCGGTATCTTCCGACATTTTCCACCAACTAGTGATTCGTTGGGAATTGTGTCATATTTGTGTTTTGACAATTCTTTTCTGCCAATTTGGACATGAATTCACCATTGGTGGAAATGCGGGATATCCAACTATCTTGTGACAAGTTGAGATTTAATAGTGAGAGTGGGAAAGATGAGGTTGAAGTGTGAGGGTACTCCTGTTTGTTGAGACATATTGTGACATTTGTGCCACGGGTGTCATGCCTCCGATATTGGACTGTGGGTATTCTTCATTAATACTCTTTGCATCGTGGAGCCGGGGGTCATACCGATGAGGTATCTAGCCCGTCTCCAACCTGTCTGGTTACCATTTTCTTCACTGGGGGTGATGTCGTGGATACTTTGCCATGGCCACGAGCCATTTCGGTGTTTTAATTCGGTTGAACAAACTTGTCTTGGGAAAGTATTTGGCTTTCGAGTTGTGGCCCAAGGGAGGATGGTTCATTTAAAGTTTCCATCCTTGCTTGAGGAGTAGGGCTTTATTGATGTCCTCTCGTTTTCCCGGCCCATACCCCTGATGTTTTGGTTTGCAACATCTATCCCAAGAAATTAGAGTCAACGCTTTTTCCTAGTCGGGTTCCCGCCGAACTTTTGGCAGAGGAGTCAATTTGTTTGCAAATTGCTTTTGGGAAGCGGCATTGCATATGGTGAGGGAGAGTGGCTGAGCACCGATTTTATGAGTACTTCCCTTCCCGCGGATAGGGTAGAGCTTTCCAAGTTGAGAATCTTGCCCTTATCTTGTGAAGGATAAATTTAAGATTATGAGTCTTGGATTTTCCCATAATCAAATTCGTCCCTAAATAGAGAGCATCCTTTTTCATTTCAGGGACTCCCAGAATCGACAAGATTTGGGATTTGTTTTCCTGGGCTACATTTCTGCTGAAGAAAGCTCCACTCTTTTCCGGATTTATCTCTTGACTAGTAATGTCAGAGAAGAGTTCCAGGGTTGCTTTGAGAGTAAGAACATCCTCTCTTTCAACTCTCCAGAAGAGAAACGTATCATCCGCAAAGAAGAGGTGAGAGATTTTTTGTGCTTCTTTCGCAATCTTGATGTCTTTGAACATATTAAGGGATATATACTCATTGAGGATTCTAGACAAGATCTCCATGATAAGGAGGAAAAGGTATGGGCTGAGGGGGCAACCTTGTCTAATTCCCCTAGTACCCGAGAACCACTGGAAGGGGCATCCATTCAATTTGACTAAAAAGGTTGCAGAATTCATGAGTTTTAATACCAGCTCACACCAAGCTTGATTAAACCCCAAAAAGGAGAATATATCCCTTATAACATTCCACTCCACCCGATCATAAGCTTTTGACATGTCCAGTTTTAGGGCAACATATCCTGTTTTTCCCCTTGTTTTTTTCATAAAATGAAAATTTTCTTGGGCAAGGAAAATGTTTTCCGTAATTTGCCTGTTTGGTACAAAAGCTCCTTGTCACAGGGAGATGATATGTTTGAGGATAGTTTTCAGTCTCAATGCTAGAGTTTTAGCCAGAATTTTGTAAGAGACATTGCATAGACTGATTGGTTTGAAATCTGAGACAGTTTCCGCATTCTCTTTCTTAGGTATAAAGCATACCAAGGTATGGTTTGTGCCCTGGGGGAGAGTTCCATCCGAGAAAAAGGAGTTCACGAAGTAGGATCGTCTTGGCCGACAATATCCCAATGTTTTTGAAAAAGAAGCATTGAAACCATCGGCGGCTTTGTAGGGTCCTAGAGAGAACACAACCATTTTCAATTCTTCTATGGATGGGGCAAGAGTGAGATGGTCTAACATATCAATGTTAGTCATTGTGGGGAAAAGGCATTGGATGAAAGAGGTATCGAGGGGTTTGGATGTGGTGAACAGATTTTGCATGTATTGGGCAAAGGCAGATGCAATGAGATTAGGCTCGGTTAGGGTTAAGCCTTCATGGCAGATAGATTCAATCTTTCTCACATGGTTATTAATCTTGGAATTGAGGTGATAGAATCTAGTATTCCTATCCCCTTCAAAGAGGTACTGACTTCTAGATTTTTGAAACCAGAATTCTTCAGGTCTAGTGCCCAAGCGAGTTCTCTTTTTCTTTGATCAAATTGAAATCGGGGCAGGTGTAGATTCCAACAGATCAATCTCCGTGGTCAAACGATCGAAAGCTCATTGACCTTGCCAAAGGAGGAAATGTTCCAATGGGAGAGAAATCTAGAGAGGCATGCCAGTTTTCCTATCAAGGGTTGTCCACAGTTGGTGTTCCAATTGGTGGTGACCTCTTTCAAGAGGTTTGGATGCAGATGCCAGGCAATTTGGTAATGAAGAAGTTTTTTTCCTTGGTGCTTGTAGTCCATAACTTTTACTATCAAAGGATTGTGGTCAGAGCAGGCTGCTGGAAGTCTTTGAACCTGGGTTGATGAAAAGAGTGACACCCAACTGGGACTAGAAAAGACATGGTCCAATTTCTCCTTTATGAGGTTGGGAGGCCTTTGTCGGTTGGTCCAGGTAAAGTAGGACTCGGAGCATTAATTTCCAGAAGGGAATGGGAATTGACCATGTTTAAGAATGCAGTCCTCGCTGGTGTAAGTTTGAAAGATCCACCTAGTTTGTTTCTTGCATGGATCACTTCATTATAATTACCAGCAATGAAAAAGGGCTTGTTGATGTTGTTGAGAAAAAAGTCAAGATTTTCCCAAAACACAACCCTATCAGGATAATTTGGTGGGGGCATAGACAAATATTCCAATCCAAAGGGATGGTATGTTCCCAGAGATAGCCAGGATATGGTTATCGGCATGAAACAACTAGATAGGGCAGTTTTTTTGGGCAATCACCATTAGTCCACCCTTGAGTCCTTTTGACCCATAGCTGTTCGAAAAACCTACGAGGTAGTAGTCCTTGAAAACTGCTTTATTCAGATCCACGAGGTTTTGGTGATTACTACTGTCTACACTTAGTATCACATAAGAAAACAACCTGAGGCTTTGTTTTGATAAGGGTCTTCTTCAGACATTGAAGAGAGAACTTCCCATTCACACCCCTAATGTTCCAAGATAGGAGTTTCATTTTTTATATTTTTTGATCAGCTGAAGACAGAATATGAGACAGAGTAAAGAAGTAGGACAGTGTGTAAACAGAGGAGTTGGTGATCCTCTCTCTGGCTTGGATGCAAGAAAGTAGCAATTGAGATGCGTGGTTGGTGAACATGATTGGCCAACACTCTCAACGCTCCACATCTAGAATACATGATTGAATACAATCTGAAAATATATCAAACCCCACAAATTAAACATATGAACGTAAGGATCATTCTACAAAAAGAGAAAAGAATATAAGGATCAGAAGTTTTTCTTCCCTTACAGTGGACAACTTGGTTTCACAAGTGAGGTTTAGATACGAGGGTGGTGGCTAGGCCCGCTCACCCGTGGTTTGGAGCCTCTGTCCGAGTTCGAATCCCCTCTTCTCCTCCTCGGCTTTGTGGTCTTCTGGCCTCCGGTGGGACTCCGGCGGGGCCGTCGGCTTGCTTGCATGGTCGCACTCGATGTCCCTTGCGTGCGGGGGCTCTGGTCCCCTACTAACATTCTCCTCTTTTATTTACCCAAAAAAAAAAGAAGTAAGGTTTAGATGTGTTTTCTCTTAAATTTGGTAGGTCCATATAATTAGAATTTGACAGTAGTTATATTTAGAACAAATTTTGGGTTAGTTACTTATATGGGGTTGGAATTCCAATAATATAAAATTAATCTCTATTCCTGTCGGGTGGAAGTAGGCAATAATTTTCCCCAAAAAAAAAAGTAGGCAATTATTACTAACCTAAAGTAAATTCCCTATTGTTGCTAACCTGTATCATTATTCTCTTACATGCTTTTTTTTGGGTAAATTATCTTTTACATGCTATGAACAATGGATGATCGAGTCTGAAAATCCACTCATCAAAGAGCTTTAATAAAGTATCTACCCAATACCAAACCCCTTTTTTTTCTCCTTTCTGGTAAACACCCAATGCCAAATCACTGTTATGTCAATTCCTGGTGTTGCCAATAAATATGTTGGAAGTCCAATTTGGCAAGTCAGCCAATCTATCAAACTGACTACTCGGTCAGATCAAAGTTACCATGTCACTCAGCTTGAACCTGCCCTTTAGCATCTTGCCATAGTGACTCCATAATTACAGTGAAATACCAAATCATCAACAACAAATGTAGGATGCAAGCATTGTTTTTGGAGGATACACTCATCGTCGATAAGCATTCTGTTCACCTGCTTCTGACCGTCTCTGCAGATAATATGATCGACGGCGCACACTCTCCTCGATCGTTGAGCTGCCCCCCTTATCAGCACCATATACACTCTTGCGAGCATCATCCAGGAAACTCTGCCCACCGGAATAATCCACCTGTTTCACTTCCCGAGCATCATCTTCTGAAGCCTTTTTCAACCGCTTCCATCTTTGCTGCTCGTGCAGCTCAGCATCCATTTCCATCTCACGCAACCTGGCAGCTCTCTCCTCCGCAGAAAGCTTTGGGGCAGTATTTGAGTGCTTACCAGATGACCTCCGCCCATAAGATTCTGTGGGTGCACCGACTTCAGTGGAGTTGGTTTTTTGCTTGCTGGTGGAATCAGCATTCTTATGGTCACCATCTGCTTGATGACTCCTGCGTTCCCTTGATGCATCCCTGAGACCTGATGGTTCTTCCGGCGATAGCTTCTCATGCTTTAACTTGGGACGGTTCTTGCTGCAACTCATTCCTCTGTTCTCTTCAGTCTTCGTGGGAGCTTCTAAGCTTGACAGGCCTCTAGAAGAATGTACCTCGTCCTTCAGTTTCTTGTCATGGCTGCTTTTCCTTCTCTCCACCCTTTCTTCTGCATCATGTTCCAAATCTGACCAAACTTCAGATGATCTCTTCTCACCCCTTGAGTACTTGTCATGGTTACTCTTGTCATGACTGCTTTTCCTTCTCTCCACCCTTTTTTCTGCATCATGTTCCGAATCTGACCAAACTTCAGATGATCTCTTCTCAACCCTTGAGTACTTGTCATGGTTACTCTTGTCATGACCGCTTTTCCTTCTCTCCACCCTTTTTTCTGCATCATGTTCCAAATCTGACCAAACTTCAGATGATCTCTTCTCACCCCTTGAGTACTTGTCATGGTTACTCTTGTCATGACCGCTTTTCCTTCTCTCCACCCTTTTTTCTGCATGTTCCGAATCTGACCAAATTTCAGATGATCTCTTCTCACCCCTTGAGTACTTGTCATGGTTACCCTTGTCCGGACTGCTTTTCCTTCTCTCCAACCTTTTTTCTGCATCATGTTCCAAATCTGACGAAACTTCAGATGATCTCTTCTCACCCCTTGAGTACTTGTCACGGTTACTCTTTACTCTTCCATCCCTGTCACTAGTGGCCTTCTCTGATCCAATTTGGCCTTTCCCATACGATCGCTCATGCATTGACCTCTCTTCTTTATGCTTCTTCTTGTGTCCTGATTTACTATGTTTTTGCCCTTTGTCCTTGTTTGCTTCAACCTACAAAGATCAACCCAGGTATTTAGCAGCAATATTATGAACTAGGCATGGAAAATTGGTGTTGGAGAAGAAAAATAATGCCTCATGCAGATAACCACCACCACAGCACAATTCATCTCCCCCGACCCCCCAAACAAGAACCCAAAAAAGAAGAAAAAAAAAATACATAACTAAATAAAGTGGATATATGTACTGTTTATTCAATCATGTGACAAAGAGACCCATTCTTCTAGTTATGGCTTCAATTTTCTAGTCCCATGGTTCGGTTTTCCTGTTATCATTTGGATCCTGCTGGTATTTATTCTCTATTCCGATTTATAAACTAATTGCTGTTCTGAAGCTTCCGGTTCTGTCACCAATTTGATTTTGGAACACTAAAAGATTCTTGATTAGCTCATGATCTGATGATCATACTGGCTTGATATTTGAAATTGTATTCTCCTAAAAATCTGAGCCTTCGACCAGCTTCGCAGGGGCATCCTATTTCCTTCTACAGTGAAAAATTAAATGAAGCTAAATCCAGGAATTCCACTTCTGATCTAGAATTATATATTGTAGTCCAAGTTCTTAGACACTGGAGAGATTACTAGGTGGTGAGAGAATTTGTGCCCTACTCAGATTATGAACCATTGACGCACCTCCACATCCAGAAGACTTTCAATCAAAAGCATGCCTAGTGGGTAGGTTATATGTAGGAGTTCAACTTCACCCCACAGTACAAGGCAGGTAAAAAAAATAAAGTTGAAGATGCCCTCTGCAGAAAAATATTAACTATGACACTGATGTCCCTAGAAGCTTTAGGCATCCAACAGATCACCCATGAGTACCCCAATGACAGAGACTTTGGAACATTATATGAAGAGTTAACACAAGGAGGTCAACATCGCCGGTACTCACTACATGACGGCCATCTCTTTCATGGAACTCAAGCGTGCATCCCCAACACCTCTTCACGACAACACCTTATCAGACAACTACATGGTGGACTAGGAGGATACTTTGGAGCAGCAAAGACCACTACACAAGTAATGGATATGTATTATTTGGCACCGTATGCACAATGATGTAGAGATGGTTGGTAATAGGTGCAAGGTACAACAATCAGCTAAATGAGGGGCCCGAACACTGTTATATTTCCCCTTACCTACTCCCAACCAACCCTGGAAAATTGAGTATTGATTTTGTTCCACGCTGCCCCCCACCCAAGGAAGTAAGACAGACTCTATCTTTATGGTAGTCAATAGGTTCACCAAAATGGCCCATTTTATCCCTTGTCAGAAAACTTATGATGTCAAACTCTTTTTCAGGGAGACAGTAAGAACGTGCAGGTTACCCAGTACCATTGTATCAGATAGGGATGTAAAATTTGAGTTACATCTGGAAGACCTTATATTGATGACCAATACTACATTATTGTTTTCTACAGCCGTTCACCCCCAGAGTGATGGCCACACTAAAGTTGTTAACAAAACCCTGGGAAATCTGTTGAGAAGCCTGGTTAGAGACTATGAAAAGAGTTGTCCTACCATCCTAAACATGGCAGAGTTTGCCTACAACAGCTCTGTTAACAGGACTAATGGGTGGACTCTATTTGAAGCATTACGGGGTATTCAACCACAAAAGCCTATTTGACTTAGGACCACTCCCCGCAGAGACAAGAATCAATATTCAGGCAGATGAGTTCCTACAGCACATTACAGAAGTACATGCAAATGTTAGAAGAAAGACAACCTTCAACACAGATGTGTGTGTGTGTGTACATATACATATATATATATATATATATATATATATATATATATATATATATAAGTATGAACTCAAGGGACACGGCTACATTTTGTTTCCCTCCAACACCCCTCTGTATTCAATCAATTAGACCTTTATATTAGTAATAAATGATGTCTATAATGGTCAATTAAAATTCTTTAAATTATTTGAATCAATTTAATTCTCAATTTTTCCCCTTCTTGTTTTTCAAAGAAACCATTAACAGCTAAAGGAATATGAAGAGTTTCTCCCAAAAATCAAGAAATATTAATTGAGGAAGAAGAAACTGCATTAAAAACGTTTAATCAAAATCACGCATTTTAAAGACAAACTTATTCTAAAATCCAACCTCAGCTGTTGTTAATAGGTTCACTTATGCATAGGCCATTCAATTTCCATGCCCAATACATGGTGATTGATAAATACCTCGTGCATTTGCACGTGGCACTTTTACTAGTATATATATATATATATATATAGGTACAGGAGCTCAGTGGAGTTCAAACCTAGAGATATGGTTATGGTTTGAATTCATCCAGAGAGACACCGGTAAGTGGAGTTCAAACCTAGAGATATGGTTATGGTTTGAATTCATCCAGAGAGACACCGGTTAGGAGTCAACACCAAGCTCCACCCCCAATAAAATGGGGCCACAGAAAGTTCTTGATCGAGTTGGACCCAATGCTTAGGGTTGGAATTACCCCCTGATACCTGGCATCAACAATATCTTCGATGTGGCAGACCTATATAGGTCATCATTCAGATGAGGAAGATACAGAGCATATGTTACGGCTAACAAAACTTACTCCCCATTATCAAAATTCCATTGAAGAAATCCTTGATGACGTGCACAAGATCACTCGGATAGGACCAAGATATCATGGTTTCTTTGTCAAGTGGAAGGGTAAGCCAGTAATTGAGAATAAATAAATTCATGTAGATGACTTTAAGAGGGTTGACCTTCATCTATACGAGAAGTACATGGAAATCACCCATTCATCGCAGATGAATGTCTTCTAGAGGGGAAGAATTGATGTAAACCATAATCAGCCCCGTAATAGAAGCTGCAAGAAGCCATAAGCAGCCACCAACTTCGAGTGCACCCCAAGGGGTATTTTTGTCATTTTCCTAAAGTTTAACCACCATAGTTTAGAAAGTCTTATTTAAGTAGGACTCTCCTTAATTAAAGGAGTCCTAGTAGTTGTTGGCAGAAGTCTTTTATTATTTGAATTCCAAATTTGAATTAGTTGAGTTGGACTTAAAATTCTAGGTCTTTCTAGAGTAGAACTCCTTTGCATCGAGTTCTACTTGGAGTCTTTCATTTTTTGCTATGAATTCAAGGCCCTGGAATGTAACAAATCAGAAATGAAATCAATAAAATTTGCTAAGAGTTATAGCCAATGAGGTTTGATTAGTTTGGTGTACGATTCCAAAGGAGGAAACCCTGTGGCAGCTTCGTGGTCTTCTTCATTAATTCTTCTCCCACAGCAGCAGCAGCAGCAGCAACTCTTATTCACATTCTCCTTGAAGAACAGCAAGTGACCAATCCCCAGCCCAAAGCCTCCCCATCCTCCTCTACTTCCCCGACCCCTGCAGCAATTTTCTGGATTCTTCTATTGCTGTAATTGCAGAAAACATCAATCCCTCCCCTCTAAGACCTAAGTCCCTATAGGAATAGCCTCTGCAACACCCCCATAACCTTTGGTAATGAACAGAAGCCATTCCCCATCCCTGGATAACCTAGAACTGCATCCCTAATCTTGCACAACCCTAACCATAAACTGGAAAATCAAAATTGCAGAAAAGAGAAATAAAATCAGATTGAATTAAAACTTTCCTCATTAGAAATCATACAGCATCTATCCTTCAAGTGCCGAATACTTTCAGCTAAACTAAAACCCTAAAAACCTACACGGAAGCTTCAAAAACCTTAGAAAAGTGCTGCTAATCATCTTCAGCAGTGAGAAAGCCACATTTCCTCCTTGGTTTACATCACCCTCCCTCAAACCCCACCCCCTTTTAGGATATTGACCTCCCTGTCATTCAATTCCCATCCCTCACCCTTGTTACCATCAAAACTCTGAAGCCCCTTTTCCCTGTCCCAACCCCTACCCCATTGCACCTTTCTTTCCCCTCCCTTTCTTCATTGCAGCACTTCACCTTCTTCCCCAAAACCCTAGCCCCATTAGTTCTCCATCTCCTCCACCAATTCCTTCACCATTTTAGGATCACAACCCCATTCTTCCTCAACATTTGACCTTAACCCTAACCCTAGTCACCCCTAGAAACCCTAGAACTAGAAGCCCTAGATGTTCCCTAAACCCTATCACGTGAACAGCAAAAAGAGGCTCATCAAGAGCCGCAAGAGGGCCTAGCACTTCCAGGCCCATGCGCACCCTCTGGGAGTAATTCTGTCCTTTTAGGGTTTTTTCAGTTAATTAGTGAAGTAGTCCAGTTGGGTTTCTAATCTGATTGTAGAATCCCAATTAGTTAAGTAGTCAGTTATGTCTTTTGATTTAGTTCTGTTTTGGAGTCTTGTATAAATCCTCAAGCATAACACAGAAAATCAGTTTTTGATGAATAAAGTTATTGAGAGTTTACAGCCAAAGAGGTATGGTAGGGTTAACACAGAAAATCAGTTTTTGATGAACAAAGTTACTGAGAGTTTACAGCCAAAGAAGTATTGGTAGGGTTCCTTTGACCCCTTTGGTTTTCTAGGTTATTGTTTTCTAGATTTCTCCATTAAACTGCACAACTCCAGCTGAGGTGACCAAGGTTGACCCCCTATAATTGGCCCCAACACGTAGGCCCAAGAAGGCCCAATCCAGAGATGGATGAATAGCCTAGGGGTATTTTGGTCATTTTCCAAGCCCTCTTAGGGTTTAATATGGGTCTAGTTGGAATCCCCTTGATCCAAGGGCTAAGGATCTACTTTCTTTTTTTTTTTATCAGGGTTAGTAACTTGTGACTTATGGTCCATTTTAAAGTCTTATTTGAATTGTGGATAAGATAAGATTCTTTCCTATCCTTTAGGAGGGTTCTTATCTTTTAAGAGTGTTCTTTTGTTTAGAATTGATCTTTCAGTTTTTGTCTTCTATTGGGATTCTAATCTGATTTAAGAGTCCCGATTTAAGTGCCTACTGGTTTCTTATCTGGATAAAGTTAGTTGGATAAGATTCCTAGTTCGATAAGTGACCTAAGTTTAAGGCAGTCAGGAGTATAGTTTGATTTGGTCTCATAGAATGTAAAGGCTGTAAATAACTAACTAAGAAGTCTATGTATAGTTTCAGTTTCTGATGAACAAAGACTATTGAATTTATTGCAGCCAAAGTGGTTGGCAGGGTTCCTTTGAGGGGGACCTAGTGGTTGTCTAGATCCATCTTCTTCAAGCTCTCAAGTTCAGTTCTGTAATTCCAGCAAGCATTGATGCTTCAATCATTAATTCCAGCCATCAACAAGTATAGAAGGCCCCCACCCCCCTGCCTTCACCCTTGTTCGCAGCCCATGGTTGTCAAAGAGGCAAGGCGACCAAAGCGGTTGGGGCTCTGCCTAGGCGATTAGGAGACAAAGCGGCGCCTAAGCAATAATAAGGCGACCAAAGCGGTTGAGTCAAATTTTTTCAGTACAACTACTTTTAAACTGATAAATATCTATTATAAGCTAAACAATCCTTCAAGAATCACATTCATCCACCAAAAAATAAAAAATTCAATAATCATAATTATGAAAGATTGTCCCAAAAAAAAACACACAAACATAAGTTCATCTCATCAAGCATCACAAACATAAGTTCATCTCATCAAGCATCATAACATATGACTATGACCTATATCAAATTAAAAGTATAAAGATGAAAGTAGTAATTTTACATTTTTACTTCTATGATAGTTTGATGCCAAATAAGTGCCTTGTCCATCTAATGATTCATTGATTCCCAATTCCAAAATGACTAACTATTATATTTGTATATGGCTTTGTAGAATAAAATATAAAAAAAATAAAGAAAAGAATATTATTATGTACAAGATGTAAAAAAAAGGACCTCTTTGGCGTTTAGGCAACAATAAGGCACACAACGCGACAAAGTGATAACGATTAGGAGGCTGTAACTGCATGTTAATAAACGGTTGAAAAAACCGCCTTACTGCCTAGGCGGACACTTGGAAAACCATGCCGCAGCCCTTCCCCTCTTGCCCAGGCCTAGAAACCCACCCCAACCCCATTGCACCTACTCCCTCTCCCTTCCCCTTCCAGTACAGCAAAGCCCTACCCCTCCCCTAGCAACCGTAGCCCCTCCCCCTTTCTCCTTGTTCCCTGCAATAGCAGCAGCCCCCACCCCTGTTAGTCCATCTTCCCCAGCCCCTTTAGGTCTCTTTTCCCTTCCCCTAGGATTGCACCTAGCCCTAGGCTGTCTCCCTAAGATTATTCTCCCCAATCAGCCTAATTTCCTTAGAAAATTTCTGCACTTCATCTTATACCTTGGAAGAATTCTACAGAATTTTAAAGCTTCCGAAACCCCAAGTTTAGATCATTCAGACCTCCTATTACCTCTGAATCATTGATCCCCAGTTCTGAAATTACAGCACCAGCAAGGATAAAAACCTAATCCACACTGGCTGAATCTCCCTAAGAACCCAAAATTCTGATTTCTGTAAATATCCAGAACCCTGTTCCCACTATAATTAAGTTTGAGAATGTGAAAACCCTTCTGAAATCCTAGAATTTTTCATGCTTTCTTACTGGAATTTCCTGGGCAAACCTACATCTAGGGAGATTACTTCAACAACCATAGCCCTATAACCTGGTTCAAATCACCAGCATTTATCTTCAACAGTCCACCATCAATTCCAGCAGATAATATCAGTTTTCCTTCTGCAGAATTCAGTTCAGATCACTCCAGCTAAGTCCAGCTCATCTACAAACCATCGCAGCCTTCTCTCCCCGGTAGGTTCAAACCATCAATTCTGCTTCTGCGCAAGGCAGAATTCCCTCCTCTAGGCCATCGCAAACCTGCTAGGATTCCTCCCCTCCCAATAGCTTCCTACATCCCTTAGACCAACAAAATTTCACCGAATTAGCTGGTCCCACGGCCTATCAAAATTACCCAACCCAACCCCAAAACCCTGGGTTCGACCAAAACTGGAAAGATCTGAAATCTCATCACCCTAGACTTGAAATTGAATTTGAACTTGGAATTAACCAGATTTGGATTTGTCTTTCTTCAACCCTAAGCCTCCTAGCACTAGCCGCACCTATCCAACCCTTGCCCACAAGTCCTAAAACCCAAAATACCCCCTACATCCCCAACTGGAGGGTTTTGTGAAACCCTAATTTGACTGCAGAATTGATATAATCGATCCTGGTTATTAGCCCCCTTGGGGGTTACACTATTTTGGGTTTAGGATGAGATGATAGGGTGAACGTCAGGCCCTTTTTTTTTTGGTGGGGGGGGGGTTTGGAAAGGGGGGTGACAGGATGGGTGAAACAATGTGTCTTGGAAGACTAGAGTTTAGGTACTTGATGGGGCTGTTAGGTTAAGAAAACGGTGGAGGAGGACTGGTTCTGCCACAAACCTGCTGTAGAACCTGCTCTTCGATGGGGAAGCTTGGATGATAATATTGAAGACTGAATACAGGGTCACAAACAGGTCTTGGGTAGAATCACCAAGAACCTCCAGCTAGGATGTGACTCACCAAGTTCAGACTGGACATGATGCAGCCTTGATTGGGCTCCAGGCCAGCAGCCATCCAAGATCCTCTAAACTGAAGCAGTTCTGTCCACTGGAGAACAAGGCTTTTGTGAAATTTTAGAATGACGTAGTAGGGTATGTTGGGGGTTGTAGCTTTAGGGTTAGGCTTGATAAAGTAAGATGAAGAGCTGACAACCCTAAAAATCAGGAGCTTGCTGAGCAAAATTAGGAATCTCTGGTCAATGTCTTCTAGGGTTCAGATAAAGTATGAATTCTAAGTCTACAAAAACAAAGGGATTCCAATGAGGATATGGAATTAACAGGGTTCTAATGTGGGGAAGACGGGTGTGTTGAAACATGTCTGTTGCAGGCCTTCAAGGAATGAAAAGGAAAAATAAGATAAGAAAAAGGGGAAGAAGAGGTCCCAGACTTGAGGAATGTTACCTGTCTGAGTACCAAATCTTGCAGCCTTGCATGATCACCAAAGATGCTGCTCAGCAGCTATAAAGGTACTAGATCTGATAATTAATGGAGTCCAACTCCAGATGGTAGATCCCTCCTAGAGATTCCCACAGTGATAGATTAGAAACAATTATACAACAACAACAAGCCTTGTCCCAACTAAATGGGGTCGGCTACATGGATTCTCGCCTTCCAATCAGTTCTATTTGAGGCCATGCTAGATACAAGGCCTAAGCTATGCATATCCTTTCTCACCACTTCTCTTAAGGTTATCTTAGGTCTACCCCTAGCTCTTCTAGTTCCTTCAATCTGGATGATATCACTTCTCCGTACAGGGGCATTTATAAGCTCATTGTATTTATCCATAGGGTCTTTAAATAAACGGCTAACTGTACAATAGAGAATCCTTTCAGACTGCAAATATGAATTAAAAGGGTCCTAAACTAACCATAAGATAATATCCTACCTAGCCCTAAATACCAGCTCAGTCATTTTGAAGGGGGAAAAAGGCATTTAGAACATATATAACATGCAGTCGCCACATGCTAAAACTATGAAAAACACAATTTTTCTGTATGCTTCCCACAATATGCCAAAAGGTACAAACTTTTAGAGCCCCCATTTTAAACACATTTAAAACACACTTACAACATGTTTCCATTTTTCTGCCCTTGACATTTGAGTTGTTTTACATAGTTTTACTTAATTGACCACGTCTCCCTCTTGAGTTCTGATCTTGATTTTTCACCAACATCAAGATGACTCAAAGGGCTAGATTCTTAATGATATCATTTTCCATCTAAGCCCAAAGCATGGACCGGGAAATTAAGTAACAAATTGATGGATCTATCAAAAAGAGTTTCAAAAATGATGAATCCCAGCTCCAACTAAACAAGCACTAGTCCACAAGTGTAATAGTGCTTAAAGTGGGTTGCAGAATATAATTATGGATTGAATGCTATAACTCTTTTAAACAGTAGAAGCATGTATTGCATATAAAAACTACTTAATTTATATGGAATAATGACTTTTTTTAGTACGTTTTTTTTGTTTTTTGAAAACTACACGCTTAAAACATGTACCACTTGTTTACCATTTGTTAATGTTCTCCATCTATTTAACCATTTGTTTGATCACCAATTAGTATTTGTTCCCCCCTTCTTGAAACAGATAAGTCCATTTGCCAATTTTTCATCATTTACCATTCTTGTTAACTATGATCCCAACTTTAGTTGACCCAATAACTAAATATAATTGAACCAACATTTAGACTTAGTTCAATTGACTATTTAAAGTTATAAAATGAACCAACTATAAAATTTTCGTACTCTACTCAAAAACCCATATTTGAGGCCTATTGAGTTGGCCAATCATGAGAGAAAGCCAAGTAATGAAGGCCCAACCTGTACACCAATCAATCCTATGTTGTTTTCCAAGGAAAAAAGATCAGCTTTGGTGGCACATCTGCATCAGGATATGACACCAGACTAGTCTTGTGATGGCGGAGGCAACAGCAATATCATCCACCTTTTTCATTCTCAGGCAAAGGGGGTATAATAGGACTGTAATAAGCCTTACAAAAGAAGTCCTAATATAACTAGGACTTCACTTAGGAATAAAAACAGAAGGACCGAAATATCTAATTTAGAACAAAAAGACCCTATTCGCTAATTAAATAAGACCAGAATATCCTCAATTTAAAGTGAACCAGAAACTAAAATTAAAAAATCGCACCGACTCAATTAAGAACATAAAGGACTAAAATAAAACTATGGAGGATTTTAGCACTCAACTCATGTACCATCTTTAGATTCATTATGTTGGCCAATGGGGTAACCCATGGAACGAAAGCCCAATACTCATATGACTCAACCCTAGGATTAAGCAATTCCGTGCTAGGACTACATCATATTTCCACTAGATAAGACACAACTGACCTAACTACATCAATTGGACAGTTGGATATAGATACCGTTTCACATGGAGAATATGGGCAGCACTAACACAGTTACTCTGATAAAGCCACGACCCTCATTCCTAAAATCCGTCACAGCATTCTACATGGCAGGTTTCAAGTGGAAAAGGATATATGTCTACATTGTTAGAATTTGATATTTAATGCTCTTTCATAGTACTCTGAATAAGTTCACAATGCTGCATTGCTATTACATGCATAGAACAAAATTCTAGCAACTTTTATGACGTTTTTGCCTCACTTTTATCCTTTGTGATTAATCAAAATGATTTAAGGGACCCACAGGACTTTAAGACTGCAACTCCCCCAAAATACTAATTTTCTTCGAAACCTATATATATATATATATATATATATATATATATGGGCAATATTTTGATAGCATAACATCCTCAGGAGCTCATCATACATAAGGAAAATTTTGGTGTAACCTTTTACCCCTTGAAATATCCCCAAAAGTAAATTAAAGCAATGATTAATAAAACGATAAAAGTTATTTTTTAGTAAGTTGAAAATCATTTAATGCATTTTACTTGTGAAATGACAAGTTTATCCCTGCATCAAATAATTTTTGGGATTAAGGCAGGAGCAAGAAAGTAAGGTTGTATAATATATGGGAAAATCTTGTTGAAGTCAAGATTAGTTACAAACTTACAATTAGAATGTAACTTAGTTCTTTGCCTCTTGCGTAATTGCCAAAAGTAATTTAATGCAAGGTGCAAAATAGCTTTCAGTTTCCAAATAAAACCTGCATTTCATGGCTTTCAAATTTTTTAAACTGCCTTTTTACCCCCCTCTTAAATAATTTCTGAGTAAAAGGCAACGACAAAAGGTAAGACTATAAAACTTGTTAAATCACCAAGAGCGGACATACCGATTTGCGAATCATGGCCATTTGAATGGGATTGTTTTGCACTCGAGCCAGGGCTTCTTGCTCTCTCTGCTTTATCAGAAGCAAGGGATCAGTGTGAAGTTTCCTCCATGCATCATTGGCAGATTGAGGCTTGTCCTCCAATAGAGCTCCTGGGGCAGATGTCTGTTAATAGAACAGAAATGTAGAGAGAGGTTTAGGTGTGTTCCAACTGAAACATAGACAACCAAAAGATGCTGCAAAAATTATATGAACTTGTGTTCTCTATCAACAGATTAAGCACAATGGCATCAACCAATATTTAAAGTGAAACTGCAAAGCAGATGCATAAACCAAAGTTATTGAAGTGCAGACAACGAACTAACCAGAAGTTCTAAAGAAGCCTACGAAATATCTCCATGGAAAAGCATGATACAACCATACAAGTCCCTTATGCAGACATGATAAAACTAAAATGGTGTCAGATCAGGCATGTATGAAGGCCATTCTTCAAGAAAGTAGCAGATAGAATAATGAAGAAAGCAATATGGACATTAAGCCAACCGAGGGAAATTATCCAGAAAAAAAAATGTAATCAAGAACTCTCCACCATGGGCCCCCAACCGTTATTACCTTTGTCACTAAACCATCATACATATCCTTAACTATGTCTATATACTCACTTGAAACATTTCTTGTCTCTAAGATTTGCCAAATTAAGTCTTTAAGGACTCTATTATAGGCCTTTCTATGTCTATAAAGATCAGATAAAGACCCTTCTCACATTCCCAATCATTCAAATGCTCAATAAAGTAAATAAAATTCTATCTAGGTACTAAGTATCCTGCCAACTCAAAACTTAATACTGAATTTAACAACTAATCCCATGAACTTGCATTAATCCCACTCTTCGAGCATATAAATTACACCTATTACATCAACAGGCCTAGAAATAAGAAGCTCAATATCTACAAAACCTACCCATGGCCAAAATTAAGCATTTCACAGCCCATTTGAGTTAGAGATTGCTATGCAACAAACTCTCCATTTGGAGGTTTTCATAACTACATCCACGTGGGGCCTTCTTTGTCATCAAAATCTTAAAGCCAAGTGGGTATAATGCAGCTATATGGTTCTATTATAACATCCCTAGGCATTCTTATAGTTCTTGGAGGTGCTTGGTGGAAATGCTGCCAATGATGTGTCAACTCCACTAGAGAAAGATCCAAGTTTATTCCTTCAGTTAATTCTATGGGCTGGCATTGGAATCTTGAAATTTAGAGACCACTTGTTATTTGAGTATAGTTTTACATCTCAAATATGAGGAGCTGTCCTCCACATTTGCACCCTTTCTTGAAGAACAAGCATGGACTTTTCGAGGCCAAGTGGGCAGTTAAGGGATATGGACCATATGTGGGAAAAGCTTAGAACCCAATGGGATGAGCCTTCTGCTCAACTGTTTCTCATATTTGGGAGAAGATAAATTCTACACTTCTAGAAAGCAAAAGAAGGCCATGTTCCAGTATCCAGGATATAAAATTTAAGGTACTGGATCGCTTATGTTCCACGCCCTCATAGGGAAATAACTCAAACTGAAGCATATACTTGGTGGAGAACTAGAACGTGCATCCCCTAAGGACTTACTGGATAACTTTGCTATGGTATCATAAGGCTTCTAGTACATCTCTCTTGGATGTAGTTCAAGAGTGGCATTTAGCTGTTGCTTATTCTTCCTTCTCAGCCTGTCTCTTTTTCTTTTCTTGTTTTTCTTTTTTTTTTTTAAATACCTATCAACAAAAGAAAAATTACGCAAAACCTCCCAGTCCCAAGAGAAAGACAAGAGGAAACAAATGACAATTCAAAGCGGTACTTAAGTGGCCAACAATGAAATGACCTTCAATTCTTTGTTTCCTCAGTTGGGTTACAAGAAAAAATTCAGAAGTTGTACCTTGGAGGACGAAGTGGATGCATCCGTCTGAGTTTTGGGCAAATCTTCAAGCGCCTTGAATCCCTCAGAGTTGCCTTTGCCCACAGCCAATCCGGAGTCGTACAGGAAATCCAATCGCTCTTGCTTTCTGCAGGATAAAACAAAGTTAAAACTCAAATAACAAAATTTTCTTTTTTGCCACAATCACAACTGCTTGCTTACGTGATGATTCGGGAAATTAGAAAAATCAAGCCTAAAGTATGAGATAATCTTGAAAAAGAGAGGAAACCCTAAATGTTGGTAGGCAAACAAACTTACGGAACGAGGCCAGCTTGTTCCTGGAGAAGCCGAAATTCAGAGCGCTCTCTTTCCTCCAGTATCTGCTTGCGGAGCTCTTCCAATTTCTTATCTTCCGCGTCACGTTTTTGCTCCGCTTTCCAGACATTCTCTATATTCCGGAGGCTTCCCGTGTGCCATCCCTTCTTGTTCAGAAATTTCAAAGCCATTTTATCCCACCAGCTCGCACATACACAGAAGGTAGAGAGACCTGAGATCGCGATCCCTTTGCACAACGGAGCGAGGAGTGAGAGGGCTAAGGGGGTTGGAGATGGTATCAGTCACTTCACAACCGATTTGGAAATATGGTCGCCGTGCCTTATAGATTTTTTTTTTTTTTTTTTTTTTGGTAACCGTGCCTTACAGATTTTTATTAGGGCTGTTTGGTTACATGGCTCTCGAGATTTCAAATCTATAGAGTTATAATTTATAAAATTAAATGTTTGGTTAAAGAATGAAATTTATAGATTCATCTTAAAAAATTATTTAAACGTAATTTTTGTTAATGTACAAATGTATAGCTTTTTTGAAATCTTTAGATTTCACCCCTTACCCATAAATCTACATATTCACGTTTTTAGTGTAAAAAAATGAATCTTTAAATTTCATGGATATATTTTTAGATTCATGAATCCAAAGATTTGAAATCTCTGGATTCATGTAACCAAACAGGCCCTTAGTGTTGCGTTCAAATCTGACCTTCCGAGTCAACCTAGATTAAGACTTTGAGTTTTTTTTTTTGTTTTTTTTATTTTGGGGTGGGGGTTTTAAATAAACTTTGAGAATTATCCCAAGAAAAAGGGTTAAAACTTCAATATATTTCGGAGTGGGGGTTTTGGAACAGAATCATTCTATATATTCCAGGGAGGGAACAAACGGTAAGGGTGGGCTGACCCTGGTGGAGTAACTGCCTCCAACGGTTAAGTAAGTTAGACAATAAATGTAATACTAACCTAGTGAGTGGAATGTTAAAAGGCTTAGATCTGAGGTTTCATGGAGCTAAATAGGAAAATAATGAATATGCACCAGTTGTCATAAGTTGATTTTAATTACCCTTGACTGAGATAAGCAAAGAGTTTACATTGAATAACCTAGGGTTGGGCATTGTTGAATGTTCCACACTAGCCCCAGTTAGGGTAAGCCTCAGCCTGGTATTAATGGCTGGCATACCATATAGCAAATAGCTCGATTGGTGTGTTATTTTTCGTTGATATGAACGATTATCTCATTTGAGTAGGATATAGTACTAGATTTTTTGTTCCATCCTATTATGATTATAGGTGCTCTTACGCTGCAAATTGAAATTGCACTCCTTCCCCAACTTTGTTAGTTAAACCATCGATTAGGGACAGAGTTGGGTGACTTAACGGGAATTTTTTTACAACAATAAGCAAAAGTAAATTGCAAGATTGACTTGCTGAATGTAAATTTGACCAGCACAGATCAGTTGACCATTGACACTTACTTTCTTAAAGGAGAATCTTTAGAACCACCATCAAACTTCCCTCAAAATTAAGAGAAATTTTCCATCTTTTTCCCTTAAAATATGAGGATAATTAAAATAAATAATAAATAATTAAAAATTTTCCATCTTTTTCCCTTAAAATATGAGGATAATTAAAATAAATAATTAATAATTAAAACTAACTAAGACTAACAGTTTTAGTAAATAGTAATAACAACCAACGGGAGTTGGTTCAAGTGGTAAGCAACTTAGTTCGCTTAAGCAAGTTTCCGGTATCGAATCTTTGTGGATGCAAAAAATCCCCGCTGGGAGACTCACCACCCACCACAGCTAGGTGTGCGACGCAGGTTGAACCATTGGTTAATAAACCGGGGTAGGCAAACCAAAAAAAATTAAAAAAATAATAATAAGAGGTCTGATTAATAAAGTGAATAACTTAAAAGCTGGCACTAATATTAGAAGAAAACTTAAGGATGCCGCTGAAAATTTCCCCTTTTCAAATCGAAAACCCAGATAAATGAAAATAAAGGAAGAAATATCTTACCATTTGGTTTAACATAACAATTTATACTTTTCCATAATAATAAAGTATTTGAGTGCTTCATCCCATACCATCAGACCATGGTCTTTGCAAAACTGAATCAATCAAAATTGAGGTTGCTAAAATGATCATAAACCTTTTTTTTTTTTGGAGGGGGTAAGAAACCTGTTTTGACATACGCATCATTATTCCATTGCAATTAATAAGTGTTCTATGATAATTGATATAGTTGCTTATATTATCAGTTGAATATCACATAATATCATCTTTAAAATTCAGTCTGAATTAAGAGGTTTTGTAAAAAACAACTAATTGATTCTAAGACTAGGGTTTTGTACCAAGATCATACAGCAAAATGAAGTGCCTATCACAGAAAAATCCTGGACTCATTTTCAGATCTCTTCGTCCAAGAAACGAGCTTCCCAAGCATTATGGTATCCATTGTGTATTTGTATAATTAATACTAGAGATAGAAGAATCTAGAGTATTCTTCCTACTCTGGTTTCAAGTGATACTAGTTCAAAGAAGAAAATGGGCAGGAAGAACAAAGTAAGGATTTTATTTCCCTCAAGTTTCTAGTAGATGTTAAGGTACCCAAAACTTTATGTGTTGTTCAAACGCTGAATTCACAGACTTGAATGACCATGGAATCTCAGAAACATTTACTTGAAGAAAATGAACTACAATCAGATTATCTTCAACATGCAGGTGGAGCCTTCCCCATGAACCACATGTACCAAAGCATAAGAGGTTCCAACTTTCAACATAGACAGAGAAACCGAAACGATACCTGCCAAGGATATCTCAAAATACTCCCCTGATTCTTGAGGGACCTGGACAACATATGCAGAGCATCCACATTAATCTACACAGTACACTTGAACAGGATTGCAGCAAGTATACAATGAACAGTAATTGTGACAGGAAGCAAAATTCCTGAGCAGCTCCCAAGTAAACAACCATTTCTGCCAGCATATATCATACACTAAAGAGCATCAATCCAATCCTTAAAAAGTTAGGCGATCAGATCTTGCAAAAAGGCATTCATTCAAATTGTTGAGGTAGGGAAAAGGGGGAAATAAGTCCACTGAAAACCTAACTTCATCAACCAGTTGCTTTGTCAAATGTCAGCGGATGAACGGGCACCTACTAGTAGTAGTTTTATGGGATTCCCTTCACCTCTATTGAAGGAAAAACATCCGCCAAATGCCAGAAGACAATTCTATGGGAGAACCAAAATTATCATCTATAAATGATCTAAACAGCTACAACCTTATTAATGACCATAAGAAAAAGCCACCAATCACAGTAGTTAGCAGTCATTTATACATTGATGCTTTACCTTATGATGGGATTTGTTCGTAATTTACAACAGATTGCGGTAATTGGTTGGAGAATGAATGATCTTCATGATGACTTTTGACTGTCCAGCTTAGCATAAAACTGAGCACCATGACCATCTGTTTTCACAACCACTTCTTCCAATTGGCTGTCCTATTCCCAGAAAGGAACCTGGGAAGGTTAAGCAAACTATTCACCCTTGTAACACCTTCAAGAGCTGCCCACTCCTCATCCTCTGGAGTTGAAATGCACTCAGCAAGACTCCTTGCAGAGGAACACCTCTCTGGATGTTTTTCTTCCATTGACTCCAGAACAGGAACAATTTCATCTGAGCCCTGTACTGCAAATCTCTGAAGCACAGGACCATTGGCACTATCACTATCAAGGCTTGAATTCTGACAAATGCCATCGCCTGTTTCTATGTCTATTGGCTTCACAACCTCCTGAGATGCATTTGCTGAACCAGACTTCTCTTGTGTATTACTAGCAAAAGACGGTGGCTCCAAAAAGAGACAGACAACAGCACAATCATCACTCCTAGAAGTAGGGAACTTGAGCTTCCACGCTCGAACTGCACAATCCACAAGTGCCCTGGCTGCTGAAGCTCGACATGGGGATGCAGCCACTATATCCACAACTTCCTTGTTTGAGAGAACATCCCAGACCTATATAAAATATAAAACCACTTTCTTAACTTAAAAATCCAGATGAAGAGAAGTAACTGCAGACCACAAGGCAATGAGTTTAACGATTCATCTACAATTAAAAAAATAAAAAAAAAAAAAAAATAATAAAAAGCCAGCCAACAAGATAAAGATAGTCTAATTACTCTCAGCATGATTAATTGGCAAGTCCTACAACATGAAGCAGCAAGGAAAAAATCATATAACAAAATACACTATCAGATAAGAAAGTTCAGGGAC
Organism: Hakea prostrata; assembly: GCF_041222555.1. Taxonomy (NCBI): domain Eukaryota; kingdom Viridiplantae; phylum Streptophyta; class Magnoliopsida; order Proteales; family Proteaceae; genus Hakea; species Hakea prostrata. The sequence continues at coordinate 2,073,132 of NC_142610.1, read as the reverse complement.
TTGGTCCATGTTTCAAGGATGATGCTACCTTTGGTTTCAGATCTCCAACAAGTAAACAAGTACCATGCATGTTTTTATATCAGTTCATAAACAGGCCCAGAAACAAGGTTCAGCAACTTTATGTCATGTTCAAAAGGATACCAATATACTTTGGAAAAGAAGCCAACAATAATTTTTGGTACAAATAAACCAACAATTAGATTGTGTACAAGAAAGATAGCCTACTCATCACCCAAAGAGATCGCAGTAAGATAACAGGGCACCCTTTTTTTTTTTTTAATTAAGTTTGTTGGAACAACCAGAAGATCAACAAATCAACTAGTAACTAAAACTTTTATTTAAAGGTTGTTGACACTTGAATAACACCTCTTTTCCAGAACACTATCTAAATTGTCTGTTAAGATTTTTAACACTTCTGTAACTAATAAATTAAGGTGGATACGATGTACATCAATAACACCTGCCCAATACATACAATCTCTGCACATGACACCATCAGGTGCCAGTGCCACATGTGTGGCACACAAGTGCACAAAAAACACAACACAAGAAACCTCACATTTACCAGAGATCAAACACCCGATCCCCATCTTAGCACCGATCATTGTTTGATATTTGGGTCATGGAAGAAGAAAGAAAAGCCTGGACAAGCTCAAGACAAAATGCACGTTAGAGGCAGATACCAACATGAATAAGAATAAACAACCGTGCACAACGTCATGGGAGCACAGCCATGACGGCAACAAGGGCAGGAGAATAACCAAGGGAGTATGAAGCCACTAGAGCATAGATGTGGCAGCAACAGAGCACTTGCTAGTCATGGAGAATTCTGACTGAAATTTGCAGTTTCCAAAATTTTTGTTTAGAGTTGGTTTCAATATCGCATTGACCGAAATGACCCAAAACAGTGAATATAAATTATATAGCATTATTCTGATACAAATTCGTGAGTTTCAAGCGGTTTCACAAGTTAGAGGGAAAACTCCAAACCACCCCTCCCCTGCGCGTTAAAATAAAATTAAAAATAATAATAATAATAAAAATAATAAAAAAGAAACCCAGAATTGGTATTTTTGGCCAAATCACCAAATTTCTGTGGAAGAAAGTCTTAGGGACAACTAAATGCATCTGAAACAACAATTTACAGCATCTGTGCAAGGTTTGTGGGGAAACTCAAACTTAGAGGTTTGTCCCTATGGTGTGCTTTTTTGACAGATAAAAAGAATGGGGAACTTGTGAGTGTGGGTCCCACACATGGGTTTGGTCAAAGAAAGCAAAGGAAAGAAAATCATGAAATATACACTTTGAGGGGTGGGAATTTAGTGAGAGAGGAAATGGAGATGGTGAGTGGAATTATATAGGAAAGAAAGGAAGCAATGAGGAGACAAATAAACTCAAATGAATGGAGTGGGAAAGAAGGGTCCCACCTGACCAGACAATAACTTATTTGGCATGTCCAAGAAAATCAAAACTATTTGGATCTAATCAATGATATGAATGAGGGTTAGTGACAAGAATCAAAACCATTGGACAGCCAAGTAATTGACTTCATTTTATTCACCCAAAAAAAAAAAAAAAGTAATTTACTCCATCGATTACAATTGGACTGCACCAATGTTCAGCGCCAAGCGCTTATTTGTGTGCACTGTTCACCACAGTTGTCACAGTGACTCCACAAGGAGTATTTTCTTTTCTTTTCACTTTTTTTAGGGGGGGTTTGGGGGCCGACATAGTGACAGCAGGATGCCCATGTAAGTTGGATTCAGTTTTAAGAAGGGAAGATGTTCCACGACAAGGCTGTGGAGCTTCTCAAAATCAATGAAGACCCACAACACTTTTAGCTGTATTTATAGGTTCAAGGACAAAGTTTATTGGAATAACAAAATCAAAACAAACTGAAAAATAAAATAAGAATGAGGAATCCTACCTAGGGGCCAAGCTACCTCCATTGAGAATTAGTTCCTAACGGATATTTTTTATACCTACTTTGTCCTTCCAAAGCTTCTCCTCAAGCTGGAGCATATATGTTTTTCATGCTGAGCTTGTTACAAATATAAACAACTCTTGCACTTCCCGATGACTTGATGAACATATATGCTAATTGCTCTCTGTATGAACATGGCTAGGAGACATCAATCCTTCCTGTAGATTCTCACAAATAAAATGGCAGTCAATTCAAATGTGCTTTGTGCGCATGAAACACAGACTTTGATGCTATATGAATAGCTGCCTGATTATCACACCAAAGTGACATAGGAGACTCATCAATAAAACCAATGCTCTAGGTGATTGCTTCAGCCCATATAGAAATTTCTTGAATTTAAAAACAAAACCACTCTCCTCCTAAGCAACAAATCCTGGAAGTCACTCCGTATAGAATTCCGCCTAGGGATCACAATGAAGACAGGCAATCTTCACATCAAGCAAATATAACGGCCAATAGAAAGTAGCAGCTAGGGATACCAAAATCTGACAAGAAGTAAGTTTAGCCACCAGGGAGAAGGTGTCAAACTAGTCGATACCATAAACCAAAGCAGATCCCTCAGCCACAAGCTGAGCCTTCAGACGTGCAAGGTTGCAATCAGGATTGACTTTGACTGCTAATACCCAATGACATCCAGAGGCAGTCTTTCCTCCTGGTAAAGGGACCAAATCCCAAGTCTGGTTTTCTCCAATGGAACACAACTCATCATACATAGCAGCAAACAACCCAGGACTGACCAATGCCTCTAAGAAGATTTGGGAGAGAATGATTTTAACCATAGATAAACAAGCATAAAAGTGAGGAGAAAGGTTAGAGTACAAAACAGAATTAGACATCATATGTTTACACAACTCCGAGTACATTTATGAAGTGCAATCAGGACATCAAGACCTAAAAAAGGGACGAGAGGTGGTGGGATGACAGTCATATCTTCCAATGAAGGAGAAGCTAGTGGGGCGACCGAAGGGGAAGGGACTGTAACTGTCTTTGGACGCCTATGATAAACAATAGTGATCTCAGACAAAGTGAGTGGAGAAGGTGGTGATGGAACCCCTGACATAGAAGATGCTAACAGGAAAATCAGAATCAGAATTACAAACATTTAGCAGGTTAGTAAAGAAAGGGGCATTTTTGAAAAACAAAATGTCAGCAGTGACAAAATATTTTCATAACACAAATGAGTAATAACAGTATCCTTTATGGGTACAGGAACACCCTACAAAAATACATTCATGGGATCGAGGATCTAGCTTGGAGACACAAGGACGATGACACGAACAAAACAAACACATCCAAAAGCACAAAGAGGCAAAGCAAACAGAGAAAGAGAGGGAAATAACATGAAGTAGGGTATACGACCTTTCAAGAGGAAGGCATTCAGATGACCAAGTAACAAGCAATAAGCACTAAGTCACCTCAAAAAGGCTTTAGGTACTCATATTTCAAACAATAAAGAGCGAGTAACCTCCACTAAATGACGATTCTTCCATATGGCAAAACAAATTCGTTTAGGGGTGTCAACACACAAGGACGAGTGAAGACTCCCATTAATGATTATAATGGTCTGAAGGGTGCAGAGAAGTATTCATTCACATTATCACTGCAAAGAATTTAACCATGTTTCAAATTGGATCTATGGTTCAACAATAAAACCACAAAAATATTAAATAATTCAGAACGAGATTTTGTTAAATAAATCCAAACGAGATTTGTTAAATAAATCCAAGTAACCCTCAAATAATCATCTACAAAGGTAAACAAATATGTAAAACCCAAAGTGGATAAAATAGGACATGGTCCCCAAACATCAGAATGGACAAAAAGAAGAGGGCAGGTCAGAAAACGGGGAGGATAACTGACACACTTGGAGTTTCCAAAACTAACATGACTCACAAGATAGATTAAAAATAGGATGAAAATGACTATTTTAAGTATTTAAAGTTATCCACAGAGGGATGACCCAAATGACAGTGAATTTGGGGAGGTTGGGAGATGCCCAAACAAGCCACACAGGTGGAGTTTTCAAACAGGTACAATCCCCTAAATTCCCAGCCTCTACCAATCGTCTACTTTGTTGAAGGATCCAAAAAAAGGCAATAGCCAAGAAAAAAGGTGCCAGAGCAATTGTATGTCGTAGTGAATGTAAGAACAGATAACAAGTAAATTGGAAATGAGGTAAATATAAAATGGAGGATAGTGACAAAGAGGTGGTAAGTGAAATGGTTCCTGCGCCTTTAATGTTGGCATGGGATCAATTAGCTAGAGTGACCATGGATGAAGATGGAGAAAATGAAGAAAAGATACAGGGACTACCAGTCATATGTTCAGATGCCCCTGAATCAATAATCTAAGGGCAGGATGTGGAAACAAACATCTTGTGCATTACATATCTAGACGAAAGTAGCCATTGGTGCTTGAGAGTAGGCTGCGTGAAACTGTGAAAATCACAGGTAGGCGGCCTCTGAAATCTTCACTGTCTTCAACTCAGGCTGTGTGGGGATAGGGGCAAGCTCTGATTAAGCAGTAATAGCAATATACAGCTGTGATTGTTCTCCATGTAGCTTCTAACAGAATCCATGAATATGTCCAACTTTCCCACAATGATGGCAAGTCTTAGGATGTCCAGAACTTTCAGCAGGGGCATGAGAGACCAACGCTCATACCAGAAAAATTTTCACGATTATTTCCTGTATTTTATCCTCCTGAAGAACCTCGACTGGGTTTAAAGGTTGCAAATGCAGAAATATCTTCTGGTGCAATGTCATGAGAATTCCCCTTTGCCACCCGGAGAACCCATGAGAAATTGTTAGCTAAAGTGGGAACTTGATCTCCTCCCAAAATCTAGCTCAAACAGATTAAAATTCCTTTCCTAGATTCCCAAGAAACCCATCACCACAAGTTGTTCCCTATGTTATTGCATTGTTTTTACATCAAAAGAGATGGGTAATATGGACTTCGATTCTTCATGCATCTTAAAATTAGGAAAATACTGGTTTAGGGGTCTACATTATCTGTCTACCCTATACAACTCTTGAGACAACTAATATATCCTAAACCTATCATTTTGACCTGAGTACGACATGTCTAAATACTACCACAAATCTTTCACAGTATCTAGGTGAGTTAGAAGATCCACAATATTGTCAGCCATGGAATTAAATATATGTCCTAGAATACGTGCACTAATGACTACCCAATCCATATCTCCTTTGGGGGCAAATTCAGTCAAGTGGTCCTGTTGTCTCTGTCCAGAAAGAACAAAAAAACTATAGTCTTCCATTAGTGGAAATTAAAAGCACCTTCTAGTTTCTATTCAGTCAAGTGGTAGAAGGACGAGGATACAACTTCAGTCATGGTAGCTTTAGGTTCAGATGTTTCTCCAATAATTCCAAAAATCTATACAGTCTCAACTCCCCAAAGGTCAGAGACAGATAATAAAAGTGGACAGTAATAAAAGGAGATAGAAAACCAGAATCGAGACCAAACCAGAGAAATTCTTTGCTGTAAATCAGAATTACAGCCCAAAAACTGAACCAAAAAGGTCTAAAACAGAACAAGAAAATCTACCCCAAAATTGAACGAGAAAGTCTAAGCCAGAACCAAAAAAGTCTACCCCAAAGCTAACATCGTGGATTATATCCAGGAAAAGAAATCTCTTGAAGAGGCCACTAAACAAGAGAAGTGCTTCTAGAGAAGATATGCAACACAATTCATTCTCACCTCATCTATCCAAACAATCACATGTTTTGTTATTTGTTGAAGCAATGACAAGTTTCCCACCCCTCTTAGCCTTCACCACTCTTCTTTGTCAAAAACACACCACAAAGGCTTTAAGCTCTAATTCTATGTTACAACCCCATACCCAAAAACTCAAGTAGGTAAGGGCAAAAGCAGAGTAAATCTACAATACTGAAAAGGTATTATAAGGTACCCATGGGTGTCCGCACAAATAGGAAAAAAACTTAAATAATTAAATGGGAGTTACAAACACGACGTCATGCCCATTGGGGGTACTTACCAATTCTACCGTGATAGGAGGATCAAGACCTTGCAATATGGGCATCCAAGAAACAAGTAGAACAAAACTCACATGATCTGACCACTATATACTTGTGCATTTCTTTAATTGGCCAAGGTATTTTAACTTTAGATCCCAAGAACTCCAAAAATAAGGTTTAAGAAAACATGATAATATTAATTGTTAAGACGGAATCATTAATATTGATGCTAGGTCAAGATCACCTAAGTTTCTGAAACATGCCTTGTATTCCGCTCCACATTGGGGATAATCCCAATAAAACGAAACATGCATCATATTGGGCTCCAGATTTGGGACAAACCCAACAAAATGCAACATAAACCATTTATTTATGATATAAAACACATAGCATCAATCACATATCCGAAGGTGCCGACTGAACACAGGCATAGATCAAAATCTCGATCTCGATGCCCAAATCGCTCCCTCAAAAGAGCAAGCTGGGGTGAGATCTCGGTGACTGAATTTTCTTCAGTTGAAATCAAAACCAGATTTGAGTGGGAAGCATAAAATTACAATAAAAGTCCAAGGTACACGGTCTGGTCGAGATATCCAAGATATTACAAGATCACCAAGACTTGATCGAGAACTATCTAAGATATGACCAAGGTAACCGAGATATTATTGAGACTCAAGATATACTAGATATGACCAAGATAAAAAGACAAGACCGAGATATCTGATGTCTCAATCAAGTTGAGGTAAACCAGGGTTCTGATTGTCAATTGTCATCTCGTCTCACCTTGGTGAAAATGCGAGATATTTCACCAGGTCTCCTTCCATGCACATATGTATGTATATAAAGCACATTAACTGAAATACTAGACAAGAAATATACCCCATCAGTGGCAAGAACGATGAATTCATCTTTCTCAGTAAGACGACGATAACAAACATCTGGAACAGAAATCAAACCAAAATCCTTTAAGCAAAAGTCCCCAAAAGCTCTAGCCATTGCTAAGCCTGGTGAGTCATTGTTTGGTAACCAAACTCGTGCAACCTCCGGCTCATCTTGCAAGGCAAAGACTCTTCCTTTGCATTGTTGAATCCTTGCGGCTTCCCCTATATATACAAACCAGAAGTTCCATAAATAGAAAATATGGCAAAGGTTGAAACTTGATGGACTAATTCTAAGGAAACTAATTGCACTTGAAACTGAGAAGTCTCAAACTAGTTATAGAATCCTTCTCAAAAAGAAGAATAAGAGGTTATTTCACAGAGAAGATACGTACCTGGAAGGTTGGGCTTCAAGTCCACAGTCAATTGCACAGCAGCCAAATTGTTCTCCTCATCTCTTGTCCCAAGTACTGCTCTTGAGTCTCCTAGATTTCCAAGTAAAAGATCCTGACCCTAGAGATTCACATTTGTATGTTCTGTCATCGCCCAAAAATTTGTGAGATGTAAGATGATAAAAATGCAGTTCTAGAACATTGGGATGTTTCTTGCCTGTTTTATCAAAGTTACAGCAGTAGTTCCACTGCAGAAGCAATCAATTGCTGGATGCATCTTTAATTCCTTATCCATTAACTTGAAAACTTTTAAAAGAGACTGTTTCAAAGGCAGATACGTCTCAGGAAACTCATTATCATCATTAACATCATAGGATTCACACCATTCCTCGTCAATACAAAAAGATGCTGTTTCCTCTGAATTCATGCTTTCAGGACCACTTCTGCTTTGATCGCTACAGGAGTTAACTTTCCACAGCGAGCTCAGCTTGAGGGGAAGAGAATCTCGAACTTTCTTTGCAACCATATGGCCATATGGGCCATGACCATCAAATACTCCACAAAAGATTGTATCACTTCTTGAACTGAAATTCTGGTATGATGAGCCCAAACCAAATCATCATTACAGGAAGATAACATTTGCATGAAAACGTAATGGACAACATGGAAATATACAGAAAAATTTTGTTCACTCCCAAAACATTTAATACTTTTAGGTTAATTAAGCCGATTCAATAAATCGTAATGATTAAATAAATCGTCGACATACACAGGTTACCTAGCCATAATACTAAACAAATACAGTATCACTAAATGTTGGAAGTATCAACCCAACAAACACCATTGGGTGAAAACCATTTCAACAATCCCGTGGAGCACAAAAGCAATTTTTAAAAAATAATAATAATAAGCTATTATTAGAGTACGACCAAGTACTAACTAAGAATCCAATAATGAAAACAGAGCAATCAAAGATACCATCATATTTCTTCACCAACTAAATAGGTCTTTCAGCAATCTTCTGAGAAAGCCCATCAAGCTATCACCTGTTAAGTTAATTCCAGCACAAAATCTGTTTCTTAAATTCCATCTGTTATTTTTCTTGATCTCAACTAAATACACTATATTCAAGCAGTGTATAGAGGAAATAAGGAAAACAACCTGTACAACTTTTTTCCTTGATTACCTTGAATTTAAGCCACACTAGCTATACGAAGTCACCATGTAACAAAGGGTTCCATAAAGGGGAATCACATCACCCAACAACAGCAGCAGCAGCAACAAACTCAGCATTTTACAACTTAACTGGAGTTGGTTAATAAAAATTTGATAAAAATCTGTACTTCTTAAAATTCTGCATCAACTACCATCCAGAAGTCAACACCTTTATCATTATGAGATTCAACACTCTAAGGGATATTAATTTTTATTAGATTGCATGGATATAAAATGATAAGAAGCATCAACAACTCACGGACCTCCTTGATTTATCTTAGAATCAAAGTGCTTATTCTGGTTCTAAGTTGTGCCACCTCAATGCTGCAGCTTATGCTATGGGAAGACAATCAAGATCCCACATAAATTTAAACCCCACACCCCGACCAAAAAATAATAAAATAATAATAATAATAATAATAAAGGAATAAAACAAAATAAAACAAAACAAAATCCAAATAGGTGCAGAAAGGAATCCTTTTTCTTACACGCCTTCAAGCTATTGGGCATCAATAATGTAAAGCTAAGATCACGGATGACTTAGCCCCATCACAAATGAGAAAAATCAGGACTATGAAAGAATTAGAACTCGAAGTTGTATGGCTAAATCAGAGTGTAAAAATTCAATCAGGCACCTCAATCAAATGGAGTACAGCAATAGTACAACATAGCAGCAGCTTGACGGAGGAGTTGATCTCAGTGTGAAGGCCTTTTTCAATCAACCACAGCAGCTCCAGCACAGGCTTGGTTCGAATGAGTGAAGAAGATAAAAAAATTAAAATAAAAAAATAAAAAAAGATAGGTGGATTTAGCTTTGGACAGCAAGGCTCCTTCAGTCCTAGGTGTTTAGCTCTCAACAGTAAGATTATCCCCCTTCTTATCACTTAAGAAAGGACAAAAGAATAACACAAAGAAAAGCTTTATTAATCAATTCATTAAAATTGGGTGGCTGAGAACAGCCTTACATATTTACAGAGCACAGATTGCCCAGAAAATTATAAACTCCAACATACTAAAATAGAAACTAGACTTTGCTGAGTTATTTAGTCAATATTTTCAGCAATAACAAAAAAGAAACTTCTTATCTAAAATTAGAACCACATGCATGAATCCTAAAATGGAGAGTAACTTTTAAAATCTTAAGAAACAACTAGAATAGAAACTACGGGGCTCTCTTTGGTACAATTAAATTTATGACCTATGTATATATGGTATGATTCATGACCCCTGTTTCTCATAAAATAAATCAACTTAAACATAATTCATAAATAGATCCAAGGTTATTTATGTTACATCTTGTTTTTTTCTGGTAAGAAGGTTATTTATGATGCATCACCATAAACTTTTAACTTTTGTTTATGCAGGTAGGGTTAATAAACATGTACAGAATTAATACTTAAGGAGGTGTAGGTAAAACTACCAAAAATTAGATCAAAACCTTGCTTCTTTCTCTCTCAGCCTTCGCCTTGCTCCCATCTCCACTTCAATAATATTTTTGGGATACCAAAACTATCCCAAACCAGTAAAAGCAAACTAAAACCAATTACCAAAACCAAAGTCAACATATATACTTATAAGGTAAACCAAAACGGAACTGATGATACATAATATGTTATTTATCCAACTATACCAAACACATTTCTTATTATATAATGTATTATGTTTAGCAGTAACTTTTTTATCACTCATGACCCATTACCAAAAAAGATGTCCCTTTCTCTTGGCCCAGCAGATGACTCAGGAACTCAATACCTCACAGTCACGAAACAATGTCAAGGCTGATGTCCCTCAAATCAAGTGGAGTGCCCCAGAAGGATCATGGATTAAAATTAATGTCGATGATAATCTTCTTGCCAACTCTAATCTTGCAGGTTAAGGAGGCATTGGAAGAGACTAATCAGGCCGAATGACATTCTGTTTGCTCAAGGTTGTGGCTCTCAATCTGTTCTTGTGACCAAAGCACTTGCGGTGAGGCAAGCTCTCATAAGAGCTTCAAGGCTGAACATTGCCAAGATAATTATTGAAGGTGACAATCTTAATGTTATCAGCATTATTAATTCTCAGTAGAAAAGCAGTGCTTGGAAGATCATTACATCATTCAAGACATTTGGGAACTGGTTCCCTTGTTTTCTGAAATCAGGTTTCAACACACTCCTAGAGAGGGGAACTTTGTAGCCGATTCCCTTGCATCTTGTGCTGCAAGGGATCAATGTAATTTGTATGTTGAGAACTCCCCTCCACCCTTTTTTATGTTGGCCAATCCTGGTAGATAACTTAGGTACTTTTCCTAGAGGATTCAAATTTAAATGAATCTTCTTTTCACTCCCAAAAAAAAATTCTTTCATAAATAGGTCATAAACGTAAATAAAATATGCCAAAGAAAGCTTAAAGAAAATCTAATACAGTTTACAGCCTTTGAAAGCTGCAGATGCAAATGGATTCCATCAAATCTTCTAATTATAATTTCATAGACACAAACATGGGCTATGACACCATTCATATTACTGTTCACCTGAACAGGATTTTTGCCTCTATCCAGCCCTTCTAGAAGACCGGCTGGTTTGGTTTGACTTGGGCCTGTTGATCCAAGTGAGGTTGATTTGCTTCTCCCAGATTCTACATCAATCAGTGCAGAAAAGAAGATTGAAAGTTGAATGAACAGAGCTATTCTCTACAGTGGCGAGGATCCAAATGCAATACACTGGATTAATTTGGGGGTTCATTAGTTACAATTTTAAATCAAGTAATTTTCTTTAATTAGTAAAGCAATTCAGTCATGTGGGATGGAATATACTTATACTTTTAAAACTTTAAAGAGTCGGTTCAAATTGAGTTTAACTGTAAGTTAGTTAGGATTTGAGCCTTTCTTTCACTTGTTCCCTACCTGCCAGCCCACTTTGAAGCCAAAGCCAGGTTACCTGATAGATTACTCCAGGTTACCTTCTAGGTTTATTCACAAATACTTTTGCTGATGATTCTGTATCCTCAATCTCTATATGCAATACCTCATATTTATCCGAGTGGTGTTTCTAGCATCAAACAAAAAGCATGGGTTCTATTTCAACTTTGGACCAGCATATTCACATGGATAGGTAATACCATAATAGGTATTCTTAAAGAATCTTTTCACATCACTCACTTGTTTCTCCCCTAGTTGATCTATGCAAGTTACAGCTTTATCATACATATCAGCCGCCTCTTGGAAAAATCTGAACAAAATCCAATCAACAAACAGTCCCTTTCAAAATTCTGACCATCCTTCTTCAAAGCCATGATTAGGAAACAAAAGATACGGACCAAAATACTTCCACTGCTCAAAGATCAGCTATCATTTCAGTTTTTAAGAGACAATGAAGGCTGGAAGCCTTCCACACCCTTCAAACTGAAACAAGGTTACTCCACTCCTCAAGTACCGTATCTCAATCTAATGCACCATAGCCAACTACCTCTGAACAAAGCCTCATAAAAACTTCAAATTGATTACACGCTTTAGAACATCAACACCAGAACTTTGTGCACCTATACACAAAAAGCACTACCTTCCTTGTTAAAACTGAGGAAGACCACCGAAATAACCAGAACTTCAAGGCAATCAAATCAGATGCAGACGCAAATTTTAAGGTAATTCACAATGTTATTGCTCGCAAAGCACATATCTGATGTTCCCTTGAGTACTAACCATTTAAGGGAATCTGATGATTCTGTGTTGTTCGAATGGGTGACTCTTTCTTGGCTAGGAAATCCCTAACAATTGTGAAGATCCAAATACAATTTGGGTAAATAAGTAAGATCAAGTAAACCAAATGAACAGTTTTTTACCTTGTTTTTATGGCATCCCCTTGGTATTCATTCCTAATCTATCGTCGAATAATCTCCAAAAATCTAAGAGTATCAATGTTTAAGCAACCTTGGAAAAGCTACCGACAAGTGACATGCGAATATGCGATAGAACTTACTCAAAAGAGATTATCAAACACCCTTTCGTTAATCTGACATTCCATTTGCATGACTTTGACACAAATGTGAAATGATTGAATGGGACCCAGAATGTTGGACGAGATTCCTTATGAAACATCTTCAACTCTGGAAAGGTTAACTTTATGCCAATACGTGAATGGGAGGAAAAAGTTACTAGAAAAGAAACTAAAATAAGGCCATTATTCCTATCACAGCTTAATAAACCATTTTTCAATCAAGCACTACGTACATGAAGGCAGGAATCGTGTGGATTTCCCTGCCAAAGGGGTTAAGGGGGAGGGGGGAGACTAGATTCCTAACTTCAGGAGTGAAGATGCCTAAAAGTCGGGAGCAAGAGAGAAGTTACCTCCCAAACAAGCATTGCGTCTTGATTGACCCCTTTCCTTCCCTGCTGGGTAAATATGCAAGCGACGTCACTGGCACCGTTTACGAACATTCTCCCGGCAATCCTATGGAGCTCTTGTTCAGCTGCATCTGTCTTTCCGAAGAAGGAGAAATCAACAGAACCAGAAGTTTTGTAAGTTGCATATGGATCACCACTACTGTTTTTCCTCTTCTTATTGGAGTTCTTCTTCAATGTCCATGAATTCCACCTCCTAGAAAAGGTAGTCGATGCAGCCAAAGAGTGTAGAGCTTCATCTACATCTCTCTTCCTTTGGGATGAATAGCACGAACCCATGAAATCAAATCAAACGACTCTAACAACAAACCTGTTCCTCGATATAAAAATAGTCAGATATCAATGCATGAGCTCCCAAGTTTCAACAGAAATGATCAGTGAGATTATGGTGGTCGTCAGAATCAACACAAACACTTTTGACACTTTTGGAGGGAATCCAGACTCTGGATTTTAAGGAAACTTCCTCAAAAGAGTTTTAGGGCATCGAGTGTCCATGTTGAGCATTGACTCCCATAAAAGCAAGATATCGACTTTTGGCCTACACTTCGGAGTAAAACCTCAGAGAGTCGAAGTTTTCAGATTTCTCCTCTCAACTTCGCACGTGTAGATATCCAACCCAGCGCAGTCAAAAAATGTCTGGATGCTTCTGCAGGCTTACAGTTACAGCCTCACCTGAGCCAGCTGACTCGGCGGCTTTGCACTTTTTGACCGCTGACCATTTTTTGGGCTGTTCTCGTATAACGTCTAGGTTTTTTTCATTTTTAAACGTAACGTCCAACCGTGTAGGTTAGTCAGATTATCCATTTTAAAACATAACCTTTATTTTATTTTAGTCAGACTTATCCATTTACAAAAAATATACATTTTTTTTTACTCATTTCTTATGTGACACCCCCCCCCCTTCACCTTGGGTGGCAAAAAAAAAAATATTAGGTAATATAAATATATATTGGGTGAAACAAGTATTTAGGGGTTTGGTGGGGGGGGGTTTGGGGGGGGGGGGGGGGTTGGGGGGCGTACATAAAATGATTGAAATTAAATTTAAAATAAAAAAAATAGAAAGTTTTTTCTTTAATTTAATCCCCACATTTAATGTGAGATATGAACACATGTCACTCCTCCATAAATAAATGAATGATTCATTTCCTTATAAAAAAGAACAAGATAAAATCTAAGAGTTTTATACTCTACCCAAAAAAAAAATGGTTACAAAGTTTATACATGCACTTTCTTCTGGGTTTTTTCTAAGAAAAAATTCTTGAGTTTTATGATAGGAACTTGGTGCACCCAAAGCGAGTTGAACAACATTCAACTTTTTCTAGGGAAAAAAATTAGCTTTAGAATACTAGTAGACGCTTTGAATTTACATTTGTATCCACAACCAGATTTGTATGGATGTTGCGCCTTTTGGATTCCAATAATCATTTATTGGATTTATTATCTAATATTATTATGTATATCTTGTATTTTTTGGTAATTTATTTTGTTGTAATATTCTATGATAAGTAGATTTTCTATTGTGATTTTCTATTTTATGTAGATTTCTCATTTATTGTAATATTTTATTCTAGGTAAGTTATTTTCTTTATGGGGGAAAGTCTATCTCCTCTCTTGACTGCTCATGTATTTATATGTATTAAAGATTCTCAATAATAAAACACACCATTATTCAACCAAATCTAAAATAACATGGTATCAACCTAACCTTTGATCGTAACTTATGGTAACCAATCCTCTATCCCCAACTACTACTCTAGCATTTGTCAACCCATCTTCTCCTTATTTTATTCATTTATCCAACCACCTTAGGGCCTGTTTGGTTACATGAATCTAGAGATTTCAAATCTCTGAAATCTCTGGATTCACAAATGGGAGATTTATACTTTGGTTGTGTGAATCTCTAGATTCATGAAATCTAAAGATTCACATTTTTACACTAAAAACATGAATATGTAGATTTATGGGTATAAGGTGAAATCCGGATGTTTCATCTCTACTATAAAAGTGTTAAACATTTGAACCATAATTTCATAAATATTTTTTTAGGATAAATTTATAGATTTCATTCCAAAGATTCAGGCTAACCTAACAGTTAATTTTATGAACCATGACTCCATAGATTTGAAATCTTTAGATTTAAAATCTCTACATTTTTTAAATCTTCAGACTCAGGTAACCAAACAGACCCTTAATTAATTTAACTTCTTCATATTTGAGAGCTCACACATAAAATTTTATGGTGGGAATAAATGATGAATCTATAATCAAATCATTAGAGGATGGTCCTAGAAAGGTATTTGAGGCTATAAATGCCAAGAGTACGTTTGTGCAAGATCTTGGTCCTCTTTACTACTTTTTGGGTATTGAGGTTGCCAATAATAATAATAATAATAATAATAATTATTATTATTATTATTATTATTATTATTATTATTTTATTTTATTATTATTATTATTTTTTGAAAGTTATTAAAATAAACAACAACAACAATAACATGCCTTATCTCAACCAAATATAGTTGGCTACATGGGTTCTTACTTTCCAATCGGTTCCATTTAAGAGTTAAGGCAATATTCTATGTAAGGATTAAGTCATATTTATTATTTCTTACTACTTCTTTTAAGGTTATCTTAGATCTGCCCCTTGCTCTTCTAGTTCATTCCATTTTGTTAAATCACTTCTTCGTTTTGGAGAATTAAAGCCTTCGTTGAACATGGTCGTGCCACCTTAATTGGTTTTCTCGTAGTTTATCTTTAATCGGAGCTATTATGGGACCAACTTTGCTATGACATTCTTTACCTCATTATTAGTTTTGCCACTAATCTATCTTATCATTTTCATTTTTATTACACTGAGTTTATTTATGTAATTTTTCTTAATAGCCCAATGCTCTGCCCCATGCATCATTCTTAGTTGTACAACGAAATTTTCTTTGAGCTTTAAATGACTACATTTATCAAAGAAGACCCTATATGCACCTTTCAACTTCATCCTCTATACCAAAAATTTTTCCCATTTATGATTGAGTTTATATTCCTAAAATAATTATTTTTTGGAATCTTGTTTTCATTAAATCTCACCACCTCAATGTTGATCTAGTCATAGCAGAAGTTATATACTAAATATTCTATCTTCACTCTACTTTGGTTAAATTCATTTGATTCCAAAGCCGCTCTCTATGATTCTATTTGGTATTAATCCTTACTTTTATCTACCAAAACCTTATATTTAGCAAAAACATATACCAAGAATACATATCTTGAATATTTTTGTTTAAATCATCCATTATGAATACAAGTAAATATGGATTTAAAGTTGACTTAGATGAATTAAGGGCCTGTTTGGTTACATGAGTTTGGAGATTTCAAATATTTAGAGACTTCAAATCTATAAATTTCAAATCTATGGAGTTATAATTTATAAAATTAGATGTTTGGTTGTGGAATGAAATCTGTGGATTCATCATAAAAAACTATTTGATCGACGTGATTTCCGTGAATGTGCAAATGTATAGCTTTTTTGAAATCTCTGGATTTCACCCCTTACCCATAAATCTACAGATTCACGTTTTTAGTGTAAAAAGGTGAATCTCTAGATTTCATGAATCTAAAGATTTTTACAACCAAACGAGTATAATTCTCAGATTCATGAATCCAGAGATTTCAAATCTCTGGATTCATGTAACCAAACAGGCCCAGGCATTGTTTGTTTGCAAAGGTGGATTGAGGAAAAAAGAGGTGAAAAAAATAAACATGTAAAACCCATATGTAATGGGGTGGTGGAATAAGAACGGAAAGGAAATGATTTTGTGAAAAAAGTTTTTAATGTGGATCTCACTTTGTTGTTTTTCATATTTTTTCACAAAATTCAACATATTTTATGAGATTTTGAAAATGGATGGGGTAGAAAGGTTGGCATGCCACCTTAGCAGACGAGTTTCTTAAATTAATTAGGAAGTTTGTCTGCCAACTTTTTCACCATAGTAAATCAAATAAGCCACACTTTGGGATTTTATGAAAAAATATATATTTTTTAAACCTTTTGTCCACCTGTTTCTTCCCACCCCACTTCAGATTTAGTAAGCAAATAGTATCTTAAAAGGAAAAAAATTCTCTCTTCTCTATACTTCCTCTATATTTATTCTTATTATCTTCTCAAAAGTTTCATCTCTTTGTCTCTCAAAACGTAAGGAAATATAATCATTTAGACAATAAAAAAGATTTAAGAATTAAAAATTAATAATAGTAGAAAGACTAAGGAAAGTGAAGAGTTATTGGTTCTTTATCATCAAGGTTTTCCAAAATGAATTCTGGGACGTTTGGTACCTGGGCAGGAGAGAAAGAGAGGAAAGCATATTCAGCTTAGTTCCTTTTTTTGGATAATAATAATGGATTTAACTGTTAGATTTATTTATCCTTTTTCTTGACTAGTTTGTAGTTAGATTGATCGGATCTTGGGATGGGAACTTTGAAGAGGATTTCGAGAGTTTTACTTCAACATTGTACTTGTAGTAGTAGTTGTACATTGATCAACAACAGCATTGTCAGTTAGCAACGTTCTGTTAAATGGATGTTTGATGAGTTTCAAGATGGTTTAGTCAATAATCTTTTGCTCGAGTTGAAATCGAGAACGATTGCGATGCCCTACGAGAGATGCTCAGCAACAACAACAACAAATTATTCAAGAGCTTTACGATGAATCATAGGAGGAAAGGATTGCTTCTGCTTCTGTTGCAACCAAGCCATGTCAATGATATTTAGGTTGCAGAGAGAGAAAAAAAGCCGTGATTTTGATGGGTGCCCATGAATTCAAATGGTTTGTAGAGGAGAAGATGGCCCATGATTAGCAAGAACTTCTTGTATTGGAAGACTTTTTGTATTAGAAAAATTAAGCTATTCAAGCTCTTAATTATGAGGTACAGACCTACAAGCAGAAAATGTTCAGTTCAACGTCCAGTGATGCAGAAATGGAGGGCGAGATGGGTGCTCACCATTAGGGGTGTAAACAGACCGGATTCGGATAGGATAGTGGTATATCCATATCCGCATCCTATTATATTCTGACGGATTTGGATAATATCTTATCGGTTTTCGAACGAATTCTGTCGGATTCAGATGGGTGATAATCGGATAGTTATTTTCTTAAGTAGATTATTCTAAATGGGCATTAATATAGATTGAATACAAATTTTCGACTACCTATTTACATCTTTACCTTTTTATTTGTGAGAGCTAGGTTTGAAATTTAAGAATTTAACAACTTTGGTAGCTAATTTTAGTAAAAAATCTAGAAAAATAGTCACATATCATATGTAAAATTTATAAAAATAAGAATAATAAATCTAAATAAGTAACTTAATCAAATAATTTTATCGGACGGATAATATTCGGTAAGAAAGGGGTATACCATATCCGTATCCTATTAATAATCGGATGGATTCGGATACCCCTAAACGGATGCGGATGCGAATTCGGAAGCGGATTTCGGTTATCCATTTACACCCCTACTCACCATAAGCAATAAGGTTGCATCACAAATGGAATTCCCCTTTATGACTATCCTCCTCCTTTGAAATGCAATACCAATGGAGCCTAA
The DNA here is from genome assembly GCF_041222555.1 of Hakea prostrata. NCBI lineage: Eukaryota > Viridiplantae > Streptophyta > Magnoliopsida > Proteales > Proteaceae > Hakea > Hakea prostrata. The sequence goes on along the minus strand of NC_142610.1, from coordinate 2,054,691 downwards.
CGTAGGCCTGTAAACGGACCGGATTCGGCTTGGATACACTAGTATCCGAATCCGATTAGCAAATCCGCTATCCGAATCCGAATCCGGCAAAAATTTAGAGACAACATCCGATTCCGAAACTTTATCGGATATCCGATAATAATCCAATCCGATAAAATATCCTATTATTGATTGATAATTGTCAGTTTTTTACATTTTTTATTATAGATTTCTAATTTTTGATTACCGAATGCCGGTATCCGAATCCGATTACCGGTATCCGAATCCGATTATCATCTATTTTTAAAGAAAAAATGTTAAATACTTTACTCTATCTGGATAAAAAATTATCCGGATATTATCCGATCCGATAAGCAATTATCCGAATCCGAATCCGGTTGCTTGCGGCGGATCGGATATTTTCCGGGTAGAAAATTTTCGGATCGGATACCCTTCAACGTCCGTGATGCGAATTGGAGGGCGGATTGTGCTATCCATGTTACGGTTGCATCCCAACGTCATCCCGGATATTGAGGATGATGTTGACCTTGAGGAAATATGCTTTTGGTGAAACTCCACGACCTCTGGGTGATACCCCTCATACACTTGAAGATTTGCAGAATTTGAGTATGGAATTTGTTGGAGAGAAATCCTAGTACTTATTAAATGTAAAATGTAAAATTACATTTTGAATATCATTGAATCATTTATATTAAAAAAATGAGTAAGGGGTTTTTTCGGTAAGAAAATATATCTATCTCCCTTTAGTTTGTGCTTTTATAATAGTTTAGTATCGTATGATATGATTAGAGGCAAAACTTTTGAGAGGAGAATAATAATAAATATATGATAAATATAGAGGAGAGATACAGGCATCATTTGTTTGCAAGATAAAAATTAGTGGAAAAAATAAATGTGGAATTCATTTGTACTGGGATGGGAGAATATGAAAGTAAATGAAATGATCTTGTAGAAAGTTGTAAATGTGGGTATCTTTTTTATTATATCTTTCACTTTCTCACAAAATCTTACTACGTATGGGAAACTTTTCAAAGGGATTGGGTAGGAAAAGTGGAATGTCATGTCAGTAGAGAAGCATCCAACTTCTCCCCCCCACCCAATGGAATTAAAAATCCAAGTTTTTAAATTTTTTGAGAAAATTACTTTCTCCTACCCCTTTTTTATCACCTTACTTCAAATTCTTCAAACAAATGCTGCCATAAAGAAATTCAATCAATAACTTCAACCTTTGAATGATAAAATCAATGGAAAATGCATGTTCAGTGTTTCTCATCCACATGTGGACAATAACTAATTTTTTGTTATCGAAGGAAGAATTACTAATGGTGATATATCATTATTACTTGCTCTTGTCTCCAATGAAGAAATTCGAGAGGCTGTGTTTTCATCCAATGGTCTCAAATCTCCTGGTCCAGATGGTTTCTCAGGTATCTTTTACTAGATATCTTTGGGAGGATGTTAAGCACAACATTTGCTCCGTACATACACTTTCTTCAACTCAGGTACATCTAGAAGCACTTTCAATCATACATTTTTCGCACTCATTCCAAAGGTAAGTAATCCACAATCAATTGGAGATTACAAGCCAATTAGTTTATGTAACATGACCTACAAACATTTCCAAGGTCATGATCAACAGGTTAAAGCTTATCTTGCCTCACCTCATCTCATTTCAGCATAATGGTTTTGTAAGAGACAAGCACATTCAAAACAACATCTTAATAGCTCACGAAATTATGCTCAAGATTCATATGCATAGGAAAAGGAAAAAAAGGTTTATGATTGTGAAATTAGATATGAGTAAGGCCTATGATAGATTAGAATGGGACTTCATTTGTGCCACTTTATCTCACTTTGGATTTCCTTTCCAATGGATTTATTGGGTTATCTTCTGCATCACTACACCTCAATACTCCATTTTGTTGAATGGTAGTCCACAACAACCCTTCAAGCCCTCTCGAGGATTACTGCAAGGAGAGCCTCTGTCCTCGTACATTTTTGTTTTGTGTGCAAGTTCTCTCTTTAGACTTGGAGATACCTTTAAATAGGAGAAAATTGAAGGGTATTCAAATTTCTAGGGGAGGAGAAAGACTTTATCATTTAGCCTTTGGAGATGACCTCTTCTTGTTTGGGCAATCCACTTGGGTTAAAGTTGCTTATTTTCATAAAATTATTGACCAATATTGTTCATTCTCTAGGCAACAACTCAACATTCATAAGACTAGAGGTTATTACAGCTCAAGTACAACCTCAGGTCTTAGAAGGGAACTATCAAAGCACTTCCACATTACACCATCTTCGGATTCAGACATATATTTGGGTATTCCTCTCTTTTATGGCAAGATGAAAAAGAAACATTGTTAGACTCTCCTAACTTGACTGAACTCTAGGTTGCAAGGATGGAAGTTTAAATTATTAGCTTCAACTGGTAAGTTAGTTTTGATCCAGTCTACTTTATCAGCGATGCCCTCACATTATATGTCATGCTTTAAGTTGCCATCATCAATAACTCATCTTTTAGAAAAGAAGTCAAGGGATTTCTTATAGTCATTTGGAGATAAACAACGAGTACACACTCTCAATTGGGAAACAATCTATCAACCTTACAAGAATGGTGGTCTCAACTTCAAGAATTTGGAATTTGTTACCTAGCACTTCTGTCTTGGAAGACATGGGAGCTACTCACTCCTTCTTCTTCTTTATGGGGAATAATTATGAAGCACAAATACTTCAAAAATTAATATTTATTGGAAGCATCAGATTCTCCGAATTCATCATGGGGATGAAAATCTTTGTTACTTGCAAGAGAGTATTTAAAAAAGGGAATTTTTATGCAGGTTGGGAATTGTCACGATATCCACCCATGGCTGCATCCTTGGGTTGCTAATCACTCATTGGACATAGGATGCTTCCTTGTACCTCATATCTTTCATTCAATAGTTGAGACATGCAGGCACCTACTCATGGAATAGAGATTTAGTGCACAAATGTTGGCCAACAAAGGTAGCCCAATCTATCCTTAGTATTCCACTACCAATCTCTCAGTCATGGGATAAAATTATATGGACTACGAGCTCAGGAAAATTCTCTGTGAAGTCTACATATAAATTGTATTTATATTCATCCAAACTTCAAAATCAACTCTTATCAACTAATTGGCTTTAGTTATGGCATCTTCCTCTTCCCCCCCCCCCGAATTCGACACTTTATGTGGAGTCGGTCCATGGTAAGTTACCTACTTCAGAGTTGCTCGCTCAAAAAGGTTGCAATACACCCAATGTTTGCCTCTTTTGCAGACACTTAGATTCATCCATGCAACATATGTTTATCTCATGCATGTATACTTCTCAACTATGGTGTTCTTTATCTTTATCTGCTTGGGGTTCTTCTGTGTTGATTAATATGCTCAGTTGCAACATCTCATGACTTCATGCTTTCAAGATCTGTCAAAGCAGCAACAATTGTAATAGCAATTCACTGCTTTGTGGGCTATTTGGACCTTCTATACAACATGCTTTGAAAAGTCACCGCCCAAATCTCAGGAAGTTGTGGAATTAATAGCAAAAAGGGCTTTCTTAGATTATTGCCACCAACCCTAGCATACTCCAGCATCTCAGAAACGTATTTTATCAAGATGGGAAGCACCAGATCAAGGCTAGGTGAAAATCAATGTGGATGGGTTAGCTTACCTTGATAAAGGGTGTTTTGTGTGTGTGGCAAGGCTGTAAGGGTGAGATAAGGATTTTGCTTGGGAGTGAACGTGAGGGATTTTGCTTGGAAGCCAGGCCTACGTGGCACTGCTCCAAGCAGTGAATGACCAAGATTTAAAGTTGGGTGTTAGATTAAATTATGGCCATGGATTTTGTGCACGTGCAAAAATTTAGATTTTAAGTGTAGTAGTGCCGATTTACTGACTTAAACGTTCATTTTGAACCGTGTGAACCGAAATGAAAATTTTGAAACGGCATGGTGTTGTTTTGTAGATGCATGAAAAACTATGCTGTTTCATCACTATGACTACAAAAATGAAATGACATGGTGCGTGAAAAAACACCATGCCATTTTATCATTATGACCATAGAAGTTAAACAATATGGTGCCGTTTTGCAGGTGCGTGAAAAGGCACCATGCCATTTCATCACTTGACCATAGAAGTAAAATGACATGGTGCCGTTTTCCAGGTGCACAAAACGGCACCATGCCGTTTCATATGGTTATGGTTCGTTTGGTTCAAAATGAACCGATTATATGGTCCGACTTAAAGCCAGAGCAAACCGAGTCAATACCACTTAAAGAGCATTTGTTACACATGCAAAAAAAAGACGGTCAAGATTAAATTCAAGCTTTAATATTAAAATTGAGCCGTTCGCTGCTTGAAGCAGTGCTACATAGGCTATGGTCCAAGCAAAATCCGTGAGATAAATAGTGTTTTTTTTTGGGTGGGTGATTGGGTGAGATACTTAGTTGAGAAGACTATGATGTCAACGGAGGTCAAGTTATTACCAAAAAAAAAAAAAAAAAAAAAGGTTAAGTGAGATAATTTAACATGTACAGTGTAAAATTCACAAACCATGTTCCAAGTTCCAACCCCACCTCGCTGCTCCAGGGAAAAAAGGAAAAAAGGGTAAGAAATAAAAAATTGTTCTGTAAGAAAAATATCGAATTGTATCAGAGGTTAATGTGCGAAAACAAAACAGTTTCTCCCGCGCTGGATCGAATCTTTAGTGTTCACCTGACTTCTGTCATCCCCTAAAAGTAAATTATATACTTATTTGCTATTAATAATTAACCGATGGATGCGACGAGAGAAAGCAAGGGTGAGAAGGGAGAGTTGGTGTTTCAGTTTCTGCCTTTCTGGTACTGTTTGCGTTCGCAGAACGGAGACTTTTGTCGAAAGGGGGAAGAGGAAGAAGGGAAAAAAAAAATAGAGAAGAACAATTAAGAAAAGAAAACGAAAAAGTAAATAAATAAATAGAACATCGACAAGGAAGCAAGAAAGAAGAATGGTTGAAGTTGAAGCAAGGATCTCTCGCGCAATCTGTACAATCTGTGTCACCATTGCAGACTGCAGCAAGGTATTTTCTCTCCTTCCGTTCCATCTTTTTGATCAGTTGTGATGAATGAAATGGTCAGAGACTGAATCACTGAAATAAGGGTTTGGGTCATTTGCGAACTCTCACAACGAGTTAATCCCTATCATTAAGATTTTGGGTTTCTTAAAATCCTCATGTGTATGAAAGTTTGTGTTGTTTGCATGTGTATGCATATGGGATAATCGCGCGGAGAAATGGTCTGTTTGATTTTCTTTTGGGATTCTCAGTTGCAATTCACGCCCATCTGCATTTACTTCATCTCGGTTCATTATTTATTTGTTTTTGGTAATTTAATATTTGCTTTTCTCTTGCAACTCCATTGGTTATAGCTTGGCCTGATAGCTTTGTCGATCTAAAGACGCCATACCAGATGTCGATCTGGGTATCAGAATTGCGTTAAATTTTTTTTTATCTCCTCACAAGTCACACTCAGTTGTTATCCTAGGTTGATTTTGGGTTCTCTATATGGTTCTGCTACTTGATTCTTTGTCGATGACCCGTGCTTCCCGTCTTGTTCTCTTAATTTGTTCCCTAACTGCTAGATAGTAGAACCACTGAAACCGCCAGTTGTGGATTGGGTTCTTAATGCCTGATTTGATGTGATTCGTCAGACCTAAGATTTGGTTTTGGTTACATCTACAATGGCATCCCCCTTCCTCTTTCAGCTGTAAAGTTGTTGATTCTGGTTTCTTCTATTGCTTTATCTGAGGATGGAGGGCGTTTCTTGTTAGATTCCAGCCAACATAGTAGAAGCAACCTGTTTTGAGAATTGCTTATAGACTTGCTGGAAGTTGGCATATAACAAACTCAATTGGCCTAAAGGCTGAGTTTTATGCACTACTAAGCTTTAGTGATATTGGTTGGATTCAAGACAATGTGTGTGGCTGGGCGGGTATTGTTGGGAAAAGTAAGTTTCATGCTTGTACACAAATTGATGAAGATACTCGTTAGCAAGATATGTGCAAAACTAAAATATGTAGATAACCTGGATATTACCCAATTACAAAACTAAGTATAGACAAATTCTTCACCGTGCTGGTGGGATTACAATTCTCTCTGGTCAAAGCTAGTGGCTACTAAGTATCGAGCGAAACGCCTCATTCGTAAAGCACAATAACTCATCAAATTAACAGGTGCATTTACAAAATTTTATGGTGCTTTAACCTCAACAACAGCATGAAAATTTAGGAAAGCATGCTTTACCTTTCCTTCTTATCTGGCCTTGGAGAACTAAGTCACATCATCACCCTGCAAATGTGCAGTCAGCATACAAAGAACATAAAAGAAAGACCTTAGAAAACCTATTTCCACTGTCCTATCATTACTCTCCGCTCACAAGAATATGGAACCTGGATGGAACACGTAGGAAGAGCAAAGAGTACTATCGAAGAAAGGAGAAAGTATTTATCTTCAAACAACTGCCTCACCTTTTCTTAGTGCTGTCAACATTCAGCCTTAGCTGGTCAGACCTACTAAAATGACCAGATGACGTAAATCAGGATCTAAGGGCTAAGGGAATTGAGGTAATTTCCCTAGATTTAGGGTTCTCCAGGAAATTCCAGCAAAGAGGGTTGAAAATCCTAGGGTTTGCAGTGGTGTTTTCACACCCTGAAACTCTGCTACAATGTGCATGGGTTTTTGGCTTTTCGCAGAAATCAGAAATTAGGGTTTGAGGAAGGTTCGGCCAGGGTGGGTTAGGGCCTGTCCTTGCTGTTTCTGTAATTTCAGAACTAGGGTTCACTAATTCAGAGTTCTTAGGAGGTTTGAATTATCTAAATTTAGGGTTCCAGAATTTTTAAGAATTCTGCAGAATTTCTCAAGGAAGAAGATTAGGTGCATAATTTTTCTAGGTCAGCGAAAATAGGCTGAACTGGGAAAATAGCTTAGGAAATGTCTTCTAGGGCTAGGGGTGATCCTAGGAAAGGAGGAAAGAGGTCTATAGGAGCTGGGAAAAAGGACTTTACAGGCGGTGGGGTTTGCTGTAACAGAGGGGGAGGTAAAGAGTGAAGGTGCGATGGGGTTGGGGGGGTTTCTAGGTCTAGGCATGAGGGTAGATAGCAGGGAAGCCTACGGTGCAAGGGAGAGAGGTTTCTAGGATTGCACAGGAGAGGGGAAGGCTGGGGAAGGGCTGCGGACAAGGGGGAAGGCAGGGGAGGGGGTGGGGAAGCTGCTGTACTTACTTGGCTACTTTGATTGTATGCTTGAAATTTGCTGAATTCTTGAAGGATGCCTTGAAGATTGGATGCAGAAAATCAGAATGCTCAATTTGACAGCCACAGGGTCCCCCCCTAAAAGGAACCCTGCCACACCTTGGCAATAAACGCTCAAATTCTTTAATCAATCAAAACTGAAAATTTACATTGACTACCTGGCTATTTATAGCCTTTGCATTTTTTGAAACTAAATCAAACTCTACTCCTAACTGACTTCAACTTAGGTCCCTTATCTAACTAGGAACATTATCCAACTAACTCTATCCAGATAAGAAACCACTACACACTTAAATTGGGACTCTTAAGTCAGATTAAAATCCCAATAAAAGATAAAAAACCAAAGACCAATTCTAAACGAAAGAAGACTCTTGAAAGATAAGAACCAGATAGGAAAGAATCTTATGTTGTCTACAATTCAAATAAGACTTTAAAGTGGACTATAACTTACAAGTTACTAACCTTAAATGAAAAAATAAAAGCAGATACATAGCCCTTGGATCAAAGAGATTCCAAATAGACCCATATTGAACCCCAAAAGGGCTGAAAAAATGACCAAATACATCTGGGGTATTCAGCCAGCTTTGGATTGGGCCTAGGTGTCAACCTTGGTCACATCAGTAGGTCAACTTTGAACATACTGAATTCTTGATGCAACTTTCCATGGATAGGATCAACAAAGGGCTAATGCTGAACGAAACTTTTAAAATAACCAACTTATTGGAAATCAAGGTTAGAGTTATTGAAAATTGGAACTTAAGAATGGTGAAATTTGGTGCTGTAGTTTGATTGAATTTCAATGAAGGGGATGGGGCTGCGCTGCCAGAAGTAGGATAGTGTTAGGGCCCTGGGATGACAACAAGTGGAAGAAAGAGAGTGGGGAAGAGTCACCATAATTAACACATGGTGGGTTATAAATAATAGGGAATTGAGAGGAGAGGTAATAGGATGTTTTGTGTGGAGTTTGGGCAGTCTTTAGTTTCTTGCTGTGATTCTTGTTCAAGTTATTGAAACTTTAGTCCAGTAATTGATTCCTATTAGTATTTCTGCTCTTTGATACGTGTGTTCCTAACAATTCTTGACCAATTACTGTTCCAACTTCTACCTCAGATGCATGAGCTTGTGACTTAGTGAGAATGGAGGTTTGGAAGTCTTCACTTTCTCTTGCCTTGGCACTTTCTTGCTGTGATTCTTGTTCAAGTTATTGAAACTTTAGTCCAGTAATTGATTCCTATTAGTATTTCTGCTCTTTGATACGTGTGTTCCTAACAATTCTTGACCAAGTACTGTTCCAACTTCTACCTCAGATGCATGGGCTTGTGACTTAGTGAGAATGGAGGTTTGGAAGTCTTCACTTTCTCTTGCCTTGGCCCTCGTCCCATGTGGCAGTCACCTTCTTATTGCACCCTTGGATCTTCCTCACCTAATAAAAGCCAAAGTTCCAGTTGATTCCCAAGCTGGCGATGACTGCTGTGATTAGCAATAGTATGCAACCCATAATTGGTGCTTCTAGGGGTGAGTGGATTTGTCTTATTGTGTTCTCTCTTTCAATGTTTTGTGATTACATATCTATCTGTAATCATCAGGAAAGATTTTAACGGGAACTTATGGTGGTGTGACCTTCTTGCCGTCAGTTCTCTCCCCTCCTTTCTATTCCCTTTACAGCTATTCTTCTGTCTCTTTTCTTTTGTTTCTCTTTATTGTTCCTCTGTTTCAACTGTTGCATGAACTGATTTTACAAAACCAGCAAGTTGCTCTGTTCTGCACAATCCTGCAGACCCCTTATGCTAAGCTTTCATCTTCCTCATGGACCTCATCCCTTCCTCTTTTGCCTTAATAATATAAATGTGAGATCTCTTACCCTAGGGCCTAGGCCCTTAATTGTTGTAGTCTTCCCTATTGAGAGAATCAAATTTTGATCCCTACTGGACCTACTAGTAAAGTTAGATGGTTAGACCTGATCTTAGGTCAATATTTCTCTGTAGTTGCTAGTTCTTTCTTGTAGCTACTGCTCGTGTTGGGATACCCAACGTGAATAGCTCAAACTTTTCTTACTACGATGTGATAAGAACCTTCTATTCACTATGGAATTCAATGACAAAACCAGAAGAAATAACAAGATAAAGCTGGTTTTAATGGTGCCAGTCACCCCCAACACCTCATGATGCCCCTTAGCCTACGGCTGCCCTAACTCACTCACATAACGATTGATGCCTTTCCTCTCCTTTTCCCTTCTATTTATAATCCCCTCCCATTCCCTTAACCCTCTCTCTCCCCTTCACGTGGCTACCCCTAGGGTCCTATCATTCCTGCACCCTTAAATTTCACCTTGTCCTCAAGGTGAAGGAAAAAAATTGAAAGTTGGTCTTCACGTGCTTGCCACACAGCCAGGCCAATTCAGCAATATTCTCATAGACCCAACAGCAGGCCCATTTCCAAGGATGCAATTGACCAATGGTGTGCAACTTTTGATGCTTTGCATTCTCCATTGACACCTCGAATGAAAAATCAGAGATGCCACACTTCAGTTCCTCTCGAACAAGATGCCAAACAATAGAGACGGGTAGATGGGAGCCCAGGAGGCGCAATGCCGCCGTTACCAAAATGGGGTCACAAGAAGACCAAGAAGCGACACTTCATAAGTTATACCCGCCTGAAATCCAGCATAGAGGTAAGTTATTTCTGTCAATGATGTCATGGCACACGCAGAGATGGATTGCAGGTCCTCTAAGTCAAGCACTAGACCACAAAGAAGAAAAAGTGAATGGAACCCACTGTAGGACAGAGACCCCCAAGCAAAGCAAAGCACAAAAAAAAAAAAAAAAAATCGAGAAAAAAATGCTAAACAATGGTTTTTTTTGGCAGATTTTCCAATCCAAGTGTTGTTGGTGCAAGTCACACCCTTGCAAATATTGCCGGTGTTGGGAGAGCTAGTCGATTGGAAGCCCGAGTTGCACTAGATTTCAAACAAAGGAGGTGGGTTCCACTCACCGGTGTCGAATGCTGCTTCTCCGCCTTGGGATATTGCACAACCAGATCTGAAGGCTTTCTCAAGAGGGTGGTAGAAGATGGTGGTTTCCCTTGTTGTTTAGGACGTACCTCAATTTCTGCAGCCCCAACATCACCTCCTCTCTTTGCATCTCGGTTTGGAGAGGTTGAAGACGATGGCTCCCTCCTTTCTTGGCTTGGTTTGACCACTGGTTTGGTGACTCTTTGGTTCGAACTGGTCCTTGGGTTGAGCCTTGGTCTGTTTGAGTTATTTGGGCCCAAAGTAATAATAAGAGAAATTGGGTTTTGGGGTAACGAAATGGGCTAGACCCATAGTAGGTCTTTTGAAGTGGTTGGGCTCGAATACGTAAACCCAAGGGTAGAAAAGGATGGGCTGGATATCCAGTAATAGGACTAGCCTGAGCTGGTTAATAGAATGGTCTGGGCCCATAGTGTTGCTTTTGAATTGGTTAAGCCTAACCACTTAAAACCATGGGCTAAGAAAAATGGGTAGAAAATTGGGTTAATGAAATAGGATGGGCCTGAGGTGGGTCTTTTAAATGGGTGGTGTCTAAATACAAACTATGGGTTAAGAGAGATGGGTTGGGCGTTGGTTTGATGGAATGGATTGGGCTTTGGGTCCTGAAAATGGAATGGGCCTAAGATAATTCTTTGAATTGGTTAGGCATAAGCACTTAAAATCGTGGGTTAAGAAATATGGGTTGGATATTGGGTTAATAAAATAAGATGGGCTTGGGGTTAATGGAATGGTCTGGGCCCAAGGGGGTTTCTTGGGGAAACTAACGGCATAATCTTTGAATTTGGTTCTCTTGGGCCCTAAGTTTGATACTATGCATACCTGAGTTAGGGCCCAAATTATAAGATCCTTGGCCCTTGATTTGTGAACCAAACCCATGAACGGGTTTTGAGGTGAGCCAAACTGCCCCACAAATCCTCAAACTCCAACATCGTCTTTCTCCATTTTTTGCCAATAGAAACCTTAGCCGCCGCTTGGAGTTTTCCACTGAGTGCCTCTGGCCTCCTTCAATTCTTCTTCTTCTTGCAGACCTTTGATTTAGCGGCATGATTTCTCGCTGCTGCAACTTTAATCCGGTAGGCATTGATACCCGAACCTCTCCCTCTCTTCTTCTCTCTTCTCCATGCTTGGTGAGACTCATCCCCACCGACTGCAACTCCCGCCGCCTCTTCTTTCGATTTTACAGGGTGGTTTTGCGAATCTTTTCATCGAAAATTGACGCATATTCGATATGGGGAATCTTTGCATTCTTTCCATTACTGAGATCAGTAATTAGTGCCTCCTTGAAGTTCGCCCAAGTAAACTCTGGCCAAAATCTTTCGTATACCCAATCCAATGTGAATCCTTCGTAATGTTTAACAGCCACTGCAAGCGAATGTTCTTGCTCAATCTGATGTTGCCAACAGAAGAGCTCGACTTCAGTCAACCATTCCTGCGCTCGTTCTTTTCCGGAAAATAGCGACAATGCCATCTCACCTCCTTGGGATCGACATTGCTTTGGTACCATTTGATAAGAACTTTCTATTCACTATGGAATTCAATGACAAAACCAGAATAAATAACAAGATAGAGCTGATTTTAATGGTGCTAGTCACCCCCAACACCTCAGGGTGCCCCTTAGCCTATTGCTGCCCTAACTCACTCACATAACGATTGATGCCTTTCCTCTCCCTTTCCCTTCTATTTATAATCCCCTCCCATACCCTTAATCCTCTCTCTCCCCTCCACGTGGCTAACCCTAGGGTCCTATCACGATGTCTCAATCAGTTTGAGATGACAGAGATCTGGCGAGTTTGTTTATGTTTTGTTGAATGTCCCAGTGGGTAAATGGCCACAGTTGGCTCCCAACACTTCAAGGGAAGCTCATTTTAGGATTAATAATCTTGTTTGGTCCTCAATTAGAGGGGGGGGGGGGGGACTCAATTTCATATTTTGGATTTGCACAATTTTTTGGTGGGTAACAATGACAGTTACAACCCCTTTAAGTTGGCTGAATGACACTTAGAGCCCCTCTTAGGCTATTGACACCTAGTCCCCTGTCGCCTTTGGAAACATGACAATAAGGACCCTACTGTTAATGTTCCTACTTATGTTGTGCCTTTTCATTAAATTTCTTTTAGAAACCCCAAAATACCCTTAACTGATATTATCTTTCAGTGTCTGACTACCCTCAGTTTCCTTTTATTAATGCATAAAAGTTGTGGGGTGAAGGAATGCTCCCTTCACTCATCTTCTTGGTGGATAAGAAAGGATTTTTCCTGAGGACTACACTCTGGCTCATTGTCAAACTGAGACATGAAGATGGGATCTGGTTTCTTTCTCACATTCAAGTGGAGATGAGCAGAAGAATGCTTATCATATTCAAGTTACTCTTTTAATTAGTCCTTGTATGTATCTGAAAATGAAAGTTTGTCAGGAAGATGGGCCATACAGAATCTGAAATCTGAATGTCAAGTTTTTGATGAAGATGGGTCAGTATAGAATTTGTAAGTGGATTTGATGGGTTACTGAAGCTAATATCATGCTTTGATATGCCAAGTCCAAACTGTTTTCATCAGACGTCTTACCTGGACAAGGGCCCTGCAACACCATACGTGGACTGTATGACATTGAAGCAGCTGATTCTGATCCTGGTGCTACGATCAATAATTTTTTTTGTTTGACAACTGATGCAGATCCAGCACTGACAGTTGGCCGATTTTTTGGTTGATAGATATGAATGCTGGACCTTTGTTTAAAAGGTTAATGGGGTTATGAATGGGAGCAAAAGTTTGGTGTCTAGGCTAAGGATGAAAATAATTTAAATAATTTAAATTCTGCTTAATTTATAAAGGTAGAATAGTCTTTCATATGTTTTTATTTTAGTTTCAAGTGTCCTAGTCTAAATTAGTTTCTAATTTCGAGTTAGAGTCCAGCTTGGAGTCCAAATCAGCGCAGGACTCTTGCATACTATGTAAATAGACCTCTGCTTGATGGCAAGAGATCAGACTGAATATTGAATAAGAAAAGCTTCTGGCTGAGTGATTCATCTTGTGCTTGTTAGTAAGTCCTGGTTCTATCAATTGGAAATTGAAGATCCGTGCCTTAGAAGGTTCTAAAGGGGAAGTCAAGTGTAGACTCTTGCCACTGTTTGAAGATCAGAGTTCGTCCTTCATTCTCCATCTGAATATTCCATTCTCAAGGCTTCATTCAAGTATTATTGGTAGCCTACATCAATCTCGTTCTTGATGATTGAACAAGTTCAATTAGGGGCCATCTTTCCGGGATCTCAAAGAGTAAGGGTTAGAGTTTTAAGATTTTGGTGGAATATATTAGAAAATAGATTATGGTGGCTGGATAGTTTTTGACAGGTTTTAGTAATGGGGTGTATGGATGGATGGGGCAGGTTATTGAAATATGGCCATATGGGATGAAAAGGCATCACAATGGGGTGACACTTGGAGAAAACTTATGTAATGATACATGGGGATGATCCCTAAAGTTTTGGATTGTTATAATGGTCAGATTGTTGTAGATTTGAGTTTGAAAATGGAGAGAGAGAAAAAAAAGTAGGGTTTCGAAATTTAGAAGGTTAGAAGAAGAATTGAGGATGGGGATGATAAAGAAGCTTTTTATCTTGCAAGAAATTTGAGTAACAAGAAGTAGAAGAAATTGCACGAGTGAGAGAGAGCTCAGTCAAAACTCAAAATAAAACAAACTCAAAAATATCCAAGTAATCCACAATCAATGGAAATCTCTCTTCTGTCTGCTCCAATTCCAATGTGCTGAAACCAAAATTCTCAATTTTTCTTGGATAGTTGAGTAAGCCGTGAAAGAGCCCTTTCAAAGGTTGGTGCAAATAATGGATTTTTATTCTACATCTCCGAGCTATACATCATCGTCTAGATCTGGTCATTGAATCTGAGGGGGATGCATTTCATATATATTGATTACTCAAATTTCTAATTTGACTCATAAAAGGACTCCTAATCACTCTAAAAGACTGTAAATAAACTCAAAACAGAATTCTATCTAGTTATTAATTATCTTAATCTTAACTAAACACTAACTCAAATACTGAAATCCCGTGTATTGGCATTGCCCCCACTTTATGGGCTTATAAATTAGGCCCATTACATCAATAAACCCAAAAATAAGAAGCTCATTGTTTATAGGAGGCCAAAATAAAGTATTAAAGCCTAATTGACTCTTATGAAGATTCTTTAATACATTGCGTTTCCTATCACATTTCTGTTTTTCTTTAATTTTCTTGAATTTTTGGATTTGTCAGGACACTCAAAATTCAAGGTTAGATCTACGTCAATCTAACTGCTAGATCTACCCCACACTTTAGATGCCTCATGCCTCCAACACTGTTGACCTTAGATCCTAGTTTGACCCCATTCCTATTGTCCAATTTCAAGATATAGATATTTTCTTGAACTTTGGTACTCCCTAAAACCCCCCAAACAAGAACCCTTGTATCTTCCAATTATCCATTCTATCATACCTTTATGTCATTGCCTACAAATATAGATACTTTCTTGAATTTTGGTACTCCCTAAAACCCCTAACAAAAACCCTTGTAGTGAAAACATTTTTGTAACTCAAATGAGTGACGGCTGTATCCTTTTTGGGTATGAGAATTACCTTCAAAAATACATTTAAGGTCCGACAATTTAACTTGGATAGATCAGGACAATGATCACAAATAAAATAGATACATCCAAAAACATGGGGAGGCAAAGCAAACAAATAAACAAAGGGAAATAACATGGAGTTGGGAATACAGCTCTTCGGAAAGAGGAAGGGATTTGGTTGATTAGGTAACATCCAATTAGCATTTCTTCACCCCGAATGGGTTTAGGTACTCACATTTCAAATAATAGTAACCTCCATTGAATGACGTTCTTCCATTCTGCCACATCATTTTGTTGATGGGTGTCGGCAGACTAGGACTGGTGGAGAATCCTCTTATATATATGTTATGAAAGTCTGAAAGAGTGCAAGAAAAGTATTCTTTTGCATTATCATTGCGAAAAATCTTAACATTATTTCAAATCAGATTCATATTTCAACAATAAAAGCACAAAAAATATGAGATAATTTAGAACAAGATCTCATTAAATAAATCCAAGTGATTCTTGAATAATCGTTACTTAGGTAACTGAATATCGAAAACCAAAAGAGAATAAACAGGACACCGTCCCCAAACATCATAATGGACTAAAGCAAAGGGCTGGTCAAACCTATTCTTAAGACGAGGAGGATAGGTCACACGGTGGAGTTTCCCAAACTGATAGGACTTAAAGGTAAATTAGAAAGTGAATGAAAACAACTATTTAGCCATTTTAGATTATCTAGAAAGGATGACCAAATGACAATGAATTTGGTTAGGGTTGGCGATGCCAGAACGAGCCACAAAGGTGGAGTCTTCAATAGGTACAATCCCCTAGATTCTTAGCCTCTTTTGCGTTTCTGCTTCGTCAAAAGATCTTTCAAAGGCAATAGCCATGGAGAATAAGATGACAGAAAGCAATTGTTAGTAGTGAATTTATAAGCAGGAAACAAATTAAATGGGAAGTCAAGTAAATATAAAATGGAGGTAGGTGTAACTGTTCTTGTGCCTTTTAACATTGGCTTGGGACCCATTGGCTAGGGTGATTGTGGATGATGATGAGGGAAACGAAGAATAGATATAGGGACTACCTATCCTACCTATCATATGGTAATTCTCTCGAATTAGTGATCCAAAGGCGTGATGTGGATAGAAAACATGAGGTGGCATGACTTGTGTGGATGAAAGTAGCCATGGGTGGTTGTGCCTGTGCTTGTACCTAAAATTGTGTAAATCATAGGTAGTCGGCCTTTGACATCTTCATTGTCCTAACTTGGGCAATGTGGGGGTCGGGGCAGGCTTTGTCAAGCAGTACTGGCAATGGATGGTTGTGATGGTTTTCCTAAAGTGACGGCAAGTCTTAGGTTGTCTAGAACTATCATTAAGGGCTTGAGAGCAAGGTATGAGGTCTTACGAGATTTTGCCTTTTTGAAGGCTCGAGACGAGACTATGGTCGAGTCTCACAAAATACCCATCTCTATCGAGATCTTAGTCAAGTCGTGATGTCAGTTCGACTCGAGATCTCGGTCCAACCACCCTTTTAAGTGCCACAACTTGACCTTGACTTGTCTAGCCTCCTCTTGCCTCCCATCTCTTGACATCTTCCCAAGTTCATTTTTTTGCCAGATTGTCGCCTCCTTTCGTCGAGAACTTCCCTAAGCCACAATAGCTATTTATGGGCCGAAGCAAAAGTTGTGGAGGAAATCCGAGTCTCAAAGTGATATAAGGCCTCTACAGGCGGGGGCGTTGCTCCCTGCACAGCCACCGGTGCGGCCCTTGATCTCCAACCGCTCACCTGGGAGTGGGACCCCAATATGCATAAGGTGGAAGGTAGTTGGCAACAAAGTGTGAAGCATGAGCCATTCCCAACACTTTTGTTATGAACTTATGATTTATATTGAACTTATGATGGCTGTGTTATTGTATCCTCAAGAGTCAAGAGTGTGTTGTTCTATTGTACTCACGTGGATGGAATTTTGTTGATATTTAAGTTGTTTGATTGATTGATGTATCTCATCATTTGCATTTCATTTATATGTCCTAATGTTTCTATATTTTACGTTTTATAACCTTGCATGTTCATTCCTATAGCATTTCAGTTTTAAACTTAGGGTCTAGTTAGAACTCATACTTACGGTTGTTTTCTCACAAATCTAAGGTCAAAAGTGTGTTTAGCAGGCCTAAACTAGGCGAAATACCAACTTTGAGTCGAACTTGACCGAAGTTCACTTGAGTTGGATTGCGATAAATACCAGATCTCGAGCGAGATCTCGCTTTTTTTCTCAAGGGCGAGATTGCCTTGAGAGTGAGATCTTAGACCTTGCTTGAGAGCCAACATTCTTTCTAGAAACATTTCCACATTTATTTCCTGTGTTTTGTCCTTCTAAATGACCTCGACTGGGTTTAAAGGTTGTTAGTGCAGATTTATCTTTTGGTGTTGTGTCTAAAGAATTCTTCCTTGGTACCAGTAGAACCTTGTGAGTAAGTGTTAGCTGAAGTGGAAACTCAATCTTTCACAATATCTAGGTGAGTTGCAGGATCCACAATATTGTGAGCAATGGAATTAAATATATGTCCTATAATACGTGATTTAGTTACTGCCCATTTCGTATCTCCTTCTGCCATAGTTGTTAAGGCGTCGCCTAAGCGTTTGGGTGCCTCAAATCGGCGTTGCCTTATTTTCAGGCAATAAGGCGACCGCCTTGGGGTATGAGGCATCGCCTAGGTGTCTCCTCAGTCGCCTTATACCCCAAGGCGTCCGCTTTTTTTTTTTTTTTTTTAAATCACATGAAAGATGCCAAATCGAAGGCATATATTGAATTACTTATTAGATTCCGATTGTAAAGTATTTATTGTTTGAACCTATATGCATATTTATAATGACGCTACATGTGATCAAATGTTAAAATAAAAAAAAGAACAAACAAAATCGAAAGAGAATAAGTTCTTGACTCGAGTCTCACACTCTCACTCACTTTCACTCTAATTCCTAATCTCTTTCTCTCTTCCTCTCTTCTTCTCTTCCATTCCCGCGACGACACTCCGGCAAGCAGCGGCTAGCGACAGGCGACTTCTTCTCTTCCTTTCTTCCCGCGACTTTTTTATTTAGGACCTACCATGTGTGGTTTGTAGTATGTTGGATGACTTGAGGTAGGCTAATGTTAGTTTTTTTTATTATATATGATATGGTAGATTTATAATGAATTAGAGTGAATGAGATGTACACAAAAAATTTCATTTAAAATGCCTCAACCGCCTCAAAAGCTCCTCGGAGGGCGCCTTGTCGACTTATTGCCTCAACTAGCCTAAAACGCCTCGCATCGCCTCGTCGCTGTGACAACTATGCTTTCTGCGCAGTTTGAGTCAAGTGCTCTTGCTGTCCTGTCCAGTGAGAACAACTTCAACTATAGTCTTCCATTGGTGAAAATTAGAGGCACCCTCTAGTTGCTTTTCAGTAAAGTGATAGGAGGATGTGGGTATAACCTCAGTTGTATTAGATTTAGGTCTAGATATTTCTCTTATAATTCCAACAATTTGTACTGCCTCATCTCCCCCAAGGTTGGGGACAAATAATAAGAGTGGACAGCCATAAAAGGAGTAGAAAACTAGAACCGATCCACAAAACCAGAGAAAACCCTTGCTTTAAATAAAAAATACTGCCCCAAAACTGAACCCAAATGTCTAAAACAGAACCAGAAATTTCTACCCCGAAACTGAATGAGGAAAGTCTAAAACATAACCAAAAAAGTCTACCCGAAAACTGAAACTGAAAATAATTTAAACCAGACAAATTCCCTAAACAGAAATCAGAATTTTTTTTCCTTCTTTTTTTCTTTTTCTGAACCAGAATGGTTCCCAAAACAGAAACCCAAGCCAGAATAATCCCTAAACCAGAAATTTTAACTAAAAGTTACTCCACCACAGACTTGTAATGTTTAAAAGGGTGAACCCAGTGCCTTCCACATAACTGGAGTCTTGGGGGCATTTTTCTTGTGCAGCCTTACCTTGACAATTTTGGCTGAGAGGCTGTTTAGATACCCTTGTCGTCAGGCTAAACCTTGGTCCACTGACCACTGCGCCAAGGCCCACCCCTAATAGATTTATAATCTCTGGTTCAGAATAATCCCAAAATAGGTATCAGAACTAAGAGTATTATAATCAGAAATGATCCCAAAAAATCTGAACATGTTTAAATACTTGCACAACACGGTATCTAGGTGAGCTAAAAGATCCGCAATATTGTCAGACATGGAATTAAATATCTTTCCTAGATTATGTGCGTCAGTAATTACCTGATTCATATTGAGTCAAGTGGTCTTGTTGTCCCCATCCAGTGAGTACAACTTCAACTGTAGTTTTCTATTGGTTAGAATTAGAGGCACCTTCTAGCTTCTTTTCAGTCAAGCGGTTGGACGATGAGGATACAACTTTAGTAATAGCAGCTTTAGGATCTGATGTTTCTATATTTCCAATAATTTATACAGCCTCAGCTCCCCAAAAGTAAGACAAATACGAGTAGACAGCAATAAAGGAGATATTAAACCAGAACCAAAGACACCAAATCAGAGGATCCCTTGCTGTAAATCAGAAATATGGCACTAAAACTGAACCAGAAAATTTTAAAATAGAACCAGAAAAGTCTGCCCCAAATCTGAACCAGAAAAAAAAATTTAGACCAGAAAATTCCAATGATAGAATCTGAAATTTCCCCCCTTTTCCAACCAGAAAAATTCCCTAAAACAGAAACCCTTAAATTAGAACACTTCCCAAAACAGAATCTCAATCCAGAATAATTCCCAAACCAGAAAATTAATCTGCAACAGATTTATAATATCTGAATCAGAATAATGTTAAAATTGTTAACAGAATTGGAGTCTTATAACCTGAACTTATCCCCAAAAAATATCCTTTTTCTTGCAGTTTCAAGGGTTGGTTTCCCAAATGTAAAGTATAATTAATGGAAGCAAACAGTAAAGCAGGTATATTTTTTTAAGAATTCAGGATCTCATTTACCCAGAAAGAGAACAACCAAAATGGAGAGTATGTATGTCCAAACTTAGAAGAGAATAAACCCTCATAAATAGAAGAAAATGCAGCTTCTGTCCTCCCACGAAAAAATAAAAACCCAAAACAAAGGATTTTCTAAACAATTTGGGATTGAGTCCACTAAACAAACAACCCTAATTTTCAAAAAAAAGGAAATGACCTTTTAGGGAGACTGAAGCTTGTCCTTCAAAGCAGCGGAACTAGTTCTTTAGTTTACGCCTAACTAGTCTTAACTTCTCATTGAGAACTATAGCAATGGGTACTGCACCCTTCAGCTGATGGTCAAGGAGATCTTCAAGACTTGTCCAGCCGCAACGTCCTTTATTGGAGAAACAAAAACTTGAAGAAGAAGATTCACAGCTAGTATTTTATTGGACAAGCTTTGATATGATGCAAGCTGGGTTCAGATTTAAGAAGAGAACAAAGAGAGAAAAGGGAAAAAGATGTTTCATGACAAGCCTGTGGAGCTTCTCAGAATCGATGAGTAGTCCAAAGCAGTCTAGCCTTATTTATAGGAGAAAGAATGCAAAATTTAGTATTCCTAGGAACCCAAAATAAATTACAACTCAAAAAACAGAAGATAGGGTCCTACATAAAATCAAACTGCAGCCACTAATCTACTTCTCTTTTTTTTTTTGGTTGGGGGGTTGTTCCAAAACTGCCCCTTTGGCAGTTACCATGTGGTTACATGGTTAGGAGAGTTACACTCATATTATGCTTATAAGGCTTTTAAGCTATATAAATTGCCCCATCGTGCAAGAATAAATTCAGTTTGGCCATTGATAAAATTTCAGAGATAAGATTTAATTTTGAATTTGGTTTCCCTGGAGTGGAAGACTCGAGTTGGCGCTTCAAGTTCAAGCAACTGTTATTCTAGGTATTTCAAGTCCTAGGGGGATCAAGTTCTTTTCATGTTTAGTACCCTAGGTTGTGAATTAGCCCATCATATAACCACTTCATCCTTGGTTTACTGCAAGGTTAGGTGCAGATTAGATTATCACCCACCCTTCTTGACCCTTATTTTGATTTGCTTTGTTTCAAGGAGACACCCTCATCAATCCCTACATGTTGCCCATCCCTAGCAGCACCGAGACAGACTTTATGTACTGTTAAGGTTCAGATTTGGATGATCTTTTTAGGAAGCATTCACCCTTAGGACACCTCCCTTCTATCCAAGTTACAGCCCAAGAGTCCTCCTTAAGACCCTTTGACCTGGGGTTCTTTTCCTCAATTACCTCCTAACTTTTGGGAAACTTCCAAATCTATGAAATTCACATCATTCTAAATTGGAAAACCCAGAAAAAAACCTGTCACAATCTTTACCAGAAAGTCCTATTTATGGTTTATTTTTACTGATCCTGGTAGAATTGCTGCCCTGCTTGTTCCCTTCAACTAGGGCTGAATCGCTTCCTTCTCTTATATGATTTCTTTCTCCCTTCTTCCTCTAACCTTACTTTTCTCACTGTTAAGCCCACCATAGCGTAGCACTTGTCAAGTCTGCAGTAACTTGGTATTGGAGTTGTGGATCCCCATCCCATCAGTTTTCTTCTTCCTCATTTTTTTTTGTTGTACATAAAAAAACAGTAAATAAATTAAAAGACCTCTAGCTGCTGTTTCGAGTGACAACTCCACCCCTCTAACATCATTCCCCCCCCCCCCCCCCTAAAAAAGAAGAAGAAAGAGCCAAAAAGAGAAGTGGAAAACCAAGAAACAAGAGGTAGTGTGTGGGGAAAATAGAGAAGAAATAGAAGAAGAGAAGGAAGAGAGAAGCGATGGAAGAAGAAGAGGATAAGTGATTAGAAAAATCCTGTTGGTTCACACTTCCATTGCAGCGTGATTCTTCAGTTTCTAATGCGATCATCTTCCTCTTCTTTTTTTCCTCTAATTCTGTTAGGTTTGAACTCCAATTGAAGTCTACTGCTTTCAGTTTGGAGTAGGAGAGTCTAGATAACGACTTGGCAACATAGGAACCCTCTTTTTGCTGTTTTTAGTTTTTTTATTGTCATAGTTGTGCCTTCGTTCTTCTAATTTTATTTGTCACTCTTAGTTTACCCTCCTCTCTTTCTACATTTAAGTTCCATTGGTTTTCCAGTTCAACCTCAATATTCACAATTCTAAGTCTTTTATAGAGATCCCTTTATATATGATTCTGCCGTCTCCTAATAGAGTCTCACTTATATATATGAATCTGCCATTATTATCATGGAGATTGGCCAACTTGATTTACATCTTTTGATTACTGATGGATTCCATAAAATGTTATCCGGACTTTCTTCACTGATGACAGGTCTTCAGGAGATTGCCAGTAGTACTATTCACTTATATGATATGCTGTCAAGCATGCTACGATCATCAAAAGTAGAATTGGATATGGAAGAAAATGTTGGGAAAAAAAATGAACCAATGATCAAATTGATTTACGGAATACAATTGAAGTTGAAACTGAAGAATTGTTTGACAAGCTGATTTCGGTTGTGAAACACTGCCAATAGATTACCATTAAAGAGGTGTTAGTCAGTAATGACGATCAACCAATTGGTCAATGGGATGCTTTGGATAATCACCCCATCTAAGTTGATATTTGTGGATGCGGATTGCATAGTTCTGATTCTTTCACACAAAATTCATGAGTTTTGCTTTACACTAGCACAGTTGATGTAGAAACACAACTGCGGACCAACCCAAAGCCAATTGGCTTCCCAGATCAAGATGATCTGGTTCTTGTTTGAGTCATGGTTCTAGTATAATTTTAGGAAATATATTATCTGGGTACTGATGTCTTTGTCTATTTTATTCTATTTATTTTAGAAGTGAGATTCTTAAGATATTTTTTTGGGTGAATAATATATTAAATAACTGAAAGAGAACAAGAGAACATATACAAGAGGGGAAAAGAGGGGGGGGGGGGGAAGAGAACAATCAATTTGAAGATTGAAGAGGGGGAGAGAGGCTCCAAGAACTAACAATCAGCCTATTTCTTGGAGAATCAGCAATAGGGGGTGGGGAAGAGAACGAAGTCTCGTCGAAACATCAAAATAGATGGCATTCCAAATCAAATCACGGGATCGGGATTTGGAAGTCCATCTTCTCAGATTACGTTCCCACCAAAGATGGTGGATAGTGGCTGCAAAGACAAGCTTACCCACATGGTCACAGATAGTGGCACCTGCAAAGTTTCTCAAGATCCATTTCCATTCTCGTTCAAAGCCAAAAGGGCGTCGCGATCTAGGCCAAATAGTGGCAAGGGCTAGGATCCAAACAGAGCGGGATAGCGGGCAACCAAAGAAGAGATGGTCCAGGTCCTCTGAACAGTTCCAGCAAGTGGCACAGTTGGGGCTAACAGGAATGTGGCGGCTAATGAGAAAAGCTTGGGTAGGAAGAGCAAGGTTAAGGGCTCTCCAAAGGGTGAGGGAGTGGCGAGGGATGTGGCCTTTAAACCAAACAAGCTTACACCATGGGACCGGGGGTGAAGGGGTTCTGAGGAGGTTCCAGGCTGAGGCAATGGTGAATGGGTTAGAGGGGCATTGAAGCTAGGTGATACGGTCCTCAGAGAGGGAAAGGAGGGGGGGGGGAGGGGAGGTCCAAACCTGTGTGAGACAGGGGTGAGGGATGGTAGTCCAAGACCCAGAGGAAATGAAAGTGGAGAGGGGGGTGGATTTAGGGATACGAGAGTCATACACAGTTCTGGGACCAAGAAGAGTGAACAAGATACCCATCGGATGCCAAGGATCAAGCCAGAAAGAGGTTGAGAGACCAGTAGAAATCTGGATAGAAATTGCAGAGATAGCGCGGTCCCGGAGAAGCAGGAGCTTCCTCCAGATCCAGGAGGGGTTAGCAGGGAGGGAGACAGTCCAAAGGCAGTCATTCTTTAGAAGGTATGAATAGACCCAAGAGACCCAAATGGAATCATGTTTAGAGGCAATTTTCCAGATGAGTTTCATAAGGCACGCCATATTCATGTTAGAAATACGACGGATACCCAGACCTCCTTCAGAATAGGGCAGGCAAATAGCTTTCCAAGGTATGGGATGGAGGAAGCGGGGATCTCTTGGCCTTTCCAGAGGAAAGCGCAGAAGATAGATTCCAGAGAGCGGATAGTGGATTTGGGAAAGGAAAAGATACCACACCAATAAAGATAGGAGGATTGAAGGACAGAGCGGATGAGCACCACTCTCCCAGCAAAAGAAAGAAGTTTACTCTTCTAGAGTTGGAGCTTTTTCCGAATGTGGTCAAGCATGGGGGAGCAGTGATGGCGAGTTAGCCTACCAGGGATGAGGGGAAGGCCAAGATAGGTGACAGGGAAAGAGCTAAGGGAAAACCCCGTAAGTAGGAGGAGAGAGGCACGGGTAGAGTCCGGGATACCAGAGAGAAAGATAGTAGACTTCTCAAAATTGACTCTGAGACCGGAGAGAGATTCAAAGAGAGAGAGAGTGGACAGAATAGATGAGATAGAGGAATGGTCAGCCTTAGAGAAAATCATGAGATCATCTGCGAAGGCCAAGTGGGTGAGTTTCAAGGATCGACTCGTAGGAATCGGAGAGATGAGCATTTGATCAGTTTTGGATTGAAGGAGGTGGGAAAGAACCTTGAGGCCTAAGGTGAAAAGATGAGGAGAGAGGGGACATCCTTGACGGATCCCGACTCAAGAAGCAAAAAAACCCGCAGGGGAGCCATTAGTGATTACAGAGAAATGGAGGGTGGAGATGCAGGTCTCAATCCAATGGATGAAGGGTGGGGGGAAACCCATAGCCGATAGAACTTCACTAATAAAGTCCCAACGGATAGAGTCAAAAGCTTTGTGGAGATCAACTTTCATGAGGGCAGCAGGAGAATGGGCAGATCTGTCAAAACCTCGAATAATCCCAGCACAAAGGAGGATATTGTCAGAAATGCTGCGGCCAACAATGGAAGCGGATTGGTTAGGACTCACAAGAGAGGGAATAACAGACTTTAATCGATTGGCCAAGACCTTGGTGATGAATTTATAGAGGAGCTTACAGAGAGAAATTGGACGGAAGTCCGAAAGGGAGGAGGCAACTGGCTTTTTGGGGATGAGACAGAGAAACGTATTGTTGATGGATGAGAGCTGGGAAGGATTAAGGAAAAAGCTACGGATAGCATGAATGAGATCAGCTTCAATGAAGTCCCAGGTGGCTAGAAATAATCCCATACTAAAGCCATCCGGGCCAGGCGCTCTATTAGCTTTATGGGAATGGATGGCAGCACGGATTTCCTCGGGGGGGGGGATAGAGCAAAGGGAAGACAAGATGGATGGGTCGATGAATTTGTTAAGGATATTTGGTTTGTAGTTATTCTTGGTTTCTTAATTTGAAATTTTGAATTAGGTCCTAACTATGGAGTTAGTCTTATTCTAGAGTCTTTTACATTTCTGTATATTAATGATGTGATCGTTCCATTGTTAACCAGAGCAAAAGGATTTGAACTGAGTCTATGAATTTGATAGCTTGTTGGGCTGTTTACGTGTGTCCTCTTCTTCCACCTGCCTTTTCTGATTTCCTCCCTTCTTTTTCTCATTCCCCTGCTTTTCTTTCTGTTAATCCCTCCATAGTACCCCTTCTGAGGTTTGCATTAGTATCCTTCTCACCTTTTCTTTTTCTTCCTTGTCTCTGTCCCTTGCTGTTTCTCCTTTTTCTGGTGATCACAGCAGGTTCTCTCTTGACTATTGTTATCTTCCTCCACCCTCTTCGTTTTCTTCTGAGATTTTGTGCTAAGATAAACCTACCCTTAGCAATATACCTGAAGGATTCATAAATAAATCTTTCCCTGTTCTGAGATTTGAACGGCGGAAAAAACCTGCTTTGAGGAGTTATCCAGATCCGGTTTCAGTTCTCCTCAGCTCCTCTTCTGCTAGCTTATTTCAACCACTGACTTTTGTATTCGAGAGACCTAAGGGTGTAGCTGGAACCTCTGAATTTTGGAGCAGAATACCTTCAGACTAGAGAAATCCAGTACAGGACTGAACCCCTGTTTTCATCTCAAGGTTGAAGAAGATCCAGCGTTCCTCCTTTCTCACAGCTTCCATTTTAGTGAGTTTGTATTCACTTTCCATGAATCCCCCTTCCTTTTGTACTTCTGTTTGTCCTTGTTCTTTTTATTCCAAGTCTGCCCCTCCACATATTGTATGTTACCTTTCCCTTTTATATTTTGTTTCCATCTATTTACAGAATTGCCATTCCAATTGTAAAGTTCAGTTTAATTACATTTGCTGTCATGTTATAATTTTCAGCCTATTTATAGTTCTGCCATTATTTATATAAATCTTCATATTCACATATTTGCCACTTTTGCCTGTGAATTGAGATATTTAACAGCTGGGTAGCCTGCAAGCGAAGCATAAAGGATAAACCAGCCTGGTTCCACATCAAGCATCAAAATCTCCCCCGATTGAGATTTTGAAATGAATGCCAGTATGAGGTGTCAAACTATAACTCGTCTTGACCATCTTGAAAAGATTTCTATTGACATTTTCAAATTTCAAATTAATCTGACTTTGAGATATCCGACCATAACGTGCCTTGACCAGCTCAAGTTTGTCAAGATCTACTTAGATCTACTTAGATTAATCAATTCCTGAAGTTGAGGATGATTGGTCTTCAAACAAGGGAGCTCGATCACCTTGAAGCATTGCTGGTTTTTCCGCCTTTCTTTAGTAATGGTGGTAGAAGACAACTCTCATGCTTGCTTTTAATCTCTGTTATTCCTTGATTCCCAGTATACACCATTCCCCATCGCTTTTAACCTTTACGTCCTTGTTTGCCCCTTCTCATTCTGTAAGTTCTCTTCCTACTTCTTTATCTTTTGTTCATCTTAATACCCTTTCAGGATCCCATCTATTTACAGTTCTGCCATTCTTCTTTAAAACTTCAAAATTACAGTTTGACACCAAGCTCTTGATTTGATTAGTTGATTACTCATGTTGCCTATATTGATTCTGGAATAGGGTTTCCAAGCCCTGAGATCTCTATCAAGATCTTCACCTCTTTTGTTTATTTATTTATTTATTTATTTTTATATTGGAGGTTGCATGAAAGAATTTTCTTAATCTCCGTAGCCATATAGGTGTGAACCTAATTTAGAAGAAGATCAATTCTTTTATTTACAGTTAAGGCCAGACCTTTTCATAATTGTCTAGGAAGAACTTGCTCCCAGTTGTTTATCTATAATTCCAGGATTACATTAGCTTGTCTTGTGAATTTTGTGCATCAGTACAAGATGAAACATGCAATATGCTGTTGAGGTTTTGTTTTTGCCAATTTCATCTGATTGTATTTACCTTCTCATGAGAGATCAATATGTATTGTATGATTAAACTTTAGGGTATTCATTACATTGGAAGTCTGGGCGTGAGGTTTAACTTGTTCTTATTTCTTTTACTTTATGGCTTATTGGGTATCATGGAGCTCTTATACTCCCTTCCCTTTTTCTCCCTTTTCTCAAGGCTTTGGTAATGGATTTGTTGTTCACACAAAAGAATAATAAAACATAACAATAATAAAAGATATGGTGTTGTGGAGTTGTATTTGCATTGATGGTCAATCATTTGCTCCTTATGATTAACCAAGTTTCAGCTTTGGTGCACAGGATTTTTCTTACAGCCACTCCAGGTTTCGCACTTGGAACCTCACTTCTTTTTTTGACTAAATTGCACATCTTGGCCCTTGTGCTAATGGGAATTGTGAAGGTCCACCACTGGATAGCTGTGGATGGTAGCAATTCCGGACACACTTCTCACTTCCCGAGTTTAGATGGCCCGGGGAGAGAAGGCAAAGAAGTTTCAGGCATGGACTCAGGAGATGATTCTGATGACTGCGAAATTGCAGAAGTGGGATGTGAGATGGGAACACTTGACAGTGAAATGTGTAGCATTCCTTATGAACTGTATGATCTGCCAGATTTGAAGGAAATACTATCTTTAGAAACATGGAATTCCTGCTTAACAGATGATGAAAGGTTCTCCCTCTCCGCATATCTCCCAGATATGGATCAGCAGACTTTTTGGTTGACCATGAAGGATTTACTTGCTGGTAATGAAATGTTCTTTGGCAGTCCATTGGCAGAATTTTTTGAAAGATTGAGAAGTGGTTTCTATCCACCGAAAGTGACTCATTTCAGAGAAGGTCTACAGTTCCTACAAAGGAGAACATATTATCATTTCTTGAAATCATATCACGAAAGTATGTGTCAGACATTTTTAGACATGAAGAAGGTGTGGAACCTATGCCAACCTAGCATAAATGTCGAAGACAGAATCCATATATGGAGGACGAGGAAGAATGATATAGGCATGGATCCATTTGATCTTAATGCATATCCTCTGGATGGAGATCTTTTAAGCAAGGAGGTCAGCACAAAAACAAAAGTTTGCCGTTTGCCAAAGAAAAAGTACGTAGACAGTAAAGGGTCAACTACCCATCATTTGCCACCTGTTTCAAATGGAATGAAACTAGTTGTTGGTTCAAACACTAGTGCAAGGGGGGTTCTGAAAATAAAGCCTGTTGGGATGAATTCCTTCCAAACTCAACTTCCAAAATCAGTGTTTAGTGATAGTTGGACACAGGGTAGGTCTGCACCAAAGGGGGTGTTGAAAATCGTACCTAAAGGTGTTTCTGGTGGACAGGAACAACTGAGAAGAATGCCTATGCAAGTGGAACCCAGTCAATTGGTTGAACCTCCAATGTTGCAGACGTCAAGATTGTCTCCTTCAACAGCATCCTTGTATCGATGGGACACGGGGGAACATGATGAGGAGTCACCATTACATCATCAAACAGTCTGTGGCAGAAATGCTTATAGAAATCCTGAGCTGCCTGATTGCATAGCTGATCAGGAGAGAGTCGAATTTCTTAGTAATACCATTGGATCAAGCAGAAATATAGAAAGCTCCATCAGAAAGCCAAAGAGAGTAAAGGATCAAACATATGATGCCATCACTGATTTACAAGAACCCAAATTGTTTGGGGGGGATTCTCTCCCTTGGAACAGTGATGAAGGTAGCCCCAGAGGAGCCCATCGGTTGTCAAGGAATCCTATGGACCTAAAGAGGTATAGTTGTGAAGGTGAAGCCCCTTGGCAGAATTTTGGGCGGGAAAGTATAGAATCTTCCCATAGTTCTCTGGAACCGTACACATTTTCAGCTGAATATTACCCAGGGAAACGGCATATGCCACCTTTGCAACAGGAACATATCACTATGTATCCAAGATTTTCAGAGGTGGTTTCCAGGCCCCTGGATGTTAGCTTTAGGGAGGGTGAAATGTTGAAAACCTCTTTGGATCGATCGAAGAGGCATCGAGATGCTGGTGTTGGAGGATCACATAAACCACATGATCCACTAACGACTTCTGAGGGTTTCCGAGATGGTGTTATGTTCCCCATAACATACAAACGAAGAAAAGCTCAAACAAAGCTCAACTCATTGGATCTTGTTAAGCCACCGACTGCGGGTGCTGATCTGAAATCTACAACATTGAAGGAAGCGAACCACCATATTGGGGATAATGCAAAGGCTGTAAAGATAAAGTTTAGGAACTGGAAAGATAAATCCGGGGACTGAATAGGAGCCTGGCTAAAGCATGGTTCCCCATCTGCATGAAAAGAAAAAGAAATATATATGAGGATGTGAAGGCTTGACCAAATGGCGTCTCCTACTGAATGGTGGACATTTCAGTTGAAGATGGCTCTTATGCATTTCCTGTGTTTGAGAAGTTCCTTGAGGGTCGATATAGGCACGGGACTCTGATCTGAAATCTGTTTTGGGGCCCCTCTGGCTACTGATGAGTCCAGAAATCTTTGATTGAATCAATGGGTATGTGGTTCAGCTGCACTGGAAACCTGGCTAGATGGATTTGAAAGTCGAGCCATTTATACTTATGCTGGAATACTGACGTACTGTGGCTGTTAAATATTGTTATTATTATCATTATTATTTTCTATACTCTGCTGTCCTTTTAGAATGATTCTGTAATTTGCTTGGGTTTCCATATCTACCTAGATTTGGCAGCATCATGGAGAAAACTAGGTGCCTCTTTTTTCTTGAATTCTCCTTGTAAGCTATGTTAGCATTCTCTTGTAGTTCATGATTTCATGCTTCATTGTCAGTTAAATCAATGTATATTGGCTAAATGAAGAAATTTCCTTGTTTTTCTAGCTAGGACTAGTTTTAGTCCGGGTCGTTGTTAGCATGGATGCATCAGTCTCTGTGACCCTTTCTGTTTCCAGGCTTTTTTTTAACTAACCCACTTGACTACTGCTGTCACAATTACCTCCATGTTTCTCATAGGAAGTTCTTGACATCCCTGGAAATCACCACTGGAGCTCCATTTTTGCAACCCCTATGGTAACATCTTTCCTTTACGCTCCAGCTGCAGTTCCTACTTCCTAATTCTAGGGGGATGACTCTGTTTTTCTCTGGGTATGAGGATCAAAGAGGGAGGATTTGCTGAAATATGAGCAAATCATTAAGTTGTTATTAGTTTCAATTTGTGGATGCCCATAACCGTTCAGCAAGAAGGGTACAGATTTTATCTCTCCTAGTCACAAGATTCAACTTTTTTCCAAGTAGTACGTTCCAAAAGTTTCTAGAAATTGAACCTAGCAAATAAAAACACACTAAATAAGCATGGAAAATGACTGATTGGATTAAGATGTTTTTACTTGTAAAAGGAACTTTCCAAACAGATAACCTAACAGAAACATGATCAACAATGCCCTAGCAGATCTTTTTAGATTTTGATCTAGAATGCAGATTTCAGACTACTGAGTCTTGGTTGCAGGTGTTCGGATGTTTTGTTTCCAAAGTATTATTCTTAGGTTTTTTGGTTGAACATTTATCACATCTCTTGTTCATTGATAGATCATATTAAGGATACATGGAGTATGTTAACTAATGAATTTTGTTCATTAGCATATCTTACTTGTAAGCCCAAAATGGCAAATCAAATTGATCAGAAAGTGTTCCACACTCTCGGCTTCCTCTGTTTCAACAGTAATGCCAAATGAGAGGTTGTTGATGGTGGGTGGTGGTTGACTCCAGGAGGTGGCGGTCGAAGGAAGGTTTGGGTAGAAAATTCTAAATGAATCAAAAAAGGGCTAAGGAGAACCTCCTTCCCTGAAAAAGGAAAACTAAACTTTGAGGGGGTGGTTAGGTACAAAACCAATACTTCAAAGTAGAAGGTCAGAGTTCTAGTATTCTCTGAGAAGCCCCTCTTTGTATTATGTAATATTCTCTTTTCCAATATGTAAAATCATTTATTCCATGTTTGCTTGCTTGCTGATCATACTTTCCCCTCTGCCTCTCCTTTTTCTTTTTTTTTTTCAAATTATTTAAAAAAATAGATGATGCCTTCCTTGGCTCACCATCTTTTCTTTCCGGCTCCCACTCCCAAACCATGAAACCAACAGCGGCACAGCGCCCAGAAACAAAATTTTGTCTTTCTTTTCTATTCTATTCTTGGAAGTGGGGGCAGTTTCTTTCTTGTGTCAATACCAATGTTACAAGTCTCCTTCTATATTCGCGATCCCTTCCTTAATTTCTTATCCATTCTCTCCCTCCCTGGCTCCCTTCTCTATACATGCAGCAGCAGCAGCAGCTCAATCAATTATTTGGGCTGCGACTGCTCTTGTTGTTGGGCTTTTGATTTGGCAATTTGATTAAGTAAATATGGCCATGGCATTTATAGTGGCTGCCGCTGCTGCTGCTGCTGCTGAAGGCGGACATGCAAGCACCACCAACCGTAGAGGCAAAATCTCTGGAGTATACTCCGACGTGGGTGGTGGCCGCGCTATGCGCAGTCATCGTACTCATCTCTCTTATCGTTGCGCGACTACTTCACCAGCTCGGAAAGGTACCAAATCCATCGCATTCTCCTGCATTCATTTCATCTATAAACACGAAACCACCCCCTGAGCCGTTGCATGACTTATGCAAAATTATTAATGTCCTCTTGGCTTTGGAGTGGCTTCTCTACTGTCCACAGTAAGGGACGGCCATCTCCCATCTGCTGCTATTACATAATGGATGACATGACATGATACATTCATGGTGTGAATAGTCTTAGTTACCCCTGATTCCTTTTAGGAATGTTTTCAGGAAAGGTTCGTCCTCTAGATCTCCCTCAAAGACTTCAGCGCTGCGCATTAATGCGGCCAATAGATATCGATCACTCAAAAATGAGTGGTTGAGATTTTTTCTCGACCATAGAAATGGACAGCATCTAAGCAAGATCATAAAAGAAAACTGAGTTTGAGATTTTTAGGTTTATGTCGATGCACTTTAATTAACGCGCCAATCGGCCTGATTCACTGCTTGATTCAATTTAAATTAAGGACCGGCCTGATTCATTGCTTGATTCAATTTAAATTAAGGGCTTGTTGGGTTACATGAATCCAAAAATTTCAAATCTCGGATTCATGAGTACGAGATTTATACCCAACTAAGATTCATGAAATCTAGAGATTCATCTTTTTACACTAAAATGTGAATATTTATGGGTATGATGTGAAATTCAGAGATTTCATCTTTACTATAAAAACATAAATATTTATGTATTCACAAAAATTACAGATGAATCCACATATTTCATTCCACATGTTCAGTTAACTAAACAGTTAATTTTATGAATTATGACTCCATAGATTTGAAATTTTTAGATATTTGAATTCTCCCAAACTCATGTAACCAAACATGCCTTATAAAAGAGTGTAATTGTTGAAATTCACTTTTAAGTTTGATGAATTTGCACGTGGGTTAATTAGTGAATAGTAAATATGAGCTGCCCCACTGCGAGTCCGGTTCATCTCTCCCCACAAAAGCTATACATTGTTCACATTTACCAAAAATCACATTGATCAAATAAGATTTTTAGGGTGAATCAGTATTTTTATTCCACAACCAAACATTTATTTTATAAATTATGACTCCCCAGTATGAAATTTATGGATTTGTAATGTCCGATCGTCTCATCGGCCGCCAAACTATGCAAAAAGAGTGTAATTGTTGATCCTCACCCTAAGTTGGATGAATTTGCACGTGGGTTAGTTAGTGAATAACCACTACGACCAATACGCTGCTAGTTCCCCAAAGATGAAAAACACTTTTGAAAAAAATTAATAAAATTCAAAATTTCACCTATGGGCCCACGTGTTTTTGTGTTAAGGGAAAAATTTTATGTGTGGGACCCACATAATTTATGGTTAGTAATGGATCGTCTCATCGCCCGCTGCAACCATGCAAAATCCCAGTTTTAACCCCACGAGTTTTACTTTTTCATTCTTGTTTTCGTCTTCCATTTCCCGGCTATTCCTCGGTGCGATATTTGTTCGGTTCGGGGACTGTAACAGTAGACTAGAAAGAGTGTTACCTACTTAGCATGCATGGTTGAGTAACGACTCGTTAGCATAAGAAGGATTACAATGGCGGAAGAAGGGAGAAGCGGCAGCCAGTGCCGCTGCAATCTCTCCGGCGAGGTCAGGTCAACACAAGGGTTGGCGCTGAAAATTTCACTCTTCCATTTTAAAATGTATCATCATCACCTAAATGTAGCATCTCTGTTTGGATGGATTGCCTGAGGCTTTGAATTACTAACCAATAATTTTCTGACTGGTGCAATTCTTGGCACTCGTTCCTGCTGGCTCTGCTTTCAGTGGTTGAAGCAAAATGATCAGCCAGCGCTATTTGAGGCTTTGGAAAAGCTAAAAGAAGGTTTGAACTGAACTCAGAACCTTTTTTTTCTTCTTCTTCTTCTTCTTCTTTCTTTCTGGGGCTGAAGACCCTACCTTACTACAGTAATGCAATCAATAAATAATGTTCCGACTATGGTTTCCAAATAAAGCTTCAACCCTTCAAATGTAATGTCTGATTGCAGAATTGATGCTTCTGGGTTTTATTTCCCTGCTATTAACCGTCTTCCAAGGTCTGATCGGCCGTTTATGTATCGCAAAAAATCTTGAGTCTATCATGCTCCCGTGCAAGGAGAATAGCGAACACCCTTCATCTCATGGATCCGAGCCGCAAGGGAAGGGGAGGAGGCTACTATCTGAGGCTGCAAATTCTGTACAGTGTGCCAAGGTACATAACCCTGGAAGCTATCCATACATCATCATCTTCTTCTTTGGATATTAGGTACCTTGAACCAACAATCGAGGTAATTGAGAATTCTAATTTCTTGATTGCTGTCTCATTGTTGTTTCAGGGAACAGTTCCTTTACTATCGCTGGAAGCGTTACACCAGCTACATATTTTCATATTTGTGCTCGCAGTCGTCCATGTAATATTTTGCGGGACTACTATGCTTCTTGGAGGGGCAAGGGTAACTCACACATATGCTCTTATTA
This sequence comes from Hakea prostrata, assembly GCF_041222555.1. NCBI lineage: Eukaryota > Viridiplantae > Streptophyta > Magnoliopsida > Proteales > Proteaceae > Hakea > Hakea prostrata. The sequence continues at coordinate 2,020,368 of NC_142610.1, read as the reverse complement.
TAAACAAAGCCTGAATTAATTAGTCCTCTGGTTGGTGCAAAATCTCCACTAAGCCTTTGGATCTTCACTTAAAATAGATCATTTGAGATTTGCTAGGTCATTCCATTTCTTCACGCTTTTTCCTGTAACTTGAGTAAAACCTCGCAGGGTTCATTTTTAGCTTCATGTGTGTTCAAATTAAATGAGGGATATTGTGGAGGCCTATTCATGCAAGCCATTTTATGAGCTTTTGTGTTTCTATTATCATTGTTAAATGCTCATCAAATCTAGACATGATTTTCTCACGTATATCTATTTGCAACTTATAAGCTGGAAAGATCATCATATTTTCACACGTTTTAGCCAAAAGGTAATCTTTGTATACTCTGTAGGTACGCCAATGGAAGCACTGGGAGGATTCAATAAGGCATGAGATTGGGAACCAAGAAAAGGGTAATTGACAGATATATTTCAGCAGCTGTCTAGGACTAATTTGGTTTCTATAAGTTAAGGTGTGATAAATGTATCTGCAGGCCCCACAACATCTTCAACTGTACATGCTCGTCATAATCTTGACTTTGTCAAGCAGCGTGCCATAGGATATTGGAGGAAGTCAGCTGTTGGCAGCTGGATGGTAAGTCTTTTATGCCCATATTCATTGTTTAATATTTCTGCTGTAGCTCAACTTTTTTCAATCAGTAAGTCTATGCAAATCTGGCACTGGCAGCATGTGAAACACCTAGTTAATAATAATCATGTATCTATTTTTCATTAACCAAAATCTGTATCAGATAAATGTGATCCTATTAAAGGACTAGTGTTGGACCATTATACAAGGTGTTATAGTTTTTCTATTCTCAGAACAATATTTGTTTTTCTTTTGAATTTGAATATCTGGGAATGAGTCGATTGAGATATCTAATGTTCTAAGATGAGCTTCTAGTTTTGTGGAGCTACATTTACCTCCCTTCTTAGATGGTGAGTCTTCATTCAATCATTCTCAACCTCTCCTTCATTCTAAAAGTTGCAGAACTCACTTCTCCCTTGTTGCTCACCCTTCCTTTTCAAGTAGGTTCTACCAGAATGCTTACCGTATTACTTTTTCAAGAACTCGAATGCAGTCACTTCTCCCTAGGAAATAAAAACTTGGTTATTTTTCTTATTACTAATAGCCTTTTCAACTACTTGCTCAAATTATATTCCTTGTCTGTTCCTGTACATTTTCTGAAAAAAAAAGAGGAAAAGAAAGCCCCACTTGAATACCTTACGACTGTCAAACAAAGATAATAAAAATGAAGAGATCTCATTACATGAAGCTCAATACTTGTCTCTGATTTACAGAAAATCATTTTATTTGATATCTAAATGATCCCTTGGTTGTTTCTCAAACACACAGCTCATTCTTCCATATTGTTGTCAGTATGGTGCCATATCAATCCACTAAGTTTAGTCCCGATAAATGGAATTTTGGACCAGTTGAAAGCTCAATGAAAGCAAAAAGACAAAGAAGATAAACATATTAAGGTCCCTGGCAGTTTCTTAAGATTAGTCATTTTTTTTTTCTTTCTTTGGGGATTGTTGACCTTTTTAGGTGAATGATTTCCTTCCACTCATCTGATCAATAAAGCATTTGGACAACTGAGTGATTTGATGCTTCTAACTAAATTGAAGTAGGAAAGACTCGAAAACACTATTGAGAACAGTGATTACCCTTGTACTTATGGGATAGGGAGGGAAGGAAATGAAAAGAAAGACTGGAACAGAAGAAATAAATCAGAGATAGCTTGGAGGAGAAGAAAAGAAAAGAAAGACTGGAACAGAAGAAATAAATCAGAGATAGCCTGGAGAAGAAGAAAAAAGAAAAGAAAGACTGGAACAGAAGTGTCATGAGAGCCAAACTGTCTCGTGGTTTGAACATACAGTCAAGTGAGCACAATCTATGGAAAAGGAAAGATCCTAATCTAATTACCTATGAGAAAAACAACTAAATGGTAGAAATATTAGAAACAGCCACGGAAGATACAAAGGATAAGGTGGTAGATATCACAAAGCTAGGCATAGTTAGGGCCTGCTGGATTATTGGGTTTCAAGGGAGTTCAGGGCTGAGATAGGAACTGAGTGTGGGATATGTATGGCGGACAGTGTACTCCAAATAATGAATGAATCTTAATGGTTGTAAAGGGTAGAATTTGAGTTGCTGGATTTTAGCTTTTTGGGGTGAATTTAGTGTTGAGCGAATGCAGTATTCCAATGTATGAAGGAGGCTGTAATTGATCAAGTGTACACACTGTTGGGAAGGGGAATCCAGGGCTGAAGTTGGGATTAAAATTAATGTCTACGCTGGTTGGATCTGTGGAGTTCCAGGTCTGGTTAAGACTTAAGTGGAGGACAGATGGGTCTAATGGAGATCAAGAAAAACCAAAGTTAGTTTTTGAGCTGGATCTCCTTGCTCTTATTGCAATCTTAAACTTGCAGCAGCTTGTATGGCTGAACCCTTGCATGGGAAATGAGTCTTCACTTAGTTGTTGAGGTGGAAGCTTTAATTGAATCTCCTGTGCTTCTCACCGGCAAGGGATTGACCGATTCCAGAGTCCCAACAACAGCTTGGACTTTAAACACCATGGACTTGTCTGATTCAGTCCACCAAGTACCAACTGCTTGGACTTTAAACACCATGGAGCTAATCAGCTAGACTTGAAGCCCTGAGCAAGAGACTTATCTTACACTGGAAAAGGCGACTGCAACACAAGCAAAATTGTTCAAAGCCTGTTTGCTATCTCCATGATGGGGGATTTATAGGCTATAATCAGGCTAAGGATAAAGTCAAGTTACATTAGGAAAACTAATTTCTAATAAGAAAGGAACTAACTCCTAAGACTCAGTTAATGGCCTACTAATTAAAAGGAAACCTGTTAGCTAAAACTTAGCTAACAACCTAACTACAAAATAAAGGAAACTGAAACATAACACTACTCCTACTTAAATGGTAGGAGAATTTGGTTCCTAATTCCATGTTAATGCTCATAAGACATGTGACCAATTAAGTCTCACGTGACAACTTAAATCGAGCCATCTAATGAGCCAAAGGTGGACCAACCGAATCATCGAATAAAAAGAAAGCAAGATTTGGAGGGCCGTTTGTAGCAATGTCAGAGCCCAGATTTCCCTTCCAACACCCCCCTCGCAGGGCCCCCCAAACCCCTAGTAGATACCCAAGTAACAGATTCCTTGTTGCCTGGAGGTTAAACTCTTTTATTCTGTATAACCCTGTGGTCCCCTGAGTTGCAACTCATAGGTTACTTTGTTAAGGATGAATTTGATTGATGGAATTGCAGATTGCAAGAGCTGCAGTTGTTTCTCTTCTCCATCGTGAGTGGATAACATCTAGCTGTCTTGGCGTGTCATCTAAGACGGTAGTAGGTGGGTAGTATCGTAGCTACCAAACATAAGGTCTGGTGAGTAATATCTAGGTCTCCTTTCTCATTCGTGTTCTTCTTCCTCCTCCCTTATCTTATTTTGGTTAGCTGCTGAAACATTTGCTCAAATCTGTTTCCCTCATTTGTAGCATTCAAAACTGACTCCCTGATCAGCTGTGATGAGACCCTATCTTCTTCCCCCTTAAGTTCAGTATCAGAACAGTCCTTGAACTTCCATTAATGCAACATAATCTGAAAACCTGCTGATGTAAACCGAAATTTATGGTTAGGTTTTTTTATGGATTTTTCCCTAAAATTAAGGGCTGCCCAGAATCCGCTAGCAATTAAATCTAATTTAATGAAGTGTTCTCGACTGCTTTTGGGGCTCACAAGGGTTAGTTAAAGGCCTAAAGGGGTTCAGCAAAGCTTGAGGTAAAGGGGCTGTGGTTTTTAGATTTAGAACCTTGCTGTAAAATAGTTCCAGATCTGAAAATTAGCAGTAGTGTTTGGAAACCAGGATACTAGGTTTCGATTAAGTGGGAGAATGGGGCTATTGTTGCTGTCTTTGTAATTTCAGATTTAGTTCTTATGGATTTAGAGCGTGGGTGAGGGTTTAGGTATAGAGGTTGAAGATGAATTGCAGAATTTTTAATGAAGAAGTGAAGTGCAGAAACTTTAGATGTGTTAAGGTTTTAGGTTTTAGATGGAATCAGTGGTAGGGATGGGGTGAGGAGTTTATGCAATCCAATTAGGAAGGAAAGGGGAGGCAGAGGGTGGGGACTAGGGATCTAATATGGGAGGGATTCTGCTGCTGCTGGGGCTGTAAAGAAGAAGAAACAGAGAGTACAGTTGGTAGGGGGTGGTGCTGGGGTGTCTGTGTTTGAGAATCGCTGCCGTCCGTAGCGGGAGGAGTTGTCCGGCAGGAGGCCTCTGAGGGGGTTCCTTCTGTAGATAAGGGCGGGCCCTGGTTGTTTCTTACTTGGTTCTGCTGCTCTGCTTGGTTGCTGGATTTGTGGGCTGTAGGTTGAGCTGTGTCTAGGGATGTTGAATAACAGAGACTTACTAAACTGCCGGGCCCCTCCAGCCCCAATGCAACTTATACTTTTCATTCAATAATTGACTTGGTTTCAAGAGAGTAGGAATATGTTGCACACTAAAAGACTTATCTGGATTCCTTTATAGATTAAGATCCCACCACATGAATCAATCTCAACCGCCAAATAATATAAGATCTAGGGCACTAATAGCCATGCTGAATAAAACTTGTAACTTAAAACTCTATTGGCCTGCTAAACTCTATTAATTAGAACTCTATTGCATGTGTTGGCTAATGCTCGGGACTCTTTATCTAACTCAACTGGACTTCCTAGCTGCTGAAACTCTTTAGACAATAAAGAGAAATTCTGAAAATAAAATGTAGCAACTAAATTAGGGCTGAAAATGCCCAAAGTACCTTCCGTAGGGACCTTGGGGCCCATTGTTGGATTAGCCAGGGGGTCAATCTGTGTTCCATGCCTGCAACTAAGGTTTCCGCATTTAATCCCGTTTGCCTTCTCTTTGAGGAAGTCACCTACCTTAGGCTCCCTCCGTTCCCTCAAACATTACAATGTTAAATTCCTCCCCTTGCCCCTTTGACCCTAGAGTCCTTGTTTCCCTCAACTACCTCCTAACTTTTAGGAGTATTCTGTTAATGTCCAGATTTTAAACAATCCTTGTGTTCCTTTCATAGACCCTCTTTCCAAAGCCACATTCCCATTGGAAACCTAGAGACCCTCATACAAGCCTTGACAACCCTTACATGAGAGTTCGAAATTTTGCCTGTTTGGCACTGGTTCATTGAATATGTTGTTACTGGTCTTCAATCACTTGAGGCTACATGAATATCACTGTCTTCTTTTCCTTGACAGTCACACAACCCTAAAAATAGAAACTAGGTTGTCTCAATCTACAGTACCAAGTATCAGGAAAAGAAGAGGCAGTGATCTAGCCAGGACTTTGTTTAGGCAAATTGATGAGGTTGAATATAAAGGGTAATCAGCAAATTGAGGTAATCACCCTAGAGTCCTTGTTTCCTCCCATGTCACACTTCCTGATCCCAATGATTTTTCTTTTGTTGTTGTCTTCATAGGTACATAACCCTCATCATGTTTTCTTATCTATGAGAACAACTTGGGGTTGGATATCATGTGCTTGGAACAACTGGTATCAATATCCCATTCGTTGTTTATAGTGTTCTTCAAGCACACCTACAAAGACAGGATCAACATTGTATGGTTCCCATTTTCTGATGGGTCCATCATTTTTAAGACCCATTTGTTCCTTTGGGTAGCCAATTGTGTTTATAACCCTTAGGCCTTCAAAATCTTGGATCACAAATATTAAAGACCTCTTGTTATCTTGGTCCTTCTTAAGATCTTTGTCCATTGGGTATGTCCTCCTTTATTATATGGAGTGTAGCGTGTGGGTTGTGGAAAATATGCATATGGGTCTTCATATCCATATGGACTGTACCCTTGATGATTAGTCATAGTATCCATAGGGTGGATATTCATATGGTTGAGGTTTAGGAGGTCCTGCAGGTTGCCTAGGAGGGAAGCTCCTTGGGTTTTGTCGACCTTGGGGAAGTCTTTACTCTTTAGTTCTCCTGCTCTAGAAATTATCATATTATTCCCTCCCACTGTGTGTATGCATCAAGTGCGTCTAGGTTCTCTAGACACTCTACACATGATGGGCTCAAATGATAGTCCAATCCTTCTTCTAGGTCTCTTTCTGCGATGTGGCTTCTTCTGAGCATTGCTTGCTGAGCCTTTTTCAAAGGTAAACAATCTTTTCTTTTCCCTTGTTCTTTTAGGATTGGTCTCTATTGTATCAGTGCTTCTTGTCTGGGGTGATTCTGGGAGTTCCCAAGAGGTTTTCCAAGGTCTTTTGGGCTTTTATAAAGATAGGCACGCTAGTGAACTTTTCATTATAATTCATAGTTTGAGAGTATAGTCATTAAGCTCCATAACTTTGGGATTTAAAGTCTGGTTGTACTCCTTTAGGGCAAGGTTAGAGACCTCAAGTCTCTTGCTTTCTTGGTATAGGACCTCAAGTGCTTTTTCCATGTCATCTTCATCAACGTTATCAACATTGTCCAGGTCTTCATAGTGAGATAGTGATCTTACCTCCACACCTTTGTTGTTATTAGCGATGAGGGCAAGATTTGTGACTTAATCTTCAAAACTTTCTTCTTCATATTTGTTGCCTTATCTCATATGTTACTTTGTCCTTATAGGCTTCCTTCTTCCTTCACTTGGCTCATCTACTTTTGGACATGTCTTGAAGTGTGCTGATCTTCTACACTCAAAACAGAATATCTCTGTTGTTAATGAAAGATTTTTTGTCTTTGAGTGCTCTTACCTTTTCTATCTCGGAACTGTTATCCCTTGATGGCTTTTCCTATTTTCTTTTTGAGGAAGTTGGGAAATCTTTTAGTGATGAGGGACATTCGTTCTCCAGATTGAAATCTTCTTCATCCTCAGTTTCATCATTTGCGCTGCTGGAAGATTTTAGAGCAACGACTTTCTTTTTGCATTCCTTTGCTTCCTTAGCTTCATAACGTTTGACTCTTCTAACCTAGCTTCATAGGCTACAAGAGATCCTTTGACAGATTTCTTGATTCCTGGATTCTAGTCTTTTAGGCCTCGATAGTGTGGAAGTGCTCTCAAGATTCTCCTTGTTACTTCTGCAGTGCTAAAATCTTTGCCAAGACTTTGCAACTTATTGATTATGTAAGTGAGATGATTAAGTTATGAAGTGATGTTCTCATTTTCCATCATCTTAAAATTCTCATGGTGTGACATGTATATGTGTAGGTTCATTTCCCAAATATGTTTAGTACCTTCATATGTTACCAAGGGTTTGTCAAAAATCTCTTTGGCGGATTTGCATCTTTCACATCTATTATATGTTTTCTCACTCAGGGCACATTAGGGGAACACGATGGCTTTGTGGTTCAGTAGAAACCTAGCCTTCTCAAATGTGTTTCATTTCTCCCTAGGTTTAGTGGTTTTCCCGGTTTCATCCTTGATAACAACTGGTCCATTTTGGATTATAACCTAGACATCAAGGCCATGTGCACAAATTTAATTTTCAAAATGGCTTTTCCAGTAGGCAAAGCCCTCACCATCAAACTATGGTAGCCTTGAAGTGTTGAGTGACTTGAGTCTGCTATGGACATAAAGGCCATGGATCTTTTTACTTAAAGAGAAGTCAATAATAATGAGCTCCCGCTCTGACGGCGATTGAAAATGAAAGTTAACCTAGAGGAGGGGTAAATAGGTTGACACCAGTGGATTTGCCTTGTATTAAAATATTATTTGATAGTTGAAAAACTAAAGCAATAAAAACATTAGACAAGGCAAAAAGATTTTTATAGTGGGTTCAATTCAACTGAATCTATGCCTAATCTGTCTAACCTTAGAGAGAAGTCCTCTAGTATTTCCCTTTTAATACAATGGTTGGGAACATGGCACCTTTACAACAACCTTGGTCTAGGCAAGAGTACCTTTAAAGAATCTTGATCCCGGAAAGAGCACCTAAAATCAAATAAATGATATCATAAAATATAAATACCTATAGGTGTGGCACTAACCCTTGTATGAGTATGTTCAGTGAACACACTTTACTTCAATTCTCTAAGCTCTCCTCCTAGAGTTCGACTCTTGTACCTTCTTGGTCAAAAGGGAATGGAACTCCAAAGAGATTTAGGATTTTTGGAGACAAAGTCTATAGCAAAAACGTGTTAATGTGGGTGATGTAACCAGCCCCCAGGCAGCCCCAAAAGAACCCAGAAGGGACCAAGCCCATCCAGAATAGGGCCCAAACCGGGGGGCCGAATCTGACAAAGGGGCAAAGTGGTCATTTTCACCCTTGGAATGATTCTATGTCAGTATGGTTGAGTTCAGAATAGTTTCTGTTTTTAATTATTTTTTTATTTTTTAATTTGGAGTCTTAGATGTTGAGCTATGTTGGTATTTGGAGTTGTTAGTAGGTGAAGATATGGTTCCTAATTTTTAGGAGTCTTATCTTGAAAGAAGTTTGTTTTGAGTTTGGAGCTAGTTATAGAAATTTTTGTTTGACAAGTAATAAGAGTTGATTATAGGTGGCTTATAAATAGCCTTGTCTTATTGTAACTTGGCAGATTGAATGATTAATGAATTGATTAAGCTTGAAGAAAGACTTGGTATAGTTGTGTGATCCTTGGGAGGGACCTATGGCTAGGTTTGAGCTACTGTTACAATTTTTAAATTCCTTCTTCTTCTTCAAGCACTCAAGCATTCATTCCAGTATTCATTCGAACCAGTAATCAAGTTTTGAAGTCTCCATCATCAAGTCCTGCAGCATCCTTCAAGTTTCCAATTGCCCAAGTAAGTTACAGCCTCCTTTCCCAAACCTTATAAGCCATCCCCCACCCCTTCTTCCCACGTTTTCAGATCCCACCCCAACTAGGACTCCCCCATTCCAGCCTCAAAACACCCCATTATACCCTCTTTTTGATTGCTCAAGCCTGTTGAACAAAGATCTAACCTTATTTTCTGCAAACCTACCTTGATTAGTGACTTTTAAAAAGTTTGCACTTCATCTTCTTTGTTTGATGAAGTTGCAGAATTTTTAAAATTCCAGAAAACCATAATTCCTTCACACCTTAACCCCTCTTTCCGTAAATCAGTTCTAAGCTACAGTTAGAGGCAGTACCACTTCTAGACGCAGAACAACAGCCCAATTCCCCAAACCCTAGCCCTAGCCAAATCCCAGTTCAACTAGGATTTGAAATTCAAGTTGAATTTTGGACTCTACTAAATTTCAGACCTGTTTTCGGCATTCCAACAACCTTTTAGGGCCTTTAAAACCCTAGCCAAAACCTCTAAGAGCCCTAAATAGCTGCTGCAACCTTACTAGAAGATCCTGGATATCGAAACCTAACCCTGGGTTACATCAGTGGGTCAATAATTGCTCTAATTGTCGTGCTTAAGAGAGTCATTAAGACCCTTATTTATATTTTATGGCCAATAGATTGGGTTTGAATTGGGTCCCAAGGGATAGAGGACGGTTGCATTTTTTATGTGATGGTCAACCAGCCCCCTATAACGTTAGAAGCCAGCTTGGCTTTATTATTGGACAATTGGTACATCAACCAATCAGCCTGGTTGTCGACTAGAAGACCTTGACAGTGCCAAGCTTTTGTGATGGTGGCGGTCAATTACGCCATTTTGCCTGATGGTTGACCGCCACTCTAGCCAGTGGCTTTATAAGGGCTTTCAAAATTATTCTTGGATTTTGGTTTCCGCCCCTAAAATCTGACCCAACAGCCCCTTTTGCCCATTCATTTAGTTTATAAAAATTACAAACTTGAATTTTCATGCAATTACAAAGTGCCACTTGTCCTAGTCTAAATGCTGGGTGTTGTGTGCTTGTTCTTGCTTCATTCTTGAGCTCTTGAGTGGTACTTACATGAGTGTTGGTTCGATGTTGATCTTCCATTTTACGAGTGCCTCGATTTGGGTCTTTGTGTACTTTTTGAACTGTTTCAGGGCAACGTATGCTCTCTGACTATACTTGTATATGGATTTCCTCTTGTATCACATCCATGTTTGTCTTAGTCACAGGAGTAAATGTTAGATCCTTTTTGTATGTGTTTGTGGTCGTCAGAACTTTATGAGGGTAGCTGGGTGATTTGCCTAACAGCCTGGATATTTTCAAATTCTAATCCATTCACCACGTGGCTGTAAGATAAGAGTGTTAATGCATGAAATCACCATTTTAACCCGGAAATCAGAGAAGACCAATTTAAGTAACATTCTTTGAATGACAGTCTATTAAGTCTATCATATGCCTTATGCATATCCAGTTTTATGGCCATCAGCGCTGAATTACTTCTTTTTCTTCCTTTTCTTAGTGTAGTGAAATAATTCATGAGAACTCAAAATATTGTCTCAAATGCATTTGCCTGGAATAAAAGCTGATTGAGAGATACCAATAATAGAATCAAGCATACCTCTTAAGGATTAGAGCAATCACTTTGGCAATGATTTTAACTGTACTGAGTATAAGCTGATTGGCTGAAATTTGTCTGCAGACTTTACCTCTTTAGATTTAGGAATAAGGTGTATAGGGCTTCAGTTCAATTCTGGAAAGAAAAAGCCTCTATAGATTTTGGAATAAGGCATATGTTAGTTTAAATAGTTAAGACTCATATTATAATTGTTCTCTTATTTAGTCTACTTCTTTTATAATATGTCTGCTAGTAATCAACATTTGAACATGGAATAGGAACTCTGTTCTTCCCTCCTTCCCCCTACCCCCCCCCCCCCCTTTTTTTTAATGTAATTTTTCCCCTCCCCCTCTGCAACTCCTCAGGTTTCTGCTCTTCTCCTTCCCTCCATTGTTTCATCCCACATTACCTTAACCTTATGTGCATAAAGTCTATTACTTTCTATGTTTTTGGGTGAATAATAAGTATATTATAAACACCCCGAAGGGAAACAAGTAACCGGGGGGGGGGGAAGCTTGGCTACTAAAGCCGAGGGTTGGCCAATAAAGTTCTATCCTAAGCCCAGGTAATAACAATGAGCTTGTTCGTAGGGGATCTGCTAACATTCTATGGGGAAGCTGAGCAATTATAGAGCTAACATCAATGCTGATGGCCTTTCAAATCTAGTCAGGAGTTCTGGATTTTGTAATCCATCTGCACATATTGCGGTCAATCTAGATCTGTGAGATACGAGCACCGAACATCAATTTCTCAACAGAGTCCTCCAAGGAGTGGCCTTTGATGGAAGAGGTTACCAATGGTATTTGGTCTCAAACAGCCGAAGGCATCTAGATGTTGGCTAGATGGATGTGAGGGCTCTTTGCCAAATGGGTCTGGTGAATTGGTGAGCGAAGAAGAAGAGATGGGGGATATCTTCATCAGAGGGGCAGAATATGTGGGGGGTTGGCTGATAGGATCTAGTGGTTAATGAGAAGGGATTGGGTGGGAAGATAGTGAGTGAGGGATCTCCAAAGTGTAAAAGAATGGTAGGGGATGCGTCAAGTGAACCAAACAAGATTGCAACAAGGAACAAGAGGGGATCGGGGGGCGAATATGGTCCCAGGTTGTAGCCATGGAGATGAAGACATTTTCATTTGGAAGCCAGAGAAAAGTCTATCATGGGAGGGGGCAAGGTTAAGGCAGGGGTGGTAGTAAGGGCCAAATTGAATCTAGTTCTCGGGGAAGGGATTTGGGAGACACCAGGAGCCCAAAAGAATGAAAGGAGAGAGAGGGAGCTTTGGGTAAACCTGAGGAGTAAACAGCCCCAGCAGCCACAAAATGTTAAGAGTATACCAGAAGGGTGCTAGGGGTCCAGCCAAAAGGATATATTGGATCCATCAGCAATGGAGGACAAAGCTGAGAGAGCAAGGTGCACACAGGGTCAGGAGTTCCCTCCAAATCCAGGAGGTGTTGCAGGGGATTGTAGTGGTCCAGATGGAATCATGCTTAACAAGGCAGGAGTATACCCAGTTGAATGAAATGGGATTCTATTTCGTGGAGATTTTCCATATGAGTTTGACCTGGATTGCAATACTATGATCCTTGATGTGACGGAAGCCAAGACCTCCTTCAGATTTGAGTTTACAGGATACAGATAGTGGAGCAACAAAGTGGGATAAGGAGTCTGGAGGATTCTTGGCTGTTCCAGAGAAAGCTGCAAATAAGAGATTTCATGGCATGGATGGTAGGTTTTGGGAGGGCAATGACCCCACACCAGTAGATGTAGGAAGATTGGAGGACTGATTTGTTTAGAACAAGTCTAGCTGCATAGGAGTGGAGCTTGCCTTTCTAGAGCTGGACTCTCTTGCTGATAAGATCAAGCATGGGAGTGCAGAAATGACCCCTAAGGTGAGTGGGTAGAAGGGAAAGGCAGAGGTTGAGCTGCTGTCTGATGTATACCTATCCTGTGGGACAAACTTTTCAAATGGATTAATTATTAGATCCATCCTGTCTCCCCTATAAATTAAAAAACTTTCTTCAGCTCCATCTTTAGTTCTAAGATATTTTGCATCTACTAAAGCCATTGTAATGTTACTGTTTATACTTCCCCTAGCTTATTTTCCAAGTCATCTAACTTCTGTTTCTTTCATATATTTACTTTGTGAGTTTAGTGAATTAGATTCAACATGCATTTGACGCATTATATTGATTATCAAAATATCAAGAAATTAATCCTAGTTGTTTTTTATTTCTTCATTCTTGATATGTGTCTTAAGGTAAAACACCACATCTATATACCAATAAAACACACCACACTCATTGTTTCCACTGCTGCATTACCTCTTTTTAATAGATTTAGGGTGCATATTGTTAGCAAGGATGTAGAAGACAAGATTTACATGATTTACCCAAAGGTATGTCCACAGCTGAGCATAGATGGTTTTCCTATGAAGAAGAAGAAGAGAATACAAACCTAATCATGTTCTACCCCTCTCAACCTGTTGAGAGACTATAAATATAGGTACCGGTGAAAACCCTACTTAAAGGAGAAAACCAAAATGCTCCTGTAATCAAAACAGCAAAATAGGGCTTCCAAATAGTTTGGGGCCCAAAACCAGTCTTTTCAAAGAGCTCAAAATTCTGAACATGACACATGTCTACCAGGCAGTGGCCAACGTAGAAAACAGTGAACCAGGCACGTTTAGGCCCTGAACTGGCCTAAGAACATTTTACATGGTGAAAATTTGTCTTGACGTGTCACTGATCATTTATAGTGCTTGGAAGGTAGGCTGAACTTTCTTTTCAAAATATTTTTTATTGGCCAATCGCAACAGTATTCTCAAGACATTGCTCTAGATTTTTGAAAGGTTGATATGGAAACTGATGACTATATTTTCGTCATGCTTGATCACAGATGTCATTCTTCAAGCAGTTCTATGGTTCTGTAACCAAGTCAGATTACACTGCATTGCGGCTAGGATTTATCACGGTAAGATATTACATGATTAGTTTGTATATTTTTGGATGATTTTTCTAACGAATTCTGCAGATGCATGACTATACCATTCCTTGTCTTCAATTCAGACCCACTTTCCTTCACGCCCAGATTACAATTTTCATAATTACATGATGCGGACACTTGAATATGATTTTAAGAAAGTAGTTGGTATAAGGTACCTTCAGAAGATGAGCTTGGTTTACATGGGGATACTAATTTCTTTGGGAAATCGTCAGTGCACTTGAGCTACCCCCTAATATTAATGCCACCCCTTAATAGATTAAAATAATATTCATACTCCTTACAGTTAGTGAATCTATGTTATCTAGTGATGTCAGCTTGTTTTTTTTAAAAGGACAAAAATACCCTTTAGATAATGTGGGGGGGGGGGGGGGACCAAGTGGGACCCATTAATACTTTTTTTCTTTCTTCCTCATCTTCATCTTTTCCTTCTCCGGCACCACCCTTTCTTTCTCCCTTCCACCATGCTGTACCCTCTTGACTTCCGCATTCTTCTTTACACATAAACCACTGGAATCTGTTTGACAGACAAAATCTGTGTCAATGCATAAGTGAAGAAAGTGGAAAAATCAATTTATTGACAGGTCAGCACTCCAAAGCATGAACCCCTAAGTTTCTGGTAAGGAATCAATAGTTCAGAAGCAGAGCCTTTCCTTTCCAAAGCATGTAACAGAGATGCTAGGCAACAGGGCTATTATGAGAATGAAGTTCTCAAAAAGGCAGAAGCTACCAATTACACTAATCTAAATGAGACATCTTGAAAGGTGCTTGGCAACAGGGAGGAGATGCTGACTCCATAGCTGCTGCTAGTGAGATCTCTAACCCAATCTAGCTTAATTGAGATAAGATTGGTTGTGAGACAATGAATGTCGCCTATGGTGAAGTAAATTAAGTCACATGCAAGAGGTAGGCTTGAAAGCACAGACTGAGGTGAGGGAATGAATACAGTGATGCTAAGAGAAGACAATTAAGAACCAAGCCTTGAGACCTTTGGCGACTGTAACGGTGTACCTCCCATTAGTCTTGGCTTCGACTCTGCTTCATGAGAAGCCTCCAACTGCTCTACCAATGATTTCTGTCAGTGTTCAACAACATATTCCCATATCTAAACAAATCAGAAAAGGGCCAAGTGATAGAACAAAAGGAAAACTGGAAAATACGGAAAGAAAAAAAATGTATACATGCCATCTTGATGGAAAGCCTAGGGAGTGGTGGCCTTGGGGGAAGGAGACTCTGCTTCTCAGCTGTTGATTCTTTCTTTTCTAGCAATCTATTTTTTCATGCTTTGGATGTGGAAGGGAAGGGTAGGGTAGACCTAGCTGGGGACAAAGAAAGAATTTTAAGTATTAATGGGTTCCACTTGATTGTGATCATTTCACATTATCTGGAGGGTATTTTTGTCTTTGAAAAAAATAGCCTGCTGACATTTCTAGATAGCAGAGATTCACCAACTGTAGGATGCTTTGGTGATATTTTGATCTACTTTTGGGTGGCATTAATATTGTGGATAACTCAGGGGCTGGTGCTGATAATTTCCCCCTTTTTTGGTGGGGGGAAGGACTAACCGTATTGATTTGCTGCAGCTGGTATCTCTGGCTGTTTGTTGTGATCTTCCTGCTACTGAATATTGAAGGTATTCATAAGACTCACGCCAATCCTCCTCCATCCTTGTACCTTCAATGGCAGGGGAGTAAATATTAAATCATCATATTTGTGGGTTGCTAATGCAGGATGGCACACGTATTTTTGGTTATCCTTCTTACCTTTGATTGTAAGTGTATTCAACGTGAAGATGTGAATCATGATATTTGTTCCTTGAGATAACAAAATGCAGAATCATTGATGAATTGAAGTTGCAGCTTTTACTTCTTGTGGGTGCTAAGTTGGAACACATCATTACCTGTTTAGCTGAAGAGGTTGAAGAGAGGAGAACTGAAAATCCCGCAGCACCACCAGTGAGGCCATCTGACAAATATTTCTGGTTTGACCGTCCCAGCATTGTTCTTTACATAATTCACTTCATCTTGTTTCAAAACTCATTTGAGATTGGTTTCTTCTTCTGGATATGGGTGAGTATTTTGCTCTTCTATGCATACCTCACTTCTCCTGTCTGTGCCGACTTCAAATTTGACTCTCAATGTTGTCTCCAGTGTACCTACGGATTGCATTCATGCATCATGGAAAAAGTGGGCTACATCGTTCCTAGGCTTATCATGGGGTAATGGATTAACGCATATTTTCAGTATACAATGCATCATCATTCATCAAGCTGCATACAAGAGCAGAATTCCACACCACACAATATTCATATAATTTGATATCCATAATGCCATTTGCTGCATTAGCATGTCCCTTTTCAATTCTTATATTGACATATACCATTTACTAGTTCAGGTTGATTGTTCAAGTGCTCTGCAGCTACAGCACTTTACCTCTGTACACTATTGTCACCCAGGTGAGCTTCTACAAATAAAATTTTGAGACAAATATTTTCACACTTGAAAGATGACAGGAAGGGTTTTGAGATTCTTACTTCTAATGCTTTACTCACTGAATCAAGATGGGTAGCTTGTACAAGCCAACAATAGTAAGCGAGAATTTGCAAGCATCGTTATTTTCGTGGGGTGCAGGAAAGAGAAAAAAGAAACGTACTTTATCGAATATGCTCTCTCAGCAGAGGTCACAGAGCCAGCAGTCCCAAGCACTTCAAATGCAGGCAATGGCAGATTATCCGGTCGGGGATACTTCAATTGTGGAGGACCCAAACTTTGTCGTCGACATAACTGCAACTGCAACATCAGATCATCCAAATTCAGAGCAAACTCAAAATTTATCTTGAGCTTTGTTTGATAGCGATCCATCAGTGATAGCCGTTTGTTTTGCTTTCAGTGGTATTTGTTCAGCTTCAATGTATCAACCAAAAACAAAAAGGCTATTGCGGCAATTGAAGGGTATCTCAGAACTACTAGAAAGTCAAGTGCAGTTACGATGGAAGAGGAGTCTCAATTGAAGAGGGAATGGAGGGAAATAGAATAAATAATGTAAATAGCCCTGAAAAATATTTGAGGGCCTACAATACATGATGATGCAACTCCAAGATGTGTATGGGTAAATTTGTTTCTTACCCCAAAAAAAATTATTTGCTGATGATCATTTTTTTATTTGTTCAAATTTAAATAAAATAAGGGAAATGAGTTTTCTCTGTTAATCGGTTGGAAACTACCTCGCACCTGGACACCAATAGTTGGTCATTTAAGGCAGAGGATCACACAGAAAAGTGTGCCAATGAAAAATGCGATTATAGACGCAAACAAAATTAAAGGAAAACTAATTTTTTCACATCCAAAACCCCCTCAATTTTGGGACTCCGACTCCGAGTTAATGATTGAAATTCAAACCTTTCAACCTGACTGAAAATGCTTAATTTTTTTGTTCATATTTTTTTCACCCTTAAATAAAGAAAATGAAGGATTCCTTTAAAAAACAAAAGTATACGTTGAAAACTTGTCAAAGAATTTGTTTTTTTTTGGTAAAGATGTCAAAGAATTTGCATGAACCTTGAATGGTTGTTGTAATCACGATACTTCATCAGAGTTGAAATGTATAAGAGATATTTTCTTTAAGGTATATAGACACCCCAATTTGTGCAATAAAGGTTCCAAGTGTGTTTTTACCCAAGATCAGTCAGCTCAAACCTTTAAGCTTGCACCCAAGAAAAGTTACTTAAGGTGTAATCAAATTATGTTCGCTGCTTAATAGAATAACAACAAGGGGAGAGAGGGAGAGAGAGAGGAAGAGGATGAGGAAATTCAGTGTAAAAAATGAACATTAAAATAGATTTATATAGAGTCCCAAAGAATGTGGGTTAAATGGTAAGGTCACTTCCCTTTGTAATGGTACCTATTCAGCTCAACTCCCTACAGCAAGGTACCTATTCAGCTGATCTCTCTAAGGGAAAGTGACTCTCTAATGGCATCTCCACACTTTCACCTGGCAATGGACTTTCCGAATTAGGGCCAATGACAAAATAGGCCTTCCAGATCAAGGCCTATGACCCACGACCCAAGTCCCAACTCATATAGAATTATTAATACTAATATTAATTAATAGATAGCTATATAACCATGGCTGGGTCACATCAAGGTTCAAGCTTGGTTCGCGTCACATAGGGTTCGATCCTTAACCCCAAGGATATATTACATGGGTCCTTACTATATATAAACGACATAATCAGTTCCTTTCTGCCCGATGTGGGACTAAAGTTTTCGTTATAGAAATCATAAGATAAAAGACACGATTAAAATATATATTTAAAAAAATAATAATATACAGAAAATTTTAAACATATTTCCAACAATCCTCCACAATGGTTAAAACTTTAAATACAAAGAAGGAAGACCCAAGCAACAGTGAATACATTAGACATAGTAGGACACTTTGTTGTAGACGTCTTTCGGACTTGAATCTACACTAGATTTGATAAAGTACGCTATAAAGTACCGGTGAAGTCTGACTTCTTGAACCTATCATTTTCAGTGTAGCTGGCTACTCCACCATTCATATCCAACCGGTCAACCTTCTTGACAACCCCTTTATAAAGAAAAGTAGACATTTTATTGGCCTTGTCTCGAATCTTAGTCTCATAGATATTTAAAAAAGTTTGTCTGTGTGAGATTTTCAACTGAAGGCGACCTCACCCTCTATATTTGTTTAGGTCAGCATTAGGTGTGCACCACATCTAACATATGGTGATACTACTTTACTATAATTATTCAGAAGGGGTATAGTAGTACAAATATGTCATCTAGTGACTTCGTTGCTTACCCTTTGAACCTAATTTAGGATTTAACCTCTTCAGATAGATTGGGTATCCATCACACGACCTATGTCACAGGTCTTAATCACATTCCTATAAATGTTTCATTAAAAGTTCTTGTTGGCATAGCTTTAGTGAACATATCAGCTAAATTCTTCTCTGATTTCACATAATCAATTGCAATTGTTCCTTCATCAATATATTGCCTTACAAGATTATGTTGAAGACATATGTATCTTCTTTTCCCATAATATACCCGATTCTTAGTCCTTCCTATCGTTGCTTTACTGTCACAATGAAGCGATATAGGTGGCATTGGTTTGAGCCACAGAGGCATATTTGCAATCATGTTTCTAAGCCATTTAGCTTTACTTTCAACCTTTTCCAAAGCTAAGAATTTTGCTTCCATCCAGTGTCAATGTTGGCTAAGTTCTATAATGCCATATACTATCCTAATACGACTTTACTTGGAGGCTATGCCAACTATCCGTTAATGGGCTTGGAGGAGTAGTTTGGTTGGGTGCAAGTGCTCAAGGATGGTTTGCTATGGCAGGTTGATACAGGAGACCACATTGATATCTGGACTCACAATTGGCTACCTTCGAAAGTTAAGTACAAGGTGGAAGGTAAAAAACCCAGTGGGTGCCCCCTCAACAAAGTAGAAGATCTTATAAATTCATCAGAGAGAAGTTGGAAAAGGGAAGAGGTGGAAAGGTGGTTCTCCCAGGCTGATGCTACTGCCATTTTGAAGATTAGGTTGTCTAGGAATCTTGTCTTAGATAGACAGGAATGGTTTGTTTTCGATAAAATCGGCATTTCATATGTTAGTTAACCACAGGGATGCTTCAGCTACCTTGCAATCTTCCACCTCTAGAGTACATAACTGTGAAATGATTCCTAAGAGGGCTGGAAAAGGATTTGGCATTGCAACATGTTGGTGAAACATAGAGGGGGTGAATCAGTTGCAACTAGTGGAATATCCCAGTTTTGGGGTTTATGCGGAAATACAAGTTAAATTGAAAATTCAAACGAATTAGACAATAACAAGCAACCACAACACATGATTTATAGTGGTTCAACCATACAAGTCTACGTCCACTCCTCTCTTGGCCTCAAGAGAGTATTCCCCTAATGATTCTCTTTTAATACAATGGGTAGAGATCAAACCCTTACAATAATCTTTGCTACTAGGTAAGAGTACCATTTACAATCTTTGTTTACCAAGTAGGGCAAGAGCACCCTTTACAATCTTTGTTCACGGGCAAGAGCACCCAAAGACCAATTCTAATCTACCTAAACTAGAATTGAAACAGTTTACAGGAGAAGGGTATTACCTTACAAGGGGTGTGACACTTTACCTCTTGTGTGAGTGTGATGCAATGTGAGTTGTATGCTCAAATGGAAATGTATGCACCGCCGACGCCTTCAATCACCTCAAGCTTGACTTCACAAGCTTACTTAGTACCTTGGTATTGTTCTTCAAGGTTGGGAGAGGATGAGAGGCAAAGCACAAATGCTTTCTTGCAATTTGAGAGCTTAAGATCACTTGAGGAGTAGTTGATCAAGTGTGAGGTTCAACACCCTCAAATGAGGTGAATTGGGCTTATATAGAGCACTTTTGAGTGCCTAAACCCAATCCCCAATGGATAGAAAATGGATATAATTTTTGTCCTGTTTTCAGCCCAGACGGATGTCCGTCTCAAAAATAGCCGTTAAAAACTAGCCATTGTGTTTTAGTCAGGACTGTCTGGTCAGACGGTCGTCCATGTGACTTACACAGCCGAGACAAAAATTTCGTTTGGCATTCTGTGACCAAAATATGCCTGTCAACAATTAGACGGTCGACCGTCTGAGACGGTCATCCGTCTGGTGCACAGTTTTGCTATCTTAGTTTGGGACTTGGACTTGGCTTGAGTTTTTGGACTTTTTGGTAAAACCTAAGCCCCATACACCTTTCTACTATGTCCTAGGTTAGTCTAGTGACATGAATTACATATTTTCTATGTATTTACATATGCATGTATGCGAGAGTGTCCTAAGTCCTAATTCCAACTAAGTCTTGATCATTGAAGTTCTTGAGTCTTCTTGTATTCCATTCTTCATGATCATCTTCATGTCCATCTTGGCATGATTTTGGCTTTGGTTGGACTTCAGCATATGGTTTTTACTTGGAGTTGGTCCACTTATTTTCATCTTGAACTAAAACAACACAACTCAATATAGCCATTAGTAAATCATGTTTGTTATCATCAAAACCAATGGAGGCTTATGTGGCAAATGCTGACATGGCATTTTCCAACACAACAGTCACCAAAAAATTGAAAATTTTCTATGGCGCATGTGCTGACGCAGTGGTGACTAATGTTGGATTGTAGAAAAGAGGAGTGAAGGTGGAGAGCTCTTGCATTCGTTGTGGAATCGCCAAGGAAACCAGTAATCATTTTCTTTTTGAATGCCCATATGCCCGTGCATATATAGTTTGGATGCACAATGAATTATTTGGTTGATAATCAATAGGATATCTCTCTTGCATCAGTACTCAAGAATTGGGAGAACATAAGATTCGACAGTAAAGAAAGGGGAAGGAAAGCACTTTGCAAAATATCATCATCTGTTGCTTTTAGATTTCCAGGAATGAGGTTGTATTTAATAAGAAAAACATTGATCAGGTTACTCTGATTGAAAGGATTGAGTCCTCTGTAGCAAAATTTGTTAGGGTTAGGGTTTAAGCACGAGGTTGCTTAAAGCATTATACCTTGAGTATCTAGATTGGAATACCCAGACCGTTGCTTCTAGCTAGTATTTATAGAACCACATTGAGTTCTATTGGTAATTGGACCCTCCCATAAAAGCCCATTACACCGTTAAGATCGTAACTAATCTGATGGCCCATTTAGAACATAAGTTGGGTATGACTTAAATACCTCAACAATAAGTTAGGTATAACTTGAGTACCTCAACATAAGTTGGGTAAGACTCAAATACCTCAACAAAATTCTGGACCACAACATAGAGGCTTCCATCTGAGTAAGTAGCAAACGCAGACCATATACCGGCTTACAACCTCCCAGTTGAAACACAAGTGGTTGTGCTCTTTGGTGATGTAGCACTTCCCATTGAGGAAAATCATTGGAATCATGGCAAGGAATGCTATGGGGGAACTGCTTGCTGCTATGTTAATACCAATCTTTGTGGATGATAGCTTATGTGGAGAGGCCTTGGCACTGTTAGAAGGTCTGAGATGGGCTCTTGAAGCCAAGATTAATTTTGTAGTCGCTCATTCAGACTCTTCATACTTGGTGGACTTGGTGTATAGTGAACCAAATCAAGGCCCATTTCTTTTATGGCCAATTCTTGAGGACATCTGACATGCCGCAAGTAGGTTTCAATCTTGTTCTTTTATTTTTCTTCCCAGGGAGAGGAATTTTGTAGTTCACTCCTTGGCCCGGTTGGCACTGCCCCTTCAAGGCGGGACAATTTGGCCCTCTACCACTCATTGGGTGTTAGATCCATGTAATCAAAAACCCCTTGGCTTTTGCCTTTCAATGAAATACTTGCGTGCCAAAAAAAAATCTTAGTAATACCATTGGATCAAGCAGAAATATCGAAAACTCCATTAGAAGCCAAAGAGAGTAAAGGATCAAACATATGATGCCATCACAGATTTACAAGATCCCAAACTGTTTTTTTTTCTTTCTTTTTTTTTTTTTTTTTTTTTTTGGACCGGGGGGGGGGGGGGGGGGGGTCCTGTCCCTTCGAATAGGATGAAGGTAGCCCCAAAGGAGAAATCCTATGGACCTAAAGAGGTATAGTTGTGCCCATCAGTAGAATTTTGGGCACAAAAGTATAGAATCTTCCCATAGTTCTCTGAAACCATATACAATTTCAGATGAATATTACCCAGGGAAACGGCATATGCCACTTATGCAACAGGAACATATCACTATGTATCCAAGATTTTCAGAGGAGGTTTCCGGGCCCCTGGAGCCTGGATGTTAGCTTTAGGGAGAGTGAAATGTTGAAAACATCAAAGAGGCACCGAGATGCTGGTGTTGGGGGACCGCATAAACCACATGATCCACTAACCACTTTTGAGGGTTTCTAAGAAAGTGTTGTGTTCTCCACAACATACAAACAAAGAAAAGCTCAAACAAAGCTTAATTCATTGGATCTTGTTAACCACACCAATTGCGAGTGCTAATTTGAAATCTACAACATTCAAGGAAGCGAACCATAATAATGGTGGTAATGCAAAGGCTGTAAATGTGATGGCCACATTTTTTTATATTATTATTTTAACACTCAAGATTATTAAAGGATCATGGTGGTTGAACCACAAAGAAAGGCTCAAAATCCATTCATGTGAAGTAATAAAAGCATATGGTTACTATTTGTGATATTTGTGTGTATATACATTATATATTAGTGGGTAGTGGGTGGAGTAAGAGAGGAGGGACACCTCTCACCTCCCCAATCGCCCCACTCACCATTCACCTCCAAGTAGAGGAGGTAGAGGGTTGGATTATGATATTTGCAAGCATATGATCTTACAATAAAGAATATCATGACACATCTATAATAATAATAATAATAATAATAATAATAAAATATTATTGGTATAAAATGCAAAAAAGAGAAAGACGAGAGATTTTGATAGCAAAAATTAAGGGGAGAGAGAGAGAGGAGAAGAGGAGCTGCAATTTGTCTCTTAAAGTAAAACTACAAGCTTTTCCTTCCTAATTGTTAATAGAAATTTTTTAATCTATATTCTAGTTCGAGGAATTATACATGAAATTGAAAATCATGGTGTTAGATTTTTAGAAATATGATGATACATATGCTCGAACCATGTGGAATTAAGTGTAGATCAGAAAGGCCATGAGTACTTGGGTTGCCATATAAAAACTCCGACTTGATTTTTAAAGGATTACCCAAAATTGGTGGGCAATTCAAACCAACAACCCTTAAATTATGGACTCGAATATGAAATTTATTGCATAATTAGACCTGATGAACCTTTGTGAGAAAAAGATCCAGATTTTGTGATGTGATTTGGACCAAAATACAGAATCTAGGTTGAGTGTAGAGTCTAAGTTTAAGGTTCAATAGGATCGTTCAGTCATGCAGAACCTACATTCAATGATACAAAAGTTTTTGGAATTGTGAATTGAATGAAAGCTTAGTCTTAGTGAGGCTGTAGAACTAGAAGCCCCAATGTTTGGATGGAAAATGGGGCGAAATAGGAATATGGTCAATGAGTGTAGGACACGAGTGTAGTGTCTGAACTAGGTATACTAACGCTACACTCTTGTCAAATGAAGCACTGAGACTCTATTGGACTATGAAAATTCATATGGATCCTAGCACCAGAAGAAGTTAAACTGGATTAATGAAGTTTTAGAGCCATGCTCTAAGATTTGTAAGGGAAGAGTGTATGACATAAGAGTATTCCTTCCTCCGGTTGCCGCACAGAAGTGTTTTTTAAGCGTTGACGAGATCCATGGAAATCACCATTGGAGCCCCATTTTCCCTACCCCCTGGTAACATCTTGATGGGAAAGGAACGAACAACTTAACCACAATATTGAAAATAATAACGGAAACAAATTAATTCTTCCCCTTCTTGAACGAACCCGTCAAAAAACAGACATGTAGAAACTTTTGCAGGAAATTTTTCAAACACATTGGGAGCAATATATTTTGTTCACAACTTAGATGCAAATTGTATCACAAACACATCCACAAATACATCTATAATTATAAGCATGTACACAAAATCACAAACACGTCATATAAAAGAATTTTAGCTTGGAAAACCTCTCCGATGTGAAGAGGAAAAATTGCGAGATCGTAGTCCATCAAAGTATCCACTAATCACCAAAATTAGGAATACAAGGATCTTCTAGAGGAAAACATCAACATTCATCAAGAAAAACAGCTCTTGGCATACACCATCAAATTCGATGAACTCCAAAGTGAATGGAATCAATAAGTTTTAGATAGATCTCACCAAAATAGAGGTACAAATCTCACTGACTTTGCGAGCATTGATTTATAATCCCACCATTGGATTTGAAGAATGAAAAGTCACCAACCTCCAACCCAAGTTTCAGTTCAATCGGACATCAGATGACTGCCCAATGAAGAGTTTGATCGATATTAGACATGTCACACAAAAAACAATAGCATTTAGTCTCACTTTTAAATTGTAAAGAAAAATACTAAAATGCCGTTCCATAAAACATATAGACTAACTTAAGTAATGAGTTATCCTCTACATGGAAGGAAACCCAACCCAACAAATCTTTACTATCCATTGCAGCTGCAGTTTCTATGAGATCATGCCCATAACCTTTCAGCAAGAAGGGTACAAGTTTTATCCAAGTCACAAGATTCTACTTTTTTCCATGTAATGCTTTCCAAAAGACTTTAGAAATCCAATCAAGCAAACAAAAACGCACTAAACAAGCAGGGAATAAACAAAGGATTGATTGGATTAAGATGTCTTTACTTGTAAAAGAAACTCTCCAAATAGATAATCTAACAGAAACATGCCCAAAAATGCCCTCGCAAATTTGTAGATTTAATTTGATCTAGAGTGCAGATGTCACAACTTCTAAGTCTCGGTTGCAGATGCTTGGATAGTTGGATGTCTTGTTTTCAAATTATTCTTACTTCTTACTTCTTAGGTTTTCTGGTTAAACATTTATCACATCTCTTGTTCATCGACGAATATTAGGCTAGGTATGTTTGCAAAGGCGGGGTGGGAAAAAAAAAACATGTGGGCCCCATGTGTAGAGGGGTGAGGGAGAGAAAATGAACGATAAATTATTTTGTGGAAAAGTGATAGTGGTGGTCCTACTTTTTACTTTTCAAAATTTTCTTACTTCTTACTTCTTAGGTTTTCTGGTTAAACATTTATCAAATCTCTTGTTCATCGACGAATATTAGGCTGCGTATGTTTGCAAAGGCGGGGCGGGAAAAAAAAAACATGTGGGCCCCATGTGTAGAGGGGTGAGGGAGAGAAAATGAGCGATAAATTATTTTGTGGAAAAGTGATAGTGGTGGTCCTACTTTTTACTTTTTCAAATTTTTTTCACAAAATCTCACTAAATTTGTAAGGTTTTAAAAAGTCTTGGGGTGGAAAAGTTGGACTGTCACCTCACTAGACAAGTTTTCTTAATTCAAGAAAGCTTGTCTCTCACTTTCCCACCCTTTTTTTCTACCCTACCTTTATTCTAGCAAACAAACGCAGCCTCAGAATACATAGAGTCGTAGACTATGTCAATTAATGAATACGTGTTCATCACTAAATCTTCCTCATAAGCCCAAATCAAATTGAGAAGGTGTTCTACACCCTCATCTTCTTCTTATTCAACGACAATGCCAAATGAGAGGTTGTTGATGGTGGGTAGTAGTTGGCTCCAAAGGTATAGTGTGGCTGATTGCCATTGATGGAAGTGGAAAGAAAGTTTGTGTAGAAAATTCTATATTAACAAAAAAAAGAGAGAGGCTAAGGAGAACCTCCTGCCCTAGAAAAGAAAACCAAAACTTATACAGTTAATGGTACGAAACCATCACCTCAAAGGTAGTCAGGGTTTGAATTCCCATGGAGTGGAGGCAAAATCCCGCCTTTTTTTTTTGTTGTTGTTACAAAACGGGGTCAAAAGACCCAAAAAAACATAACCAAATCAAACTAAAGCTCAATTCTTGAGAAAATCCTTTCTAAGGATGTCTGTCATTTCCGGCGGGGATCATTGAAAAGACCAGATCATCTCTTCCAATTAGCCTCCTCTTAGACAACCAATACCATTAGTTTCTAATCCAGTATAAACAAAATCTAAATTGTTCACCATCCTAATGTCATTGCTTACACAGTTGACGAAATTCATAAACTAAAAATCTGATATAATTAGTGAAGATATAGTCTTCAAAATAGAAAGAGAGATCACAATTTTTGCAATCCCTAAGCTGTTCTGATTCCTCCTTCACTTCTTTTAACATATATCATCTTTTGAAAAATTTTCATTCATGTTGTACTAACTATTAGAATACAAAGTATATACCGAAAGCAATCTAAGCATTCACTTCCTGCTCCTGCACTAGCTGTTAACAATAACATCAATGGATTATTTTTGGAAGTCCAAAAGACACAATGATGGAGACCTTGAAAAACATAAGTTTATATACTGAATGATTGGAAACTTTGGATCAAGCAGAAGGCTCTTTAAGTTAAGGTTTAAGTACTGTAAAGGAACAATTCTGACTACTCAATACTTCTCTGTTAAAGTTCAAAACCAGGATTTTTTTTTGGGTAAGATTCAAAACCAAGATATGGATACAAATCTTTTATACCATTTCATCTGACTCATGTATTAGTATCAACTCCCCTTTCACAAATCCAATGTTTTCTAAACACCAAGTGGGCAACCTCATTAATTCACAACACTTATAACATAGGCATATCAAAGAGCTACTTTGTTGCCTTTTTGTACCCAACTTCAACAAAATTACTATATTTCCATTTCATAACAGAAAAAAGAATACAAACTCACCCAAAATTGTTTGATATGTTTTCTCTTTTCCAATTGGAGGATGTAGATCACATAGTAGGTGGGGCTAATAAACAGGATCTCACAGAATGTGCAACAGTAGATTTCCCTTATTACTCTCATATTTATGTAACTGAATGTGTTCAATCAGATCATCACAACCTACCATTCATTCTCTCTGTCTGAAAAAATTATGAGAACTCCAAACCTACGTTTTTATGATTCTAGCACACGATATAGATTGAATGGCCAAGCACCATCACATCACATCACTGCAGTCTTCTTTTTTTTACCCAACATGCACAAAAAAAAAACTCAAAATACAGCTGCCTTAAAGTGCAATTTATGTAGAAGTAACAACAGAACGTATTCAATGAAACACTGTTGTAGCATTTTGAGAGGGGTTAGGCTTACTTTTTATCAAGCAAGAGATTGCTAGTGAGTAGCAACTTGAAACCTGCTATGTTCTCGACTGCAAGGTTGTTAAAGAAGCCAACAAGCCCTGTAGCTAATAACCCTATATATAAGAAGTGCAAGAGTCCACTTGAGGAAAATGTAGTGAAATATCTGAGCCTTTCTCCTTGATCTCCAGTCCTGCTTGAATAGATCATTTTCAATAATCCTGAAAATAGAAAGCAAAGGAAAAGTAAGAAAATTGTTAATTACTATATCTACTTCACAATGCTTCGAAGTTAGAAGAATACATTAAGCATTGGGAGATATCAAGGCTTACTCGTTATTCATCCAAAAAAAAGAAAAAGCTTACTCGTAATCAAGGCTCTCAATTGGGCAGACATTAGCACCAACGATGGCAATCTGAGAGGTAGTATTCATCCTCCTCCTCCTAAGGAGTGGCTGCCTGATCATAGCATCCTTCTCCGAAATGTCCGAGCGACTCTCCCCGTCCCTCACATCAATAAGTAAGTAGTCCTTCGCTTTCAATGTCATTCAGATCTCCTCGTTCCATCTCGGCCCCAGCAATTTTTACGAAGTTCAGCAATTTCTTTCTCAGCTACAGCAACGTACCCTCTCTCCTACTTCATCTGTGTTAGGGTTAGGGTTTTTCTGCCTGCAGAAAACAAAAATACAGACAAAGAAGATCTTTTGAGGATTCCTGTTGCCAACACTTTTCAATCGCTTCCAATTGGAGCAGGCTGACGTCTCAAATTCAACATTCCTAATCGTTAGAATGGAATCATCAGCTTACTGCTGTCGAGCTAATCATATGCCAGAATGGATTCTGATCCTACCCTACAAAAACTGATCCAATCCAATACAAAATTACACACCATGCCTCAGAGACACAGGATGGATATGGTATGCTAAATCATTTCATACGACTTTTGAGAGAGAGAGAGAGAGAGGATATCTCATTCCACGTGATAGGGAGAGATGCCAGGCAAGGTTTAAAGTATCCCACGATACCATACGATACTAGTCAATATGTATCCATATCTGACCTAACCGATACGATACATCCCGATACGTCTCTCTATTGGATTACATTAAAATACATTAGCTAGAGCGATACAATACTCGATACAGGACGATACGTCTCTTAAAATCACCTGACCGATACGATACTCGATACCGATACTTTAAACCTTGATGCCAGGGAATGCACGTCACTCGGCTCGTGTATATTGGCCTCTCCGGTATCCATAAACTTTGAACTTAACATCCCCTTCAGGATTGTCTTGGTCTTTTTTTTTTTTTTACCCAATGTTTCCTCCAAGAAATTTATTAACAAAATGTTTAGGTATCCGGATAGAAAAGGTTTTGGTTAACCCGTGGATTAGGTGGTCTCAAGTTTAATCCCATGGGGTTTTGGTAGGTCCCATGTCTCGGGTTTGAATCCCCTCTGCTCTTCTATTTCTCACATTTGACAGTTATGTGCTCTTTGACTTGAACATGGGACCGCTACCGGCTTCTGTCCGGTAGTGGGAAGGGATCACGAAGAGCTCCTGCTAGACTAGCTGGGCCTTGGGCCACAACCTAATCTAGCTGTGAGCCCATGGAAAACACTGGCTGGCCAAACCTGTGGCTTTTAAAAAGTCAAATCATGTGAATTTGCCTTTCCAAAGCTGATTATCAAATGCAGTGAGACCGAGTGAAACTCAATGATCAAAATTTAAATGGTTTTGAATTAGTCATGTCGTCTCTTAGTGTGATGATTATAAATTGTTAGACAAGTTTTTTTTTTTTAGTATGAAAATTTTCCTTCGTTTTCCTTCAATTCTCGTTGCAACCAAATAAACCCACCGTCAAAGTTTAAACACTCACAAAGGGAATAAAAAATGTCATTATATTAACCTTTGACTCAAGTCAATATCAGTAGCAACAGATGTTTATACAAAGGTCTCAAACGCTTTTCTCCTTTCATAGTTGCAGCTTTGTTGGGGCCAGTTGAACTAGCACACCCAAATCTGCCTACCCAAGGAATCGCTCTTTGAAAGGATGCACCAGCAATCAAAGACATTTGTGCAGGAGGACCAATTGAATTAGACTTTAAAGCACGAGGTTGGACTTTGAACACCAGAAGCAACACCTTTTGCATTCTTACAAATAGAAGTCACCTCACCTGCCGTAGATTTCAAACTAATACCAGCGAGCTCTACTCCTTCACAAGGTACAGCTTCACTACATGAGATGCTAACTGCTTCCTTTGTGGGGGTCGTACCCTTGATGTTTCTGAACTTAATGTCTGTCAGCTTCACACGTGAAGGCTGTTGCATTGGGTAATGTCGACACATACCATTAGTAATCATGGAGACAATGTAATTACATAATCAATCTTCAACTAAAAACATGAGGTAGAGTGATCAGAATTCCATCTTTCAAACTGATTGACCTACCTCTCTCCCACCAAACACAAAAAGGGATGGTTGTGTAAGAATACTTACACCAACCTAGCCAATGAGAGCTCACCCAACGACCAGACTTGATAGTCTTATTTGGTGGGGAGCGTCAATGTATTGATTTGATGAAATGAGGGCGGTTATGATAAGGTGCAATTGTGTTAAGACTTAGGAGAGAGATTGTCAAAGAGTATATTAGTTCAGATTGAGTAGTACTATCCCACAGGTGTGAAGTGTTATTTTTTTCCTTGTTTTGGGGCTTTTATTGAACTTACCTTAGAGTCGCATTGTGCCTTGTCACAATATTGTTGGGTGACGATGATCGGGTTTTTTACATCTGTCATGGTAATATCCTCGAATATAACATTAGAAACTGTGTTAGCTTCTGATGCTGGCCATGTTTTGATCCGAACGCCATTATCAGTACCAGTCAAGGTACAACCCGTCACCTTCAAACCATTCACTGCCTTTTCACCTGGATACCTCCCGAGGCTTCCCAAGCTACAAAAGAAAGCAAAAAAGAACATGGTTAATGTCAACTGAAACAAGTCTCATCCTCCATTTTTTCTTCATTTTTTTTTCGGGTGGGGAAGAGGGGGGGGGTGTGGGGAGGAGGGGTGTGTTGGGGTGTGAGTGTGCCTAAACTTGAGCACAACCCTAGGAGCCCCTATCTAAACCCAAGCCCATCACACTGCTGGTAGGGCCAACCTTACATTTAACCCTACCCAGCCCAAGTGTAGTAGGTTTTCCCAACAAAATTTCGGCCCTAACTCACCTAGGTTTTCATGTGCCCATTAAGTCATGGAAAATACATAGCCCATAGGACCCTACTTGGGCTAA
The DNA here is from genome assembly GCF_041222555.1 of Hakea prostrata. Lineage (NCBI taxonomy): Eukaryota > Viridiplantae > Streptophyta > Magnoliopsida > Proteales > Proteaceae > Hakea > Hakea prostrata. The sequence goes on along the minus strand of NC_142610.1, from coordinate 1,989,877 downwards.
GCCCAAGCTTTAATGCACATAATTATCATGGAAATAGAAAAGCTTGTCACGGCCCATTTTATATTAAAGCCCGTATTTCAGTATATATGAAACCCATCCCACACCTAACATGAAGTACAGGCCCGGTCCACCCCTGTTTGCTCTCAGGCGGGCTTGGGGTAGTTGGGTTTTTCCTTGACACCCCTATATTATTTTAGGGCCTGTTTGGTTACATGAATCCAGAGATTTCAAATCTCTAGATTCATGAATCTGAGAATTGTACCCGTTTGATTGTAAAAATCTCCAGATTCATGAAATCTAGAGATTCACATTTTTACACTAAAAACGTGAATCTGTAGATTTATGGGTAAGGGGTGAAATCCAGAGATTTCAAAAAAGCTATATATTTGCACATTCACAAAAATCACGTCAATCAAATAATTTTTTAGGATGAATCCACAAATTTCATTCCACAACCAAACATTTAATTTTATAAATTATGACTCCATAGATTTGAAATCTCTAGATATTAGAAATTTCCAGACTCATGTAACCAAACAGGCCCTTAGATCATCTGCACAAATCAGTATGGATTTTTACGTAAGTATTTAAGCATGATTATCTTGTAATATACCTGATGCCATGACCCGGTCCACATTTCACATTGGTGACGGCAATGTTGGAAGTTCCCGCTCCAATGGACACGCAATCATCGCCGGTTCCAATCTCACTGTCAGTAACGGTGATGCCGGACGAATCACCAATGTGCACACCATCAGTGTTTCGACTCGTACCGGGGGCTTGAATCTTGACATCTTTGATGGTAAAGTCACTGCATTGACTGACAACCATGTGAAATGCCTTACTATTAATACTAGTTATGCCGCTTAAGGATCCACCGGTAATCGATGCCAATTGCAAGCTCTGCAACAAAAGCGAAAGACAAAGGGAAATAAGTATCAAGTTTCCAATTGATCTCATGTAAAATTCCAATAACTCACAGTTTGGGCCATTTTGCAATTTGAATTGGCACTGTGAACACAACTTGTGGCCCAAGACTTTTCTCCTTGACCATTCAGAGATCCACCGGCCCCACTGATATTCAACCCGCTCAAACCTCTGAATGTAATCCATGCACCATCGGATCCCGAGGTCGGGCGGAGCTATTAATTTACCACTTATCTCAACATGAGGAGATTTGCTGCAAGGACCGGCAAATGTGACTTGTACCAACCAAGAAGTCTCCTTTTGGGACCAAAAGGGTAGATTGCGCCGAAGATTTACAAGCGGCAGCCCATGCAGCAAGGAATGCCTTACTATTATCCGTTTTCCCGTCAGAGACTGCTCCATGCTTGGTGACATCAAACACTGTACCCCCTGGTCCCGATGCTGATGATGGTGACGTAGCCTGTGGTTCCGGTGCTGATGATGGTGACGTGCCCTTTGGTTTCGGTGCTGACGATGGTGACGTACCCTTTGGTTCCGGTGCTGCTGATTGTTTTTTATCATTTGATTTGAGAAGCCGAAACTCAACAGTTCTGGCTTCACCCTCCCATAAAAGGAAGCATAATAAACAAATTAACATAAGATCCGTGCTTGAGCCCATTATTAATTTTCCCTCGCCAAAAAAAAAAAAAAAAGTGAGCCAAACTAATGAGCTGGGATCAAGTAGAACCTTGGACCTTCTTTGGGACAAGAGGCTCAAGCGATCCCAACTCCAATGGATATTTGGTAGACTTGATTCAAGTTGTATTGCTTGTGGGGTGATTTGAAATTTATACCATGAATTTTCATCCTAATTTTGGCAAAATTATTTCAACCCAATAATTGGGAGAGAGAATTCCCTTCAACTTACTATTGTTGTAGATTATAATTTTGCGGTTGAAAATCGACATCCAAATATGGATTGGTTGCCCTTTTCGTTCGGAAGAAATAGAATTAAGAAGGAAAACGTAACATATGGTTTTATTTGGTCAATTTTTAATCTTCCATTGATAAATTTAAGGACTTGGATCCTGTACAACGCTTAGCGGTTCACCAATCCGATCGACAACTAAGAAATTGCCTTGTATAGCACTACATGTGAAACAAAGATCTTGATTGTCCCATGCATGACCATTCAACCTTAAACATAAAAGAAGTCTTACACATGCTTAGTATTTTATTATTCTGTTTTAGTGAATATCGGTATATTCTTTCTCTTGGTAAGAAGGAAGTCCAACACACTCTCAAAGAAACAAACAATGTTGCAAACTCTCTCGCAACGTAAGCTTTAAAGCATGATGTTTCTTTCTTTGATACTCCCCCCCCCCCCCCCCCATAAGAAAAAATAATAATAAGAAGAAGAAAACTTGTTAATTGGTCAATTTTTTATTGACAATTCTTGATGTGTCGTTCCTCGTGGATTTAAGTTTAGATAAACTAGTTTTACTCTTGAAAAGAAAATAAGAGTGATGGTTTGATATTTGAAAGTAAGATGGTTGGCAAAATTTGTTCCATGGGCGCCTCACGGCAAGACTGGGTTGTGGTTCGAGGCCCAACTAGTCAAGTTGCAGCAGTTGGTGATCCCTTCCCATCTAACTAAATTGATTTATGTAAAATTATCTCTACACGAAAACCTAGGCATTCCACAACTAGGAGAATATAAAGAGAACATCTTTCTCACCAAAAAAAAAAAACAGTATGACAAGTGACGATATCAGGGGAATCTTTAAACATCCCATTAGCTTAATTGGCATTCAACTTGGAGTGCGGATCGTCTCCCCCCATCTTTGCTCCCCCGATGGTTTTTTACCACTAAATACAGGGGGCCCCACAAGGTGATGCGTTCTAGTTTTTAAAATTTTTATTTTATTATTTTTCGCTTGTTGGCTCCCATGTATTTGTGGTTATAAAGCCATCGAAGGAGCACTCTGTGCTCCCCATCAGGGGAGATAATCCACACTCTACAACGTGATGCATGTCAATTAGGGATGTTGTCGTATAATTATTGAGCACTTATGAATAGTGGCTTGAGAGAATCCCATTGCCCACTTTTTCTTCTTTTTTCTAGGGGGTAATGAAACCCATTGGACCTCACAAACCCCAAGCTCCCTCTATCAAGATCCTTACCTAATGTACCTCGAAAATATGAAATTTACGAAATCGTAACTTCAATGACCAATGCTATTTTAGGCTCAAATTGAACATCCGATGCCTCATTAGCTCATGCTGCTCCTGAAAGAATACCTTTGATTAAAAGGATAAACCCTAGAAAAATAGCACGATAGCTCCAATAATATAATTGCTGAATCAATTTGTTCAATTAATACATGTGAAAATTAAGAAGTATTTCATAAAATACTTCTTTGATTCCTGCATTGATCTCACTAACGGAAAATAACGTAGTTAGTAAAAGATTGTTTTGGCATGACCTAATAGAGTTCGGATCACCTCTCCATCAAGGGAGAGAGGCACGTCCTCCTCTGATGCTTTTCTACCACACAATGGGGATATGACCCATATCTAAATAACAAACAAATCACAATTGAAAGATTTAGTAAATTCTACATTAGTTTGATCCCTATTGTATGGTTGAGAAGCATATAGCTTGCCCTAGGATGGTGATGCAGACTCGCCAGACACCCCATCCTTCAATGGCCAAATTGGGGAGAAAACGACAACAACAATTTATTTTGTTTCAAAAGAGGCATGTGTCATGTGGGAAATTCAAAATTTTTACAGACTATTTAGCTCGTGAAACTAGTTGTTTTTCTCTACCCCTTTTCATTGTATACAACTCTTATCTCACCTCCAAAAGAGTTAGCATGGAGAGTTTAATTTAAATTTTCCTTTTGCCAAAAAGAAAGAAAAAAGACAAACCATCTAGTGTGTCAAAAACAAACCATAACATCATTTCAAAGGTGTTAACGTCTCAAACGAAATGACCATTATACCTAGGGTTTCAAAGCCCACGGAGCGGTAAGGAAAGTGGCCGCCAGAGAGGAAGCCGAACCGGCCTGTTGAGGGAAACCTTGATTATATGCGTTGGAGAAAGCGAAGGTAAGCTCTATTTGGCCTGAAGAATTGGTTTCCCATAATGAATAGACTAGTTGGAAGAAAAAAATTGCCTATTGAGTACTCGATTAGGTACCCCGGTACCTCAGCATCGCCTCGAGGTGCATTTAGCTGCTTACATGATTGTCCAGATATTCCCCACTCCATGTCATGACACCTTCACTCAAAAAATTTGCTCTAGATATTCCCCACTCCATGTCATGACAACCTTCGCTCAACAAATTTGCCCACCCATTCAGATGCAGCGCCCTTTCTATTGTCGTCAATTATCCCTACTGGAATTTATAATTATACCCCGTATCCTCTCCTCAAGGAACCATACATGTTGGTAAAGAGGCAAATCACCAATGTAGATTGTTCACCGGAAACCACCCGAGAGAGGGGGGGGGGGAAGCAATATCCTCGAGGTATTTGTAATTGATTAAGGGTAGCAGATGTAATTGATTGCAAATTTCGGAGGTCTATATGTAATTTTCCCATTTTTCATCTAGAGGAAAAAGTCGGTAAGGAGGTTCAAAAGCGTTGTCAACTTGTGAGAGATTTAGAGAAATCGATATTGGGTTTACGCTCCGAAGATATGAGGTGCTTCCCTCAAACCCTAATGTCTTGGATTGGATTCAATTTGGACACATTTCCTTCTAGTTTTCCTTTACTTTCCCAGCCTTGAGGAGCTTAAAGATTGTTGAAATTTTCTTTTAGGTAACTTATTCACAAAGAAACACGGTGTTATTCGAGCAGAAGAGAATGCAGAGGCGCTTTATTGCAGTATTTCCTGAATTATCTAGAGGAAACTAAGAAAAATTAATGAGAAAATTTCCGATCATGGTCATCATATGAAGGGTTACTGCATACTTAAAGTTCGGGACCATAGATTTAGGTCTTGGAAGAGAATTTGGCAACAGTTCCCCAACAAGAAGAAGGGGGGGGGGGAAATCGATGAGGTATTTCTCTTCTCATAATCTCTCTTAATCCGTGTCTTCCAAACTTCTTCTCAACTCTCGTCTGCTCCATCACTGTTAACTCTTGTGGGCTGTATTTTTTGTCTCATCATTTTGAAGTTTTGCTTCCGTTTCATTTTATTTATTTTCTCTGGATCGTTATGGTTTGACAACTGAGAAACCATTAGGATTGGTGAAGGGCATTAGTAGCTTCAATGAGTACCATTGTCGAGAAGCATATAGGCTTCGAATTTCAGCAACTAATCTTCCCATCGATCCTTGCTCGTTAACTTCTGGGTCCAGTAACCTTATGGCCTTTAGCGAGTCTGATTCTATTTGGAGTGGCCATGCTCCCATATCCAACGCTACCTTTACCCCTTCTTTGATTGCGCGCATTTCCGCCTCTACTACATGGCATAGAGGAATCTTGATAGAAAATCCTCCTCTGAACAGACCTTCTTAATCTCGGATCACCTCAGCTAATTGAGCATAGCATTCCTTCACTTTCACAGCAGCATCCGTGTTGCACTTAAACCATCCTCTTCTAGGGAGGTATCCTTCAATTTGGTGCAGATTTCTGTAGGGAGGTATCCCTCAATTTTTGTTGTCCATTCCATGCCATTACTTTCCAAGTATTGCTAAATGACTTCCCACTGCCACTGACTGGGAACTGGATCCCGCCTTTATATTATGTAATACTTCATTCTCAAGTGTATAAAATTGTCTACTCCTTTATGTAAAAAAAAAAAAAAAAAAAAAAAAAAAAAAAGAGTAAATGTTGTAAATGTTTCTTTACTTCCGTGCTGATTATTCTATTCTAATGTTACAAGTCTCCTTCCATATTCCTTCCTTAATTTCTTGTCCATTCTCTCCCTCCCTGGCTCCCTTCTGTATACATGCAGCAGCAGCAGCAGCTCAATAAATTATTTGGACTGCGACCGCTCTAGTTGTTCAGCTTTAGATTTGGCAAATTTATTAAGTAAATATGACTACGGCATTTATAGTGTCTGCCGCCGCTGCTGCTGCTGAAGGCGGACAAGAAGCACCAACCGTGGAGGGAAAGTTTCTGGAGTATACTCCGACGTGGGTGGTGGCCGTGCTATGCGCAGTCATCGTACTCATCTCTCTTATCGTTGCGCGACTACTTCACCATCTCGGAAAGGTACCAATTACCAAATCCATCGCTTTCTCCTGCATTCATTTCATCTATAGACACGAAAACCCAAAAAAACTTGGATTCTGCGCATTTGATGTAGAGGATCATCAAGCCGAAATTTCGGCCGTAGGATCCGAAATTTCGGTCGAGATTCCACGAAACCACCCCCATGCCGTAAGGGGCGCCCATCTCACATCTGCTGCTATTCCATAATGGATGACATGACACACATGGTATAACCCTATAACAAACAACTTACCACTAGTGAATAGCCTTAGTTACTTACCCCTGACCCCTGTTAGATGTTTTCAGGAACATTTCGTCCTTTAGTTCTCCCTGAAAGAGAGTGAATTGCTTCACAGTGCAGCCAATAGATCTCTACCACTAGTTTTGCCTTATTTCACGGAAGTGAACTGTTTTGTATATTTTACTACGAAACAAACGGTCGAGATTTTGTCTCGACCATATAAATGTGCAGCATCTAAGCAAGATCCTGAAAGATAACTAGGTTTGAGATTTTTAGCTCTATGCTATGTTTGGCACCATAGAAATCAATAGTTACACTTACTTGTTCAACATTATACTTCGATTCTGTCCTTCTAAAAGGAACATTGGCTCTCACAATTCCATCTTTGTCTATCAAAACTACGGGAAATGTTTAAAAAAAAAGTAGGCATACAATGTTCAAAAAGCTCACGTCCTTCTTTTTCTCTAAAGATGGGATGTCATAATTCATAACCATCCAATAGTTATTCCATCCCCGTTGTTCATTGAGCCACTACTCGATTTAGATTTACATTTAGAGAGTTTAATTGTTTAAATTCACTTAAGTTTGATGAATTTGCAGCATGTGGGTTAATTAGTGAACAGTAAATCTGAGATGCCTGTTGCTACCATGCAAAATTTCAGTTTTAACCCCACGAGTTTTACCCTTTTTCATTCTTGTTTTCGTCTTCCATTTCCTAGCTATTGCTCAATGGGATATTTCATATTGGATAAGTATCATTTACCTCCCCTCTTAATTAACCAAATGGCACCTAGACCCTTTTTAGTTGAATAATATCACTTACCTCCTCTCTTTTGCAAAGTTGTCAAACACCTTCCCTTCTTTAAATTTTTTCGTTAAATTATATTTTTACCCTTAAATACTCTTTTTTAAATCTCAAATTACTCTTAATTGAAAATATGTTTTAATTTAAATTTAAACTACCTTTAAATATTGTAGTAGTTGAAATCTTAAATTATCCTCAATTATTATAATTGTTAAAAAATTTAAAATACCTTCATTTATTTTAATACTTAAAATCTTAAATAACCTTCAAATTACTTTTAGGCATAAATGTGGTTGAACGGACGTGTGAATAGATTGGCTGACCAACGGGGGTTGGTCGAAGTGGTAAGCATCTTGGTCCGCTTAAGCAAGGTTCTGATATCGAATCCTTTTGGATGTAAAAAATCCCCGCTAGGAGACTCACCCACCACAGCCAGGTGTGTGGTTGAACATCTGTTTATAAACTAAGCCTTCTTCCTCTTTATGATATGCATATTTGAAATTAAACCTTCGTTCTTGGAAAATATTGCCATAGGCCTCCGAGAGATAGAAAAATAAACATTGATCTCAGTCGAAACTTGGGAATGGTTTTTCGAATGATTAGGACTTGGATCTTGAATGAAAGATCCTTTTTTGCAATCTCTTTCTTTTTTTCTTTTCTTGTTTTATTTTTCTGTTTTTTCTTTCTGTGCGCTCTTTTTTTCACTTGGGAGAAAGCAATGAGTTAGTCATACTTTGCAACGCAAGTAAAGAGTAACCTTTGCGAGATTAAGTTTTCTTGAACTTTAATACTTAGGGTTTCCAAATGGCCACTGATCCACTCGATCGAGCATCTGTCAATAGTGGGAATAAATAGGCATTGTAAAAGGAAAAATCTGTTTTCCTTCCTGAAAGCCACCAACGAAGTGGAGAAGAGAAAAAAAAGTGAAAAGAAGACAAAGGAAGAACAGAGGAAAGTGAAGCCAATTGAGAAGGAAAATGAAGAAATAGTGAACGAATAGAGGAAAAAATAAAGAGTCGTCAACCTGACTACGAACCTGCGAACGAGATTTGAGCATACTTCATTTCTTTCTCTTTGAACCTTTAACCTACGGTAGAAGGTTAATTTAATTAACCTATAAATAATAGGAAGAAAAAATATAAATTTTAATGAACGACTCAGATTTAGGAAACAAATCTAATGGTAGAACCTTTCAGCTAACCTTTTCACACGTCCCTTCAGCTACCACCCTCCCTTAATTTTATTATTATTGAAATTTCAAAATGCTCATATGTTCTTTATCCATACGTTTCTTTTTCATTAAATTTATATTAAAAAAAAATTAAACGTCTTTCTTAGATTTCCATTTTTTTTCTTTATTAATGAAATTATACATTTAAAATAAAAGACATAAGGGAATTTGTGGGTCTTGAAATAAAATTAATTAAAGATAATTTAATGGGTTAACTAGTAATTAAAGGTAATTTGAAATTTTAATAATCATATTATTTGAGGGCAATTTAAAATTTAAGTTAAAATATTTTTTTAATTTAAAAGTAATTTTAAAATTTTAGAAAAATATTTAAAGGTAAAGTTAGAACTTCACAGAAAAAATTAACAAAAAATAAGTATTTGATAATTTTGTAAGTAAGAGAGGAAGTAGGTGATATTATCCACTAAGAAGGTCCAAGTCTCATTTGATTAACTAAGGCTGCGTTTGTTTGCAAAGGTGGGGTGAAAAAAAAAAACATGTGGGTCCCATGTGTAGTGAGGTGAGAGAGAAGGAAAGGAAAGGGTTTTGTGAAAAAGTGATAAAGGTAGGTCTTACTTTTTACTTTTCCCAACTTTCCCACAAAGTCCCACCAAATATGTGGGGTTTTAAAATGGTATGGGGTGAAAAAGTTGGGCTACCACATCAAGACTAGGGGTGCAAGTTTGGCGCTGACCCGCCTAAGCCCGCCCCGGCCCGATAGGGCTTGGGCAGATTGGCCCTGGCGGGTGGCAATTCGGCGGCCGGGGGGGTTCCCCCATCCCGCCCGTCCCGATTTTGGCCCTATCTTGCCCGTTTTGGCCTTGTCTTGGCCCGTCCGGCCCGATCTTGGCCGTCCCTGGCCTGTTTGGTCTAGCTCGCCCTCCACCCCTGGAGGGTTTTGTTACATTGGGTGGTACTTGCCGTGTCACTTTAGAAACATGATCTGTTTTGTAGAAATTAATAAAAATATTATAACCTCATTACCAATGTAATAAGCATCTATTTGATTTTGGCCCGATCCCCTTATTGGTTTTAATCTTAATTTAATTTGCGATGATCATGTCTACGGTCTAGATTTTTACCCGATCTTCATACTAACTTGATATGAATCTTGATTTTGCATTTAGTCAATTTGATCATATTAGACTAATAATTCACTTTTTATATTATTTTAAGGTAATTTTTATTTTTCCAACAAAGTCATTTTTAGTTCAATAAAATATTGATTTTGTTTTTTGACTAAGGCGAGATAATATATTATAAATAATAAAAACTATTACATAAGGAATTAATATCTAACAAATCTATACCCCAACTTCTCATCTGAATATCTAACAAATCTATTGTGATATTTCAAAAATTTTATTAAAAACATATAGCTATGTTTGTAACTAAACATCATTTTCTTTAACTATGAAAAATACTTTTTTTAATACTAAATCATCGTTGATTTACTTGTTAACAAGGTTTTGAATATGAATTTTTTGTATTGAATAAAGATATCAATTTATTGAGCAGTTGTGAATGAAACATACCTACCTACGGCTTAAGTTCTTGACTTTGAAGATAAATTTTCATTTATCGATTCCTTTTGAATCGAATCTCGTGTTTCTAAGTTTACAAAAGAGTTTGTGTGACATTCTCTAATTTACTTGACTTTCAAATATGCCTAAATTTAATTACAATTCTTCTCTCTACTTATTCTATTTCATGAATAATTTTAACTCTTTGTCTTTGGAGAAAACCAAGTAAAAACGAATAAAGAGAGAGAGACTTGAGTGAAGACAATTGAAATTTGGATGAGTTTGACCATTGTCTTAGAGTTAGAAATTAATTGAGATTGAGATAAATCTTTTTCTTTTTCTTTTTCCATTCGAGCTTACATATAATAACCATAATTTTCTCTATTTCTCTAAAATTTAATGGGTATAAATAGTTAAATACATATTGAATATAAGTTTTGGATTATTTGTTGACATCTTTACTATTTTATTTTCCAAAGCCGGTTTGGAATTTAAGAATTTAATTACTTTAATATGTATTTTAATTACTACCTATCTTACATTTGATATTTCGACCAAGGTATGGCCAATTAAAGCTGGGCAAGGCCTTGGGGGGGGCCAATCGGGTGGGGGGGGGGCCATCGGGGCCGGGGGGGCCAATCGGTCGGGGCGATCAGGTCGGGCCTCGGGGGGCGGGCCTTGGGTCGGGGCCATTAGGGCTATTGGGCCTCGGGCCACCCATCCCGCCCGGCCCATTAGGGCCTTAGGGCGTGATGGGCTTGGCTTGGCCCGGGGCTAGGGCCGGGGACAATATCTTGGCCCGCTGGGGCGGAATGAGCTCAATTATCCCGTATAGGTGGGCTTGGGATTGCAAAGTGGCCGGCCCACATCCTAATCGCACTTGTCTCCTACTTTCCCACCCAAGCAACCAAACAATATACCATTTTGGAATTTAAAGGAAAAGTAAAAAATCTACGCTTTTTTTCAAGAATTTTCCCACCATTTTTTTCTTATTCTACCTTTATTCCACAAACAAACGCAGTCTAAAGAGAATAAGAGGGGAGTAAGTGCGTTATCCTTTGGATATTTTGTTCGATTCGGGGACTGTAACAGTAGACTAGAAAGAGTGTGAACAGGGTTACCAACTTAGCATGCATGGGTGAGTCGCTCGTTGGCATAGGAAGGATTACAATGGCGGAAGACGGGAGAAGCGGCAGCCACTGCCGCTGCAATCTCTCCGGCGAGGTCAGGTTCCTTTTAGCCGGGAACTCAAAGGGTGGCGCTGAAAATTTCACTTCCTTTTTTATTTTTGCTAAATGGAAGGGGCGGAGATTCTACTGCACGTAGATGTTGCATCTCTGTTTGGATGGATTGCCTGAGGCTTTGAATTACTAACCGATAATTTTCTGACTGGTGCAATTCGTGACACTCGTTCCTGCTGGCTCTGCTTTCAGTGTTTGAAGCAAAATGATCAGCCCGCGCTATTTGAGGCTTTAGAAAAGCTAAAAGAAGGTTTGAACTGAACTCATAACCTTTGTTTTTCTTTCCTTTCTTTCTTTCTGGGGCTGAAGACAGTAATGCAATCAAGAAATAATGTTCCGAGTAGGGTTTCCAAATAAAGCTTCAACCCTTCAAATAATGTCTGATTGCAGAATTGATGCTTCTGGGTTTCATTTCCCTGCTATTATCTGTCTTCCAAGGTCTGATCGGCCGTTTATGTATCGCAAAAAATCTTGAGTCTATCATGCTCCCGTGCGAGGTGAATAGCGAACACCCTTCATCTCATGGATCTGAGCCGCAAGAGAAGGGGAGGAGGCTACTATCTGAGGCAGCGAATTCTGTACAGTGTGCAAAGGTACATAACCTTGGAAGCTATCCATACATCATCATCATCATCTTTCTTCAACCCAGCTCCGTCGATATTGGGTACCTTGAACCAACAATCGAGGTAATTGAGAATTCTAATTTCTTGATTGCTGTCTCATTGTTGTTTCAGGGAACAGTTCCTTTACTATCGCTGGAAGCGTTACACCAGCTGCATATTTTCATCTTTGTGCTCGCAGTCGTCCATGTAATATTTTGCGGGACCACCATGCTTTTTGGAGGAGCAAGGGTAACTCACACATCTGCTCTTATTAGAAACAAAACCTGAATTAATTAGTCCTCTGATTGGTGCAAAATCTCCACTAAGCCTTTGGATCTTCACTTAAAATAGATCCTTTGGGATTCTCTAGGTCATTCCATTTCTTCATGCCTTTTCCTTTAACTTAGTAAAACCTCGCAGGGTTCATTTTTAGCTTCTTGTGTGTTCAAATTAAATGAGGGATATTGTGGAATTCTATTCATGCAAGCCATTTTATGAGCTTTTGTGTTTTTATTATCATTGTTGAATGCTCATCAAATCTATATATGATTTTCTCACGTATATCTATTCGCAACTTATATGCTGTAAAGATCATCAAATTTTCACACGTTTTAGCCAAGAGGTAATCTCTGTATTCTCTGTAGGTACGCCAATGGAAGCAGTGGGAGGATTCAGTACGGAATGAGACTGTGAACCCAGAAAAGGGTAATTGACAGATATATTTCAGCAGCTGTCTAGGACTAATTTGGTTTCTATAAGTTAAGGTGTGATAAATGTATCGGCAGGCCCCACAACATCTTCAACTGTACATGCTCGTCATAATCTTGACTTTGTCAAGCAGCGTGCCATAGGATATTGGAGGAAGTCAGCTGTTGGCAGCTGGATGGTAAGTCTTGTATGCTCATCTTCATCGTTTAATATTTCTGCTGTAGCTCAACTTTTTACAATCAGTAAGTCTATGCAAATCTGGCACTGGCAGCATTTGAAACGCCTAGTTAATAATAATCATGTATCTATTTTTCATTAACCAAAATCTGTATCAGATAAATGTGATCCTATGAAAGGACAAGTGTTGGAGCATTATACAAGGTGTTATAGTTTTTCTACTCTCTGAACAATATTTGTTTTTCTTTTGGATTTGAGTATCTTGGAATGAGTCGATTGAGATATCTAATTTTCTAAGATGAGCTTCTAGTTTTGTGGAGCTACATTTACCTCCTTTCTTAGATGGTGATTTCATTCTCAACCCCTCCTTCATTCTAAAAGTTGCAGAACTCACTTCTCCCTTGTTGCTCACCCTTCCTTTTAAAGTAGGTTCTACCAGAATGCTTACCATATTACTTTTTTCAAGAACTCGAATGCAGTCACTTCTCCCTAGGAAATAAAAACTTGGTTATTTTTCTATTACTAATAGCCTTTTCAACTACTTGCTCAACTTATATTCCTTGTCTGTTCCTGTACATTTTCTAAAAAAAAAAAAAAGGAGGAAAAGAAATCCCCACTTGAATACCTTACGACTGTCAAACAAAGATAATAAAAATGAAGAGATCTCATTACATGAAGCTCAATACTTGTCTCTGATTTTCAGAAAATCATTTTATTTGATATCTAAATGGATCCCTTTGTTGTTTCTCAAACACACAGCTCATTCTTCCATATTGTTGTCAGTATGGTGCCATATCCATCCACTAAGTTTAGCCCTGATAAATGGAAATTTGGACCAGTTGAAAGCTCAATGAAAGCAAAAAGACAAAGAAGATAAACATATTAAGGTCCCTGGCAGTTTCTAAAGATTTTTTTTTTTTCCTTTTTTGTGGATTGTTTGACCTTTTTAGGTGAATGATTTCTTTCCAATTATCTGATCAATAAAGCATTTGACAACTGAGTGATTTGATGCTTTTAACTAAATTGAATTAGGAAAGACTCAAAAACACCTGTTGAGAACAGTGATTACCCTTGTACCTAGGGGATAGGGAGGGAAGAAAATGAAGAGAAAGACTGGAACAGAAGAAATAAATCAGAGATAGCTTGGAGGAGAAGAAAAAGAAAAGAAAGACTGGAACAGAAGAAATAAATCAGAGATAGCTTGGAGAAGAAGAAAAAAGAAAAGAAAGACTGGAACAGAAGTGTCATGAGAGCCAAACTCTCTCATGGTTTCAACATACAGTCAAGTGATCACAATATATGGAAAAGGAAAGATCCTAATTAATTACCTATGGAGAAAAACAACTAAATAATAGAAATATTAGAAACAACCACGGTAGATACAAAGGATAACGTGGTAGATGTCACAAAGCTAGGCATAGTTAGGGCCTGCTGGATTATGGGGTTTCAAGGGAGTTCAGGGCTGAGATAGGAACTGAGTGTGAGATATGTATGGGGGACAGTGCACTCCAAATAATGAATGAATCTTAATCGTTGTAAAGGGTAGAATTTGAATTGCTGGATTTTAGGGTTTGAGGTGAATTTAGGGCCGAGCGAATGCAGTATTCCAATGGATGAAGGAGGCTGTAATTGATCAAGTGTCCACACTGTTGGGAAGGCGAATCCAGGGGTGAAGTTGGGATTAAAATTAATGTCCAAGCTGGTTGGATCTGTGGAGTTCCAGGTCTGGTTAAGACTTAACTGGAGGATAGATGGGTCTACTGGAGATCAAGAAAAACCAAAGTTAGTTTTTGAGCTGGATCTCCTTGCTCTTATTGCAGTCTTAAACTTGCAGCAGCTTGTATGGCTGAACCCTTGCATGGAAAATGAGTCTTCACTTAGTTGTTGAGGTGGAGCTTTAATTGAATCTCCTGCGTAAAAAAGATTGACCGATTCCAGAGTCCCAACAGCAGCTTGGACTTTAAACACCATGGACTTGTCTGATTCAGTCCCACCAACTGCTTGGACTTTAAACACCATGGAGATAATCAGCTAGACTTGAAGCCCAAAGCAAGAGACTGATCTCACACTGGAAAAGGCGACAACAACACAAGCAAAATTGTTCAAAGCCTGTTTGCTATCTCCATGGTGGGGGTATTTATAGGCTATAATCAGGCTAAGGATAAAGTCAAGTTACATTAGGAAAACTAATTTCTAATAAGAAAGAACTAACTCCTAAGACTCAATTAATGGCCTACTAATTAAGAGGAAACCTGTTAGCAAAAACCTAGCTAACAACCTAACTACAAAATAAAGAAAACTGAAACATAACACTACTACTACTTAAATGGTAGGAGAATTTGGTTCCTAAATCCATGCTAATGCTCATGAGACATGTGACCAATTAAGTCTCACGTGACAAGTTAAATCGAGCCATCTAATGAGCCAAAGGTGGACCAACCGAACCAGCTAATCAAATAAAAAGAAAGCAAGATTTGGAGGGCCGTTTTCAGAGCCCAGACTTCCCTTCCAACCCCCCCCCTGCAGGGGCCTCCAAACCCCTAGTAGATACCCAAGTAACAGATTCCTTGTTGCCTGGGGGTTAAACTCTTTTATTCTGTATAGCCCTGTGGTCCCCTGAGTTGCAACTCATAGGTTACTTTGTTAAGGATGAATTTGATTGATGGAATTGCTGATTGCAAGAGCTGCAGTTGTTTCTCTTCTCCATCGTGAGTGGATAACATCCAACTGTCTTGGTGTGTCATCTAAGACGGTATTAGGTGGGTAGTATCGTAGCTACCAAACTTAAGGTTGGGTGAGTAATATCTAGGTCTCCTTTCTCATTCGTGTTCTTCTTCGTCCACCCCTATCTTATTTATTTTACTTTTGGTTAGCTGCTGAAACATTTGCTTGAATCTGTTTCCCTCATTTGTAGCATTCAAAACTGACTCCCTGATCAGCTGTGATGAGACCCTATCTTCTTCCTCCTTCAGTTCAGTTTCAGAACAGTCCTTGAACTTCCATTAATGCAGCATAATCTGAAAACCTGCTGATGTAAACCCAATTTTATGGTTAGGTTTTTTATGGATTTTCCCTCAAATTAAGGGCTGCCCAGAATCTGCCAGCAATTAAACCTAATTTAATGAAGTGTTCTGGACTGCTTTTAGGGCTCACAAGGGTTAGTTAAAGGCCTAAAGTGTTGAGGTAAAGGGGATGTGGTTTTTAAACTTAGAACCTTACTGTAAAAATAGTTACAGATCTGAAAATTAGCAGTAGTGTTTGGAAACCAGGATACTGGGGTTTTGATTAAGTGGGAGATTGGGGCTATTGTTGCTGTCTTTGTAATTTGATATTTAGCTCTAATGGATTTAGAGTGTGGGTTAGGGTTTAGGTATAGAGGTTGAAGATGAATTGCAGAATTTTTAATGAAGAAGATGAAGTGCAGAAACTTTAGATGTGTTAGGGTTTTAGGTTTTAGATGGAATCAGTGGTAGGGATGGGGTTAGGAGTTTATGCGATCCAATTAGGAAGGAAAGGGGAGGCAGGGGTTGGGGATTAGGGATCTAATAGGGGAGGGATTCTGCTGCTGCTGCGGCTGTAAAGAAGAAGAAACAGAGAGATACGGCTGAGAGGGTAGAAGAAGGGAGGGGAGGGTGCTGGGAGTGTCGTGGTGTTTGAGGATGGCAGCTGCCAGGTTGCAGTAGCAAGAGGGAAGGGAAGATAGGGTGCACAGGGGCAGGGAAGGGGCTGGAGTCACTGGACGTGAAGGGGAAGGGGTGGGGGAACCTTGCATGGGTAGGGAATAAGGGCAAAGGGGGTGCTGGGCTGTTTGCTCACTTGGTTCTGGCTGCTGTCTGCTATTAATGGTTGCTGGAATTTGTGAAGGCTGTAGAGAATTGGAAGACATGATGTAGCTTGAAGAAGGATGTTGAATAACGAAGAGAAAATCTGCCGAGGCACCCTCAACAGGAACCCCGTTGCAAAACTCAATAACTTTTCATTCAATAATTAGACTTGAGTTTACAAAGAAAGAGTAGGAATATGTATAGCACACTAAAAGACTTGTAACTCTAACTGGGATTCCTTTATAGGTTAAGATCCCACCACATGAATCAATCTCAACCAACCAAATATTATAAGATCTAAGGGACACTAATAGACACATGCTGAAATAAAACTTAAGTAACTTAAAACTCTAATTGGCACATGCTAAACTCTATTTAATTAGAACCCTAATTGACATGTGTTTGACTAATGACTCAAGGACTCTTTATCTAACTCAAACTGGACTGCCTAACTGACTGAAACTCTTTAGACAATAAAAGAGAAAATTCTGAAAATAAAATGTAGCAACTAAATTAGGGCTGAAAATGCCTGAAGTACATTCAATAAGGGGTTGGCCAGCTAATTTGGAGGAACCTTGGGGCCCATTGTTGGATTAAGCCAGGGGAGTCAATCTGTGTTGGCATGACCTGCAACTAAGGATTTCACGGGCATTTAATCCTCAGTTTGCCTTCTCCTTTTGAGGAAGTCACCTACCTTTGGCTCCCTCCATTCCCTCCAACATTACAAAGTTAAATTCCTCCCCTAGCCCCTTTGACCCTAGTCCTTGTTTCCCTTAACTACCTCCTAACTTTTAGGAGCATTATGTTAATGTCCAGATTTTAAACAATGTCCAGATTTTAAACAATCCATGTGTACCTTTCATATACCCGCTTTCCAAAGCCACATTCCCATTGGAAACCTAGAGATCTTCATACAAGCCTTGACAACCCTTACACGAGAGTTTGAAATTTTTCCTGTTTGGCACCTGGTTCATTGAATATGTTGGTTACTGGCCTTCAATCAATTGAGGCTACATGAATCTCACTGTGTTTTTTTCCTTGACAGTCACACAACCCTAAAAATAGAAACTAGGTTGTCTTCAATCTACAGTACCAAGTATCAGGAAAAGAAGAGGCAGTGATCTAGTCAGGACTTTGTTGAGGCAAATTGATGAGGTTGAATATAAAGGTTAATCAGCAAATTGAGGTAGTGATGTGGATACCTTATAGCCCATGCTACACAATTTACTTACACTTATTAGATTATAAACGAGCTTGTAAACAAGATAGACATTTGAAATTGATGTTCCTCCTATGTCACACTTCCTGATCCCAATGATTTTTCTTTTGTTGTTGTCTTCGTAGGTACATAACCCTCATCATGTTTTCTTATCTATTAGAACAACTTGGGGTTGGATATCATGTGCTTGGAACAACTAGTATCAATATACCATTCGTTGTTTTTAGTGTTCTTCAAGCACACCTACAAAGACAGCTTCAACATTGTATTGGTTCACATTTTCTGATGGGTCCATCATTGTTAAAGACCCATTTGTTCCTTCGGGTAGCCAATTGTGTTTATAACCCTTAGGCCTTTGAAATCTTCGATCACAAATAGTAAAGACCTCTTGTTATCTTATTCCTTCTTAAGATCTTTGTCCATTGGGTCTGTCCTCCTATATTTTATGGAGGAGTGTAGTGTGTGGATTGTGGAAAATATGCATATGGGTCTTCATATCCATATGGAATGTACCCTTGATAATTAGTCATAGTATCCATAAAGTGGGTATTCATATGGTTGAGGTTTAGGAGGTCTTGGAGGTTGCCTAGGAGGGAAGCGCCTTGGGTTTTGTTGACCTTGGGGAAGTCTTTACTCTTTAGTTCTCCTGCTCTAGAAATTATCAAATTATGGTTCTCTAGAGACTACACATGATGGGCTTAAATGATAGTCCAATCCTTCTTCTAGGTCTCTTTCTTCGATTTGACTATGACAACAGAATTTTTAGTGGTAGATTTTTAAAAAGCTGAAAAGTGATGACTTACTAGTCATGTGGGAAGAAGCCTCTGAATCAATGATCCAAGGGTTGGGAGAAGAAGTGAGAAATGTTGTGTTACTTGCATGAGAAAGTGTGGCAGTAGAAGTACTAGTGGATGTGGAAGCGCTGGTCTCAATATTTTACAATTGACGAAGGAGATACAGAACCACTATCGTTGTTTGCTACATTATCAATACCACCATCAGAAACGGCATGATTGGCAAACTGCTTGGCCCACTCTAGCTTTCCATGTTTGGCCCATCAAGCTTCCACTAAGTGCCCTGTTTTACCACTATGAGTACAAAGTCGAGATGTATTATCAGACAGTTGAACACCACGACCTCCAGAAGACTTGCTAACTCCCCCTAAACCACTACCACGTCCCCTTCCATGAGAGGTAGTGAAGGCTGAATTTCTCCTTTAGAACTTTTTTCTGGAGAAATCCCTTTAGGAAAGGCAATATGTTGAAGTCTAGAATATGTTTCACTAAGGTTAGGGACATGCTCACCAACAAGAAGATGTCCTTTAACAGATTTCAGTTTACGGTTCAATCCTGCAAGAATCTTGGATACAAAAAATTCATTCCGTTGGGCCTTAAGCTTCTCTATATCTGTGGTGAGAGGTTGAAAAACATTCAACTCCTTCATCATGCCTTTAAAGGAGTTGTAATAATCCTGCAGAGACTTGTCAGCTTGCTGAAATTGAAATAGCTTTTCATAAATACTAAAAATCCGAGTCATATTTTTAGTTTGGGAATAGGTCTCTTGCAAGTCATCCCATATCCCCTTTGCACTCTTATGGAATATAACATTCGCTGCAATATCAGGTTCCATGTTATTCCACATCCAAATATTGATGATTGCATCATCTTGGATCCAACTAAAATAGGATTTGTCATCAACAGGAGGTTCATCCTCAATGAACTTAAGCTTACCTTTTGCAAGTATGTACACCCAAACCGCTTGTGACCACAACAAGTAATTAGAACTACCTTTGAGCTTGATAGATTCAATTTGAATGTTTACATGATCTCCCTGAGATCCTTTAGATTCAGCCATACTCATGGTTGAGTCACTTGTAAGTGAAGACATTAAATTGAGGTAGATATCACTCAAATTAGTTTTCCAGAACTTGAAGTAGAATGAGCACAAAAAAAAATATTCTACAACCTTAGGACCGAATAGGAGAAAAAAAGAAGGTTTGCAAAGTGTAACAAAAAGAGGTAACGAAGGTAGGTAGAAAACAATATTTAATCCAAGTTCTAGAACTTGTAAGAGTAAGGTAATAGGTAGAGAAGATCAGTTCACATGAATACCTGATCTAACAATTCATAATATACAGCACTAGGTGGTTGCACACCAAGGAAAACAGAAAAACAAAGGAGAACTTCAGAAAAGAATATTGAGAACAACACTGTTTTGATCCAAACAAGCTCTGATGTCATGTTAGAAAACAAGCTTTAAATAATCAAAACAGTAGTTGAACTTGAACTGAGAAAAGAGAGAAGAAGAAGAAGAAGAGAAGAGAGATGAAAAACCATTAGAAGAGGCCTGTGATTCTAGCTAAAGAGTCTAGAATCACAAAGCCCTTTTTATTTATAGCTTCTAATGAATCTAATACAACTTGAGAGACAAGTAATTGTCCTTTAGAAAAAAGAAAAAATTACAGCTTTAGTAACTTTTTAGCTCCTACAATGGATAGTTTTGAAAATAGAAACTACCACCAAAATAGAAACTATGCTTTTTAGAAACTCCCAAAACTTATGTAGCAAGACTCCTACCTTAGAAAGAAAAAGTAGAGTAACATCACAAGCATAATATTGTTCATGTGAACAGTAATGTGAACAGTAAAAAACAGCTTTTACTGTTCATGTGAACAGTAAAATAGCTTAAACTTGTGTATACTTCAACAGATTACAACCTAGACATCAAGGCCATGTGCACATATTTAATTTTGAAAATGGCTTTTCCAGTAGACAAAGTCCTCACCATCAAACTATGGTAGTCTTGAATTGTTGAGTCTACTTTGGACATAAAGGCCATGGATCTTTTTACTTAAAGAGAAGTCAATAATAATAAGCTCCCGCTCTAACCACGAATTGAAAATGAAAGTTAACCTAAAGGAGGGGTGAATAGGTTGACACCAATGGATTTTCCTTGTAATAAAAAATTATTTGATAGTTGAAAAACTAAAGCAATAAAAAACATTATACAAGGCAAAAAGATTTTTATAGTGGGTTCAATTCAACTGAATCTATGCCTAATCTATCAACTTTAGAGAGAACTCCTCTAGTATTTCCCTTTTAATACAATGGTTGGGATCACGACACCTTCACAACAATCTTGGTCTAGGCAAGAGTACCTTTAAAGAATCTTGATCCCGGGAAGAGCACCTAATCAAATAAATGAAGTCATAAAATATAAATACCAATAGGTGTGGCACTAACCCTTGTTTGAGTTTGTTTAGTGAATGCACTTTACTTCTAGTCTCTAAGCTCTCCTCCTAGAGTTCGACTCTTGTACCTTCTTGGTCAAAAGGGAATGGAACTCCAAAGAGATTTAGGATTTTTGGAGACAAAGTCTATAGCAAAAACATGTTAATGTGGGTGATGTAACCAGCCCCCAGGCAGCCCCAAAAGAGCCCAGGAGGGACCGAGCCCATCCAGAATAGGGCCCAAACCAGGGGGCCGAATCCAACAAAGGGGAAAAGTGGTCATTTTCACCCCTTGGATTGAGTCTATGTCAGTATGGTTGAGTTCAAAATAGTTTCTGATTTTTAATTCTGTTTCTATTTTTTGGAGTCTTAGATGTTGAGCTATGTTGGTATTTGGAGTTGTTAGTAGGTGAAGATATGGTTCCTAATTTTTAGGAGTCTTATCTTGAAAGGAGTTTGTTATGAGTTTGGAGTTAGATATAGGAATTCTTGTTTGACGAGTAATAAGAGTCAATTATAGGAGGCTTATAAATAGCCTAGTCTTATTGTAACTTGGCAGATTGAATGATTAATTGAATTGATTGAGTTTGAAGAAAGACTTGGTATAGTTCTGTGATCACTGTTGCAATTTTCAAATTCCTCTTCTTCTTCAAGCACTCAAGCATTCATTTCCAGCATTCACGCGAACAACAATCAAGTTTTGAAGTCTCCATCATCAGGTCCAGCAGCATCCTTCAAGTTTCCAATTGCCCAAGTAAGTTATGGCCTTTTTCCCAAACCTTATAAGCCATCCCCCACCCCTTCTTCTTCCCACGTTTTCAGATCCCACCCCAACTAGGACTCCACCATACCAGCCTCAAAACACCCCATTATACCCTCTTTATGAATGCTCAAGCCTGCTAAATGAAGATCTAACCTTATTTTCTGCTAACCTACCTTGGTTAGTGACTTTTAGAAAGTTTGCACTTCATCTTCTTTGTTGATGAAGTTGCAGGAATTTTTAAAATTCCAGAAAACCATAATTCCTTCACACCTTAACCCCTCTTTCTGTAAATCAGTTCTAAACTACAGATTAGAGGCATTACCACTCTTGAAGCAGAACAACAGCCCAATTCCCCAAACCCTAGCCATAGCCAAATCCCAATTCAACTAGGATTTGAAATTCCAATTTGAATTTTGGGTTCTACTAAATTTCAGACCTGTTTTCAGCATTCCAACAACCTTTTAGGCCCTTTAAAACCCTAGCTGAAACCTCTAAGAGCCTAAATAGCTGCTGCAACCTTACTAGAAGATCCTGGATATTGAAACCGAACCCTGGGTTACATCAGTGGGTCAATAATTGCTCTAATAGTTGTGCTTAAGAGAGTCATTAAGACCCTTATTTATATTTTATAGCCAACAGATTGGGTTTGAATTGGGTCCCAATGGATAGAGAACGGTCACATTTTTATGCAATGGTCAACCAGTATTATTGGTCAACCAGCCCACTATAACCGTTAGAAGCCAGCTTGGCTTTATTATTGGACAATTGGTACATCAACCAATCAGCCTGGCTGTCAACGAGAAGACCTTGACAGTTGAAACCACCAAGCTTTTGTGATGGTGACGGTGGATCACGCAATTTTGCCTGATGGTCAACTGCCACTCTGGCCAGTGGCTTTATAAGGGCTTTCAAAATTATTCTTGGATTTTGGTTTCTGCCCCTAAAATCTGACCCAACAGCCCCTTTTGCCCATTCATTTAGTTTATAAAAATTACAAACTTGAATTTTCATGCAATTACAAAGTGCCACTTGTCCTAGTCTAAATGTTGGGTGTTGTGTGCTTGTTCTTGCTTCATTCTTGAGCTCTTGAGTGGTACTTACATGAGTGTTGGTCCAATGTTGATCTTCCATTTACGAGTGCCTCGATTTGGGTCTTTGTGTACTTTTTGAACTGTTTCAGGGCAATGTATGCTCTCTGACTATACTTGTATATGCATTTCCTCTTGTATCACATCTATGTTTGTCTTAGTCACAAGAGTAAATGTTAGATCCTTTTTGTATGTGTTTGTGGTCGTCAGAACTTTATGAGGGCAGCTGGGTGATTTGCCCAACAGGCTGTATATTTCCACATTCTAATCCATTCACCATGTGGCTGTAAATAGAGTGTTAATGCACGAAATCACCATTTTAACCCGGAAATCAGAGAAGACCAATTTAAGTAACATTCTTTGAATGACAGTCAATTAAGTCTATCATATGCCTTGTGCATATCCAGTTTTATGGCCATCAGTGCTGAATTACTTCTTTTTCTTCCTCTTCTTAGTGTTGTGAAATAATTCATGAGAAATCAAAATATTTTCTCAAATGCATTTGCCTGGAATAAAAGCTGATTGAGAGATACAAATAATAGAATCAAGCATACCTCTTAAGGATTAGAGCAATCACTTTGGTAATGATTTTAACTGTACTGAGTATAAGCTG
Organism: Hakea prostrata; assembly: GCF_041222555.1. NCBI lineage: Eukaryota > Viridiplantae > Streptophyta > Magnoliopsida > Proteales > Proteaceae > Hakea > Hakea prostrata. Next base: position 1,966,478 of record NC_142610.1, on the reverse strand, counting down.
ATTGGCTGAAATTTGTCTGCAGAATTTATCTCTTTAGATTTAGGAATAAGGTGTATGAGGCTTCAGTTCAATTCTGGAGAGAGAAAGCCTCTATAGATTTTGGAATAAGGCATATGTCAGTTTAAATAGTTAAGACTCATAGTATAATTGTTCTCTTATTTAGTCTACTTCTTTTATAATTTGTCTGCTAGTAATCAACATTTAAACGTGGAATATGAACTCTGTTCTTCCCTCCTCCCCCCCCCCCCTCTTTTTTTTTAATGTAATTTTTCCCCCTCCCCCTCTGCAACTCCTCGGGTTTCTGCTCTTCTCCTTTCCTCCATTTTTTCATCCCACATTACCTTAACCTTATTTGCATAAAGTCTGTTACTTTCTATTTTGGGTGAATAATAAGTATATTATAAACACTCCGAAGGGAAACAATTAACTGGGGGGAGGGGGAAGCTTGGCTACTAAAGCCGAGGGTTGACCAATAAAGTTCTATCCTAACCCCAGGTAATAGTGATGAGCTTGTTCTTATGGTATCTGCTAACATTCTATGGGGAAGCTGAGCAATTATAGAGCTAACATCAATGCTGATGGCCTTCCAAATCTAGTCAGGAGTTCTGGATTTGGTAGTCCATACCATATGCACATATTGCGGTCAATCTAGATCTGTGAGATACAAGCACCAAACATCAATTTCTCAACAGAGTCCTCCAAGGAGTGGCCTTTGAAGGAAGAGGCTATCCAATGGTATTCGGTCTCAAACGGCCAAAGCCGTCTAGATGGATGTGAGGGCTCATTGCCAAATGGGTCTAGTGAAGGTGTGAGCAAAGAAGAAGAGATGGGGGATATCTTCAATATCTTCATCAGAGGGGCAGAAGATGTACCGGGGGGGGGGGATAGGCTGATAGGATCTAGTGGTTAATGAGAAGGGATTGGGTGGGAAGATAGTGAGTGAGGGATCTCCAAAGCGTAAAAGAATGGTAGGGGATGCGTCAAGTAAACCAAACAAGATTGCAACAAGGAACAAGAGGGGATTGGAGGGCAAATATGGTCCCAAGTTGTGGCCATGGAGACGAAGACATTTTCATTTAGAAGCCAGAGAAAAGTCAATCATAGGAGGGCAAGGTTAAGGCAAGGGTTGTAGTAAGGGCCAAATTGAATCTAGTTCTCGGGGAAGGGATTTGGGAGACACCAGGAGCCCAAAAGAATGAAAGGAGAGAGAGTTAGCTTTGGGTAAACCTGAGGAGTAAACAGCCCCGGCATCCACAAAATGGTAGAGGATACCAGAAGGGTGCTAGGGATCCAGCCAAAAGGATATATTGGATCCATCAGTGATGGAGGACAAAGCTGAGAGAGCAAGGTGTGCATGGGGTCAGGAGTTCCCTCCAAATCCAAGAGGTGTTGCAGGGGATTGAAGTGGTCCAGATGGAATCATGCTTAACAAGGTAGGAGTATACCCAGTTTGAATGAAATGGTATTCTATTTCGTGGAGATTTTCCATTTGAGTTTGACCTGGATGGCAATACTATAATCCTTGATGTGACGGAAGCCAAGACCTCCTTCAGATATGAGTTTACAGGATTCAGATAGTGGAGCAATAAAGTGGGATAAGGAATCTGGAGGATTCTTGGCTGTTCCAGAGAAAGCTGCAAAAAAGAGATTTCATGGCATGGATGGTAGGTTTTGGGAGGGCAATGACCCCACACCAGTAGATGTAGGAAGATTGGAGGACTGATTTGTTTAGAACAAGTCTAGCCACATAGGAGTGGAGCTTGCCTTTCTAGAGCTGGACTCTCTTGCTGATAAGACCAAGCATGGAAGTGTAGAAATGACCCCTAAGGTGAGTGGGTAGAAGGGGAAGGCAGAGGTTGAGCTGCTGTTTGATGTGTACCTATCCTGTGAGACAAATTTTCAAATGGATTAATTATTAGATCCATGCTGTCTCCCCTATAAATTAGAAAGCTTTCTTCAGCTCCATCTTTAGTTCTAAGATATTTTGCATCTACTCAAGCCATTGTAATGTTACTGTTTATACTTCCCTAGCTTATTTTCCAAGTCATCTAACTTCTGTTTCTTTCATATATTTACTTTGTGAGTTTAGTGAATTAGATTCAACATGCATTTGACGCATTATATTGATTATCAAAATATCAAGAAATTAATCCTAGTTGCTTTTTATTTCTTCATTCTTGATATGTTTCATAAGGTAAAACACCACATCTATATACCAATAAAACATACCACACTCATTGTTTCCACTGCTGCATTACCTCCATTTCATAGATTTAGGGTGCATATTGTTAGCAAGGCTGCAGAGGACAAGATTTACATGATTTACCCAAAGGCTATGTCCACAGCTGAGCAGAGATGGTTTTCCTTGAAGAAGAAGAAGAAGAGAATACAAACCTAATCATGTTCTACCCCTCTCAACCTGTTGAGAGACTATAAATATAGGTACCAGTGAAAACCCTACTTAAAGGAAAAAGACCAAAATGCTCCTGTAACCAAAAATGCCCAAAACAGCAAAATAGGGCCTCCAAATAGTTTGGGGCCCAAAACCAGAGTTTTTAAAGAGCTCAAAATTCTGAACATGACACATGTCTACCTGGCAGTGGCCAACGTAGAAAACAGCGAACCAGGCACGTTTAGGCCCTGAACTGGCCTTAGAACATTTTACATGGTGAAAAGTTGTCTTTAGCCGATAGACATGTCACTGATCATTTATAGTGCTTGTAAGGTAGGCTGAACTTTCTTTTCAAAATATTTTTTTTGGCCAATCGCAACAGTATTCTCAAGGCATTGCTCTAGATTTTCCAAAGGTTGATATGGAAACTGATGACTATATTTTCGTCATGCTTGATCACAGATGTCATTCTTCAAGCAGTTCTATGGTTCTGTAACCAAGTCAGATTACGCTGCAATGCGGCTAGGATTTATCAGGGTAAGATATTACACGATCAGTTTGTATATTTTGGGCAGCTAGGATTTATCAGGGTAAGATATTACACGATCAGTTTGTATATTTTGGATGCTTTTTCTTACGAATTCTGCAGATGCATGACTATACCATTCCTTGTCTTCAATTCAGACACACTTGCGTTCAACCCCAGATTACGATTTTCATAATTACATGATGCGGATACTTGAATATGATTTTAAGAAAGTTGTTGGTATAAGGTACCTTCAGAAGATGAGCTTGCTTTACATGGGGATACTAATTTCTTTGGGAAATTGTCAGTGCACTTGAGCTACCCCCTAATATTAATGCCACCCTTAATAGATTAAAATAACACTCATACCCCTTACAGTTAGTGAATCTATGTTATTTAGTGATGTCAGCTGGTTATATGTTTAAAAGGACTAAAATACCCTTTAGAGTTTAGATAATGTGAGGGGGGAGGGAATCAAGTGGGACCCATTAATACTTTTTATTCTTTCTTCCTCATCTTCGTCTTCTCCGGCACCACCCTTTCTTTCTCCCCTCCAGCTTGCCGTACCCTCTTGACTTCCGCATTCTTCTTTACACAAAAACCACTGGAATCTGTTTGATAAACAAAATCTGTGTCAATGCACAAGTGAAGAAAGTGGAAAAATCAATATATTGACAAGTCAGACTCCAAAGCATGAACCCCTTAGTTGCTGGTAAGGAATCAATAGTTCCGAAGCAGAGCCTTTCCTTTCCAAAGCATGAACAGAGATGCTAGGCAACAGTGTTATTATGAGAATGAAGTTCTCAAAAAGGCAGAAGCTACCAATCACACTAATCTAAATGAGACATCTTGAGAGGTGCTTTGGCGACAGGGAGGAGATGCTGACTCCATTGCTGCTGTTAGTGAGATCTCTACCCCAATCTAGCTTAATTGAGTTGATATTGGTTGTGAGACAATGAATGTTGCCTATGGAGAAGTAAATTAAGTACATGCTAGAGGTAGGTTCAAAAGCACAGACTGAGGTGAGGGAATGCATACACTGATGCTAAGAGAAGACAATTAAGAACCAAGCGTTGAGACCTTTGGCAACTGTAACGGTGTACCTCATTTTAGTCTTGGCTTCAACTCTGCTTCATGAGAAACCTCCAATTGCTCTACCAATGAATTTCTGTCAATGTTCAACAACATATTCCCATATCTAAACAAATCAGAGAAGGGCCAAGTGATAGAACAAAAGGAAAACTGGAAAATACGGAAAGAAAAAAGACGTATACATGCCATCTTGATGGAAAGCCTAGGGTGGTGGCCTTGGGGGAAGGACACACCCTTTCTCAGCTGTTGATTCTTTCTTTTCCAGCAATCTATTTTTTTCATGCTTTGGATGTGGAAGGGAAGGGTAGGGTAGGCCTACCTGGAGGGGAGGAAGAAAGGGCAGTGGGTGAGGCTGGGTGCAGGAGAAGAGGAAGACAAGGAAGAAAGAATCTTAAGTATTAATGGGTTCCACTTGATTGTGATCGTTTCACATTATCTGGAGGGTATTTTTGTCTTTGAAAAAAATAACCTGCTGACATTTCTAGATAACAGAGATTCACCAACTGTAGGATGCTTGGTGATATTTTGATCTACTTTTGGGTGGCATTAATATTGTGGGTAACTCAGCGGCTGGTGCTGATAATTTCCCCCTTTTTTGGTGGGGGAAGGACTAACCGTTTTGATTTGCTGCAGCTGGTATCTCTGGCTGTTTGTTCTGATCTTCTTGCTGCTGAATATTGAAGGTATTCATAAGACTCACACCAATCCTCCTCCATCCTTGTACCTTCAGTGGCAGGGGAATAAATATTAAATCATCATATTTGTGGTTGCTAATGCAGGATGGCACACTTATTTTTGGTTATCATTCTTACCTTTGATTGTAAGTGTGTTCAATGTTGAAGATGTGAATCATGATATTTGTTCCTTGAGATAACAAAATGCAGAATCATTAATGAATTGAAGTTGCAGCTTTTACTTCTTGTGGGTGCTAAGTTGGAACACATCATTACCCGTTTAGCTGAAGAGGTTGAAGAGAGGAGAACTGATAATCCCGCAGCATCAACAGTCAAGCTATCTGACAAATATTTCTGGTTTGGCAGTCCAAGGATTGTTCTTTACATAATTCACTTCATCTTGTTTCAAAACTCATTTGAGATTGGATTCTTCATCTGGATATGGGTTAGTATTATGCTCTTCTATGCATTCCTCGGTATCTCACTTCTCCTGTCTGTACTGAGTTTAAATTTGACTCTCAATGATGTCTCCAGTGTACCTACGGATTACATTCATGCATCATGGAAAAAGTCGGCTACATCGTTCCTAGGCTTATCATAGGGTAATGGATTAATGTATATTTCCAGTATACAATGCATCATCATTCATCAAGCTGAATACAAGAGCAGAATTTCACACCACACAGTATTCATATAATTTGATATTCATAATGCCATTAGCTGCATTAGCATGTCCCTTTTCAATTCTTATACTGACATTACATATACCACTTACTAGTCCAGGCTGATTGTTCAAGTGCTCTGCAGCTACAGCACTTTACCTCTGTACACTATTGTCACCCAGGTGAGCTTCTACAAATAAAATTTTGAGACAAATATTTTCACACTTGAAATATGACCGGTAACGGTTTTGAGATTCTTACGTCTAATCCTTTACTCACTGAATCAAGATGGGTAGCTCGTTCAATCCAGCAATATTAAACGAGAATTTGCAGGCATCGGTATTTTCGTGGGATGCAGGAAAGAGAAAAAAGACACTTACTCAGCAGAGGTCACAGATCCAGCAGTTCCGAGCACTTCAAATGCAGGCTATGGCAGATTATCCGGTTGGGGATACTTTAATTATGGAGGACCCAAACTCTGTCGTCGACATAACTGCAACTGCAACTGCAACTTCAGATCATCCAAATTCAGTGCAAACTCAAAATTTATCTTAAGCTTCGTTGATAGCAAACCATCAGATACCCGCTGTATCAACCAAAAACAAAAGCAATTGAAGGGTATCTATCAAAGTCTCAATTGAAGAGGGAATGGAGGGAAATAGAATAAATAGTGTAAATACTCCCTGAAAAATATTTGAGGGCCTAGAATACATCCAAAAATGTGTATGGGTAATTTGTTTCTTACCCCAAAAAAAAATCTTATTTGTTGGTGATCATTTTTTTATTTTGTTCAAATTTAAATAAAATAAAGGAAATGGATTTTCTCTCTATTAATCAGCTGGAAACTACCTCGCACCTGGACACCAATAGTTGGCGATCATTTAAGGCAGAGGATCACGTAGAAAAGTGTGCCAATGAAGAATAAAAATTAAAGGAAAACTAATTTTTTCACTTTTTTTGGTAGGAAAATAAAATACTTTATTTATTTAACTGGAATCTTCGCGGGATCTTACACATTAAAAAGTCAAAGAGTAGAATCCTAGATAAAGAGGGGGTGGGGAGAGATGATACATGAACAAGTCCTGTGAGTGGGCCGTTGATTAAGCGAGTTCATTGACAGCAAAGTTGGCTTCACGCGGTATGTAGGAGAAGGAACATTCAGTGAAGGACACTGCCAGCCGAAGGATGTCTGCAATGATGTGTGAGATTTCCAACTTGTACAAGACTCTGTATGCGTTATAGAAATAACAAGAGGTTGGTTGTTGCTCTCACTTGAAGATGTGAGATCCGAAAGTCGAGGGTGAGGCTTAGACCCCTTCAAACTGCTTGTGCCTCAGCGATAAGAAAGACCTGACAGCCCATGCCTTGTCCAAAAGCAAACACTACCTGATGAAAAGAGTCCCGTGCTATTCCTCCAATTCCTGAGTGATTTGGATTCTTAAAGGAAGAGCCATCCACATTTAGTTTGATCCTGCCCTGATGTGGAGGTTCCCACCAGATGAGTGGTATAGGTTTGCGAGGGGATTGAAGGGGAGGGAGAGGGGTGAACGCATGGATTTGTTGTAACAGCATCATGACAACCTGAAGCCTTGGGGTTATGGAAGAGTGGGTTGTGGCAGTATAGTATCCCCAAAGTGCCCAAAGGGCGATAAGAGTGTGAAAGTGTTGTTGACTGTTAGGGGAGGGGTAAGTAGATTGGGTGACAAGGTCATGAACTTGGAGGTCGAATGGGCGTGTGGGATCCCATTGGTGAAGACTAAGAGAATGCCAAAGGTGAGTAGTCAAGGGCACAGGAAAAAGAGGTGATGTGTTGAAAAGGGATGATGTCCACATAGTTTACAATGGAGTTGTACTTGACATCCTCGCTAAGGGAGCAGATCTGCTGTAGGTAACTTTCCCAAAACAGTTTTCCAGAGGAAAAAAAGGAATTCTAGGAGGTAGGGGGAGATGCCAAAGTCGAACCCAATTAAGTCTAGGTAGGGGGGGCAGGGGGAGAGGGTGATGAGGTAGACAGACAGTAAACCGAATTGACAGTGAACTTACCTGAGGAAGTGGGCTTGCATATGAAGCAGTCAACCTATGGGAAAAGGGGTATTGGGATGCCGAGTATTTTGATTGCGATGTCAGTGGACCACTAATCAAAAACCTTATCCCAATGCCAAGAAGCGAACACGAAGTTGATGAAGGTTGAGACCTTTATGGGGAGAGAGGCTACTGGAAAGCAACCCAGATCAGGGGGTTGATTCGGTACCCAATTAAGATTCCAAGGACTTGCTAGTGAACCGTCTCCTAGCTGAAGGAAAAGACCTTGGCGTAAAAGTTCCCTAGCTTTAAGCAGCAATTCCCATCCCCAAGAGGTAGAAGAGGGGGAGGGGGTGTCGAGAAAGGTGTCATTCTTAAAATACTTGTGTTTCATCAATCTACCCCATAGCGATGCAGAGGGGTTGAGGAGTTCCCATGCCTTCCGAGTCAGAAGAGCGAGGTTAAAATCAACACTTTTTTTGAGGTTAAGGCCACCTTCTCTAGTCGAGCGACAAATGAGATCTCAGGAGATGGTGTGGACATGCCCTTGTGTACCATTTGACCAGAAAAAATCCCGAGAGAGCTTGTCGAGTGTAATTGTGATCGTGGCAAGGAGCATGACATAAAGTGTGAGGGCATGGCAGCTAAAGTAGATTGGATAAGAACTTTTTTCTCGGCGTAGGATAGCTAATTGCTCTCTAGTGTTGTAGTCGATTATTGACCCTAGAAAACAATGAGACGGTGCTAATTTTTTCACATGCAAATTGAAATTCAAACCTTTCAACCTGACCAAAATGCTAAATTCGTTAAAATGATAAGATGTCTTTAATAATTTAAACTCCATTTTCAAAGTTAAAATTTTCATATAGGAGTGGGTAAAGGAGAATTCCTTTGTTCATAAGTTTTTCACCCTTAAAATCAAAATGAAGGATTCCTTTTAAAAAAAAAAAAAAAGTATACGCCATGCAGCAAATTTTAAAGTCGCAAAATTCCATTCTATGTATTTCGTACTAATTTACGGAATAAAAGTTGGATTTGAACTGTAACAACCCCCATATTTCTAACCCGAGATCCGTATTGCAGGTCCGAGAACCCGAAGGTCTAGCTGGGTAAATTTGTGGAGTGTCCGGATAGAAGTCCATGATCCATACCCTGAACCCATGGATCTGGATTCTCTTGTTGAAGAGTCTGCCTTGCGGATTTTTGTTCGCGGCAGAGCGGACATCGTCCCCCCACTGCCGCGAACGCGACACATGTCCGAATGTAATCTAACGGTTAAAAACTCAATGCGGGGACGTAATCTTAAATTCAAAGTTTATTTTACATGTGAGGTTTTAAACTTTTTAAATTTACAATCAACCCTCAAAATCGATGAAACCCCATTCTCGATCAGAAACCCTATTTTCGTTGAATCAAGAAAACGCTGTGTTATTTCCTCCTTCTCCGGCGACGGAGACGGCATCGAGGGTAGTTGCTGCTCCTAAACCAAACAACACAGCACCTACTCTAAGGTAAAAGCCCACTCTCGATCAGATTTAGGTAACCCTATTTCGTTGAAGCAAACCATTGCTGTGATAAACCAAAGAGTTTTATCGTTTTGGTGTTATCCGTATCCGGTATTCCGAACAGAACTTGAAACATATGGACCCATATTATACTGGATAAACCTATTTTTCAATTGCTAAAACTGAATGGTTTGCTTCTTTCTCTTTTTATTCTTTTTCCTGTTGCTACAACTTTGATTTGATTTGCTTTATAATGAAAGGGATGTCTTCGGATAAGCTTTAATTAGATTACTATCTTCATTGCCCCATGAAACTGTGAAACCTTTTATTGCTTGAAAGACGAGAGGATATATTTTTTGCTTTACAGGTTGAGCAGTTGGAGCAAGAGGTAGTGAACTGCAACCCTTCGATGCATGAACAAGAACGTGTGATGCTTCAGGTAGAACCATCTCTAGGGTTCATTCCAAAGCCTCAAGTCTTTGCCAACTACTTGTTGCACAGATGTCATTTTGAATCCAATGTCCTTGACACCTGCAGTTTCTCTGTTCCACACCACTTTGCCGTCGCCGTCGCCGTAGCCGGAGAAGGAGGATATATCACAGCGTTTTCTTGATTCAACGAAAATAGGGTTTCTGATCGAGAATGGGGTTTCATCGATTTTGAGGGGTTTGATTGTAAATTTAAAAAGTTTAAAACCTCACATGTAAAATAAACTTTGAATTTACGATTAAGTCCCCACACTGAATTTTTAACCGTTAGATTACATTCGGACACGTGTCACGTTCGCTGCAGTGGGCGGACGATGTCCACTCTGCCGCGAACAAAAATCCCTGCCTTGCTTGGTAGTTGGATTTCTGGAAGGCAAGTGATGTCTGGAGATGTCCGGATTGAAGGTAAGACCACCCCCATGTGTACATTAGGGTTAGGTTGTACTTGGACATCAACCCCTTGAGCAAAGCACCCTTATATAGCAATATACTAGGGGGCGGTTGCTAGTGGCGGTTGATTGGACCAAGCAACCGCCCCAAGCGACCGCTTGGTCCTAGTTGCGGGGTTTTGCCCTATTTTGCCCTCAGACTTTCATAAATAGCAACCTTCATCTACTTTACGAATATTATATTCGGGATTGCTGTTTTTGGTGGTGAGGCAGTTGTGGAGACGTGCTAGAAGGTGATCTGAAGTGTTGTTAGTGTTCCAAAGCTTCTACTGTCTTTTCTAGCTAATCTAGTTGAGGTAAGTGATTCCATGTTCACTCATACTCTACCTTTACCTATGATTAAAGTAGATTAGTTTTCCTCGTTGGTTGTTCATGATCATTCTATTACAGTACCTACCTTTTTAATGATCTTGATGAGATCAGGTCCGAAAACGAAACCCTGCTTTTGTGAAAAGGATTGATCTAATCAAGGGGAGGATTCTGGATAACCAAATTTATGCCAATTGTTAGGTTTCGTATTTCCCTTGGTTGTAGGAGTGTTAGATTTGAAATTTGGACTATGATCATTCAAAAATCGGATTGAATACGGATGATCAGAAGCCGTTTCGGATTGAAACTCACTATTTTTGGGACAATCACTAGTGGCGATCGCTTAGCCTAAGCGACCGGCCCAAGCGACCGGCTGGTTTCTAGTGAGCATGTAACTTTTGGATTTTGTCCGATTTGATTCATTTGACTTACATATTAATGTAACCCTGTTTATAGGTGTCCTTTGTTTCCAATAAAAGTCTTATAATTATTTCTAGTTTGCAATCCAGAGGAATTCTACTTATTTACAGGTAAGGACATACAACCTCATCTTTATAAAATATCTTTCAATACTATTCTTTCACTTTATATACTGTTTTAACCTTGTATAGCATGTTGATCTTATTATATACTTGATGTTTGTATTGTCTTTACATATACTTTGTCAATTATGAATGTTGTATGATGATAATTGATGTATCGTGGTTCTGATGGAAAGAGTATTCCATTGGGATATCTTGGCTTGAGATATCAAAGGGCTGTGATATGGGACACATGCCTGCTGATGTCTCCAGCACTATCATAACTACTTGATGACATACCTAGGTAGAGTCTAGAGTTGCATGGCTAGGTACCCCACATACTACTACCCTTTCGGTAGGGGAATTGAAGCCGGATGACCCGTAACGACAATGATGTGACTCTATTTCATCCTATAGCGGTAACCAATCCGTGTGGAGACTCAGTGGTCCACTGTTGGTCATACAATGGTAGGGTTGCATATGTTAGGGTTGGGCTCATGGACGTCCAAGGAGCGGACCGGGTGTCGTGAGGAGTCATGAGAGCATTCCGCCCCAACAATATGTGGATGACCATAGGGTTATAAAATGGAGTTCAATAGCGGTAACCAGTCCGTGAGGATTCTCATTCCTAGGTTGCGAAGGATACTGAACCGAGTTGGTTGGTGCCATAGGGGATGTATCTAGACTTCATGTAGTATGTTACCATTATGACTTGCATTGGATTAGAAACCCTGACATGCGCCAGTACTCATGCCAATGGTCGTGGTGAGAGAGTGTTGACTTAACCCCCAACCATGGTTTGAGAGCCAGGTGTGGACTTTCCATTTTACCCAAGATCCCTACAGAGGTAACCAGTCTTTGCCAGATCAGAGTGACTAGACCTACCCAGAGGAGGGCTGGTGTATATCTTAAAGCATGTCAACTGTTAGAGACTTGCATAGTTAGAACTTAGCGGTATTCATACTTTGCACTCATACTATCATATATGCATTTCTGATGGTTTGACATATGGATGAGAATTATTGCTGTTCTTACTAAGTTCAGCAGAAGTCATTCCTTTATTTGTCTATGTTATATTAGCCTGTACAGATGGAGGATATACGCTGGAAGATGGATTGGTTTCCCATGATGGAGCCTTCTTGTATGAAGAAGATGTGGCACCGGCAATGGGAAATGGAGATAGCCTATGCGGGAGCTCCTGTGAGTGCATGGAGTGCGCTTATATCACCCATTGATGGGCGTAGGAGACAAGTTGTCAAGTAGTTTGGCCATCGCCTGGAGAAGAATTGGAGAACCCATCACCTTGATAAACTTGAGTCTAAGTTTTTAGCTTTAGAGAAAGAAATCGGAAATAAACTCATTTAAATATTTGAATTGCTTTCGTTGAACTCGTATTCTTTTTTATCATTTATTCTTCCCTTGATTATTTTATTGGAGTATTTGAACTCCTTGATTATTCTTGCTCGTGATTGTCTTTACTTGCATTTATTATTATTGATGGACAAAAATCGTGGATCCTATGAAGGATCACTCCCACGGGTTATCGGGCGGGTAACCGAGACCAGCGGGTGGGGTGTGACATGAACTAAAACTACAATTCGAGATTTGAGACTTTCTATTCTGAAATCATTCTTTTTCTTGGTTTAATTTCTTCGTATCTGCAACTTGTTGGTTTGTATTTTTCTTCCTTTCAAGTTGTTATTGTTTTTCATACATGTTGTATATTTTTATAATATGATAAAAATAACATTTAATATTTTATTTGATTTAATTAAGTGTATGAATCTTTAATATTTTCTTGGCTTTATTTAAGCACCGGAATCTTTTCTTTATTTCTTTTAGGAAAAGTGTACTTATTTATTTACTGGATGGCGCAAAAATTGTTAAGCCTTCGGATCTCTTGGCGATGGCCTGCAAAACAAAGTTAGACGTGGCCCAACCGCTGGGGTTGGGAGGCCGGGAGGCCACCTCCGAAGCTTAAGTCAGTTGCTGAACTAATCACAAAAGGCTCTCCGAAGCTTAAGTCAGTTGCTGAACTAATCACAAAAGGCTTTGGCTAATTGCAGCGCATAAACTTGAATGATAATAGTAGGGAAACGATTCAGATACCTCTTGCGTGAACCAATCACTTGTTTATATAGGATTTACCTTGATTCTCGATCGTCGGATGAATTCGTGATCTTTGCAGGTTACTGTCCGATTGTAGGGTTTTTCCCTGAATATTCGAGGGTGATAGCAGTTACCGAACTTCTCACGATTCCCTCACCGTCCTGACGATAGTTGCTCCCTATTAGGAAGCTGCATCTACCGCAAGATTTGGGAGGGTGTTCATGGCCGGTAACTTATAAAGTAGCGCCTTCCTGATTGTTTAGGTTAGGTTAGAATGGGCCCCGATTATGGTCTAACTAGGACGAAAGATGTGAACCCGGTCCAGATGGGTTCGGTGCAATTTTTCTCATATCATTTATTACTTATTTAGTTGTTATTTAGTGTACAAACAAGGACGATGTACCATTTGAGCCTATCGAGCCTTGACCTTTTGTTTTATCAACGGACAATCAAGGGTTATAGAGGTATGGGTCCATTGGAATCCAAGAAGATCTTATGGTTAGATCTGCCTCAATAATCTAACTATTGTAAGGATTGATCTAATTCATTTTTCATATCAATTTGGACCTTCAGATTATGTGGCCGAATGATCCAATGGTTAAGATTAAAACCTAAAAAAAAAGGTACCTGAACAAACAAAGTCATGACTGTTCAGTGTAGACACCTCAATTGATAAGAGTCCCTCCCTCCAATGTATAAAACAATTCATAGAGAATTCAAATATCATTCTATATTTAGATTTTGCAATTGATAAGAGTCCCTCCCTCCAGTGTATATACCAGTTCGTAGAAAATTCAAAATCCTCACTCTATTTAGATTTTGTACTCTGAAGAACAACCAAAGTTGAGATTCTTTGTATCCTGAGAGACGCTTTGCTAAAAGCCATATAACACTAGATGTGGGGCTGTATTAGATTGGCATTACTCCAAAATCAGATCTAATAGAATCACTCTTTACTAGCTATCTCCCTTATTGTGCCACACATCATTCTCAACATCTTTTGCTCCACTACTCTCAACTTATCTAAATTATTCTTCTTTATTGCCCAATATTCAATCCTGCATTCTTTTCCTAGATATCCATGGCGGAGCTACGTTTTCCCCCCAATTTTTTGGAATTTTCTTTGTGGTCCTCTTCCATGTGTGAAATATTAGCACTTGCACCCGATCATTATTTATAATTCTAAGTTTGCTTCCCTATTTTGATGACCATTCTCCCCCTTAATAAGCTCCAACATGACCATACTCTTCATGACATTCCACCCACATATTCTGTTACAATGCAACCCTCTTATTAGGCCCTACCCTTGACCACGATCATAACACATTGCCTTTATGAAATTTTAAAATTTCTCCGCTAACTATTTGTTCATATGTGAGGTATCAATATTTAGACCCTAGAAAAAATTTAACATAAAGATAATAGGTAGAAAATTCATTGTGTTTTGTGTAAATTATAGGTACTTGTTAAATCCTGATTCCGCCCCAATATTGTTGTGAGATGACATTTACCTCTGTTAGAAAATGCATGTAATGTATTAAAGAATAAAAGAATAATTAAGATTACAGATTCTTTGACATCTTTAAGGGATGCCATTTAGTAACACCTTATTTCATTTGGATCGGGTAGGGGAAGCGATTGGGGAGAGGTTGTTTTAGCCGATAGTGGCAATAAGAGGCAAAAGATTATTCAACACCATGAACTTTTTATACTTGGATGAGCATCAACGCATCCTTCCAAATTCATGGCAGAAAATACTAAATGCTCTACTTCAAACCTTAGCCAAAGAAGATTTGAGAACCCGAGCATTTGATATTCTCTACTGCAAAAAATAAGCAGCTTTTCTTGTAGCAAAAGGAAATCCTGGAAAGACTTCCATCTTATTCTTCCCTTGATTGACCAGCAGTGCTCCTGCTCACTTGGATTAGTTGACCCCTTAAACTGGACTCTTCCACCTATAAGAACAGCAGTTTGCAGAAACCAAGTTAGTATTATGTTACAAAATAATGGTGTTTTTGCTCCTGTAAGATCTTTAAGTCCATATATGATATGCTAAATTAAGAGCATCCAATTATGCAGAACCATTTGGATTATTTACATCTACAAGTCCTTTATCAGCATTGAATTAGTCAAGACTGGGATCTTGATTTTTCTAAAGAGAAGATATGCATGAAGTTCTCCTAGGTAGATTATTGAATTAAGTTTTTCTAAGTAGAACATTGTATAATTTACGCTATAAAAAGAAGCTATAATTAGGAGCAAGGAAAAACCTGTAACATATGTGTGTCTGTTAACAAATCTCCACATTCTTCAACCAGAGTTCTTCCTGTGCTGGCCACCTCAGCTAATTCTGAAATGAGAATAACCAGTCTCTCGGCCTGTGTTTTGTTTCAGAACGAACACAAACATTAAAAAAAGGAGGATCTATCAAAAACAGATAACAGAATGTATAAATGCAAATGGAAATGTTGCATTCTGATGATGCAGATGTTCTCAGAAAAGCCACTCTCTCTGCTTGTATTTTGTATCAGAAAGAAAACACATGCATTAAAAAAATGGAGGATCTATGATTTATCAGAAATCTAAATGGAAATTAAGCATGCGATGATGGCACAGGGTTCTCAGAATACCCACTTTCTCGGGCTGTGTTTTCTTTCTCAAAGAACACATAAAAAAAAAAGGAGGATCTATCAAAAATGGATAATAGAAAGTCTGAAAGGAAATGATGCTGTGGTAGTGCAGATTTTTTCTGATTTAAATGATTATTGCTCTAGCATAAGCAATAAATTTTTGCTACATAAATGTAAAAACAGTTTAATCTCAAATAATTTTCAGTATATTTCAGTGAAAACTTCAAACTTATAATCATATTATTTTATCTTTTTCTATCTTATGTGGATTTAAATAAAAGAGATCTGTAGCACCTCTGGTAAGAAGCTTCCAATATTGAATGATGTTACTCCGATCACATCTGATGCCGAATTTAAAGCTTCCTCTAACTCTTTTAGGTCAACCTGCGCACGTATAGAGATGCTCATTCTCAACAATTTTTTGTTAATTAAAAGTACATCAGCAAACATGGTTAGACAATTACTTAAGTCAGTGCAGAAAAAGGAGACAAATACATACATGGAGATAAATAAAAAAAAACATGTCCAAACAAATCATTGAAACCTTATTTATAAGTTGTGACAAACATATAGAAAAGAATACTTACCCTCACGTTTCCACTGATTGGAAGTCGAAGCAGGGCATCCTGCAAAGCTTTGACAGCTCCTGATAGTGAAGATGAATAATTTTCTTCGATTTCTGACCATTCTTCTAAATATGGCATCTGAAACAGTCCCCAACAAAACATGCCTATTAGGGTTAATAACTGAAGAACTTAATCCCTTATCATAAAGCCTGCAACAACTAAAACAGAAACGAATTCAGATTGGGGGCAAAATTACTTTTGGACTGTTAGGGTCTGTCTAGTGTTGTTACTATCAGGTATATGAACAGAATGAGTCTCACTTCACAGCCTATGTGGGAAATTCACTGTTAGGAAGGGAGGGGAACCACCATGCTGGGGGATGAAGGAGACAAGTGGAGGCAGGATTAGGTTCTGCCTCTAACACTGTCTTAGTGGATGTACTGCCAATTACCAAGTATACAGATGGGAATTGTTCATTGGAAAAAAAATGTATATAAATGGAATGAGGATACCTAACATGGTCAAGACGAAAAAACCTATTCATTTATTATCAATATAGTTCCCAACAAAAGAGAAAGCACAAGAGAGATATTCAACTTGTTAGAAAGGACGAGGATCACACACACACACACACACAGTCTGTGTTTGGATCAAATTGACAAAACAACACGAGCAAACAACTCAGCCTTATCCCACCTAAATGAGTCTGCTAAATGGACGGATCCTTGCCCTCCAATCAACTGTATTCAAGGTCATCTTACCATTCAGCAGTGAGACCTTAAATGGTTCCTGATGCTGCCAGTCTTCAAATATACCTCCTTAACAACACCCTTGGGCATAACATTGTACAGTTGACACTATCAACTATCACCATATGTGTGGTGATCACTTGAATGCATCTGTAGAAGATGCAGCTACATTACCAATCCTCCCCTGGTTTCAGATGCCAAGATACAAGTAATCACATGAATACTACAACTCTACGAGAACTATGTTCTTCCATATCAGCCTCATCATAGTCATCCACGTCAAAACCACATCTTCCATATGTTACAGGAATAAGTAAGGTTCATCATCATCAGGAACCTCCTTTCTTAGCAACTGCATTGATTTTTTGACAATTGGGAGCTTTGGCATAGTGTCCCATTTCCTGAGAAATTTTAGTATTGCACTGTGCTGTTGTTGGTCATAAATACCTTCTCTTTGATGAGAATCTTCTTGTTTCTCCCTAACTACTTTGTATGAAGTACTTTCTCAAAGCAGTTGCAAATGTTGGACACAACCCCAGCCTAAATTGAGAACCTATATGTTTCATTCTCTCTAATGCAAGTGTCAAACTGCCCCATAATGTTTGCCATGGACTTGTCTTGCAAAGTCTCTGAAGTGTTGTGGTAGATTTTTGTCACCCAGATCATCTTTCATATTTGTCCAAGTAAATGGAGCTCTACCTATGTCTTTAAGATCCCTCCTCCAACATTCACGAGTGGATATGACGAGCTTGGTTTGAGTTAATTTCAACCTCCTTGTTTCAGATAGGTCAAAGCAATCAAAGTAGTTGTCTAATGCTGATAACCAATCGTAGAATATTTAAGGATATGCTTGCCACTGTATTCTTTGAGAAAGAGTCAAAACGTTGAAATCGAACTTGAGCTTATCCTCAAAAGTACGTTACATTAAAGGAGTCCTTGACTAGTCTTCTCTATTGCGATGATGCCCTGCAGATTGTCATTGATACCTGTCTTCATCCTTAGGTGGCAGGTTACTATCATGAACAGGAGTGAACACCGAGCCTCAAGTGGCTGTAGCCTATCACTGATAGCCCTCTGTTCAGTTGACATTTTTTTTTCTTTTTTTTGGACAAACAAAGATCTCTTTAACCAAAAAGAAGAGAGAGGGTGGGGGGGAGTTGAAGAGAATAAAATAGAGCTATAAAGGCTAGAGCCCTACCAAAGCCAACAAGGCATAAAAACAAAGCAGAAGGAAAATGGAACTAAGCACAAAAGGAGACAAGACCAAAGGGCCAAGACAAACTCAACTTGATCTAAACTAGTTTATTCCTCTATTCTGCCTATTCTTCTTTCTAGAACTTGAAATCCACAATGAAGTCTTTGTCAAAATGTTAGCACCCTTAGTAGTAAGGTTGGTTCTCCTCCTGTGATGCTACACATCTTACTTATATTTTATTATTATTTTAATACTATGAAAAGTGTTTCCAATATGTGAGATTGTTTTAAGTAGGATCACGTCAATGGTTTTAAATGCTGAATCAATACTCACCAAAAAGAAGAGAGGGGGGGGGGAGTTGAAGAGAATAAAATAGAGCTATAAAGGCTAGAGCCCTACCAAAGCCAACAAGGCATAAAAACAAAGCAGAAGGAAAATGGAACTAAGCACAAAAGGAGACAAGACCAAAGGGCCAAGGCAAACTCAACTTGATCTAAACTAGTTTATTCCTCTATTCTGCCTATTCTTCTTTCTAGAACTTGAAATCCACAATGAAGTCTTTGTCAAAATGTTAGCACCCTTAGTAGTAAGGTTGGTTCTCCTCCTGTGATGCTACACATCTTACTTATATTTTATTATTATTTTAATACTATGAAAAGTGTTTCCAATATGTGAGATTGTTTTAAGTAGGATCAAGTCAATGGTTTTAAATGCTGAATCAATACTCACCATCTAATGATCATTTAATCTGATTTTCATCCCAAAACTTTCAGGTTTTATTTGAGTTTGTATTTTTTGCATTATGATCATTAATCTGAACGTGAAGTTGTCGGATGATCACGTCTCGTAGAATCACTAGGAACACCCCATAAATTCAGATCTGATCATTGGGTACTTGGTGTTTGATTGGTGGTGTAGACATGGAGGGCCCATTCCTGGTGAGAGTTCACCCAAAGAATAATTCCAAGAACTAAACAAAATTGATTCACAAACCAATGGTATAAGACGGTATGATCAACTGCCCATTTCTGAGCCCACTAGATCAACCAAGTGATGCCCCTAGGTGTATGTATTCACCTAAAAAGAAAGATGCCGTATTCTATATTGCTAGAATTCCCGTTTTCCATGAACAAACCAATGCATATTGAGTAGTTGAAGGTCATTTTGTGAGAAATGCCAAAAAGCCAACTCCATTTGTCAACTCCAGCAATCAACTCCAGATATGCTTACAAGTTACAAAGGCATTATATTGAGCTGCATTTGTTGGTGACTGTTCCATACTTACATGTAAGCTTGAGGGTTGGTCCATGAGTGCCATGGACTTTGTACTGTCATGTTTCCAATTGTAGTTAGGTTTAGTTTACTCATATGGTCAGAATTGGCTAGGTTAGTTAAGAAATTGTAGCACAAACAATATTGCCTGGATGATGATATAATCAATCTGATGATTCTGACCTATTGCACATCCTCCCTTCCTCCCTCTCCCGGTCTTCCATGCTCTTTGCTCTTCTTTCCTTCTATAGTTCTGGCATTTGGTTATGATCCCCTTACAGCATGAGTATGGATGTTTTAAGAATGCCATGAACTCAGATGTTTTAAGGAAAACAATATATCACAGCATTTTCAACCCCCACACACCCTCCAACACCAACCAAAAAAATTAAATAAATAAAAGGTTCTACAGCAACCAAGAAAACTTACTTGAGCTTCAAGAATAGCAGATATTGTTCTTTCCTTTTTCAGCTGTCCAAGTTCCATGCGTTTCCTTTTCACAGAATCATGCAGCTGAGATATATTGCACCAAAGAGCACAAAGTGACCTCTAAAAAAGGAAGAAAAGAAGAAATATTTGAGTCAGCAACAAAGGAAATGTGATGTCAGGGTTAGGTAATTATTCAAAACTGTGCATATTAACATAACTAATAATTGAATGTTTTTACTTGGAGGTGAAGTTCATTCAGTGGAATAAAGTAAATATTTCTGCTACTGATGATTTAGTGACATAACAACAAATAATAAATGTAGTAAATGATGAAAAGCAAGTTCTTACAGAATTGTAAAACCTGAATGCCTCCTTTGTGCAATGAATTGACTGTTGGAAGAGGTTCTCTTAAGGAAAAGGGGGAAGCACAATTTATGTCATTTGGTAAACCCAAAAGCTCACTGAGCTATTCTATTATTGGTCCTCTATTGCTTTTGGTGTCTAGGTGGAAATAAAGGGATTGCATTAGAAAGAATTCGTTGATTCTCATGCTCATCCCTACAATATGTTGGTCTCATGCTAGGAATTATCTCTCATTAAGGTTCAACAGCCTTGTGGGTTCAAAATTTGGAATCAACCTCTCTTTCTTACTGTGGGTAAGGCTGTGCACATTTGCCTTTCCTAGACCTGCTGTACTGGAAGCCTCGTGCACTCAGATGTTCCTTTTACTAGAGTTCAACAGCTTGGGCAGATAATATTCTGGGAACCATGATGTTATATATATAAGAGACACAAGATTACTCCTCGGGCTACTTTGAGGAATAAATAGGATGACTAATGAGGATCAGATCTTTTTAACTATCTAATCCTTCGTATGCTATGCCAAGATTCTGAAAAGAATAGCTTTGTCTTCTCAGACAAGAATGAGAACCTTTTAAGCTAGTTACCTCCTTAATCTTCTCAGTCAATAAAACTAAAATCCTGCTAGAAGGCTGTATCTGTCCAGTGAGGCATCTACCGTCCTCAGTCATCAAAAATATAATTGCTTTAGTGTGCTGTATATATTAGTTTAGATCTTGAACATGGAATAGTATCTTAAAAAAATATTCTTTCAAAAAACAACCAAATAGAAAGGTTTTAATTAGGTTTAACATCAATCAAGATAAGTTCTAAAGTATTGCAAATAATAGAGAATAGGATTATAGAAAAACAGCAGATGTGAGATGTGCACCCCCCCCCCCCCCCCCCCAACCCAAAAGGAAAAAGGGTGGAAAATGGGAGATTTTGGCTGGCAACTTGACATGCACCCCCTTTAGGGTCACATTGAAATTGTTGTATAACACTTCAAATAAGTTTGTCCTGCTATCCCTAAAAGCCTATAAAATTTTCATAGAAAATGGTAAGGCATTACATCAAAATAAGATACTGACTCCTGGTGATAATCCTGGTTGTGGGGCTTACTGTACCTGCTTCTCTGATCATTCTTCTTTGATTCATCTTTTATTGTTCTGTGATGACACTGATATGAGAGTAAGAGAATTTAAAAATAAATTGAATTTGTAAGGTTCAATGCCAAAGACCAAATAAGAAACAAGACAGGAGATGGTGAGCTTTGGGGTGTTGAATCCAGAAAGCCATCTCAGTAAACATGTTGTGCATTTTAAACCCATCTTATGGAATGAAACCCCACACACAAACGGAGTTAATAATTCTGGCATGTTTCATGAACTTGTTTCTGAAATATGAAACAGCATTTCCCTCAATTGAATTCAGGTTGAGCTATGGTAAGTAGTTTTAGGCTCGAGGCTAGGGTAGTCCAAACCAGCTCTGGCAGATACTAGGTGGAAACAATTAAGCAAAGTCAATGTTTGTAGTTTCTGACTATCTGTAACTCTTTTCCACCCAGATTAAGATTATCTGTGCAAGTGTTCTACCAAACTATCTGTAACTGTTGTTTGGGTTTATATTCAAGGTAGCATATGTGTCCGCAGTTTTTTCGTTCTTGTTTCTGACTATTTGCAACTCCCTTATAACTACTTGATAAATGAAAAGTGCTTCCAATTATTTTTACTATTGTACCCAAAATTTCCTCATACTAGCTTTTAGCTTTGCCCAATTCCTTTTCTGTTTGTCTTTCTTCCAGGCTGTATTCAACCATATTCATGGAACAAAATCATTCACTGAGTGTCACCTTGGAGAAAACCAAAGCATAGTATGAATTAAAAAAATAATAAAGGTACCCCACATTCAAAGCTTTACCACTAAAATAAATGGGGAAGATAACAACACGGATATGATGGACTCTCGATCCTAGATGGTTCACCAGGAGGTTTGATGTAAATAAACAGTGTAAAAAAAAAACAGCAAGATGGTTGGCTGAGGTGTGCCAATGGGCATTTACTTAAGACCATAGACACCCCTAGTAGCACTTTTGACATGAATGTGAATTGGCCTCCAAGATACAACAGCCGTAGTGGCTTCCTAAAGTAAATGAGCACTTGGTTTACTTAACCTCTTGGTATAAGATACATGTCTTCCCCAAGAGATACCCCTTGGCTTGAAGAGACATTAAATGTGTCTATTAGTCTCAAAGAGACACTTCTTAGCTAAGGATACCAAAGGTGGTGCCCTGGTCTTTAAGGGCCCTCAAGTTTAGGTTGGAACCAGTGAAAATGGATCCTAGACAGATCAACCCATTTATCATATCCAACAGCTAAACGCATATGCGAATGTACCATATCCAATGGTTCAACAAATGGATCAACTCATTTCGTATCCATATCCTTAATAAATGGTTGTTATATAACCAAATCAAGCCACGCCACATCATCATCATCAACCGACCAATCATGTTTTTCGAAACTTATTTTCACAAAGGGGAAAGAATAAGGACGAAGAAGATGATGACTAACCTCAGCTGCAGTCCTCTGAGATTGGCTTGTTGCTTCAGCTTTTGCATTCACATATCTCCATTGCATATAATGGTTATGAAGCAGCCGTAAAGCATGGACATCTTCTTGACTACTGGAAACTTTCTTCCCCTTTCTTGTCTCTGGTACCAATTTCGTGTTTGAAGGATGTGGTGGAAGGAAAATACTTGTTTTAGTGGTAATTGGATTAGGCTTCAACACAACGGATGCTGACCTGTAGATAGACCTGGCCGGACTAACTAGGGAATTTACACAACTAGGTAGAGGTGAAACCAAAGAACGGTGGAAAAGGGAAGCAGAAGTCTTAGAAGAGTCGCCAGGTTCATTAACATGTCTGGTGGACATAGTAGGCAACAAATCCGCCTCCGGCATGGAAGAACGGAAATCTGGAACTGACCGTGTCTTGCATTTCTGCAATGCATTTGTAGGACTAATACATGTGCCGCCTCGATGAGAGATGCTGCATGTTTCGGGTCCAGAGCCATCGCTAGATGTTGGTTCTTCTGAAAGGGCTTCAGAACGCTGATCATCTTCTTGCCAGGTAGAAGATCTCACAGCAACAGAAGCTACAACCTCGGAAGAGACTCCGGGGGTGGGTTTATTCCCAATACTCGATTGAACAAGCTTTGCGGCAGCTGTGGTTGCCACAGAGCTGACGCCAATGTTGTTGATGGACCGCTGGAAATTGTGATTCGACGAAATTGTTATAGGCGTTGTTCTGTCCGTATGGCGCACCATCGGTGTATCTGGCCTCGAACGAACTAGATTACCATTTCTCCCCACGAATCTGCTGCTGTTGAAGGTTTTCGAATGGCTTGTGTCGGGATTTAGCGTGTGATGCTCTGCATCGCTTCCATTCTCCTTACAGAACTTCAACGGTCTCTGCCTCCGCTGCAGTGTGACTGCTTTATTCTGAGATCCGGGAAGAATTTCCATGCTACGCGCTGTATCCAATCTGTTCTCGTCTGCACAGCCCAACGGTTCTAGTTCACCTTGCCGCCTTTGCACAGATTGAGACCGCAGCTGATTCTGCTTAGGTTGAAATTCAGAGGAAGACATTACGTGCTTAGGGTTGAAACCTTTGGAAGCCGGGAAATGAAGATCACCAGAAGTTGAAGTAGAAACGACCGGAGACATGAACCTAGAGCTGACCTCCCTCACCCTTGGTCTTCGATGAAGCTGTGGAGCAGCCATCGTGGTGGTGGTGGTGGCATTACTGGCTGGCTGCTGCTGATCTTGCAACATCGAAGATACTTCGGCGGTTGCTTCACCCATTTGCCCTAATCAACAGACAGGAACCAGTAATGATCGATCAATTATTGAAAAATTAAGGTCTTACGCTAGAAAGCACTCAAATTTCCCGATCTATTTTCCCTTCTTATGACTGGAAATCAGTTGCCAGAACCAACTACCGTGCGATGACTATCACACACGCCACGAACTCCCAACCAGGGGAGGAGGATTGGTGGATCTGCTGCTTTTTGTTTCTCGTCGGAATCTTTGACCTCTGAATGGAAATGATGGAGACTATAACGGATAAACAACAACGGCAAAGACGAAGAATTTTTTTTTTTGTTTTCATTTGAAGAAAAAAAACTAGCCGTTAGAAGGAAGCGCTTTCTTTCCCCCTTCTTCATCTCTCTCTTCTTAATGCTTTTCATAGGAAATGTGAGTTTCGGGTTTTAAAATTTTAACGGTTACCTTCCGCCCGTTCGATTAGCCCTTGCATGGTGGCGAAATTTTCTTGGCATATTATACATTTATTTTTAGAAAAGATGTATTATATATTTTCTTTTTCTTGACATAGAAGAAAAATGTATTTTGTAAAAATAATTTAAAAGATTGATCTAATACCATTATTGATTCCTGTCACTTGTTCAAGAATTGGAATTATTTTCTGGAAAAAAAGAAAGAAAAAAAACTGGGAAGTATTGTTATTTGGTTAATACCAATTTTGAAAGAAAAAAAGAAAAGAAAAGACATTTTTCTGCTTATTTGAAAGTTTATTTTATTTGTTTTTATATGAGATCCATGAATTATAAGGATGATAATTAGATCCTTCACGACCTTGATCATGGATGGTGAGGTGGCTATGAATATCAATTGAAATTGATATAAGAGACTTAAAGACCTTGATTATGAGTGATGAGGTGGGCTTATTTATTTGATGGAATTTTCTATTTCAAGTATAGGATATCATTAATCTTTAAATTTCTATTAGCACATTCATGACCATTCATGACCATTTTCATAATTGGGGCTAAAGTAACAATGAATTAACTCTAATTTATGGCCATGAGATAAATACGAGAATTGATTCTCCACTTAGTCGATTTAGGTTCGGTCCATTACTTATTGATTCAAGGTTACTAATTCTCCATTAGTAAGGAATTCATTCTTCACTTAGTTAAGAAGGTGGGTTAATGGCTCAATTCATTACAATATATGATCTTGGGCTTATAAAAGCCCAACCACATCTTTGAATACTATGTGATTTATACAACACAACAAACACTTACATTCTCATTTACTTACTTCTTTGCAAGGTTTCTTTTCTTTCAGGAGTTTATCTTAGTGTTGTACTGTAACTTTTGGCTCCTTGAAAGGACTAGAAAAAATGTTTCATCTTCTAGTTGAGGGTTGTTTTATCTTAGAAATGGTCTTGTAGAGAAAATCTTAGTAGTAGGGTACATCAATTACTTTAAAGGCAGCACTCAAGGTGTGACTTAACTTCGTCCGTTGGTTGTTCTTTTGATTACAACATCAAATTCTTCAAATCCCCTAAGGATCTTCAAATCTTAATTGTATGCAATTTCATTTCTCGTAGTTATAAGAATTTGTAATACAATTACCCAACAATAGCCAATAGGTGTCTTGGAGAAAAGCTTGTTTGAATAGCTAATGAAAAAGCTTTCATGAGAAATACATGGTTTGGGACATGATGAGCGCATTTATGTGCGAAATGTTAGAACATAAATTATACATTTGTACACATTTTAAGCAAGTTATCTTGAAGTATTTTATTGTGTTTTTTGCATTTTTGGGGTAAATCTGTAAAAATGTATGAAAATGAATATTTTAGAGGATGTTTAAAGTCCTTAATGAATCTCTTCTTGTAGGTCCCAATTCGTAAGTCTGGAATAGAAAATATGAAGCAATTTTCAGAAGGACAAAATAGTATTTTCAGTTTATTATAGTTTTTCTTTTGTCTTTTCCCTTTCTCATGTATATCTTCTTCCTATTTAACTTAGGAATATTCTCTTTTATGTTTAGTCCCACATTAAAAATGTGAAGCATTTTACCTCGATGTTCATCCTATAAAAAACCTAGCCTCACTCCCTTCTATATACACTGAAAATTATTTAAGCTTTTCTTCTTTAGTAGAATTTTGTGAGTTGGTTCTTTAAGAGAGTCAGCTACCTTTATATATAATTTTATTGTTTAAGTAAGTCTTTCTTTTCCTTTCAATATTTTTTTGTTTGGATTCTTTTTCTTTTTCTTTTCAAGTAGATAGACATTTTCTTTATGCATTGTATTTTCATGTAATATTGTTATTTATATCATTCCCTTCCTCTCTCTTTTACTCTTCCCAAACTTTTCTCTGTATATTCTGTCATATTTTTTGTTTGGATTCTTTTTCTTTTTCTTTTCAAGTAGATAGACATTTTCTTTATGCATTGTAATTCGTTTTTCTATTGAATAAATAGCGTTGTTATTTTTATTATCATTCCCATTCTTTTACTCTTCCCAAGCTTTATTCTCTAGATATTCAATTCTAAGTGACAAGGGTTGGAATAGTTAGATCAGCTAGCGTAATAAAATTTTATTCATTGAAGAGCAATTCACATCTCATGACAATTGAAGGAAGGAAATCATATTCTCCCTCCCTGTGATCGACCCATTTGTTGCATGATTCATGTGTTTGTAGTATTTACTTTTATTTTATACACAAGACATATCTGTTGGAGATGTCTCTTTGTAGTGTCTCTTTGTGTTCTATATCAAGAAACGAGTTGGTTCCTAGTTGCTTTAACAATTTTAAAACAATCTTAATTTCTTGATTTTCTCATGAAGTGTGTTTTTTTTTCACTTACAAGCTTGTAAGTACCACCTTCGAACATTCTTTGCAAGTAGCTACCTTTGAAGTGCATGCCATAGCGATTAGGTCAACACCATTTGCACAATGAAGAGATGTTCAATTACATTAAAGAGAATATGTTTTAGTACGACTCAACTCATGTATGTACATTTTATTTTATGGAGGCATAAACAATGACGTTGATTTCTTCTCCAACTTCTACAAGCATACTATGCATCACCAATCAAATAAATCTTATATCATTTGTTTTATAGTCCTTTTTACCCAAAATTACAAATACAAATTTGGCACTCATTGATAATCAATCAAAAAAGTGCTTTTGCACCTTAATGAGAATTTCCGGAGTACACACAATACCTATACGTGGCTATGGAAATAATGTTGGAATATGGTTCTTGGAGCATGAGTGAATGGAAATCATTCATTAAGGATATTTTGTGGAAATAGGTGCATGTATTAATTATGGACGATTGGGTGTTTCAAATTCCAAGGATTGTTCATGCATAAAATGTTTATGATCATTTGGGTTTTTTATTTTCCTAGCATTGTTCATGAATGGAGGGTTATGGGACTTTCATTTTCCAATGAACTTTTCATTTCTCTAGCTTGACTATAAATGACCAAAGCTCTTCATTTCCCAAACTTGATTCATTAAGAATTGAAACTCTTCGTTTCCAAGTTGGTTGTAAATAACAAGGACTTTTTGTTTTCTCGAGCTTGTTAATGAGACATTGATGATAATATGATATTTTCATTATACCAACCAAAGACTTCCACTATAAATTGGGATCCCCCTTGATGAAGAGATGTAGTTTTGGGTTTTTGTCTCTTTTGATTTAAGAATTGTGCTAAGAGTGCTTTGAGAGTCTTCTTAAAATTTTGTGAGTCTTGTCAATGTTTTGAGAAGTTTGTCGATTTGAATTTTGTGGTGATAGAAGGTAGACACATATCAAGTTTGATGTCTACTTTATGCTAAGTATACCGTTGTCCGTCGTTGTATGACTTGTATCCTAGGAAATTGACGCCCATTAGATCCTCAAGCACACATCGGAGGGGATGAACTGTTTTAAGGAAAGCGTCTGACGTGCCTCAATGATTCTTCCTCTTTATTCTATTGCTTCTTGTTGAGGTTCCATTTGGGTGTATTTCAATTTCCATGATAAATATCATTGGTATATTCTTTTGATTGTTATCATCTAATTTCTCCTGATTTACTATCTATTTGGCCAACTAATAACTTGCTATATTTCTTTTGCCACTTCTCATCAAGATGCTAATGTAGTAAAATATTAAAAAAAAAAACCTTTTTGAGATGTGAGAGATGAGGTACACTCAATGTGATGCCCATACATTTTGTGTCTTATTTTAAGCTACGAGCTTCAATATTATCCTACCCTGAGAAAGCTTCAAGAAGAGTTTTTTTTTGGGTCAAGTGGAGATAATATCAAGTACTCATAGTGAGTTGGAAACAAATTTGTAGACGTCATTCCAAAGGATGGAGGACTCAACCTTAAAAATTTTGAATGTTTTAACCTAGTTCTTCTATCTCAAAAGGTATGGGAATTGTTGAACTCTATGCAACCTCTTTGGAGTTTCCTAATTAAGCAGAAGTACTTCTCTTCATGGACATTTGGAAATCAATCATTCAAGCTAGGGAATCACTTTCTAAAGGCTTATTCCTCAGGATTGGAGATGGAGAGCCTATAAATCCATGGACACATAAATTGGATTCCAGATTCTTATTTGGATTTAGGATGCTATCCACGAGTTCGCCAAGTTCCAACCAAGGCATCAACCTTTCATTGATAAAAACTCCTCAACATGGAATAGGGGTCTTCTTGATCACTAGCGGTGACCAAAAACTGTGTGCAGCAAATATTACAGATTCCCTTACCATTATACTTAGCTCCATACAAGTATATTTGGAAGTATACTTCTTTTGGGAAATTTTTAGTGAAGTTTGCATATAGATTGGTGTTGGGAAATGCCATGTCAGCATTGCCACATCAGCCTCCATTAGTTTTGATCATAACAAACACAATTTACTACTGCCTACATAAAACTATGTTTATCCAGCTCATTACTAAAGTGGACCGATTCCATCTTACTGGACCAAACTCACCGGATGCTCAAGCCCAAGTTAAGTCAAGCAATCTTGGACAAAGAACCAAAGTCAAGATGAGTATCAAGTTCAATGCACAAGAAAATACAAAGATCAAGTCAAGAATTAAGACTTAGATGAATTTATGACTTAGGACACTTTCACACATACGAATATGTAATGACACCAATTATATGCATTTCATGTCACTAGACTAACCTAGGACATAGCAAGAAGGTGTATGTGGCTTAGGTTTGACCAAAAAGACCAAAAACCCAAGCCAAGTCCAAGTCCCAGACCTAACTGTGCAATCTGTGCTTCAAACGGACTTCCGTCTGGCTTCATCAAGCCAAACGAAAGTCTGTCTGGTCTTGACTAAGCCTCCAACCGCTAGTTTTCTAAATAATATTTCCCAAACGGATGATCGTTTGGACTTAAAACTGGACTAAAATTATGTCCGTTTTCTATCCGTTGGGGATTGGGCTAAGGCACTCAAATGCCATCTACATAAGCCCAATTCACCCCATTTGAGAGGGTTGAACCACACACTTGATCAACTACTCCCCAAAGTAATTTCAAGCTCTCAAATCACAAGAAAGCTATTGGGTTTTGCCTCTCATCCTCTCTCCCTAACCTTGAAGAACATACCAAGGTGTTAAGTAAGCTTGTGGAAGTCAAGCTTGAGGTGATTGAAGGCTTTGGTGGTGCATGCATTTCATATCTTAAGCATATAACTCTTATTGCATCACATTCACACAAGAGGTAAAGTGTCACATCTCCTGTTAGATAACATCCTTCTCTTGTAATTGTTTAGATTCAAAGTCTAAGTAGATTAGAATTGGTTTTGGGTGCTCTTGCCCGTTAACAAATATTGTTTGGGTGCTCTTACCCATGAACGAAGATTGAAGATGGTGCTCTTGTCCTAGGATAAACAAAGATTGTAAATGATACTCTTGCCCCGTAACAAAGATTGTAAGGGTTTGATTCTCTACCCATTGTATTGAAAAATAATCACTAGTAGAATACTCTCTTGAGGCCAAGAGAGGAGTGGACGTAGATTTGCAAAGTCGAACCACTATAAAATACTTGTCTTGTGGTTGATTGTATTGTTTAATTACATTTGAATTTTCAATTTGCCTTATATCTCCAATCAAACCGAAAAATTAGGACAATCCACTAGTTGCAACCGATTCACCCTCCTCTAGGTTGCATCAACAATTGACATTAGTGTCTAAAGGTTCAACAACTGCTACTTTTTCAGATTTCAACTAGTTGAAATTGTGGCACACTCTTTTGCCACCTTGGGTACTACATTTTCTATGGAAGTGAATACACAACAAGTTACCCATTGTAGATCTTCTTATAACTAGAGGGTGTGACATATGACATTCCAAATACTTGCCTCTTTTGTGCAACCAATCCAGCATCACAAGATCACACTTTACATCACTACCCACATGCAGTTAAAGTGTGGAGAAACCTCACTCATCCTCCCTAGCAATTGACACAACTACTTCATCAACAGGTATATGCACTTATCACCAATATTCACAAGGATATTTAGGCAAAGCAGCAGATATTATCATTTATCGATGCTTCTTTCAACATGGGTTATTTGGGCATATTACACTCCAATGGTAGACACCAACATTTTACCTTCAGATCAAGATATTAGCTGCAATCAGGTATGCTACTAATCAACTCTAGCTTCTACTGAAGCAGCAATCCACTAAACCAAAGCAACTTATATCCCTGGACCCTTGCATTGGAGGGATAGATAAAGGTGAAGGCTGATGGATCAGTCTTTAAGGAACAAAAAAATATCGGGATTTGGAGGCATAGCTCGAGATTGTCAAGGTAAAATATTATTTTTCTTTGGTCAAGCAGGAAAGCAAAAAAATCCAATTAGCACAGACGTAAGCAATTCACAAAGCACTTATATAAGTGAAAGATAGGAAATTAATCAATTGCATTTGGAAAGTGACAATTAGTCCATCAAAACTATTAATCAACTACCTTCCAAGGGACCCTCCATGGAAAATTGCTCACCCTCTTAATGATATTATTCAACATCTCCTCCAACAGTTCCAGCAAATCAAGTTTGCTCATGCATTGAGAGAAGCTAACTTTGTAGCAAATAGAATTGCAAAACACGTTGCCAAAACTCAAGGTTGTTCCTATCCATAAACTCCAATCCCATGTATTTATCTTGGGCTTTCCTCTTAGATAGTTTAGGTTGAAAAATTGATTGTGGTTTCTAGTTGAATAAATAAGCCCGCAACTTCTTAAACCCCCTCCCCTCCATAAAAAAAAATAACTAAAATATAAAAGAGGGTAGGGGGATGAGAAATTGAGTGACCCCAAGTGATTGGGAATTGGGTGTCAATTGACCAGCCTGGCCCAAACCCTCATGAGCGGACTTTGGTTACAAAAGAAATGAGCTTTGGCAAGGTCAAGTCGGATTCAAGTTTAGCCCTTGGACCAGCCAACCCTGACCCTATTTTTGTTTAATTTAATTAAAGTTATAGTTAAAATTTATTTAATTCCAACATAGTATGGTTGACGTATAATTATTAACAAAGAGGTCATGGGTTGGATTCTACTCAATGGCAATATTATTAATCGTTTTGTTTCCTACTTAGAATTAGGTTCAAGGTCAAGGTTAATCAATGCCAACCTGACTATATCAAAGTTAATCAGGGTGGGTCGGGCCCTATCATGGTCAAATTAGTGTTGAAGATTTTTAAACCTTGACATAATTAGGTTAAGCTTGGGTTTCAATTTCGGTATCTACGGTAGGATTAGGGTTCAAGGTTGGCTCGGCCCAAAGCTGTCCATTGACAGCCCTATTGGATATCTGTTAGCTTTTTCTTTTTCTTGGTGAAAAGATGGGTTTACTTTAAGGTTAGACCTATTGCCTATCCGGTGCCTTTTTTTTTTTTGGCAAAAAGATGAGTTTACTTTAAGGTTGGGCATATGTTAGGCAGATCTAACTTTAGTGTCTTTATATTTACTAAATCCATTTTAACATTAATAGTTCGTTGGCTACTTTGCAAATGTCAACTAGTATGGCTACATCTACACTGCTATGCATTGCAGACGATCTTGCATAACAAAGGATTTAAATTCACAATGTTGTTTTTTCATTAGAATATAATTTATATTATGCTTTCTAGAGGAATACTAGAGTCCATAAAAGAAGTATCCACAATAAAAGAAGGTGGGAACAACCACTAGACTTTAGAAATATAAAATTTCAATACAACCTTTTGCTAGGTAATCTACTAGGAATTATAGAATTCTATGTATGTAATTAAATGGCACAAAATCAATACTAGAATTTAATTTCTTTATCCATGCTATGATTAGGCTAATTTGTCAATTGGGCTTGCCCATTTAGGGCAAAACTGCCGGTTTGCTATGTGTGATGAGAGAAAGACGAGAGAGCTACAATAGAAGTGCCATATGAAGTGAGTCCCACAAAGATTCTAGTCATGGGAGAGAAACCTTTACACACCTCAGATTTTGCTGTAACGGAATTGCCATCTAGGTCACAAAGAATGTTACTATGACCACCAACTTGAGAGAAAGATGGTCCATGCTGCATCTGAGATGAAAACGTAAAGGAATCAAGCAGCTGCTGAGTATGGCTAGTAAGCATAAAAACTTGATTTGTGGAGGAGACTTCGTGTACATTGTTTTGTTGGCCTTGAATGTCATTGATGCGTCAAAAAATGGTTTAGCCCTTAGATTCCTGCAAGATAAACATCAGATGTGGCCTAAACGCATGGTTGGGTGGCCACCTCCGAAGGCTGAGTCAGTAATTGATCACCATAGAGCTTTGGCTAGTTGCAGAGCTTAATTGAATACAATAATGGAGGGAAACGATTCAAATACCTCAGTTGTGTGTGACCTATAATTTGTATAGGGTTTACCTCTTGCTCTCGATCGTTGGATTTTTTCATGATCTTCCTTTGTAGCCATTCGATCTTTGGGTTTTTATCCTTCTTTTGAAGTTGGTGACAATTACCTTTCCTAGCACGATCGCCACCTTGTGTTAGTGGTAGTTACCCTTTGTGACTTGATCACATATTCCGAATTCTACGGGATCACATTCATTTCCTTAACTGTAGAGTTCCTTCACCCTTACGTAACTAATTGGTTGGAACTCTTGATTGGTCTCAATCATGGTTAAACCCGTTCACGATCAGAGTCCATGATCCGACCGCGATTAAACCCGGTTTGGTGTTATTTTATCATCATTAGTCACCAAGTAACCTGTATGAAAAACCTAAGAATTTAGGAAAAAAAGGGAGGGATAACTTTGAATAAGAAAACATTACGATGATTCCAAATAACCCAACATATAGTGCTTCCTATTGAGTTCACATATTCTAAACGACATGAGTCTCCAAACTTCCCATCCACCAAAGCAATTCAATCTTCAATTGAGTCCCCAACAAAATGAGTAACGTCTATTCTCAATGATGATGCCCTCCAACAATTTTTAGCATGTGTACAATGAAATAACATATAAGATAAGCTTTCAAGTCCTGATGAACACAATAGGCACAAAGGAGTATGAGAACAATCTGGATCAAATAAAGCTTTGTTTGTTGGTAAAGTATCATGGGCTACTCTCCAAATAAATGTTTTAATTTTGGGAAGAGTGTTCAGTTTCCAAATATTTGCACAATGGGAGGATGTAGATGTTTGAAAGGATCCCTACAAAGAAGAACTATGAGAAGATAGTAGGCTGATTTCACATTAAATTTGCCATGCTTTGTAAATTTTCAAATCTAGTCATCCAGGTATGTGCAAAGACAAAGACAAGATGGATAAAGTTTGTATGGTTGATTCGGTATGGTACAATTTCAGTATGAAATGATATAGTGAGTATTTGATGTGTAAACCATATGAAAACCGTACAAAAATGGTATGGACACATATGATATATTTTTTGTATGTCAGGTATAAATATAAAAAAGCAGTACAAAAATGATATGGTTAGGTATAGGCCATGTGTATGGCACTAGAAGTTGATACTGTACTGTATTGAATTAGAAACACTTTTTCTGAATTGTACGGAACTATTTTTTGAAAAGGTTCAACACCGAATGATTAGACAATCGATTTCAATTTTGGTGTATGGTTTCAGTATCAAATTGGCAGCCTTAACTAACAATATTTTGATGACTTCTTCCAACATTGTAAAGAAAGTTGACTTCAGTATTTTATTTTATTTTTGGTAAAATCATATGGTGCTATGAATGTCACCACAAGTTTCTTGTTCATTAACGCCTCTATACAGAAATAGTTGCACACGTAATGTCGCTAAGATGGACATAGTGCATGAGGACTCCAAAATGGCAAGCTCCCATGTACCATTCAACAAAAATGAATAGGACAAATCAGCTAAGAATTCCAAATTTTGCAGTTTTTCATTTGAATTTTATCAACGCTTTTCCGGGGGTAGGGGGTTGTTGTTTGTCTTCAAAGTTCCAATACATAATCTTTGAACCTCTTTTCCTCTCTCTTTCCCAACCCCATCACAACACCGACAAGTCTATTTTTGAAAAGGAGTTGAGTGATGTCACTGATAAATAAATTTCAATCATTTGATGTGATGTTGAGACACGTGTCACATATTTACAAGAAAATGAATAGTCTATTTCTAAATTTCTAAATTTCCTTACTACACCCACCCATGACAGTCCCTCGTGCCCCACATTGGGCAAAGGAAAAAAAATAATAAACACCTCTGCTAAAATGTCACAGGTGTGAACATAAAGGGAGGAGAGAGAAATCTCCATGATAAAAATAAATGGGAGGAGAGAGAAATCTCAAGTGACGAGGCATGTGTTAGATTTTTTTTTCTTATTTAAAATAAAGGATGGGTTTATTTAAAGCTGGTCCTATGTTAAATGGATTTGATTTTAAGGTCAAAGTCAACAGTTATTAAATATTTTCCAGGTGTCAGCACTGCCTACGATCTACACAGCAATTTAAATCCGTAGCTTTGTTTCAGGCTTTCAGCATGTATAATTAATGAATTTTTTTGGAAGCAAAATCCCATTAATAATTTTTTTTTGGGGTTTTGGTAAATCCCAGTAATGAATATGGGTATAATTGGATTATTACATTTTACCCAAAAATAAAAAAATAGTTTATTGGAGACTGAAAGTCTGGATCGAACAAACCACCAGTACAAGTAAGTAACGGACTAACGGTTATGCCGGTCGACTAAAACCATTTCCGTTCCGAATTCGATCCGTTCCAACGTCGTTCCGTTTACAACGAGAGAGAGGAGACGGGGGCGAGAAAGGGAACTTAATTAAAAGTTTCTATTGACTTGCAGAAGGAAAGCTGAAGGAGACGATACAGGAACTCACCAGAGAAGAAAAGAAGAGGCGAGACTGGAAGCGAGTTCGTGTTAAGAGTGACGGGGAGAGAGGAGATTTCGTTGATTATCTTCCAAAGTCGAAGGTAGTAGTTGAGCAGTTCTAACTCCCGGAATTGGCCATGGAGGAACTTCTGATATCTCCGGCCAATTCGTCGGGGAGTCCTGGGAAGGAGCAGCAAGCGGCAGGAGTGGGTATCCTCCTTCAGATCATGATGCTTGTGTTAACCTTCGTTCTTGGCCACGTTCTGCGGCGCCACAAGTTCTACTATCTTCCCGAAGCCAGCGCTTCTCTTTTGATAGGTCAGTTTCTTCCGAGTTCCAAAGTTTAATTTGCTGTTCACTTGCCTTCACCGACGTTTTATGGACCATTGTGATCATCCACTGTTGGATGGCTGTTGATTAACCTTTCTTTTGATGATTGTTGACAGGTTTGATTGTTGGTGGGCTAGCTAACATTTCAAACACAGAAAAAAGCATCAGGTGTGTTCCTTACCCACGAAATCCAAAATTGAGAATTCAAATCAAATGCAGCTGATTGAGTTCTATCTTTGACACGGGGTCATCAATCGTGCTTGTTTGTTTCGCAGGACTTGGTTCAACTTCCATGAAGAATTTTTCTTCCTCTTCTTGTTACCTCCAATCATATTATATCCTAGCTAACATAATTGATACATAGAGCATCTGACTTTCTTTTATTATAGGTTGCACGTTAAACAGTCATTTTATGCCTTATTTTCTAGTTATGTCGATCCTCTCTTGTTTCTCTTGACATTAGCGCGCTTACTCAGTCTGGTTTCAGTTTAGCACCTGTAAGTTTTCTCCTTATTTTATTGCTCATCTGTGTTCTTTCCCCTATTTTTATACTTAACATATATTTTAACATAAGTATATACACTACAGAAGCCATTCTTTTCAAATTTTGGAGCTATCATAACATTCGCAATTTTTGGGACGTTTATTGCCTCAATAGTCACTGCGATTTTGGTGTAAGCATTGTATTTTTCATGCACAGATTTCTTTTGAAAAAATTGTTTAATATACAAATTTTATATTGTGCCCCTATTTTTTGATGAGATTTCTCTATGCCAATGTCTGCATTTCAGTTACCTTGGAGGACTGATGTTCCTTATGTACAGACTGCCGTTTGTTGAGTGTCTGATCTTTGGTTCTTTAATTTCAGCAACAGATCCTGTTACGGTGTTATCCATCTTTCAGGTAGGTCAAGGTTCTTTTTCTTGTTCAGCAAGTAATTGAGGTTTATGAGGGTTAGAATAGGCCAAAACTTTTGAACCAAAAAGAGTAGGCTGAAACTTGGAAGGATTGTAAGTAATGATATAGGGATAAAATCTTCCAAGTTTGGTTGTGTTTGGATGGTTAAATGGGGAGATATGAAGTTTTTTGTTTTTGGGGTTTTAGAGTATGAAAATTCAAGAAAATATTGTATCTAGAAATTGGCTAGTCAGAATCTGATGTAGATCACCAGTCCATATGTACTTGTAGAAACAAGCCCCAAAACCAACTCAAAAAGGTTGTGGGATGCAAGGAAAAAATATCAATCGATATGGGAATTTCGATCTTGAAAAAGGTCGAAATTTCCATTTCGACCGAAGCTGGATACTTTTTATCTGACTCTTGAAAAGTCAATTTCGAGCCTCAAATGCATTCAAATTGATTTGGATTTTTTGCATACTACCTATTTCAAGCATAATAAATACTATAGAACTACTAGTTTACTAAAAAACTACTGAAAATGTAACATCCAACATTCCAAGTATATAGTACATGAATCAGAGAAGAAGCAGGAATGTTATTATTACTTACAAGTCTATTCTATTCAAGCCTCAAGGTCTCCCTCTTCTGTTTGCACCCCATACAAATGACAATACAACTCCCATGATGTTTGCCCCATATAGTTTTGGACATAGTCAACAACTGCATCTTTGTACGTAGCCTCATCCACATGCATAAGATTTCTTGCCGGTGGAAAGTTGTGAATCTCCAAAGGAACTGGTGGTGGTGGGTCTTGTGGTTGTGGAATAGTGTGGAAGATCTATTGATCTACTCAACAAATGAAAGAGCACCCTGGCTCTGAGGACTAGGAGAAGGATAAGGATATTGATAAGGTCCCAGTGGCGGACTCCGATGAGCACCACAATATGCTCCAAAAATGACATACATGCTTCTAATAATAACCTCCTATTTTTAAATATAAAAAAAAATATGTATAACTATATAAGTATAATTTAATCAATATATAAAATACACACAAACTATCTTAAAGCTATCCACAACATGCTCCAAAAATTGCATACATGCTTCCACTAATACTCTGCTATTTTAAAATTTAAAACAGAAATTAATTAGTTTTTTTAATATTTAAATATTTTTAATTATTTAAATATATATTAAATACAGTAAAATTACATAATTAACAGAAAAAAAAAATAATTCAACACCATCACAACAATATGGTGTCTCAACTCTCACATACATTCATTTGAAGCTTATACATGTACTATACATATATACATTTTTAGCAATATACATAATTTAGTAAATAATTTTTAATAACAAAAAAATATAAAAATAGTAGGAAGAATCAAAAAATAATTTTGACACTACAAATTCATAGATCAACACTCTAAAGTAAACATACATAAATTTGGAAGCAATCTAACATGATTTAAGGCACAAATGAAACAAAAATAAAAAAATGAGGAAGTTGGTTACTCACCTTGCAAGATTTGAGAAAATGCACAAATGGAGGAGCAAATCAAGTGTTTGAAGGAAATGGAGTACTAGAACTTAGGTGTAGAAGGGGATGAAAGCAAGAGAAATCACCAAAAATTTCAAAAGGGGGTCGAAATGCAGAGGGCGATATTGCTCCAAATGACGATATAGCGTCGGTAGGTCGAAACTGGGTCGATTTTGGGTATTTTATAATTTGTGTAAGTAACATTTCGGCCCGATATGGTATCGGGCCGATATTTCGACTCGTATCGACCGATATATCGGTTGATACGAAACAATATTGTACACTTTTCGTTCCTACAACTACATTTCGTTTCGATTTAAAAATTTGCAGACATATCGATCGATATTTCGACCATATCGATCGATTTTTGTTCCATGGTGGGATGCGGCTACTATGAGAGGCAGCCTGGTCTGGTGTTGCGCTGAGTTTTTGTTGGTTCAATGGGAGCATCACATCTAGGCAATCCTACCTCCAAACAGAAGCATGCGTGAAGACCCAAAAAAAGATCAAAACAATATCACATCAAATTTGGCTTAGTGGAAATATTTGTAGATCTATATGGCCCACGATCAGATTACATGAAGATCTATTTTGGGGTGATTTAAAAAATTAGTTTGGTTTCTATTTAGTTATTCATGCATGTGCTAAATAATGAATCCCAGTAAGTTTCTAATTCAAGTTAGTTTCTGTTTTCCATTAGATTATGTTCTCACGAGTTACTAGGTTATCAATTTCTAGAAAGTTTCCATTTCCTGTAAAGCTTTAATCAAGCTATAAATAGGCCCTTCCGTTGTAATTAAAAGATGACTTTTGCAGAAATTGAATTGTGGCCAAGTAGCTTCAGGCCTTCAGTTATGAAGTATAATCCATGTTTAGCAGCTGTGGAAAAAAGGTAGAAAAAAAGGGAAAGAATCAAGACCACCCAAGAACTTAAACAAGAAACTTTCCTTCCATTTGATATAGTTCCCTAAACCTTCCCAAATCAGTTCCCCACTATTTCTTTCATCCCTCCTCCCCTACCCAACCGTAGGTTTCCTAGAAATTTCCCATCTCTTGTTTCATCCCTTTAATCATCCCTGCAATCTCCCCTAACCATCCCAAGCTATTTTTGATAAGCCCTTTCCATCCCATATTAATTTTAGGTAAGCTCAAATCCTACCCATATTAATTCAAATTATCTCATTATTCTTCCCCATTAACCCTAAGATGATTTTTAGTCTCGCAAAATCATCCCAAGTGATATTGTTAAAACCCTAATATCCCACAAACCTTTCCATAGCTCTTCCCAAGTATTCCTTGTTATCCTAAGTCAACCCATTAGAATTTTGGTGATTATTTGCTGGTTCAATGAGAAGATTCCGGGCTAACCTTAAATTATAGGGGATTATTTCAAAGAATCCTTAGCCTAGAGTTGATATCAATCCCATCCCCTTACCTCTCACTTATTATTTTATTTTATTTTTCTTGATTTCCGATTTCCTGAAACCCTAAAGCAACACAGATCATATCTTCACAAGCTAAGGTTCATTTTGATAAGCTCTTGGAGGAATTACCCTAATCCGATTGAGGCTACATCACTGGCTCCTTTCATGTTTCACAGTTGGGGCTGAATGATAGAAAAAAGACCAAAATAGGATGGCGGTAACAAGGATCTGTCTGGCTATGCTTGATGAACTTAGAAAGCCTATATCTTCGAAAGTGAGATTCTTTTGGCATGTCCATGGTCTCCATTGGTGGTCATAGTAAAATTTCTTCGGATGCTTGACACACAAATTTCTTGCTTGGAACCCTTTTGTAACCCAGGGTTCCAAACAAAGGGAGATGGGAGAACAAGAAGATCAGTCAACTCTCAAACCAACATATTGTGCTCTGATGCTGAGATGGAAGCTAAAAGAATATGAAGAACAAAAAGGAAGATACAGGGGAGAAGGTTGAAGAAGATGGTGGAGAAGAAGAGAAGAGGAGACAGTCCATTGTTGTCTGGGAGTTTCTTCACAACACTTTCATATATTTCAAACATAACAAGGAGGGGAAATTACATCCTTGCCCTCCTTTGCTAATAAACAACAGCAAGAGCAATCTAAATCTTATCCCAACTCAAGGGGTTCAGCTACATGGATCTTAAAGAGTGAAGTAAAATAGACAAGATAAGCAATAGTAGTAAATTTGGGTATAAAAGAAGATAAGTAGGAGATGAAGTCAATGTAGCATCCTAGGAACATCTCTTTACATAGGGTCTCTGCATGGGTCCTATTCTTCAGACAGCTTTATCTGTCGTCATATTGGCATCTAGTCCTACCACATCCACATGCATATCCTTTCTTACTACTTTTACCACCTCTTTTAGCTCCATTTAATTTGATCTGATCACTTTTCCTTGCCTTGCTAAGCTTGTACAAGATAGATAAGGGAAGTAAAGGTAAAAAGTAAAGTTACAAGATAGATAAGGGAAGTAAAGTTAAAAAGTAAAAAGTAACACATTACATCAAGTACAAATCTAATATACAATAGGCTTGGGCCTAAAATACCCTTAACTCTTGGCAGTTTACCATAACCCAAAATCCCCAACCTTGATATTTCATTTTTCCTTATCTGTCTATCAGTTTCTTAATTAGGAGAAGTGGTTCATTTATATAAGAAAATTTTCCTGCATTCCATGTCTTTCATTGTATTTTGATTCATCTTCTTTTCCATAGTTTGAAGAGGCTTGTTTGTAACATGGCTTTTCTTTGTAGGAACTTGGCATAGACATGAACCTTTATGCATTGGTATTTGGAGAATCTGTTCTAAATGATGCAGTATGTGCTTCTTGTTTTACTTTTATCTCAGTATTTTCTGTCGTTCTTGAGTTTGCTTGCTATTCACCACTTTTATTTATATGCTTTATATTTCTCCCTTGTATGTTGTGCAATTTGAAGATGGCAATTTCCTTGTACAGGTCCGCACACTTGCTTGCACTTTATTTTAAAATATGAGCTGGTGTTTATCTAAAGTCTTGTTCTAACTTGGGCACTGGCTATTCTTGCAGAACAATGTCGTCTGTTTCATCCCAGCAGAACTTTTTTTTGGTCGTCCTTAGATTTCTTGAGACATTTGTTGGCTCATTGTCATCAGGTTAATGTTTACCTTGTCTTTTTCTCATTTCTTTTTACATTCAAAGCTGGCATCTTGCATCTTGCATTTGACAAATGCAGTAGAGCTGATTGGGGGTTATGGATCCATGTAACAAACTCATTTAGTTGTGATTAGGCTGAGGAGTTATTGCTTTATGGACAAACTGCTGTTTTATTTTGAAGATGTTGATTTTCTATCATGTGGAGGAAAAAGGGAATGCGTCTTTTGTCCATGGAATTACAACAGCAGCCTGGCAGTTCTGGATTTGGGTCAATATTCTGGTTCACAACTGAACCCAGGGTGCTTGCTTGGTTCAGATATGGTATTGTGAAGTAAATAAAGCCTATCTAGTTTGTGGCACAGTTTGAAGGCTTTAAAAGGCTTTAAAAGGCTTCCACTTTCCAGAATTCCAAGATTTCAGGAGCTTAGTCTTCTGTGCAGGTCAAGGGTTAAACTTGGGAAGATAATTTCTTATTTATCACTATTAAGTTGTTAAGATAGGGATTTTATCCTTAAATTCTAGTTCCCTTTTTTCCCTCTCCTTAAATAGAATCATTATGCAATAAGAAACTTGCTTTCCTAGTTTGCATTAGGGAGGATTCCTGGTGTATTTATGTTTCTTTTCTTTTTATACTTTAATAAGGAAAAATCCTACTGTTTAACAGATTTACCTACAGTCAATAGTATTCATTTTATTTTAGTCTTCAAATAGGCTTGTGAGGGTACACTAGAGCCTGTCATTTGATTGGATGAATGGATTATATGGTAGTACTGTAGTAGTTAAAAATTGAAGTGGAGTTTGTTTTGTCACCTTTCTCTTTCCGCTATTGTTCCTCATTACATGATTCAGATTTCTTTCTTTCTCATGAATCTGAATAATATTTCTCTTCTCTCCTCTCTACCTCCATTCTCTATTAAACCATCTCCTTCCAATATGTTCCACAGATTTGAGTCTCTGCTCCCCTTTTTATCTTCCAAGGCAGCTTGTCCCCAGCAGATTGCCCTCTCCTGTTTGCGTTAGTAGACTGGAGATTGACAGAGTGATAGGCATGGAAGTAGCACTTTCCCACACAGATACTCCATTGATATTGGAATCTGTTAGGATCATTGATGTGAACCAAGGAGCATGGCATCCATGAAATTTCAGAATTTCCCTACTTTGGGTAAATCTAGGATTTTGTGTTTGGGTTGGGTAATTTTGGTAAGCCATGGGAACGTCCAAAGGGGTGAGAATTTGACCTACAGGATCCAGGGAAGTGTGGGAAGGTTTCAAAACTCCTATGGGATAAGAAGGAAATAGTTGCATGCTTGGATCAAGTAACAATTTAAAATGGACTGTGACTCTCTTAAAATTCTGGAATTTAGATTCCAGCGCTGAAAAAGGAAAAAAAGCCCAAAATGCCCTTGGACTAGGGTTTGGCCGGCTTGTTTGGTTGGCCCTTGGGCTCCACTATATGGCTCAGCTGGGGGGTTCAATCTGTGTTCACATCAATCTTTAACAACAGCAGTAAACCAGAATGAAGAAAATAGCAAAAACATCTGGGTTACCTAGGGTCCAGCACTCCCCTGTGGCAGCCTTGCTATGCTCCAAAATCTGTATTCTTCCTTGCCTCCTTGCATCCCCTCCCCGATGCCAAATCAGCCTCCTGGAAAACCTTAACTGAATCTCGTAACTGCCCTTTACCTCACCCACCACGTGTCCCCTTATTCCCCTTATGTATTCATTCCACCTCTTGTTTATCACTTTTATTAAAATCCTCCAACTGCTGGCCCAACAACCAGCCCTTTGCCTGGCTCTGCGAGTATAGATTTGTATTACCTGTGGTCCATCGGAACCTCTTATGCTGATGCATTTGCATGTGCATGGCAGATCAGCATGACTTGATTTGTAGAGGCCCAAACTGGATTCTGGTCCAGTAGGGGTTGGTGGGGTTATTCTTTTGTTTTATATTTTATTTTATTTTGGGGATTATATAACCTTAGGAG
This sequence comes from Hakea prostrata, assembly GCF_041222555.1. Lineage (NCBI taxonomy): Eukaryota > Viridiplantae > Streptophyta > Magnoliopsida > Proteales > Proteaceae > Hakea > Hakea prostrata. Next base: position 1,923,500 of record NC_142610.1, on the reverse strand, counting down.
AGTTTGTTTCAGCCAAGAAGTCTGGATTGGACTAGAGTTCAAATTTTTTGAGTTTTTACTTCTGTTTTAGAGTACAATGAGTTTTTTTCATTCTCTAATAATATAACTGCCCCTTCCATTGAATAAATCAGATTGAACGGAACCATATTGGACTTTATTTGCTGGCCTACTATGAGAGTTGGTATAATAGTCATTTTCTGGATATTGTGTTTTTTTTTTTCTCATTTCACTGTCCATTCCATTTCATTTCGGTACTCACTGAGATGGTGAAATTTTGCTGAAATTTCATACTATGGTAATGTGAGGGTCCTTAGAAGAAGGGGAATCCCAAGTCAAGTAGAAGTCTCTTTATTTGAGTTTCTAAGTTGGAATCCTATATCAAGTTGGGTTCCTTTTTATGTTAGGAATTCTTCGGTTTTATTTGTTCAGGACTTCTTAAATAGAATCCTTTTTCTAGTTGTAATATGAGTTGAGTCATAGTCCAAGAAGTCTTGATGTGACCACGAATCTAGGCTGGGGGTAGTTTGGTAATCTCCCGGGATTCTTGGGGTTGCCTAGGATTTTCAAAAAAAGGGAAAGGATTTCGTAGGGTTTTAGGATATGCTTGAAGCTCTAAAATTCTTCCGTAGAAGGTGGTTCAGATATGATTCTTAGAACTTAGGGTTTATGGAGGTTAAGATTCGGCAGAATTTCTTGAAGAAGAAGACAAGTGCAGAGTTTGGAAAGGGGGAAAGGGCTGGGAGAGTCATGGGACTTAGGGGAACCGGTCAGTGGAGTCATGGGTTCTAGGAATGCTGCTACTAGTGTGGCAGCAAGGACAGGGGATGGGGAAGGGTTGGGCAGAAGCAGTGGAGGGGCTGGGTAAGGTTGCAATGGCAGGGGGGAGGTGGGAAAGGGGTAGGGAGCTTGTGTACTACTTGTAAACTGAAGGGGCTTGCTGGAACTGCTGCTCGAATGCTTGAAGAAGAAGAAGACAAATTAAATCACTGAAAACACTGTTACCCAGCCACAGGTCATCCATCTCGGGATCCCACGTCCATTCTTTCAACTCGGTATTTTCATGCATCAAAACTGAAAATTACAATGTAAGAAGAGGCTATCTATAGCCTAACAATAAAAGACTCTGATTGGGGTTGGGAATCCCTAAAGATAAGGTTCCCAACTCTAGACCACCACACTAAAAGAAGAATCAAATTACTACAAGACCAGAACCCTAGGTTTGGAATCTTTTAAGACACTTAATTGGGACTCAAGCAAACAACTTCCAAATAAAAACAAACTCTAAAAGATAAGAACCTCTATGAATAAAGAATCTTATCTTATTATGACTGACTTTTAAAGACTTGGACACTTCATAGTTCAAAGACTAACCCAAATAGAAAAACAAAAATAGATCCATGACCCTTGGATCGAGGGGATTCTGTCAAGACCCATATAGCTGGAAAATGATCAAAATACCCTTGGATAATTCCGGCGGCTTTAGGAAGCTTTGTTGGGTCTGGATTTTTGCACCCAACCCTGGTTACATCATCTTCTTTATTTTGTTCAGTCCTAGTATGATTTCCTTTAGTTTTAAATTTGTAAGGCTATAAATAGAGTCACCCCATTGTAAGCGAAAGAGTTGATGATTAATAATATTTGAGATTGAAGGATATGGAGGAGTGGAGTCAGGGTTTTCCCTTGGAGGGAAAACTTGCAGCTGCTTTGTGTTTACAAATTCTGCAGATTTCAATCATTCAATGTTCTTCAGGCCCCCATCTTCTCCTGCAAGTAAATACAAGCAGGCCCAGGCCCAGCCCCAGCCTCTCCCCTCATTTTCCAGTCTTTTCAATCACAACCTTCATCGTCCCTCTTTCCCCTAGCTTGTGGCAACCCCTCCCCATCCCCAAAGCCTAATCCTCCTAATCCCATTCCCTTTAGCTTCCCCTCACAGCTTTCGACCCTAATTGTAGTCCTACTCACCCACCCCCCAACCCTAGGAAGACTGAATCCTTTCTTCCTCTAAACCTTATGCCCCATACCTTTTTATTTTTATTTTTTATTATTATTTTCTGGAGTTTTTCTGCTACATTTGAAATTTTTCTAAGACTCAAAATTCAAGGTCAGAACCTCATCCCCCCAACCTTATTGACATTCCGTCTCATTTTCAGCCCAATCATGCCAACCAAACCCTAGTCTGAAACCTGATTTCTTCATTGCCCTAAATTCCTAAAACCCTTGAAACCCTAATCCTCTTTTGTTCATCTCTTTCAAACCCCTCACTCCAAAACCTATCTCCTCCTGGATCATCAATCCCTTCCCTTCCTTTACCTATGAGCTCAATTCTAGCCCTAGCTACCCTTAGGCCTTAGGAACCCTAAATTCTAAACTCTAGACTTGGAATTCTGTTCTGAGTTTTAAATTACAGCAAGGGTTCAGATTTGGATTCCATAAACCTAGCTCCTAATGCCTACCCTTTCCTAAACCCTAAATCCAGCAAAAATGCCTTATACCAGAGAACCCTAATCGTACTGCTGTTCACTTGAATTGATCCTGAAGACTAGCCCTCAATTTTGGGGTTACATTAGTAGTGAGATTCTAGGGTTGGATTAGATTTAGGAAGTTAATTAGGAAATTAAATAGAAATAATACAGAGACCATTGGATCTAAACTAGCTATGTGTCATGATTCTGGACTAGAAGTTGGGGCTAAAGGGCGGATTAGAAATTGAGAGGATAAAAATCCCTTGTCCAAAATTTACCCCATTGATGATTGACAACATCCCCGCAGTTGTCATAGTCAGAGGCCTTGGATTAGTGCCAAGAACAATAAGAATAGTTTACTGGTTTTGGCCTTACCTGTCACTCTTTCAAGGAGATTTAAGTAGTAAAATGAGGCTTTGGCTTTTGATTATGCAACACCCTGAAGGCATAGGCAATGGGATTTTTTTTTTCAGATATCGTTACTAAAATAAATGGAATTTTCCATTTTGTTTCTTGCATGAATAGGGATTCATGAGCTTGCTTTTCCTCTACAGTTTCATGAAGAAGGTAAAGTTTTACAAGGAAACAGTTTTATTGGGGCAAAAAGGGGGAATGAAGATGGGTTCTTTTTTTCTTTCCTTGTTTAGTTCTCCCCACCGGTGGGGTGGGGTGGTTGAGGTTTAAACTTGTGGTAAGCTAAACTTTAATAGATTTCGTCATTTTCTTCTTTTGGTCATTCCTTTTTACCTCAGATGTATTGCTTTAAAAGTTTTAGTTTATTTTGGTCAGTGTATTGCTTTAACCTTGATATTGTGTCTGATGTTACACAGGGGTTGCAGTTGGATTCACTTCTGCATTGATATCCTTCACTAATTTTATGTTGCTTTGTTAACTTAATTATGATCCTGATTGGGGTTCTAGGAAATTGCCTTCTCTGTAAACCCCCCCCTTTTTCTAATACAAAAACAACCATACATCCAAAAAAGAGAAAAAAAGAAAATTCTGACCCTGACCCTGCTGCATTGGTTATGGTTTTTTTTTGGATAATTTAAATTTAAATCTGAGATGGATGGCTGTTAGTAGAGATATGTTTGGAGACCTTGACTTTGCAGAACCTTTTCAAGTATGCTGGCTTGGATCTTGACAAGTTAGTACTTCATCTTATTAGTGTGTTGCTATACTTAGTTTGTAAGTACTGAGCGACCCAAAAAAAGGTTCTGAATTTTGTGTGCTAAATTTTGGATGCAGTCTTCAGAACTTGGAGTGCTGCTTGTTTGTTCTGTTTCCGTATTTCTCGTAAGCAATTTATGGTCCTTTTCTTTTGTGTTATATGGGGTTCCTGAGTTCCATCTCCCCTCTCCCACAGAATTGTGAATCTGTCTATAATTGAACCAATTTCCCCAGGTACATGCTAGCAGAGGGTCTTGGCCTTTCTGGTATCGTCTCAATCTTGTTCACCGGAATTGTAAGTTGATTTCTGTTGTCTTGACTGTCTATTCATGATTTACCCCCCCACCCCCAGTGGGGAAAAAAGGGACAGTTTATTCTTGTATTTCTGGAGCAGCAGCATGAAGTCATTGGTTTTTCCCCTTTTTTCCAGCTTATGAAGCATTACACGTTTTCAAATTTGTCAGAAAACTCTCAACGGTTTGTTGCTGCTTTTTTCCATTTGATATCTTCACTAGCGGAAACATTTGTGTAAGTAGAGTGCAGTTTATTTTATGTTAGCTTTTGAGCATTAGTTAGTTTCATGGTATCACTGTATTTGGTCATGATCATGCGATTTTAATTTCCAGGTTTATATACATGGGCTTTGATATAGCCATGGAAAAACATAGTTGGTCACATGTTGGATTCATCTTCTTCTCAATTGTATCCTCTATATTAATTCCCTCAGTAATATCCATGATGTTGCCTTGGTTGTCCCTTAACTCTGCTGTATCGTGATCCTGCCAGATATTTATTGGAGTTGCAAGGTACATACACAAGTTTTATTTGAAACCTTTAAACTTTGATGCCTTTTTTTATTTCAATCATTCATTTTATGGACATTAGATGAGTTTTATTTCCGAAAACTGGATCTCATTGTCATCGTTACAATGAGTTCCAATCCTTTGCTGTATGGACATTGCTATGACAATGGGCTTTATTCCTTTATGGTATGCACGATGCTCTGATATGAGTTTCATTTCCAAACTAAATCGCTTCGACAAGCTCATCGTAATTTAACCATGGAGAAGTTCATTTTTTTATTAGTCGCCTCATGTTTACTATAAAATATAGCTTGTACATCCTTGCTTGACTAATTTGCCTCATGTAAAGTATAGTTGGCCTGCAGATGCTTCATTAGCTGGATAGTCTTTTTTTGCTTTGACATTGTGAACGAGTTTGTTGGTTTTTAGGACACATTTCCTGTTTCATTAATCTTGACTTACCTAATGTCTGGCATTGTGTCGAGCCTTAGTTTCAGACTTTCAGTTACCAGTTTGAGCTTCCCCCCACCCCAAAAAGAAAAAGGAAAAAAGGGGGGGGGGGGATGAATTCAGTTACCAGGTGTTAGACATGATTAATGTTCTTCAGTCATAATGGGTTATAGGTGGGTATACGTTATAGAATGATGGAATTTCTTTTCCTCTTGTCAGTTAATGTCAGCTACTGCTAGATTGTAATAAACAACTGGGTTATCTGTTATAAAGGATTAGAAAGGATACTTGATGAAATTAATCTCCTGCTTATGAGATGATAATGAAGATTTTCGTACTTAAGAGTCTTGGGCTTATAGCGTTTAGGGATGTTAGGACTTAAAGGACCAACAGGGGGTCAGATATTAGGCCTGAAATGCTGTTCTGTCGTAGTTAATAGTTTCCCATCTGATAGCTTTTGAAGCATTTTAACAGAGTCCTTGATATTTACTACTTCTCTCTTGTTAATTTTTTTTCTTCTGAAAATGAAAAAAGAAAAAAATATGAATAATTGTATGCAGGAAAGTGATTATTCTATTTTTTACTCTTTTTTTTTTTTTTTTTTTTGTTTTTATGACAAAGAGAAACATATTAAAAATGATGATGTCAAATGCTCATATAACCTTATCTTGTTGGACAACAAGACCCCAACCCCTCTTGTACAGTCAAGACCTGTCTTGAACTCAACACTTTAGCTGCCATTGGATCATAACAAAAGGTGACCTGCTGTAGATATGAAAGTGCAGGCAACAGAGGAGCCAGATAATATGGCCATGGTTTGGATGGGGTTGGATAAATGATCCCAGTCTTAAAGAGTTAGAAACGATGCGTGTTACAGCGAGATTAAGAGACGCATCCATTTGGACACCCTAATATAAAGCGTGGACCACCACTTCAACATAGAGATGAGATGGTGTATATCCTCGACTACCAAAAAGGGTCTGGCCATTATGTACAATTAAAAAAAAAAACACATGCTAGATTCAGATGGTGACTGCTTCACGTTTCCTGCAATACATAAAATAGTATTAGGAAAGATTGCCTAATTAACACATGAATACATGATAATGGAGTAGACAAAGTGAATGGACATGGGGTTTGGTGATTCTTCTAACTTGATTCAAGCACTAGACAATTGCAAACTGGATTAGCCATGTAACATTAGCGTCGAATAATAACATGTATGTTGAGGTTTATGAAACTGTCTTGATGTCTTCGGAATCTATATGGATTGTTGTTCTATTTTTAAACTCTTTGGGTTTAAACTATGATATTTTTTTTAACAGCAATTAAAATGTTTTTGGTCCTTTGTTGGCTTTAAACCTCTATTAACAGGTGTCCTGTGTCATTTTTGGCTCCCTGTCATTGTTACTTACAGTATAATTTTTTTTGTTCCTCTTGAAGGGCTGCCAATGTATTTTCTAGTGCATACTTGGTCAACTTAGTTCGCCCTGCAAATCGGAAAATACCTATGAAACATCAGAAAGCACTTTGGTATAGTGGTGAGGGATAAGCTTATGCCAGTTCTAGGTGTTTGTTGAGATTTCTTTGTTTGTTCTTTCTGAATATTCAGTAAATTTTGTGCAGGACTTCGAGGGGCTATGGCTTTTGCCCTTGCTCTGCAGTCTGTTCATGATCTTCCGGAAGGACACGGGCAGACAATATTCACGGCAACCACTGCCATAGTCGTTTTGACGGTATGTGGCCTTGTGCTTTTCTCGTTGAGTGTAAATGCATTATGCAAAATAGGTGTTTTTGGAGTATGTAATTACTGAACTAGGTAAGATGGAGGTGCCTACAAGGAATACTCCCAGCATTTTTTTTACCAATAAAATGGCTCTACTAGGTAAGTGGAATTATGAGGGAGATACAATTGGATGTGGACTGAGAGTCTGAGATGACAATTTGCATTAATATGTCGCTAAAGAAGTCCCAGGGATTTCAGAAAGTACGAGTATGGCCCCTAAAGAGACTTGGTGGTCGAATGATGAGGCCCAAGCAGCCATTAAGACTAAGGAACGTTCATTTAAGACATGTCAAAAAACTGATTAAGTAGATGATAACGAAGTTATCGTGCAGCCAGAAAAGAAGCTCAAAATAGTGGGGGAAAACAAGAGTGAAGAAATATGATAACCTTTTCAAATGATCAACTAGGTAGAGGATAAATGGAGTTATTATGTAGCTAGAAAAGAAGCTCAAAAGAGTAGGGGAAAGCAAGAGTGAAGAAATATGATAACCTCTTTGAGAACTCAAAGGAAGGGGTAATTGCAGATTATAAGATAGTTATAAGACAAAGGAAGAGCAGAGATTTGGACAATGTGATGTGCATCAACTGTGGTAGAATCTAATTTGGGATGGACACTATCCTTAAAACCTACTGTATCTTGACTGATAGGCCAGTTGTGGAAGTGGAGAAAAACACACATCATGGACATCTGGAACAACTTCACAAGATAATTAAAGAGGCATTCTGAAGGATGAAGGTAAAACATCACGATTGGATGAGATCCCAATTAAATTGTGGAAGAGCTTAAGAGCACATGGACCATCTTGGATAAGAAAGGTGTTTAATAAGATCTTGAGTACAACAAGGTGCCTGATGATTTGAGGGGAGGTATTACAGTTCTGATGTTCAAAAATAAAGATGATAACTGGAATTGCAATAACTATAGAGGCATCAAACTTGTGAGTCATACCATGAAATATGGGGAGAAACAATCATCAATGCACAGCTAAAAAGAGAAACTGATTTATCAAAGTACCAACATGGTTTTATGCCATTTTAGATCAATGATAGTAGTTACGTCTAATGAGGCTTATGGATATTGTTACAATTTATAAAAGGAGCCTCTGTATGATCTTTATCAACCTTAAATAGGCATTTGACCAAGTCCTTGGAGAGTTCTCTGGTAACTCCTATGGAGAGTGGGAGCTCAAGTAACTACATAGATATGGTTAAGCACCTGCAGGAGGGCACGGCGACAAATGTTAGAACTGTAAAAGGCCAGAGTAGCGAATTTCCAATTACAATGGGGCTTCAAGCCCTTATTTGTTTCTACTTATCATGGATGATCCTATCAATCACATCCAGGATGAGATACCTTGATGTATGCTATTCCTGTTGATATCGTCTTGTTCAATGAGACAACGGAAGGAATTAGGGCAAGGCTGGAGTTGTGGAGATCAACTTTGGAGTCAAGAGGTTTTATGATAAGTAGAACAAATACATAAGATATGTCGTGTAACTTAAGCTTCACTAAGATAGGTGATGAAGTGGTGAAACTCGAGGACCAAGAAATACCATAAAGTGAATACTTTAGATTCTCATGGTCATCCTAACTTGGTGGGTGAAATTGATGATGATATTTCTGACAGAATCGAAGTAGGATGGGTGAAGTAGTCAGTTGCATTCAGAGTGTTGTATGACAATTGCATGCCAATTATGCTCAAAGTGAAATTTTACGAGATAGTAATAAGACTGATGAAATGTTGCCTGAATTGAATGAGGGCCAGTCTTCCAAGATCTTTAATGAAATCAGCTAGATTTTTGAACTATGTAGTGGAGGGATATTTGGGTACTTTCAGTTGTTGGATTTAATAAAACTTTTAAGAGATCAGTGTGCAGGTCCTAACAATGAAATGATGGGAAAGTTGGCCAAATCCGATGGCTGCTTCGAAAGTCCTAAAGTTGGTGGGAATTTAAATCCTAGTAGAACTCTTATGGTTGGTAGGTCTGGAGGACTTAGATGGCATTGTAACCTAGGGTGAATGTAGACTTGATAGAGAGGACGGGTTCCTCCAAGCTTAAGTCAATTCCAATGGTTAGATTGATGTTGCAATTTTGTGTGTTGGGAAATCCCAAATTCAAGAAAAAAACCCAACAAAATAGAAAAAAATGCGATATGGAAGGGCAATGGGATGTAGGCTGCCAGATACCCGGCTGGGGGAGCTTTTGAAGCTTCGGATTGAACGGGGATGGAGTTTGTAGGCTGTCAATTTAGTTATAGCTCGGAACTAGGCTTGATCTCTCCTTGGACCTTAGTGTTTCTTCAATCTTGGCCTATCAAATTGCACAAAACATTGTTGCCACAACAGACACCAATAAAGGGACTAGCAAGTTGCAACTTGAGTAACTTTATTAATAATTTGAATTTTTATCTATCTAATCGATGGGGGGGGGGGGATGTGGCTATGTAGAGCCTTACATAAGAAGTCCTAGTGACATTAGGACTTACTAATTGACATAAACTTGATAGCAGCTCACCTATTTCTACTTAACTAAGACTTGCTCGACTAAAACCGGTATAAAGTCATAGTAAGAAACTAGTTTGCCCTTATAACTTAAGTTAGGTACAATTTACATAATTAAAGCAATTAATTAAACTATTTTCGTACTTGGCCTAGGAACCAGATTTTTAGGCCCATAGAATAGGACTGTGACCACATAAACTTATGAAATGAAAGCCCAAAACCCATATTTATAGGAAAATACCCCAATGTGATATTGGGTTTGTATTGATTGGATATGACAGAGCGGAAGTGTGGGTTGGTCAAAAGTGTAATTAGACAAAATGAGTATAATAGAGGAGGATGTGTGGCAAGTCCAGGAGATAATAAGAGTAAGGATTAATTGTAGATCAAATTACGTATAGACCCCATAAGGTTTGCAAGCAATTACAGATACTACCCCCTAACAAAACAAATCGATATCAAGAATGTACTCCTACTGTTAAGGATTGGGGTTAAGTGATGATGTCATCACTAAACAAAGATTTAAAATGCCAAGTTTACCCTTCTTTATTGAGGTTTTTCGTAATTCCGATTTTAGTCTTTCCTCCTCCTTTCTTATTGTAAGTTGATGTATTCTCAGTTTCATCTTGCCTCCCATTCTCAGGGTTCATGTGAAATGTCTTCAACAAATAAAAGTTAATAAGTTAGCAATAGAATAAATTTCCTTTTAACGCTCCTCAAACCCTTCCTTCAACCATCGGGTATCAACGCTCCTTCCCTGTTTGGGCTTGGCTCTCAACCCTACAACACCCTGGAACCGTACCCTTCAGCGCTACATCTTGCTATTCCCCCACTTCCGCAACCTTTCCTTCTCTTGCTCAAATCCCCCAACTCCTAATTCCATCTTACATCCCTCCTTCCCCTTTTTGACTTTCCTGGTTGCTAATGACAGTAGTACAGATTCTTTCCTCTTTCTCAAAAAATCTCTTTCTAACACTTCACCTGTCGCAACAACACAACCCCTCAGATTATCAAAGTTGTAAGACTCGCAACCCTTGTGCGATTATCGAAAGAGAAATATGGTGCAAAAATAAATCATAAATACAAAGCTTGTACCAAACCCTAGCCCTAATCCCTACAGGGCCAAGCCAAGCCCATTCCCGCCCTGATTGGCCGTAAATGGGCCGGTTCGGCATGGGTTGGCCTTGATTGGCCCTGATTGGCCCTGTCCCTAGCTTTGATTGGCCCTCTCTTGGCCCTGATCCGGATTGTCCCTATTATTGGCCTTGGTCTTGATTGGCCCTGGTCCTGATTGGCCTTGTCCCTATCCTTAATTGGCCCTATCCTTGGTCCTAAAATATCAAATGTAAATTCATAAAAATTCTTAATTTACCCCTTTTAGGCCCTACCAGCATAATATTTTTCAAAAGACAAAAGACTTATGGCCTTTAAAATGTATCCCCATTTATTACAAGTTTGATTATTAAAAAATCATAATTTAATTGAATTAGAATTTTGATTATAAGTAACCCATAGTTATTTACATAAATTTTATTAATAAAAATGTAGAATGTTGCTCGGCGTGTAAATGACTAAGGGCCTGTTTGGTTACATTGGGGACGATTTCAAATCTACGAGTATAATTTATAAAATTAGATGTTTGGTGGAAAAAAATATGTGGACACCTAAAAACTATTTGATCGACATGATTTTGTGAAGTTTAAATGTATGCTTTTGAAATCTGGCACCCCACCCAAATCTAGTCCGTTTTGTATAAAGGTGAATCTCACTGTCGGTTTACACCACGGGTGATCTGATATCTGGATGTAATTGAATCCGTTTTCGAATCTACATCCGGATCTGTTTAAGGGTATCCGAATCCGTTTGATAACTAATAGGATGTGGATATGGTAATATCCTTCAGATTGATTATTTGAAATTTTTTATTGTTTTATAAATTTTTTACTTGAGATAAGTGAATTTTTTTTTTTTTTTGGATTTTCTATTGAAATAAATATTAAAGTTGTTAAATTCTTAAATTCCAAACACAGTTTAGGGAAATAAAATGATATAGATGTCAACAAATAGTCCAAAACTTGTATTCAATCTGTATTTATACCCATTTAGATTCTAGAGAAATAGTGAAATCCATATTTTCTAGGGTTTTCTAATTTGCTATTTGATGAAAATTAGGGTTATTATATGTAAGCTTAAAGGGAAAAAGAAAAAGACTTATCTCGATTCTCAATTTCTAAGACAGTGATCAAACTTCACTCCAGTCTGTCCTCCAAGTTTCTTTCTCCCACTCTCTTTTTTGTTTTGTTTTCTTCTATGGTTTTTCTCCTACAACAAATAGTTGAAATTATTCATGAAAGAGAACAGCTAGAGAGAAGAATTTTAATTAAATTTTGACATATTTGAAAACCAAGTCAATTGTAGAGAAGGTTACACAAACTTTTTTTGTAAACTTAAAAACATCAGAATTCAAAAGGGATATGATAAAATGAAAAGTTTATCTTCAAAGTCAAGCACATAAGCCTTAGGTAAGTATGTTTTCATTCACAACTATACGTTAAACTGATATCCTTTTTCAACAAAAAAATCCATATTCAAAACCTTGTTAACAAGTAAATCAACGATAATTTAGTAATCTACAATAAAAAGTTATTTTTTTCGTAGTTAAAGAAAATGATATTTTGGTTACAAACACAACTATCTGTCCTTAATAAGTTTTTCTTTGAAATATCACATTGGAGGCAAAAGAAAGATATCAATATGCATGATAAGAAGTTGGGGTGTAGATTTGTTAGATATTAATTCTCTATATACTAGTTTTTATTACTTATAACAGTTCAGGGTAATGGCGGTTTGGCTAATGAGGCGATGAGTCGACCGCCCTCCGAGGGTTTGCTCTTTAAGTCAAATTTTTAGTCACTCACCAAATCTATCATATCTTATATAATAAAAAACTAATTCGACTCCTCGTCATCCAACATACTACAAACCACACTTAGGTCCTAATGTGGAGGAAAGGCAGAGAAGAAGTTGCTTATCAATATGCATGATGGAAGAGAGAGGATTGGGGATTGGTGAGATTGGGTGTGAGACTTGTGTAAGACTTTTTTGTTTGTTTTTATTTTAACATTTGTCACATGTACGCATTATACATATGCTTGGTTCCTGTCTTTACATCGTCTATGCTTTCTTCCCGAGGCTCTTTCCGTTTTGGGCGGCGCCTTTGCCTAGGCCCGGGAACTCTTATTATATTCTCTTGCCTTAGTCCCAAAAAAAAAAAAAAAAAAAAATTTGGGAACTAAAAATGACTTAGGTCGACAAATAAAAATTACCTTATAAATAATATAAAAAGTGAACTCATAGTCTAATATGATCAAAATGACTAAAGGTCAAATTCAAGACTTACATCAAAGTTAATATGAAGATCAGGGTAAAAATCTAGTACATGATCAGGGTCAAATTAACATTAAGACTAAAGCCAAAATTAGGGTCAAGATCAGGACCAAAATCAGATGGATGCTTACTATATTGATAATGAGGTTATAATTTATTTTTGTTAATTTTCTACAAAAACATAATCATGTTTTTTAAATTTGACATGTGTCAAGTATCCACCCATGTGGATTAAATTAATTCCTCTCTATGTGGGTGGAGGATCCATACTCAAATCAGGGCCAGGATCAGGGCCAAATTAGGGTTTGGATCAGGGCCAAAATCAGGGGCCTAGATTAGGGCTAGGATCAAGACCAATATTAGGGCCAAGATCAAGGCTAGAATCATGGCTAAAATCCGGGATGGATAGGGACGGGCTGGGCGGGTCAGAGAGTAATCCCAGGCCCACCCTTGGCTGTAGTTCAGAGCCAGAATATTTTGGCCCTAACCCGTCCTTAGGGCCAAAATCTTTAGCCCAAGCCCTATTTGGGCTCGGGCCGGGGCAGGCCCTCAGGGCCACCAGGGCCAAACTTGCACCCCTACTTCAAACTTCAAAAGATCTTCCAATAGAAAGGGAAAGGAAAATATGATAAAACAACATAGTTATGATCAAGAAGTTTAAAATTTGAAAAAGAAAGAGAGATCATGGAAGCAATAAGGTGGGATATATTCAATTTGGGTTCTAATTGGGTTAGTAGGTGTAGTTAGGTCATTTCAACTAATATTAAGATGGGTACGTAATGATATTATGGTCTTTTTAGTTTCAAATTTAATGGTGTTAACTTTTAGGGGTGCTTTTGTAATTGATTTTTCTTAGGGGTAGTGGATTTAATTGATTGCAAACCCAGGGGGTCTAAATGTAATTTGCTTTTGATTGTATTATAGCCGAATTGGGAATATCACTTTAGATGTTACAGTCATGTTCAAGGAAATCCATAAAGAACAATTACTAGATCCAGGTAGATAGAGCTAAAAGAGGCAGGGGCAGCATAGGGCTTGATCCTTGAGTGACTGCAAATAGAATTGTGTGGAGGACTAGGATCCTTCATTCCAAGGGTTACCAATGCAATAAGCCAACTTAATGATCTTAAAACTTGGGTTTCATGAGTTGAGTACAAACATACCCATACTTAGATTATTTCAGTCCTTTTATGTTTTAATTACACGGTGGTTAAATTGGTTAAATGGTCCAATTTAAGTTGGGAGTAGATGGATCTTTTGAATAGCTATTAGGATTTATTTTCCTATTTAACTTCTAGTGTTCAAGTTCTATTTCAGTTAAAAGTCCTAGTTAAATCGGTTTTTCAGTCCTATCTCAATGAGGACTTCAGTTGTGAAGCTATATATGCACAGTGGTATCAACTGGGAAGAATATAGATTGATTAATTGATGGTTTCTTTAACTATTTCTGCTGTTTCTTGAGTATTTCTTACTGATGTAAAATCAAGTGTAGTGTTGACCTTGGTAGTGGAACCTCCAAGGTGGAAGTTATCTAGGATTTTTGGTGAAGTCAGATGTTCTTAAGGAAATAATACCCCAAGCATAAGGGTTGATCTCAGGTAGGTGAGTTGTATGGAATATAAGTTGCCCTGCTCTTAGAAGCCGATGTAAAGCTCCTAGTCTTGCTGCCCATCATTATTGTTTTTCCATATTTAGTTTCTTTTCAGTTTTAGTAATTCTAGTGGCAGTTTTTGGAAAAAGAAGAAATATTTGTAGGTCTATCTGCTACTCGTCCAGATTCTTCAGGGTTATAATAGGAGTTGAAATCAGATTAGAACTCCCACTTTCCATGTATAAACAAGCCACTGCACTCTAGAAAGGCACCAAATCAGATTATCAATCAATTATTCTCGGTTTGATTCCCCCTTTTTGAGTATTGTTGCTGCCATGGTAGAAGATCTCGCTCTCGAGCGAGATCTCACCACCTTGAAAAAGAGAGATCTCGACCATCTAGGTGAGATCTCGGTCTAGATATATAATTTTTTGGCGTCAACTCGGTGATCCATCTCGGTGGGTTTTAGGGTCCCAATTGGGTTGAAACTTGGTATATAGCCTATTTAAGGCCTTTTGAACACATTGGTGGCCTTGGATTTGACAAAAAACAACCCTATGTGTGAATTTCTAAGTCTACCCATAATGTGAAACCGAAATGTTGTAGGATTAGGGAATGCAAGGTTATACAACATGTAATATAGAACCTTAAGGCATATAAATGAAGAGCAAGTGTATGAAATGCATCAAATAACCTAAATGTTATCTAAATTCTATCCATATGAATATCACAATCTCATTTTTCAAGAATAGAATAATAAAATTATACAACCATTAGAAGTTCTATATAAGTCATTAAATCATAAGTTCATAAGACAAGAAAAGAATGATTGATCTTCCTTCGATGTTGTACATATGCTAAGAGTAGTTGCAAGTGAAAATCCAGCCAAAATCCACAAAAAAAGGCAAAAATTGAGAGTTCCAGCGAGATTCAGGGCAAGATATGGCGAGATATAGTGAGATATGGTGAGATATGGCAAGATCTCGAGCGAGATATCTCAACTCTTTGCTCTCAACCTTCATCTCGTCTTGCCTATGTAAAAAAATGAGATATCTCACCAGATCTCCCACCATGGTTGCTGCAACAATGTTTTTGTTCAGTTTGGTAGATCCAAGATTGAACAAACAGTAAAGGTCTAGATGAAGTGAAACCAAATCCTTCCTGTGGCTGAATAGACAGCCTAAAGGAAGCCATTCCATTTATTTCAAGCTCTTCAAGGCTCCCCACTGAGGTATCCGGCAGCCTATAATCCATTCTCTGTTAGATTTGTCCTAAACTTTGGACACACCAGTCCCACAACCTGACTGACCGTAAGGCCTAGTTTGACCCCGTTTATACCTTTGAATTTCAAGATATAAATATTTAAAATTTTGTATTCTGTAAAACCTCCAAACCTCGTTTTTCCTAATTTAGCTATTCAAACTCAACTGAACTTGGAGGATCATATCTTATCTCCAAAGTAGACTGCTATTTAAAGAGGAAGACATAACCCGATCCTTAGCCTATAAATGAACCTAAATTGACTAGGAAATTGAATTAATAAGAAATTTCTTCTGTTAGGAAATAAGCGTTAATCTACCAAAACAGTAGCTGAACTTGAAAGCAGAAGAAATCAGAGAAGAAGAAAAAGATGAAGAATCAGCAACAATGAGCTGCAATTCTAGCAAGAATGTCCTACGCAGCCTTCTTATTCTGAGTTACAGCTAGAGAAACAAGCTATCTTGCCCTCCAGAAAAAGGAAACTAATAGTACATGTCATGGACTGATGAATCAGTCCAAAAAATAGGAAGTACCAAAAAGCAAAGAACTTGAAAAATAGAAACCATGTTGAAAATAGAAACTTCTATGTTGTCTAACTTTTCATGACCTAGAACCTTTTCAGAAAAGGAAAGTAGATAACTTGAGCATCAAGGAAGGCTGTCCAAGGCATGCGCACCAAGGCAGTAGCCTTGGACCATGCGTATTCTCAACACTCCCCCTCAAGTTGGAGCATACAAGTCCCCCATGCGCAGCTTGCAACAGATAGACTGAAAACATGGCTTGAGTAGAGCTTTAGTGAACAAGTTTGCTAGCTGATCCTTAGAACTCACAAAGGGAGTTTCAATAGTTTTCTTCTTAACTGCATCACGGACAAAGTGATAGTCCACCTCTATATGCTTCGTCCTCTCATGAAACACTAAATTACTGGCAATATAAGTAGAAGCCTAACTATCATAAAACATTTTTATAGGGATGGAAATTGGGAATCCCATTTTCTCCAACAAGTAATGAAACCACACATCAACTTGGCTGCTGTGTGGGCCATGGCTCTATACTCTTCTTCAGCACTAGAATAGGCAACAGTAGATTGCTTCTTACTCCTCCAAGTTACAAAATTTCCACCTAGAAAAGTACAATAACCTGTAGTGGATCAGCGACCAGCTGTAAACCCTGCTCAATATGCATCAGAAAAAGCAACCAAATCCATACTCTTGTTTGGTCGATAGACCAGGCACACTCTTGAGATATTGAATAACTCTCATTGCTTCACCCCAATGGGCCTTTTTAGGAGACTACATAAATAGCTTAACACGACAACCAAATAGGAAATATTTGGAGGAGTGACGGTGAGATAAATAAGCTTCCCAATGAGACTCTTGTAATGATGGACATCATCTAACAAGTTGCCGTCATCCACTCATAACTTCAGCTAAGGATCCATGGCATGTTAGTAGGTTTAGAGACAAGAATACTAGTTTCCGTCAAAATATCCAACCCATACTTTCTTTGTGACAAACTAACTACTTGTTTATTCCGAACGACCTCAATTCTTAGGAAATACTGTAGATTACCCAACTCTTTGGTTTGGAAAGATTTATGTAAATGTGCCTTGGTTGTATTGGTAGCCCCAACATTATTGCCTGAGAATAATATCATCAACGTAAACTGCTGTAATGACAACAACACCACCTTGTCGTCTAACAAAACAAAATGATCAAAGAAACACTGGGCAAATCCAAAAGACTCCATAGTCTGGCTAAATTTCTCAAACCAAGCCCATGGGGACTATTTCAATCCATAGTTGGCCTTATGTAACCTATATACACAAGTGCTGTCCACCTCCTGAGCAAAATAATCTGGAGATTGCTCTATATCAACCTCTTCATGGAGGTCACAATACAAGAAGGCATTCTTAATGTCAAGCTGACAGAGAGGCCAATCATAATTAAAAGCTAGAGAAATCAACCATGGATAAAATTAAGTCTAGCCACATGAGAGAATGTCTCAAAATAATCCACACCATAAGTTTGTGTACCAAGAGAGCCTTGAGCAGTTCAACCGTACCATCAGAATGATAACAATATACACCCACCAACAATAGACATCGTCTTCTCTAGGAGGCAAGTATATGAAAGACCATGTATGACGAGGTTGTAAAGCATCCACTTCCACATCCATGGCAACTTTCCAGCCAGGGGTTTTAAGGGCTTCATTATGATGGGTAGGAATACGAATGGCAGATAGAGAAAGGGCAAGACAACGAAAGTTGGGAGGTAGATGAGAAACATGTACATATTTATAAATAGGATAAACAATGTTAGAACATAAAGTGCAAGTACGAGTACCTTCTCTCAAGGCAATTGGTAAGTCATCTATAGTAGGAGTGGGATCTCTACTAGAAGAATCCACTGGTAGAGAGGATGAAGAGGGAACTTCCATAGGATCAACTTCAACATCTACTAAAGGAGAGCTACCAATCTACAAGAGGATCTTTACAATCCATAATATGTTTTGCCAACGTACATCTTTGTTGATAAACATGAAGAGGGACACTATTGTTTGAAGGAACTAAAGAGGGAATGGTAGGAACATCATTCAAAATACGTTTTTTACTAGGCAAAGATGGACTAGTATACTACGGGGTATCCTAAAAAAAGTTGAGATCAACACTTACAAATTGTTTCAATGAACAGGATCACAACGCTAAAAACCTTTCTGAGTATGTGAGTAGCCAAGAAAAATACATCTAACAAACTGAGGAGAAATTTTATCTATAGTATGTGGTATGTGAACAAAACAAACATAACAAAGAATTTTGGGTAGAACTAAAAACAGTTCTTCATTCAAAAAAACAATTGAAAATGGAGATTTGTTAGTAAGTAAAGTCATAGGTATTCAGTTAATCAAATGACCAGCATTTAAAACCGCATCACGATTGTAACTCTTAGGAATATTCATCTGAATTAAAAGAGCACGAACAACCTCCAAGAGATGGCGATTCTTAAGTTCAACCACTCAATTTTGTTGGGGAGTGAATGAACAACTTGTTTCACACAAATAAGGGTTATTGTTTGCAAGGAAAAAATTTCGGTTGAAATAGGAATTTTGACCTTGAAAAAGGCCAAAATTTCGAAGTTTTAACCAAAATTCTGGTTGAAATTAGTGATTTTTTTTTTTGAAAATTCGAACTTCAATTTCGGGTTCTTGCATACTACCTATTTCAAGCATAATAAACACTATGGAACTACTAGTATACCAAAAAAACCATTGAAAATGTAACATTCAAGTATATACTATATATGAGAAGAAGCGAGAATGTTACCAATTACAAGTTTACTCTATTCCATGTCTTCCTCTTCCGTTTGTACCCCATACAAATGACAATACAAGTCTACTCTCACATACATTAACTTGAAGCTCATACATCTACTATACATATACAATTTTAGCAATATACATAATTTACAAAATAATTTTAATAATGGAAAAAAAAAAATAGTAGGAAGAACCAAAAATTAATTTTGACACTACAAATTCATAGATCAACACTCTAAAGTAAACATACTTAAATTTGGAAGCAATCCAAGAAGATTTAAGGCACAAACAAAACAAAAATAAAAAAAATGAGGATGTTGGTTACTCACCTGCAAGATTTGAGAAAATCCACAAATGGAGGACCAAATCTAGTGTTTGAATGAAATGAAGTTCTGAAAATTAGGTGAAAAGAGGGACGAAAGCAACAAAAATAAAAATAATAAGTCAAAATCAGTCGAAATGTCAGTGGGTGATATGGGTTGAAATGGCAGAATGTCGAAATTCTGTTGAAAAGTTGCATTTTTATAACATGGGAAGCATCATTTTGGGTCGATACAATATTTTGTGTCGTATCGACTGAAATTTCGTTTCATTCCGATCTATATGAAGCATTTCGTCTGCTTGTCCTTGTATTTCGTTTTGGTTTTGAAAAATGCAGACATTTTAACCGAAATTTTGACAATTTTGGTTGAATTTTCTTCTATGATTGTCGAAATTTCGGTTAAAATGTCTGCATTTTTCAAAACCAAAACGAAATACAAGGACAGACAGACGAAATGCTTCGTATAAACTGGAAAATATAATCCAAATAGTAGAGTCTATTCCTTTCACACCCTGCACCAATCATCTTCCTCTTGTGAAGGTCCTGGAAAACACAAGAATTAGGAATAAAAGTTACGAAGCAATTCAATGCTTTAGTTAGCTGGCTAACAAATAATAAGGGAAAATTATCAACCTTAAGTATAGATGACTAAGTAATAGAAGGTGTAAGAGAAACACTTTTAGAGCCCATAATAAGCCATTAACTATGACAACTAAGTTATTAGTAATAGACTTATAAAAAGAACTAAAAAGTGATGACTTACCAGCCATGTGGGAAGAAGCCCCTGAATCAATAATCTAAGGGGTGGATGTAGAAGCGAGAAGGGTTGTGCTACCTGCATGAGAAAGAGTGGTAACATATGTATTGGTGGATGCGGAAGCAGCGATTTCATTTTCTTGTAGACGACGAAGAATTTGGCTTATATCATCCCGAAGAGTCTTAGACAAGTCCCTAGAAGAAGATCCAAAGCCACTGTCTTTGTTTGTTACTGTGTCAGTACCATCATCAAATACAATATGATTGGCAAGTTGCTTGGCCCACTTTAGCTTTCCATGTTTGGCCACAACAAGCTTTTACCAAGAGTCTAGTTCTACCACAATGAGTACAAGCCTAGATGCCTTATCAGACTGCTGAACGCTACTGCTTCTAGGAGGTCGACTAACTCCCCGGAACCACGCTCACGTCCTCTTTCACGAGATGTAGTAAAGGTAGAATTCTCTCTTTTAGTGCTACTGCCAAAATAACCCTCTTCAGGCAAGGCAATCTGTTGAAGTTTAGAATATGCTTCACTGAGGTTGGGGACATGCTCACCAACAAGAAGGTTTCCTTTCACAGATTTCAGTTCAGTGTTCAATCTTACAAAAACTTGGATACAAAGAATTTATTGCGTTGTGCCTTAAGCTTCTAATGTCTATAGTGAGGGGTTGAAAGAAATTCAACTCCTCCATCATGCCTTTAAAAGAGTTGTAATAATCTTGCAGAGACTTGTCAGCGTGCTGAAATTGATTAGCTTTTCATCAATACTATAAGTCAGTGTCATATTTTTAGCCTAGGAATAGGTTTCTTGCAAGTCATCCCATATTCGCTTGGCATTCTTGTGAACGATAACATTGGCTGCAATATCAGGTTCCATGCTATTCCACATCCAATTTTGATGATTGTATCATCTTGGGTCCAACTAGGGAGGGTTTGTCAGTCTTAGCAAGAGGTTCACTCTCAATGAACTTAAGCTTACCCTTTGCAAGTATGTAAACACGAAACCCCTTGGGACCATAGCAAATATTTAGGACGACCTATTGGTTTGATGAGGTAATCTGTACATTCGGAGGATCTGCTTGAGATCCCTTGGATTCAGCAGTACTTGTAGTCAAATCATCAGTAATTGCAGACATAATGTATAGGAGTAGATGTCACAACTAAACTGCCCAGAACTTGAAATATGATAACAGAAAATTCTGCAATATAGAACCGAATAGGTATTTGCAGAGGAAAAAAGAAACAGATCTATAGAATGCAGAAAAATTGCAGGAAACAAAGAGTTATAGATCTGCAGAATGCAGAAAATAATGGACCAAAAGAATTGATCAAGTTCTGGGATAAGTAGGAGGTAAGGAGTAGAATAGATCAGTTTATATACTCATCTGATCTAACAGAAAAACTCAGTACAACAATAGGTGGCTGCATGCCAAAGTACGGAGCGCCGAAAGAGACTTCAGAAGAGGACACTGAGAACAGCCCTGTTTTGATTCAATAAAGCTCTGATACCATGCTAGGAAATAAGCTTTAATCAACCAAAACAGTAGCTGATTTGAAAAACGATGGGCTGCAATTATAGCAAGAGAGTCCCTGAATTGCAGCCTCCTTATTTATATTACTCCTGGTCTGAATTACAACATGAGAAGCAAGCTACCTTGCCCTCCAAAAAAGGAAACTAATAGTACATCTCATGAGCTAATGAATCTGTCCAAGAAATAAAAAGTACCAAAAAAGGAAAGAACTTGAAATATAGAACCTATGTTGAAAATTCAAACTTCTATGCTGTCTTATCCCTTCAGGACCAAGGAATCCTTTCAGAAAAGGAAAGTAGATAACTTGAGCACCAAGGAAGGCTGTCCAAGGCATGCGCACCAAGGCAGCAGCCTTGGACCATGTGTATTCTCAGCTTCTTCTATAGTAGGGCTCTTAATCAAGTTAATGAAATAAATCCCATTTTCCTATTTTCTAGTGATATTCTTAAATTGGCCAATTTCAAAGTAGACCCAAGGAATCAAAGGCCGAATACATATATGACCCAATCCTAGACTATACTCTTAAGGAAGGACCTCCAATTTGGCAATGATTCTGCTTCAGGACCCCTTATGTAGGGTTGTCTTCTTTTGCACCCGCCATGCCCATCTTGATACCCCTCAAACCCAATCCTAGACTACTCTTAAGGAAGGACCTCCAATTTGGCAATGATTCTGCTTCAGGACCCCTTATGTAGGGTTGTCTTCTTTTGCACCACGCCCCATGTCCATCTTGATACCCCTCAAACACCTGTTACCCCTCACTTCCCATCTCTTCATGTCTGCCACAGGCACAATTGTAGGTCCCCTTTCTTTCTTAAGAAAAGGCCCTACATAGCCTGTTATCTAGCAATGTGACTCAGAGTAAGGAAATCTGGGAGAGGCACTTCTGTCGGGGTTGAGTCAGATTGCCTTCTTGTGGCCCAGGTGTTTCCCCACCTTGGGTGATGTAATTTCTTGGAGCTTTCCCCTTCCTTTTTTTAGACCCTTACCTTTTATTATTGACTTACAATTGTATGTTATTGGCTGTGTGGCTTTGATCCTCATCTGTCTGGATGCCTTGCTGCCGCTGCTGTCGAGTTTTGACCATTGAGATCGTGCCACATAAGCAGTGGAATACATCCAATAGTTACGCCAAAAAGTTGTGGTTTAGCAAGTGAAAACATAACCATTGGATGTATTCTGCTGCTTATGTGGGGCAATCTCAGTGGTGGGCAGCAGTGGCAATGGAGTATCCAAGTCTCTTTTTTCTTCCTTTCACTAATATCTTTTCTTTCAGTTATCCAAAAAAGAAAAGTTCACTAAAGAAAACTGGTGATGCTTTTCTAGAATTTTGGGAGAAATTAATAATTTGAATGAGATGTAACAGTTAGACAAGTTAATTAACCCAAAAGGGAGGGGTTCAACCATACTTGAATACTATAGAAGAGATTTGCATGAGAGTTTATGCACAACTGAGTCAAAATATGAAGGATAATTGTTCCTCAGGGTGTTCTATAAATTTCCAATCTTAAGAATTATGAGTAAAATTTCTCAAAAGAACATTCCTTTTAAGTGCTATTAATTTCTTCAATCTGTCTTGAAGGGTTGTTGGAGCTGGACAGTTCTCAGAGTAGGTTTTCTCGTTATCCCTCAAACTTAGGGGGTCCACACCACCTGCCTTCATTTAATGCCTATTAAGTAAATGCCCTCAGACTAAGGCTATCATCTGGTTGCCTGTAATGCTTCTGCCTGATTCAACTTCTCAAGTCTTCTTTAACCTCTAAGTCTCTAATGCCATGGAAGTACCCTGCAGCTGTCCAGCTGCCATGAGCTCTTTTTTGTGTATTATTGGTATGATCATATAATGATGATTCCTCTTTTCTAGAAAGTGATACTGTAAGTAAAACAATTGCATTAACAGGGAAGATTGGAATGAGTCTGAACCCATGTCTGGTATCTGGATGTTATCAGCCAGCATATGAATATTGCAGTTCTTTTTGCCACCATGTCCTAATATATTATTGATTCATTATCACTGATTTTGAGGAAATAGTGCAGGTCTTATTAATTGGAGGATCCACAGGGACTATGTTAGAAGCTTTACAGGTTGTTGGTGATGGTCATGATGGCCCCTTAAATGAAGTAAGTTTCGAAGAAAGACTAATAGGTTATTTTATTTAACTAAAACTAAGTTAGAATATCTCCTCAAGGTTACTTTTATGAGTTCCTTGGTGATGAATAACTTTTTGCCTTTCTGTGTAAGAGGTAAATGACATCTAGTAGAACCTGGTATTCCATTTTTATTCTATGGTGAATTTTCTGGAAAAATGCTTATCATGATTAATAGCGGAATGATTTAGATTGTGTTTCCTGTAATGATGCTTTTGCAACTACTACTGTTTGAGTCTTGAGATGATTAAACCAAAGTTGAGTTTTAAGCATAGTGTGAAATTTCATTTTGAACACCAAAATTTCGGTCAGATTTGGTACATGATTTTCCCAATTTCATTGCCATGTTTCAGGGGATTTTGGGATTTTTTGCCATGGGTTTTGGCATCCAGCCTAATTTGAGGCGAGTAAACACAATGGAAGTGTTATTTTTGCCTAAAACTTAACCTTAAGTGTTCTTCATTGGCACATGCCTGGTTGCTGGTGAGTCTGGAACTACATTTTAACAAATTGTAAATATGGATATTATGCAAGAGAACACTAAGATTTCCACTAAAATGCAACAACTAGAATTCAATATATAAGTAGAAGTCTACATGGTTTGATGAATGAATTACAATTTATAATGGTTGGATGAGGAAGATACATATATGAAGTCCACAATAACAATACACATGAGACCTACTATAATCTAATCATAGCTGTTGTGGCAAGCTGGCTCCATCCCATTGGCCATGGAGCTCTCTACATACTGGACATACTCAGCGCATCTTATGCTATGTTTATAGTTGTTGATGAAGTCATTCATTGTATAGGTAGTATCATCCACATAAAGTTGGCAGCCCATCCTAAGCAATTTGTAGTAAGGGAAATGACTCGAGTACCGTGGCTATGGATGTGGTTGTGGTACTAGTAATGGTACTAGTGGCCCTGATTTACAACAACAAATGGACTCCACAAACGATGTGGGTCCTTCCTCAAATCCATATGAAACACACTGGTACAACCCATATCTAGACACACCACCCAATTGTGATTAAACCACCACATACCCCACCATAGGCCCCACCATATCCATATCCATAGCCCAGCCCATAAGCCTTGTGGCTGGAGCTGGCACAAGCATGGTAGAAGATCTCGCTTGATAGTGAGATCTCGCCACCTTGAAAAACTGAGATCTCGTTCAAGATATACAATTTTTTTGTGTGAACTTAGTGGCCCATCTCGGTGGGTTTTAGGGTCCTAATTGGGTTGAAACTTGGTATTTGGCCTATTTAAGGCCTTTTGAACACATTGGTGGCCTTAGATTTGTCAGAAAACAACCCTAAGTATGATTTCTAAGACTACCCATAGTGTGAAACTGAAATGTTGTAGGATTAGGGAATGCAAAGTTATACAACATGTAATATAGAACCTTTAAGGCATATAAATGAAAAGCGAGTGTATCAAATGCATCAAGTAACCTAAATGTTTTCAAAATTCCATCCATATGAGTATCACAATCTCAATTTTCAATAATAGAATAAAAAATTTATAACCATTAGAAGTTCTATATAAGTTATTAAATCATAAGTTCATAAGACAAGCAGAAAATGATTGGTCTTCCTTTGATGTTGTGCTAAGAGTAGTTGCAAGTGAAAATCTAGCCGAAATCCACAAAAAAAGGCAAAACTGAGAGTTCCAGCGAGATCCAGGGCGAGATATGGCAAGATCTCGAGCAAGATATCCCAACTTATAGAACAAAATTCCATCAAAACTTGCAAAATTTCCACCGAATTTTCCCATTTTGGGAACCTCGAAACGAAAAACTAGGGGACCGAAAAAAAATCCTCGGTTTCGATCGAAACTGTCGAAATTTTATCGAAACTTGTCAAAACCTCGAAACCTGTCGAAACTTGGTTCAACCAAGCTAGATCAGCTGGTTCATGAGAAAAAAAAATCCCAAATTTCGTGGAAAACATGAGAAATTTCGTGGAAACTTGGGAAATTTCGTGGAAACTTGGGAAATTTTGTGGAAACCTGAGACTTTTTCCTGCATGTTTTGTAGCTTTACCATATTTTCATTTTTTTTGTTTCTTTCATGTTTCCCCAAATACCCCCTCCATCAGGACTTCCCTATCCAAATTGTGTATTCCCTCAGACTGGTTATCTTAGGCATGTTGATGACCAGACTTATAAAGTTATAGTTGTCGATTACCTTGACAACCATAGGTATAAAATGTCATGGGATGTCCCTCAGATTGGTTATCTTAGGCATGTTGATGACCAAACTTTTAAAGTTACAGTTGTCGATTACCTTGACAACCATAGGTATAAAATGTCATAGGATGTCTATGTTCGTTGGTTGGAGGAGGGGATGTTATAGGCATAGTACTACTTGACTTATAGGGTGGATCCATCGAGGCACTCCTCTTGGCACTGAGTTGTACTTTCTTTTTATTGTTAGTTACTTTGTATTTGATGTTTTGAAGTTAGAAATTATATATTGAATGTTATGTACTTAAGTAGTTAAGTTTATAGTGTACTTCTTGAACAACTCTACATTGATTTTATGTACATTAAATGACATATCTACATTGATTTTTTTTAGCAAAATATAGCCAATGTGTTCTTTATACTCTAATTAGCTTAAATGCAGAGTCTCACCCTAAAATACTCCCTAAAACCTGTTGAAACATCATGTCGAAATTTGCACAAAAAAATTCCCAAGTTTCCTTGAAATTTCCTAGTTTCCCACATAGGTTTCCCATTTTCACCTAGTTGAAACTTGAGTTTCCCTCGAATTTTTTTCTATGTCCCAACTCTTTGCTCTCAACCTCCATCTCGTCTAGCCTACTTGAAAAAACGAGATATCTCGCGAGATCTCGCCGAGATCTCCCACCATGGGCACAGGTCTCTTTAGAGTTGCCCTTAGATGTGGAGGCCTTGGTCCTATAATGAGGTATGCCACTATGGTGCTCAACCTAGGTGGCATGCGTGAACTGTGACTCCTCCGTGAATCTAATTGGGCTCGCTATCATCTCCACTAATGGAAGTACAATGTTTGAGAAGTTCACCACCACCATCATACAAGGGCATGAACCAATCCTCATCTATAATAATAGCTCCACTGGCTGATCCCTCGAAAAGAGCACCAGGTGCCTTTTGAGCATGTATCTGATCCTCGCCAACCATGAACTCATCGACATCACCACCCGACTGTTGTGCAATATGTGGGTTTGGCCTCCCTCTAGGCTGGTCCAATGATGGCTCACCCTTATGATTCACCTAGTCGACGATGGGGTCGTCATCATTTGACTCCACCTTGAAGACATCGGCGAAATCAATCAAACCCCATTGCCTGTTATCCTTTACGTTCGTCCATATGTGCAAGAGCTTCAACCTCATGTATAGCCAATGAATACAAGGTCATTTAAGCGATCGGAACCCGATCTACTCCGCCTCTTTAAGTGATTAAGAAAAGGTGCTCCAATTCCTTTCACATCTAGAGGCAAAGCAAATCTGTGACATGACTTTGATCACTACCCTCCTCAGGTTCTTTACACACCTGCTATAAACAACCCACCACTTTACTGCATTACAGCAGAAACATTGAGTTAATAATTAATAGATTATCTAGAAATTTGTAAAATGTAATCATTCTATAGGAATTATTGATATAACTTTGATTTGAGCGTCCACGTCCTTGCACAGCTACATCTGAGCCAAAGAACCCGAATCTGTCCTAGAAAATCTTGATCTATAATCATTTGTAATAATGGTTATTTAAATTCTTTCAAAATTCAAATACTACTCTCATGACCCTACTATTCCAGCTCATTGTTATATAGGGACTGAAGCATCAAGTCATGTTTCAACTTTGCAATGACGGCCATCACCACCTTAATAAACTCCGTGTCTAACCCCAAACATTTGTTGTATCAGTACTTGGGGTTAAGATAGTAAGTTGCACAGTTTAAAAACTCAAAAGTAGATATAGATCATGAATTTAACATCAAACGAATGAACAACCAACAAATTGCATATGTACTTACTAGCCTTATTTAGTGGATGCATAAGATGTGCAGTCCATCTATCATTGATGATCTCTAGGAAGTTCTTGCTGCCTCTTTGATTTGCTTTTAAATCAACCTCCCTCACTAGGGGTCTTCAAAGTGGAGTCCACCAAATGTAGGGCCTTTCTAATGGTGTCCATCATCTTCAACACAATCCCCAACTATTTCTGGAAGTCGTCTGATGATATGGTAGTGTGTGTCATGCACCCTCTTTGAGTATTTGATCTTCTCCATCTAAATCAATCTTGAGATGAAAACATGGATCTCAACCCAAATTTCTTGCCCTCAACACTCAGTAAGCAATATAGTTTGGGGGCAAATTTGGTGATATTGCTGCACTAGGTCACCCTTGCATATTTTTCTCATCATGTGAAGAGTGTAGCTGTGATTGTATATGAAGTTCGTCACTTGCCTAGCCCAGTCCACTACACTCTTTAACAATATTGATCCTCACAATGTCAGGGCGATGTAATGTGCCACATATGTCCAAAAGAGACTGTAATCACTGCACCATCATCATTTCTCCAGCCTTCTTGAAGTTACTCAAGTTGTCAGTGACAATTTGCACGACATTCTTTAACCTCCCCCCCCCCCCCAACCTAGTGTGGGAGCCCATAAATGTACCTATGGTCTTTCACTTGATGCATCCATAAATCTCAAGAATGTTGTCCTCCCATCACAATACACCATAAAGTTGATTGTGGACTTTCTAGTTGGATCGATCCATCCATCACATATCATGGTAAACCTCATATGTCTCCCAAAAGGCCCTCATCGATGCAATGTACTCCTGCTTTGGAAAATACTTGTTCATTAATTACATGAGGTGCAGAGCCATAGTAACCTGACCTGCCGGTCTAATGGGGTTAATCATCGCTTGATAATACGTGCCTTGTGTTGTGTTGTGTTGACTGGAATGGTGTTGAAGAGCATCCACTTTGCCATTGCTTCCTTCACCTTGCCCTTCATGTTCTTCCAAGCTCTTGTGATCTTGGCTACTCCCCCCAACAAAAAATTAAACATAAATAAAGACTCCTCTTCCTGAAAACTTCTAGATCCTGCTTTAGTTTGGGGTCACCTTGGAGGATCTACTGATGGAGAAGGAGTAGCCTCTAGCATTTAGTCCCAAACATACCAAAAACGCCATTAGACCTAGATTGTCCAGCTCATGCACTGCCTTTGGCCCTCTCCTGCTCCTGTGTCAGCGATGCCCTAATCTTTGCCATTTTCTCAACTCAACTCCTTAGCTTTTGCAGCTATATGTACATCGACTAGATCATCGTCGTCCTTATTGGAATCAGAATCAACAGGGTAAGCAGAAGGCCCACTCACTACCTCATCAAGTGCGACCACCACTATCTGTTCTTCAGCCTTCCCCCTTTTCCAGATTTCTAACTACTCGTACAACCTCAATTGATACCATGTTGCACACAGTAACATCCTTGGAACTCCTAGTAAGGTGTGGCTTAAACCTACTGATGCCACCTCTCATCAACTTAACAGCCGCCAAAGTTACATTAGGTCTTCAGCTTATTACCATCCACTGGTGTGAAATACTACCATGCAGGGTCACACTTGGGTTTGGGGGGCAGCTGCCTGTCTCTACTCTTTGCCCTCATCTGGCCTCTTCCATCTGCCATTTCCCTGCCTCTAGGGATGGGAACCACTATCCCCTTGCATTTGTGAACCTGATTGCATTCTACTCCCAAATATGATCGTTGTTGTATACACAAAATGATTGCAGAAGTCACTGAACAATATCAGAATTTTTTTTCAGACATAGAAACATACCTATCTAGTAATTTTTCTCTTATCCATGTATTTTTTTTTAAATATAAAATAAATTTTTTGAAAACATTCTGGCAATAAAATTGGTTGCCCATAGAAAAAAGGCGATGAAACCATATGGACAACACTTCAATAACATATAGAAAGCCATTTCATAATTTTTTTAGACTTTTCAAAACCTTTTTCCTTTACTTTTCATAATTATTTATAATTTTTATAAATATTTCAGTAATTTTTAAAAAATAAAATGAATATTTATTGGGTGGAAAAATATTTTAACTCTGTTAGACCGTTGATTGACTCATGGAGTCCGACATGTATTTATTCCATCGACATTCAAGGTGTATATCATATATTATTTTTACATTTTATATGTAGGAAAATACATTTTTTTTGGCACAGAAAAAAATTAGAAAAAATCCACTTTGCAGAAAAAATTTCAACATTGCAAGTTCATAGGTGGGCCCATGATGTTCAACATATATTATTTCCATGCCCACCCAACAACTATTTAGCATGCATTTTCCAAAACTTTAATTCAAGGAGGAATGGTATATACCTCAGAGATGAAAAACTCTCAGATGTAGCTGAAATAAGGCTCAATCCATGCAATGCATGTGTTCCCGACAATCAATGCGAGAAATGGCAAAGAACGACCCAATAATCATACAAAACACTCAAAACTCACTCTAGAAGATCCTGTCGAAATTTCGCCCAAAATGAGCAGAAACCTTGGTGAAACCATGCTTAGATAGCATATTTAGATCAAAATATTGCAAAATTTTCTATCATTTCGTGTATTTCGTTTTCACAATTTTGGACAGTGTGTTCAATCAAATTTTCCTTGATGGTTCGGCCGGAATTTCTACCTGGGACTTGCCGGGCTTTGTTCCCGTGTTTTTATAAAAATTCTGCTTGCTCGCTTTCCCCCTGCCTTTTCGGACTACATGTGTTGGGCCTTTGATCCCATTGGTTTACCTTGTAATTGACCAATGGACCTAATACGGTTAGTTAGGTCTGTTAGAAAACAAGCATTAAATAATCAAAACATCAGCTGAACTAGAACAAAGAAAAGAGAGAATAAGAAAAAGAGAAGAGAGATGAAGAACAAGTAGAAGAGGCCTGTGATTCTTGCTTAAGAGTCTAGAATCACATAGCACTTTTATTTATAGCTTCTAATGAATCTAATACAACTTGAGAGACAAGTAATTGTCCTCTAGAAAAAGGAAACAAAATATTACAGCTTTAGTAACTTCCTAACTCCTAAAATAGAAAGTTCTAAAAATAGAAACTATACTTTCTAAAAACTCCCAAAACTTATGTAGCAAGACTCCCACATTAGAAATAGAAAATATAATGAAAACAATAGCATAATACTATTCACGTGAACAGTAAAAGCTATTTTTATTGTTCACGTGAACAGTAAAACTCCCAAATTTACATATACTTCAACACTCCCCCTCAAGCTGGAGTGTACACAAAGAAAACTTCAGCTTGCACAATAAGAATAAACTTGAAAAGTAGCACCAATCTTGAATCGTGTAGCAATGGCAGACGTCGATAAACACTGAGAAAACTTCACCCAGGAGATAATCAACACCGACTTAAAAAAACTTTAATTCTTCATTGCAATAGAACCATCCAATATTGAGAACAATCGACAATGTTGAAGACGAACAAAGTCCATAAGTGTAGTAGGATCAAAGACACTATCCATATAATGCCGGTAGTAGGGAGAAATATCCACACTAAATCTTCAAAATTGTAACTCCAAAGTCCATATAAATGCTTCACAAGAACGCAAGTAGTAGGTAGGCAAAAGACATTATTCATGTAATGCTGGTAGCAGGGAGAAATATCCACACTAAATCTTCAAAATTGCAACTCCAATGTCCATATAAATGCTTCACAAGAAGGCAAGTAACAGGTAAAGTATGGGTAGGTAAAAGACAATATTGATTACTGTGGACCAAGTTGGTAACATAGTATGGGATACTACGGACCAAGTAGGTAGGTAAAGGACAGTATGAGTTACTGCGACCAAGTAGGTAAGGTAAAGGATAGTATGGGTTACTGCGTACCAAGTAGGTAAGGTAAAAAACAGTATGGGTTACTGCGGACCAAGTAGGTAAGGTAAAAGACAATATGGGTTACTGCGGACCAAGTAGGTAAGGCAGAAAACAATATGGGTTACTGCGGACCAAGTAGGTAAGGTAAAAGACAGTATGGGTTACTGCGGACCAAGTAGGTAAGGTAGTATGGGTAACTACATATTAAGTAGGTAGGTAAAAGGGCAATATAGGTAAAGATAGGTAATGATATTGTTGTAGAATGCCATAAGTTGAGGGCAAAGATCTTCACTAATAATATCCATCAGCACATCTTGAGTAGATATTGAATAGTATGGGTTACTGCGAACCAAGTAGGTAAGGTAAAAGACAGTATGGGTTACTGCGGACCAAGTAGGTAAGGTAAAAGACATTATGGGTTACTGCGGACCAAGTAGGTAAGGTAGAAAACAGTATGGGTTACTGCGGACCAAGTAGGTAAGGTAAAAGACGTTACTGCGGACCAAGTAGGTAAGGTAGTATGGGTTACTGCGGACCAAGTAGGTAAGGTAAAAGACGTTACTGCGGACCAAGTAGGTAAGGTAGTATGGGTAACTACAGATCAAGTAGGTAGGTAAAAGGGCAATATAGGTAAAGATAGGTAATGATATTGTTGTAGAATGCCATAAGTTGAGGGCAAAGATCTTCACTAATAATATCCATCAGCACATCTTGAGTAGATATAGAATAAGGTACCATTCTCCCCCTCACGTGTAGCATTACACATGGACAATTAATGATGACCAGTGACAAGCATCTTAAAAGTATAAGCACAAAAGAAACCCAAGAAGGAAAAGTAGCAGCCACATAGTAGTGTATTATTCACCAATAAAGCTGATCAAGCAGCAGAACGTCATCTCAGAGGACAAAGATCTTCACAAATAATATCCATCAGCACATCTTGAGTGGGGGGAAAAAAATTCTGGACCACCGCTAACCCTTAGGCAGGAGCAAATTAGATCAAGAAAAAATATATATATTGAACCAGCTTGGAATCTCAAAATTGTAGTAGTCGTTGCAGCAATCCACTCGGAAGAAGTGCAATAACAGTTGCTGCAGTAGCAGATAATATCAGATCTTAGACCATAGCAGCAAACTTCTGCTAGATTTGAAACTCTAACAGATCTCAATATGAATGAAAAATAGTCCTCTAGGTCTTTGTAGAAGTATTAGATAAAAAGAAGGCTAAACTTGATTTTGAAATAAACAACGGAAGAAGTAGTAAAGCAAGAAGGTAGCAGCAGAATTTTTCAAAAGAGAGAAATTCAATGAAACAGGGGTACTAGTATACGACTTGCAACTAAACTTGTAGCACAAACAATGGAAGACAATACTTAGGTCTTGCAATCCGAATTATGGGCATATATTTGCAAGAATCAAGAGGAATCCCAAGACATCAAATTACAGTCCCACAATAGCGTTTGAATAAAAGGGCAACCGGCAGCCTTTGGTATTAAACCGTCGGGAACAAAAAGGGGGGGGGGGAAGAAAAGGAAAAAAAGGGGGGGGGGGAACCTAGGTTGATTAAACTTGCTCTGATACCATGTTAGAAAACAAACATTAAATAATCAAAACAGCAGCTGAACTAGAACAAAGAAAAGAGAAGAGAGATGAAGAACAAGTAGAAGAGGCCTGTGATTCTTGCTTAAGAGTCTAGAATCACAGAGCACTTTTATTTATAGCTTCTAATGAATCTAATACAACTTGAGAGACAAGTAATTGTCCTCTAGAAAAAGGAAACAAAATATTACAGCTTTAGTAACTTCCTAACTCCTAAAATAGAAAGTTCTGAAAATAGAAACTACCACCAAAATAGAAACTATACTTTCTAAAAACTCCCAAAACTTATGTAGCAAGACTCCCACATTAGAAATAGAAAATATAATGAAAACAATAGCATAATACTATTCACGTGAACAGTAAAAGCTGTTTTTATTGTTCACGTGAACAGTAAAAACACTGTTCACGTGAACTCCCAAATTTACATATACTTCAACAAGGTCTATTACAAGAATAAGCTATTTACTTGGCTTATTTAAGTTGTTTTGGTTTAGTTCAATTGGAGTGGTTCAATGTGATGTAAGTTAGCATGTGAAAGCACATGACTATTAGAATGTAATTAAGACTTTATGTTGAATCCATTTTACCTTTCCTATCAGTTTTGAGTTACCTAATAAGTTTAGGATAGGATTAGGCCTTTATTATATATAGAGTAGGAGACTAGGAGTCGACATTTGAGCCTTTTTCTTATCAGGTTGTAATAGGGCATTACTGTAAATGAACTAGATAGATGAAATTGCGTTGGAAAGTAGTTGCTGCATTCTTATCCCATGTGTGAGACTATTACTTTAGTAAGTAATATTCAAATTGTTGTGAGATTGGTTTGTTACATCCTGTCAAGTGCCAGGCAGATTCATTGGTGGGATTGGTTGGACCAGTCAACTCCTCATTGGCATGAAGCTTAGAAGGTTTCAGAATCAAGCTCTTTTCTTCATTTGTTTGAACTTTGAAGAATAATTTCACTGCCAAGATCAAATTCAATTGGAATCAATTCAATCCTTGGTTTACCTACTGTCATTAATAACTGGCATGATGCAGATCCACCACCAAATTTGGTAATTTCATAAGAATAGACCTATGGTTGGGCCACATATGTATTGAGCTCCATTGGATGGTTTATTTTCTAATTGGGCAGCTTAATGGACCTAAAACATGGGTGTCTGAGACTCTGAGCTGAGTACAAAATCCCCGATACCCTTTTTTTTTTTTTTGGGGGGGGGGGTTGTCTCAGGGTCAAGACTGTATTACAACAAACAAGCCTTGTCTCAACTAAATGGGTTGCTACATGAATCCCTGCCTTTTAATCAATTCTATTTGAGGTGATACTAGATAAAATGGCTAAGCTATGCATGTCCTTTCTCACCACTTCTCCTAAGGTTATCTTAACTCTTTAAGTCGGCTTCTAGTTCTTCTAATTCCTTCAGTCTGCATTAATTCACTTCTTTGTACGGGGTATTAAAAGCCTTTGTTGAATGTGGTCATGCCACCTTAATCAACTTATTTGTAGCTTATCATTTATTGGAGTTACTCCCAGACCTACTCTAATATGATTATTCCTTACCTTATCCTTCCTAGTTTTGCAACTCATGACTTATCCATTATATCATCCTCATTTTTGCTACGGTAACTTTATCTATATGATGCTTTTTAGCTACGCAACACTCTGCACCATACATCACTATTGGTTGTACAACTATTTAATAGAATGTCCCTTTGAGTTTTAAATGAATATGTTAACCACACAAGAACCTAAATGCCTTCTCTATGTCGTTTGCCTCATTTTAATTTTTTAGGAAGCATCATCTTCTATATCATCTTCTTATTTACAATTGAGCCAAGGTACATAAAATAATCGTTTTGTGTCTTCTCCTTATCATTAATTCACCACCTCGGCATCTGTCCGATCGCAACCAAAGTTACACGCTAAATGTTCCATCTTTATTCTACGTAGTCTAAAGCCTTTTGACACAAAAAAAATTTCCATGATTTTAACTTAGTATTAATCCCTTCTTATATGTCATCTACCAAAACAATATCATCAGCAAAAAGCATACACAAAGGAACCTTATCTTGAATGTCTATGGTTAAATTATCCATTATATGTGCAAATAAATATGGGTTTAAAGCTGATCCTTGATGTAGCCCAAATAATAGAGAATTCACCACCTTGTCCTTCCACCGTTTTTACACTTGTCATTGAACTATCATACATATCTTTAACTGTGTTCACGTATTTACTTGAAACATTTTTTTATCTCTAGTACTTGTCTAATTAACGCTTTCAAGACTCTTACTTATGATTTTTCTAGGTCAATAAAGACTATTTTAAGATCTTTCTTACACTTTCTATACCCTCCATTGATGGCTTCGCAATTAAGACTGTCTTAATCAACATAGTTCACCACTCTTGAAGAGTATGTAATTTTCTCTGAACCAAAATCATTGTCTATAGAGGCTCCGCCTCTTTATCTGTAATAGTTGTAGCCCCATTACAATATTAGGGACTTTTCATAGTGTGTGGAAAAATTTGGCTGCCAAGCTATCTGAAAAAAGTATAAAAGAAATAGTAACTCCTCACTGTGGTTATGGACTCTAGCATTACAATAGTATCTCCTACTAAATACTGCCAAAATGTGAGGCTTTAATTTTAAAAAACCTTTTCCTTGTGGCCCTTTTTTGTCATGGAGTCAATGCTTCTGATCAGAAGGTCCAAGCATTGAGGGGCCAACTGCCAACATGACAATCTTGGGGAAACATAACTCACACGGTGACGCCACTGGGTTCATTCCAACTGTGGCGATAGCTAAGAAATTAGAACTTCAAACTCCTGATTTGTTGTTGAGTCAAATTTAAAATCTTTGTGTTGCAAATTATTTAGTGATATGCCAATGGCCAGAACAACCATTAAACGTGCCTCTTCAAAATTCATTATATAATAGTAGTATTTCTCTTGCCTTTTTAACACGGAGCTCCCCTTGAAGCTAGGATATTCTTCCCGACTTCTGATACAGTATGGTGTAGTCAAGATTCACATGCTGGAATGTTTTTGTAGATATTGACTCATAACTGTGGGCATTCCGCTAACATGTTTTTGATGGTTGGATGTATAAAAAGTTTATCAGACCTGTGTTACTATTTGGGTTGAATATTAGCTTTATTTTAGGCTTTCTTTGTTGGATACTACAAACTGTTCAGATTGATATTATTCTGAGACAATTCCCACTGTCTGATTTTAGAGCTTCGAAGGTAATATCGGTTATGTTGCTCCTCCTTTTGATGAGGGTGCTTCATCTGGTAACAGATTAAAGATGAGACTTAAAGAGCTCCACAAGAGGTATGTAATGTGGAATTTAGAACAAGACATGGTTTTTAGTCGTTTCCTAATTCTTAATGTATTTAGTTTTGGGTTGTTGCTGCAGCACGGCATCTTTCACTGCACTGGATAGGAATTTTCTCACGCCTTTCTTTACAACCCAAAATGGAGATGAAGATGATGAGGGTAAGAGAAATGTTTTCTTCAGTACGGAAATATTTTTCCTTTGTCCATTTTTTGGAAAAAAACTTCTGGTCTAATTTGATTGCAGTAGTTCATTGTGTTTCTGAAGTGTTGTCAGCAATGGCGATTTTCATCCGTTGTTGATTTTTGAGACCTAAAAATTACTTTTCAGGGGATGGATGGCCCAACTTTGTATCAATCTCAGGATTGAATTGTGTTCCTACTTGTTCAACTATGTTTCTCTTAGTCTCTTTAAAGAAGACAAATAATAAACAGATGTTCTGGTCTCTAACATCAACTATTTTCATGTCAAGACTCTGGTTTTCACCCAATGACAAACTTTTTTGTTTGAAGCAGATGAACCGATTCTCAATTCTAGGAGAGATGGGGTGTTCCATGTTCGTGGGTGAACTCTGGTGGTCAGATGATATGGCTTTGCTTTAATCTGGGTGTTTACTCCATGGGGTACTTGCAGTCTATGGAAGGATCGTTGGACGCTTATTAGGATGTCTTGCCTACATATGCAGATTCATAATAATACGAGAGGAAAATGAAAATGCTTGCAGCATGGACTGCACTACCCATGGTATATGTGTACATAGGTGTATGTTACATTTAACATCAGGAGATTCTTAGCTTAAAAGCAAAAGATTCAAAAAGATTCACATTATGTTGCATTTAATATCAGGATAATTCTTAGCTTAAGAAGCAAAAGATTAACATTCTTGAGGATATACGTTTGATATATTGGGTGCTTTTGCATGACTCAACAAAGGGAAATGTGTTTTTTTGGGTTTTGGGGTCTCATTCATGCTTTTCTTAAGAGGGGATTCTTGATACTCTACAATATGGTCACCAGTTGAGGTTTTTTCCTTTCCTGGTAAATTCCATTTGTGGTAATTAGTGTGGCAAATGATATCAGTCACTGCAATCATACTTCGTATTGTTTACCTAATAGTTTTAGGGACTCAATCCTTGTACTGATTCTTTGTCTAGAAGGGCTTCTTGTGTGTTAAGAATTGTGTGGGAAGAAGGGCTTCTTGTGCGTTAAGAATTGTGTGGCCAGTTCTTCCCAATGGTTATCTGAATTATGCAACTCAAATATACTGCTTTGAAAGGCAAATTAGGGAAGTATCTTATTCCCCAAAAATATTATGTTTCTTGCCTCCTGTGTATGATTTAGTTTCGAAAAACCATAAATGGTTCACTTGGTGCGGATATCTACATTCTAATCTTCTTTTTTTTGGTAAACAACATTTCATTCAAAAGACCAAGCAAAATGCGCTAGATCCAGAGTACAATGAGCCTGAATCCAGGAAGTGGATAACGGCCAACTAGTCTTGCATGGTACAGACCGGCCTCCTGGGCTAGAGAGTGGGCCAACAAGTTCCCATCTCTAGAACAAAACAAAGACTTACAAGAGGAAAACTGGGAAGCTAAAACTTTAATGTCTTTTACAATCGGTTCAATTTGATAAGGGGGGAAGATATCACAACCCATAAGGAGATCCACCAAGCTTGAGTTGTCGGAAAATATTACAACCTCTTCAATCCCGTTCTCACGAGCCCAAAGCACAACAGCCCGCACTGACAGAGCTTCCCCTTCCAGCACCGAAGTAGACAGCGCCTGATCCAAACAACCCAAGATCAACATTCCCCCTTTGAAAGTAGCGAAACCCAACCCAGTAGCTCCTTTTCCTCACTGTAAGCAGCATCACAAAATATGATCACCTCCGGAATTGCCGCGATTCGAGCCTCTGCACTTGAGATTTGATTGGGCATTTCGACCCATGCACATTCCTTCTACCATGCACCCTCCAAAACTCTTGAAAAGCTGCATCAGCTCTTCTAACCACATCAATAGGTGATCTGAGTTTGTTCTTGAATGTTTTCCCATTTCTTGCCAACCAAATGCTCCAGATTACAAACGAAACTTGACTAAACAACTCTCTGTTGAGGAGCTTGGATCCAAATGTACTGTGATTCCATCTCCTAATTACTACTTCCAACGATCAATCTGCCCCTCCGTGTAGAACAAACTCTAGCCCAACTGCACACCAAACTACTCGAGCAAAGTGGCATTCAAACAACAGATGCCCTGCAGTCTCCTCTTGTTCACACCATTTACATTCCTTATCCATTTTAATCTGTCTCCTGAATAGGTTCTCAGCAGTGGCTACTCCTTCAGCACACACCCTAAATCTACATTCTAATCTATGAATACACCTTTGTTTGGGAGGAGATAGGATCTGCAAGGGATTAATATCTTCTTAAATCAAATGGACCACTAATGTTAAAGGTTGAAATCAAATGATGATGTCATCACTAGACAGATATTTGAACTACAAAGTTTACCCTTTTTTATTGAAGTATTTTTCACAATCTTGACTTTACCTTTGTCTCTTAATCTATTCTCTCCTTTCTCGACTCTTACTCTTCGACATCGCTTGTTTCCTACCTCCATTTGTATTTAGGTTTATTTTTTCATTAGGGCCTTACCCTTAGGTAAATTTGTTATGATTTATATGAATCCATTGAATGATACGTACAAGTATACTAATTAAATAATTTATATCATGCTATTATATAAAAGCACGAACTCCTTTTTGTGACAAATCTTTTACTGAACTATTGTACCCTTAGTTTTTATTCAAATGTCATATTTTTTGTATTAGTCTTTTTAGCTTTTTATTTTTTATATTTTTATTATCAAATCAAATATAGACCAATCCTTGCGAGATGGAAAATTCATGGGTTTAGTTATAGAAATTGATATTTTGCACTTTCTTCTTCACTAACAATGATAAAAATCTCTGAGTTTAGTTCACAGAGCAGTCTTTGCAAGATGAAAAAAAAATTCAAATATGAAAATTGTTGGGTTTAGTACATAGAGCAGTCTTTGCAAGATGGAAAATTTTTGGGTTTAGATTATATTTCCACCATTAGCTTTGGATGTTAGACTTAAAGTATGTTTGTTTAGATCATGTTCGATGTGGAACTTATACATGCAGATATTTCCTTCCATTGCATCCATGTCTAAGTATGTTTAAGAAATTTTCTTCTACTTTAAACCTTTTGAATGCTTTCTTTTAGTTCTTCTATCTTTCTTTCCTTGTATTTGTTTATTTGTCTTTGTTCCAAGTTTGAAGATACTCATTTACCCAGGCATTTGTATTGTAAATTATCTCTCTTTCGCTTCTTTAAACAAATTTTATGTATTTATCAGTTTTAGTACCAATGTGTGTTTGCATTGCACTTCTAACACATAGCATCTGGTGGGTTATGTTCTTAATAGTTAATTCAATTGACTTCTGATATCTTGTAAAATGAAGTTGCATCTTGGAACAAAAGCTTGAATGCCTTTTAGCAATTTGGTATGAATCTTGGCTTTTACATGCTTGAATGCATCATGTTGTGCTAGGATGCAGGGAACTGCCACTCTATAGCTACTGGTTGAGCATCAGGACCCTTCTTGCAAAGTTTGGGATTATTTTTTTTTTTTTTTTTTTTTTTTTTTTTTTTTTTTATATTAAATTTTTTTTCAATCAAAATTTTTATTTTTCATGTTTTTTTCTGTTGTCCTTAACATTGTCAGAAGCATTTATTGAATGTGATCTTTTTAAAGTTTTCCACTAGAAGTGTTGCTTATTTGTTTTGACTTGGTTATCTATAATATCATTTCCAAATTTTTGATTATTTCATGTGATTGTTTTGCATATGCCCTTGTCTAATACGATTGTGATTTGTCTATTTTGTAGATGAGATAGATGTACATCCCATCTGTCATCCCAAAAGGTTGGTCTGAATCATATCCAAATTTCTAATTTTTTTCATGTGATTGTTTTGCATATGCCCTTGTCTAATACGATTGTAATTTGTCTATTTTGTAGATGAGATAGATGTAAATCCCATCTATCATCCCAAAAGGTTGATGCTGCTTTGGAGAGTGAGGAATGTGTGTGATTTAGATGGACAACCACTAAATGGTAGGTTTATTTTTGACAATGGGGTTGTTGTCACACCCCACCCAGCCGGATCCGGTCATACCCGAATACCCGTGGGGGTGATACATCATAAGACCTAGGTTTATTGACAATTCCATACAACACATGATGTAGCATAATTAAAAGGACAAGAATAAATCAAGTTCAAGTATAAGGTTATGAAATCTGAAATATTAATTACAATCATTCGAGACTTTAAAACAAAGTTATAACATCAGAGTTAAAGAAAGAAATGTGTTTGCAGCAAAAATGTTCACAAATCTTGGTAAAAGATTGTCCTCGCCTCTTTCGAATGAAATCAAAGTGTAAATATAGAAAATGACATAAAGGACATGAGTGATTTCCTAAGGACGGAGAGATCTCTATTACTAAAGGCCGGTTCAGTAGGAGCAGTCAAGGCACGAGCACAAAGCTTCGTGCGCTTCCACTTCTTCTTCAATTGCGCCTTCCAAATAGCTTCCCTGCAATGAATGCTCCATTTGAAAGGAGTCCTCATGACCTGTAGAGAAGTCTAATAAACACAATAAAGGAATGAGTTCACAGAACTCAGTGAGGTTAACTAACATTCATGTCATGCATTAAATAGCAATTCCCACATTATATTCATAAGATAACAATATAATTGATAATATAAATAAAATGATGCATGATTATGATATGATATTCCTAACTCTATCATGTAATCTCTATGGTAGACACGCATTAAGTTTAAACACCAACCTCCTTAACGTGATCTCAGTCACTCTCCCTCAACAAGAGATGTCTATTGGGTTTTCCACGGTTGTTGGATAAAGTCATGCCAAGCCATGGTTGGGGTATAGGTAACCATTCTCTCACATCACCATTTAGTATGAGATTTGGCACATGTCAAGGATAATCCTAGGCCCAATGCAAGGTCATACGGTCTCGTGCTATATATGATCCGGATATCTCCCCTCATGCTTAGTGCCCTTTTAGTTTGATACCTTTCCACCTATGAATGGTATCCTCAACGAGCGGCATCTGTTGGATCCCATTCCTTAACCCAGTGGTCATCCACATATAATGGACAGGATGCTCTCCATGTCTTCTCATGGGTTGGTTACCAGTCTTGAGCGCCCAGGAACCCTTATCTATTATATGCAACCCTACCGCTCTATGATTTTTTTGGAGGGTCAAAAATTGGAAAGTTTCATTAAATGAAGAGGTCCCGAGTAAGAGACCCAATAGAGAGAAAAGAAGAGTTAGTTACAAACAAAGGGGGGATACCCCACCGCACCCTAGATAACTGAAACAGACACGCCCCACAGGCTAAATAGTCCACAAAACTATTAAGATGCCTAGGAATAAACTAAAAATAAACACAAGTGAAACTAGTAGCAAGGAGTTTAATCTTATATAAGAGACCCATACATAACCAATCTAAAGGGATAGAAGAATCCTGTAATGCTAAAATCATAGAGTGGCGATCCGAATTTACTTGGATTGTAGAAACTCCTAGAGAAGATGCTAGAAGAAAACCATCACGAATGACCTCCAATTCCATCATCAAAGCTGATTGGGCTGAACTGAACTTTCATTGTGCGACCAAGAAAACTCCTGTTGAATCCCAAATTAAGCAGCCTCTCCCTCCTGAAGAAGAGTTTTTCTCCCACGAACCGTCAATATACAATTGGGAGAAGTCAGTACCTTCTCCCATTTCCATATTTATTGTAGTGTGGCTCGGTTCCAAATAAGGATCAATACGAACATGGAGTTGGATCTCTACAAACAAAGAGTGATAAGAGTGTATGTATGAATAATTGAAGGCTTTATGTGCCTAAATAAAGCAACATTTCTAGACTTACAGATACACCAAACCATAGCACTCCAAATTTGATCTATTGTATGCTTATCATCTACATCCTTAAAATGATGAGCAATTAAATCCATCCAATCAAAGAGTGATACACCTAAAAAGTTTGATGTATCAATCCGAAGGGGGGATAAACGCCAACATTCCTTAGCATGATCACAAAAAAATAAAGCATGACTCACAGTTTCATAATCAACACCACAAATTAAACAAAGGGGAGTTTGGGAGCTATCTCTAGTAAATAAAGAATTACCAATAGCCAATGCTTCATGAGGGGAGCGCCATAAAAAATGTTTAATTTTGGGAGGGTATCCATGTTCCAAATCGTATTCCAACATGAAGATACCATTGAGGAAGATGCAACATTACCATGGGAGTCTACCATTGCCATACATTGGTAGTGGGCTTGATTGACACTCAAGACCCAGCCACTAACGTCACGGGTTAACCGGCTTCAATACCTCGACCGGAAGGGTAGTAGTACTCGTAGGGGTCATCTATCCCAACACATCTAGACACCTAGCATTCATGTAACTAGGTCTAGATGCATCAATGTAAAGTCACTAGGGTAATTGGAGGACTCACAACCATAGTTGGTAAAATATGATAATAGGAATAATCTCATTCAATGTCATCCATCTTATACATTCTAATATCGTTTCATATCAATAATATAAGATTCAAAATAAATAATAATACCCAATCATTTAAACCTTACATTCCATTTGCACAAAGTCACACACAGACATATCATGATAGATATCAATTTAAAGCAATTTATATCACCAATAAAATAAAAATAGCCAATACTTAATAGTCCTAAAACCTATAGATATTATCTGAATCAATCCAATTATAATAGGATACGGATATGATTTTGTTACTATCCAATCCATTTATACCCCTTGTTTCAACCATTTCATTTTCTACCAAAAAAAAAACACCATTTCATTTGATCATCCCTATTTGTAACTTTTTTTACAGTTTGCAACTCATATTGATCATATGTTTCCCTTGTAGCTAACCATGCTTGGCAATGTCTTGTTTAGAAAGCAAAGCTAGGCTTATCTTGCTTTTAGTTTTATTAAAAAAAAAAAAAAGGAAGGAAGAAGAAGAAGAAAAAGCCATGCATAGCAGTGTCTTGTTTAGAAAGCAAAGCTAGGCTTAGCTTGCTTTTAGTTTTATTGGTTACTTATAAAGAAGAGCTACTTTCACTTTAGTACGTTCTATACTAACAAGTCCACATTGGTCTATCTCTCTTAAACTAGCACAATAGTGACATCACATAAAGCATTTTCCGCCCCAGACTGTCTACTTCATCACAACAAATTCAATCCATTGTTGAAGACTCTTCAATTCAGTTGTTGTTTTCACAATCTGTATCTCATGTATCTTTATGAAGATAAAGATGAAACTCCTGCATCATTGCTTATCTTTGTCTTCCTTATACATTCCTTTTTAGATGGTAAAGAAAAGAAAGGCAAACAGACACCAACTTTGGAATTTTATGTAATACCTTGCTTGAATAACAGTAAATTATGATGCTTCCAACTAATCTTTTATGTGTATATATAATTTTTCGGAAACTGAAACACACCAATGCAAATAAAATAAGAACTACTACGCATTAGTCTGTGTTTTTTGAATGGCCTCGTTCAACATCGCATCAGTTAGTTCTGGAGATGCTGTATTAGACATCCAGAAAGATGAAGAAGGTAATAGCTGCACTTCCATTGCTGCATTTCCTTGATTCAGTTCATGCTATAATAATGCCTCACCTGGATTTCCAGTTCTTGTTGTAACACATAAAGCTGGGCCTCAAACATGCAAGGAGTTGAACCTTATATTGGAGTGTGAAAACGGCTCTTCATCAGGTATTACGTGTGTTCTCATTTGATTAGAGACATGCATGGGTAATTTTGATTAGTTAGGTAAACTTGTATAGTATTGCTTTCATAGATCTTTCTCACAGTTGCATGTAGGGGCAGAGGTAGTATTTAACATGGACTTTTTTTTTTGGAGGGTGGGGTGGTGAATAATTAGTAAAAAATCGTTCCTCCTATTCTTTTCAGTTTTGGTTGTGGTAAATTGTGCGTGTTGGTTTCTATGAATTTGTCCAATATCTTAAAAACTAATTATTAACAATGACTTTCTACTTGTTGTCTTCGTTAT
Source organism: Hakea prostrata (assembly GCF_041222555.1). Taxonomy (NCBI): domain Eukaryota; kingdom Viridiplantae; phylum Streptophyta; class Magnoliopsida; order Proteales; family Proteaceae; genus Hakea; species Hakea prostrata. The sequence goes on along the minus strand of NC_142610.1, from coordinate 1,878,998 downwards.
TAGAAATTTTCCGCCAAAGTGTTGGTATTTCACATACGGAAAGAGAGCTAGATGTTTCTCTCTAGGAAAATTTCAAAAGATCAGGGGGAGGGAGGCACGGTCTTGGGGGAAGCTCTGTGCCTAGTTGTATGAAATACCTTGCAGCTATCGGATGGAAATATGAAGTAAACCAAATCTATTCCACTAATTCCTCCAAAAATATTCTCCAATGTTTTACTAAATAAAATAGATGGAATATTCAACAGCCAGTGTTACCCTATCTTTTTGAAATTACTTTGGGAGAAAAAAGGCCTAGACCATGAAGGTCTTTTTTTAAACCAGATGTACTTGTAAACCCTTTTACCTTTCTCTTCTACCTCATTTCCTGCTCAAAAATTAGATTTTTTTTTTCATGTTTTGGGTTTAATTGAAAATACATTTTGAACAAGTTTATCAAATGACCATTTTCATACACAACACGGTAGATGAACCCAAACCCGTCGATCAACATAAAGAGCTCATTAAGGGTTCAGTTTTACAATGAAAGTGACATGTAGGTTTTCTCCCCTTCATGGGTTATCAATGGAAATGGAAGTTTTCTGTTAACTTGGCTCTCAGCCAAACAAATAGAATCTTGAATTTCTTTTCCCTAGAAAATACAACACATAGATAAAGAGCTCTGAACAAAAGCGAAAACTGAATCATTCATTTGATTTTTATTAAAAATGCTGACACAAGGAGGTGGAATAAACTATGGTTTAAATTCCACACATATGCATCACAAGGATGTAAAATAAACTAAGATTTAAATAAAAATTTGAAAATATAAATCATTCTCATGCAAGAATGGCCGGCACATTCATAACTGTAGACGATTGAAATCCCTTTAAACTTGCATATGTAGGTATCATCTAAATTTTGAGCTCAGAATTGCTTTCCATATAGTTGTTAATTCTAGCTGATAAATTGTTATGTATTTTGCAGTCAAACACTATTTAGGTACCACATCCAAAGAAGCAGAAACAAGACCAAAGATACAGAAAGTCACAAGAATTCTTAGAGAAGTTGAAAAGAACAAGGTTAACTATGACCCAAGACTAATCTCCATTGGTCCATACCACCACGGCGACCCAACTCTTGTGCTGGGGCAGACCCTCAAGATTGAATTTGTGCAGAAGTTCGCCTCTTATGTAAAGAAGACTGTGGGCAAAAGCCTGAAAGCCTATTTACAGAGTGAGAAGTTCCCTATGGTGGCACGTCAGGCTAGAGAATGTTATGATGGGGCTGATTCGAAATTAGCTGAGTTCAATGAGGAAGAATTCAAGTGCTTGATGTTCTTAGATGGTTGCTTTGTAGTGTATTTCATTCACTGCATTCTGAACAATCCTAGTGATTTTCACATTAAGAATGACCTCAAAGCAATCATGATAATGGACTTGTTCTTGCTTGAGAATCAACTGCCATATATGATTCTTCAAGCATTGACGAATGAGTTCATGGAGCCATCAAGAGAAAATAAAAAAGATGACATCCAACAGTTCATCGAAATGCAGACAAAGCACCAAGGCATCAAAGGTAGGTGGGATTGTTGCTCGTGTCTATTCAAGAGAAGGAAAGAGCAGACTTCACCTTCTGCTATCGAAAAAGAGCAGACTTCACCTCCTCCACTTCATATGCTGGACTTTTTCAGAACTGAGCTTCTTGATACTGTAAAGACACATCAAATATTTGATGGGGTCTTGAGCAATGGGTGGCAATCCTTTCGTTCCGTCGATGAGCTCAAAACTTCAGGGATCAAGTGTGTGACCAGTGATGAATCTTCAGAAAATAAGATCGATTTCATTTCAAGGGGACCAATTGCACGCCTATTCCTTCCTGCTACTATCATTGATGACTCCTTCAAGACTAAGTGGTTAAACTTGGCAGCTTACGAAGCATGTCCTGATTTCATGAACAAAGGTGAAATCACCTCCTTCATATGCTTCATGGATTCCCTCATAGATGGTCCAGAAGATGTGAAAGAGCTCAGAGTTCAAGGTGTGCTCCAAAATTTTCTGGGTAGTGACCAACAAGTGGCTGATCTTTTTAATGAATTGGCCACTGACTTGGCTCCAAATTCTGATCGGTATCGATATGTTAGAGACCTCATTCAGAAGCATTTCAACGACAAGGGTTGGGTTTGGATAGCTGAGGCTTGGAACACTCATTTCAGTAGTCCCTGGACAGTTATTGCTTTCTTTGCTGCAGTGTTTATTGCCTTTCTCACTTGTGTTCAGACTTACTACTCAATCTTCTCTGCTCCAAAGGATAAGAAGACGACATAGCTTGCTCTGTGAGTCTAGTTGGAGGGAAGAGGAGGGGAATTACACTACCCTCATATCCCTTCACCACAAGGGGAACCTACCTCTTATCTACCTATTAGTAATTAGAGGTAAACCTTTTTCCTAGATGTGTGATGGAGAAGTATGAGTGGAATATAATTCTTTACACACCCAACTTAGAAGAGTCAACTTTATTAGTGTTTAGAGGTGATATTCATCTTAAATAAATAATAGTAGGAATGTTAGAATAGTAGTATTTTCTATCCTCCAAGTTGACAGTTTCTTCCACCATCAAGGGGTTGAGGATCCTAATTCAGAAGCTTCTCTCTTTATTCTACCCTCACTTTAAAAAGGTTGACCCACAAATCCTGTGTGCCCTCAAGTTGTGTTGTTCAATTCTTATTGTCTTTTATTTATTTACTATTATTATTTTTTATTCATTTTGATTTGTAACTTTTCTTCTTGGATTGTGGTCAGGTGTGTCCTGCTAAATGGGAATGGTAATAAAATGTATTCGGTTACACGTGTGTTTCATGTAGAAAAAATGATCTCAAAAGGGTTATTATATATATATATATATATATATATATATATATATATATATATATGTCATATTATTATTATTATTACTATTATAAAAGCATGAACTCAAAGACACGGCTACATTATATTTCCCTCTAATACCCCTCTAAATTCAATCAATTAGATATTTGTATTATAAAAGCATTGATCCCGAGTGAGGATTTGATTGTTTGGTCCGACACTGAGGATGATGCAACTTAAGCATCCCCTAACGACGACAACATGATGATGATGATGATGATCATGATAACAATGGAGGATAACAATGGAGGGGAATGATGAGGATGCTGGACATTGTGATCAGGATTCCGTTGATCCCAGGGGACAAACCACCACCTGTAGCAATACTTGAGAGTGAGGGATGGGGAGGATGACTACCGAGATTCACGGCTAAAAATTAATTCACCATACAACACGAGATTCAAACCATGGTAAAGCTGCATCTCGAGGCCACAATGTTTCGCCAACATATTCTAGAAAGGGGAAGGGGAAACAACACGGATATGGCACGGAGGATATACTAGCATATGGGTCTTACCATTCAACTGATGCGGTGAGCTTTGTGGGCTCTATGAGATCGATGAACATAAATAATTTCATAGACTCCACCTCTAAAGGATCTAGATGGCATAGACCTCAAAGTCCCAGTTATACGATATTGCTATGGAAAGTGATCGTTCTACTAAGTCGACTTATGGTTATGGACCTTATGGTGTCCCTCCCACTCTCACCTATCGGATTTGCAATCATTTACATTTATTATTCCTAAAGGGAAAGAAAAAAAAGGTCAATTACATTGCAGATGAAGCCCAAGGAGTGAAATCAAATGATGATATCATCACTAGTCAAATATCTAAAATACCAATTTTACCCTTTTTAGTCGAGTATTTTTCACAATCTTGATTTTACCTTTGTCTCTTATTCTTTTCTCTCCTCCTCTCAACTCTTATTCCTCGACATATCTTGTCTTCCACCTCGATTCGTATTTAGATTCATTCCTCATTAGGGCTTTAGGTAAGTTTGTTATGATTTATATGAACAATAGATAATCACAATCATTAGTTTTTTCCCCCCTTCCGGTAAACAGAAAGTATATTGAACAAAATAGCTATTACAAGCATTGGCATCATCATTACATAATTGAATTAGCTAAGGATTGGTGTTATGCCACACAATTGGTAGCTTAATCCGAGAGGGCCACCTTAGCCTAGGCATCTGCAACTGCATTGCGTGCTCTTGGAATAAAGAAAAACCCACAAGATCGAACTCATTTTTAAGCTTACAAATATCATATAGAATTTGTTCAGATCTCTTTGTCAAGGGAAGAATTATTAATTTGCTTAATCAACTCCGTGGGATCAGACTCCACCTAAATATCTTGGGTGTTTTTACACAACTTGAACAAAGCAGTGGATTTCCCCAAAGGTGTAAGCATAATTGAAGAGATAGTAGAATAGACCACCACCAACAACATCAAGAATTTTAGTGAGCATAATGTTCATGGTATTCTTGGCATGGACCGAACTTGCACAAAGCATAGCAAAGCCTAGTTGCATGGTGAAGACTAGGTAGGAGGAGAAGAGTAGGTAAGTGTTGTCAATGGCATAGGTAGGATCTACAAATTTGTTATGTGTTTCACAAAATAGGTTGCAAATGTAGTCAACTGCAGTAGTTGAGTTGGTTACTTCCGTGAGGCGTCGGGAAAGCTTGGTGGCGAGCAATGGTGGGTTTGGGGTTTGCAACAATGGTGGTGAGTGGTTATTAGTTTGCCGGTGATAGTGTTTTTTCCTTTTTTTTTTCTTTTTTTTTTTGGTTGGTTGCCGGTTTCTAGTGGGGTGCTAGTGGTTGGTGGGCAATTTTTATCAAGGTGAAAACGGATCCCTTCATCTACCTATGGTTTAGTTATAGTACGAGAACCATGATTATTTTAGTATATTTCTCTTTAATTTCACAAGTGGGTATTTTGGTCATTTAATAATAGAAGCTAACTAGACTTAGCAGTGTTTGTTTCACTTGTTTCTTTGGGATCAAGGGAGAAGCTTTGCTATATTAATTATATAAAAGCTCCTCTAAGGATGTAGTTGCGGTGCATATAAGGTGACATCCAAAAAAAAATATATGTAACTTTGGGTAGTTGAACACGAGTTTCAGCCCATAATAAGTGACTCAATCGTAAATAATTATAAATATGAATAATTGTAAATCTAGAGGATTTATATGTAATTTACTTAAGGTTAAAAGACTTACATTAGATATTAATTTTGTAGCAATTTCTAGGAAAATCAAATCAATCCACTATTTGGCCATGGGAATTGTGTACGTGTACTTCTCTACCCTCAGCTTTGCCATTAAATAACGAATTTTTTAAAAATTCTTTTCATTTTGCCCACTTAAGTTAGGCCCAAACTGTTGTTTGCCCACTTAAGTGGCCAATATTTAAGTTTTCCCAATTTGGTGAAGTTGGAATATTACAAAAAAAAAAACCCCAATGTTAGTTTTTTGTTAACTTTGAATTTGAAATTACCATTTTGTCCATGGGGTGAAAGGAAATATTATTATTATTATTTATTTGTATAACAAAACTCCATTTGTTTTTTTTTTTTTAAAATTTCAAATTAACAAAAGAAATCTCTATTCATTTAATAACAATACTTTTGTATGATGCCACCTAGTTCGATCCAATCATGTTCTGCTTCTAGTTGACACTGAGAGACAGAATAGCAATCTACGATTGGAGAATCCTCCATCTCCTTTTGGGCATTCAACATCACATTTTGTTGAGAGATTAGCAAAGGGATCTTCGATCTTGTTACAAACATTGTGGTTTAAACCCTTGGACCTGAGTAGACCACGCAAACTAGTGCATTTGGCTCAATCCCGGTTCGCAGGTTTCATAAGGCACTTCTCGGTAGAATATACTTGTTGAGAATAACGCTTCATGGTGACAGCCAACTGTCATAGTGGACTTCTCGGATGGCCTTTGAATTAGTAACAAGTTATATATCGGCTAAAGTAACGTTGCAAGAGGATTCAACGTATCTTCATCCATACGTCAATTAGCATATTAATTTTCTGCATTGAATGCACTGAGATTCATTAAATGTTTAACGCCGGTGATGAAGCTTTTCATTTGCTTAGGACCTCCTTGAGTTTTGCACCCTTACGTTTTGTCCGTCCAAAGTGAAGGATTGCTATTACATCCACATCAATGTGAACCTAACCACCTGATATGATGGGATTGGGTACAATTGTCTTGAAGCTTCTTCAAGAAGATTGGGCTCTTGGCTTGCCGATCAAGCTACCCATTAGAAGCCACCTCAACCCTTCATCTGGAACAAAAAGATCTAAGGGCTGCAATGCTTCCTAGCCACCTCGGAGGTATGAACACGGTATATATTCCAATACTCTACACGAGTTAGGGTAAGTCCAAAAAACAAGACTCTAGTCATTTATTCTTCTACAACTACCCAAGGGGACATTCTTCTTCGTCTTCTTGGAGCATTTACTCCTCTCTACGAGGATTTGTGTTCACCATATTTTGACTTAATCATTGAAAGTGGCTTCCCGTCCTCAAAGGCGGCCCACACTAACTCCCTTTGTTTCTCAGGAACCAAGCTTGGTCTTCTAATGAACCAGTTGGCCCACAGTTAGATTTTGGAGCAATAGATCTCATCAACGCCATAAAGTACTCAGGAAAGGTGAGTCCAAGATTGAGGTCACTCATGTGGATCACCCTTTTATCTCTCCTCATCAACACGTAGTCATGGCTCAACGTCCGCACGTACCTTGTGGCCGTGGCATGACCCATCATGGCCGTTACTATGGTCGGCATTAGTAAGAGAGATCAGGTCAGCAACGAGAGGTTGGAAAAGATCAACCATGTGTAGGAGGCGTTGCTAGGCTTAGGATTTGGTAGCACCCCGGAGCTTAAGCCGATTGAAACCATTGGAGAAGAACCTACCTTTGCCTTTGGAAACCGGTGTGGTAACACGAAATGATTCGGCCCATACTTGATGGAGGGCCAAACTAATTTGTTCAACGAGTTTGGGGCTTAAGCGGTGCTCATGGTCGCTGGTGAGGGTTAGGAGGAAGATATTGCCGCTCTTCTCTAACGTGTACATTGTCGTCCTCTTTTGTTCTTCGCTCGCTCTTTTTTTTCTTCCCCTTCAGGCGAACGCTCTTTCGTTTATGGAGGTAAGCTATTAAGGAAATACTCAAATAACACACTCGCATAACTTACCATTTTACATAAGAATGAATATGCTAACCTAACTTACCATTTTATAGTCAACAAGGAGTTCTTTTTGTAAATTTGAAAAAAAATTAAATGAAGTTATGCAAAATCTTTCCCTTCATCTGGCAAAATGGTAATTTCAAAGACAAAGTTAACAGAAGACGTATATTAGATGTTTTGTAATATTCTAAGTGCATCATACTGTCCAGTTGAAATATTGACCACTTTAACTAAGTAAACAACACTTTTGGCCCAACTTAAGTGGGTAAAATGAAAAAAACTCAATTTTCTAAGACTCTTAATAAAAAGACAAAAACAACAAACAAAAAACAAAAAATCTTCCAAGGATAATTTCTGCTTTTGACCTTTTGACGTACAAAGTGTGGATCATCTCCTTGATGGGAGTTAGAGCACTCTCTCGATGGTCTACAACCTCAAATTATGTGGGACATACAAACAATAAATAATAAAATATTAAGAAAATAAATCCTATCATCTAAGCTCCTTTATAATTCGTGGTCAACAGGGTGCACAGGGTGCTCCCGTGGGGAGATGATCGACATACATGAAAAATTGATCATTCTATTCTTCATGGACGAGTTCGGATCAGCTACCCGTCGGGAAGTACCCTGTACTCCCTGACGGCTTTACCACCATAAATGCAGGGACCTGAGGGTTGGGTGATGATTTTTTTCAAATTTATTTATTTATTTTATTATTTTTTATCTGTGGTCCCACAGGATATGGGGTGGTAAAGCGGTCGAGAAGCACAGACTGAGGGGGTGATGATCCGTATTCTTCATGGACAGTGACACATACCCACCAAGCTGGCTGGCTGGCTTGTCGTTTATGCTAAATAAATGTTTAAGCAAAATGCTGGATAATGCTGGATGAGACGTTCAATTTATCCGACAGTGCTCTGGCTGGCTGAGAATCGGGCGCCGGACACAAGCGCGTGAAATCGCAGGCGGGAGGATAATCATGGTACGTTATACTCTTGCTCCTGTCTCGTAGTCGCTAGAGTTCTTTTACTCGCTACCGAGCTGCTGCTTAGATGCCCAGGGGTTAAATTCTGAGGTTTTAAATGGTTGGTGTGTTATCCATCTTCTTGTTCATCATCAGGCCATGTAATGGTTTCTTGTTGATTCTTGTTAGGCCAAGGATGCTGGCGATGGCGAATCGAAACTTCAAGAGCAGCCGAAGCTAAAGCTGTATTCCTACTGGCGGAGCTCGTGCTCCTGGCGCGTGCGCATCGCACTTAACTTGAAAGGTAAAAACCACTACACATGTCTTCCATTCAGAAACTCTTCGTTTTTGATTGATAGCTATAGTGCACAATCGAGCTTTTGACCAAGAAGAACCCTAGAATGATTGATAATCTATAAGCTTTTATCTCTCAACTATTTGTTTGGTTTTCTTTAGCCTTCAGAACTATCTTGTTATTGTTTTTCCTCTTCTCCCTTGTCAATTGGAAAAATGAAAAACTATTTTGACTTGCTTTTCTTCTTTTACGGGGTTATGAACTTATGATGACTTAACTTTGGTTCTTTTCTTTACTCTGTTTCGCTGGAAAAAGGGTTGGAGTACGAGTACAAGGCAGTGAACCTGTTGAAAGGAGAGCAGTTCAGTTCTGGTGAGCAACTCTATGCTTCCTTTATTTGAATGTGATGCATTCACCTGTCTAGTGTAGTGCACTAGAGCATCGAAGGGTAGTAAGCTTATTCCTGCATGTTAAGTTTGCCTGCATGAGCGTTGACTTATCAACCTACGAAAGGGAACAAGCATCTCAACGTGCTGTTATAATAATCAATCTTGTGTCACAATTATGTTCGCATTCTCCTTCCGCACTAAAGAGCTCCAGATTCCCTAGAAACTTAACACATTACTTCGTTGCATTCACATGACAGTCTGTCAGGAGAGCAGATGGATGCATGGGAAGTTGTTGTGACAGTGGTAGGTCATAGAAAAATTTGATGCTGCAGTCTTTTGAAATCCCAAATCTAATATGAAAGGCACTATTCCCCATAAAATGTGTCCGTAGGTGCTTTTTGAATGTCAGGCCTGACCTCAAAAGTTGAGGAAGTTTATCTTGGAGTCACTTGCATTATTCTATGGTGATTTTGAAAGTAAATCAATGTTATTGATTCTTTGCTCCAATAAGAAGAAAAAAATGACTTCTTTTTGGGGTAGAGATGTTTTGTTTATGTTTTTTGATGAATAAATGAATTCATTACCAATGGAGGGAAGAAAAGGAGCGGATGATTTGTTTGTTTATGTTAGCACTTAGTATTCATGGATATCTTGTTCATCTTCATTTTTTAGGTTGTTCCTATTTCAACTTCAGACTAGGTGATTGGAAGTTATGGTTGAATTTATTGGATGCATGTTGGGTTCCTTTTGCTTTATGTATTCATTTATTTTTCTTGCTTCATATAAGTTTCCGATTAAGTATTCTTGTGCTTCAAGTGTAGATTTTTCGAAGCTAAATCCTCTTAATTATGTGCCGGCGCTGGTGGATGATGATGTAGTTATTGCAGACTCTTTTGCCATCATAATGGTTAGGAGACACTATATTCTCATCATACTTTGAATTGGACCATGCTTTTTCCCATATTTGTCTCAATACTTTGTCATGAATGTAAAATTTATCATGGCATCCTTGGGTTTTTGTAGTACTTGGACGATAAGTATCATCAGTATCCACTATTGCCCCGGGATCTTCAGAAAAGAGCTATCAATCTCCAGGTAGGGGTGCAATTTTGACCTTTCTTTTTCAAATGTGTTATGTTACCAATGTGTAATGGTCTGTACGATGTTGATGTAACTTGTAGCCATTGATTTTCAAATGTTTTTGTAGTGTAGGAGAGGGAGAGCTGTTTGTTTTTGTGTTCTTGGTAGATGGTGTTTGGAGTAGAGCAGCTAGTCCGTGCATTGTGCTATTCTAGCTTGCTTTAGATCTCACTGCTGTTAAAATTAGCAAGACATGTCTTACATACCTAGAGGCTAGCTGATGATGAGACATATTGGCTTAACTTTATTCCAACCAATTAGGGAACCCTAGTAGAAACTATTGAGGAAGAACTTAACGTTACAAGCAATGTTGTCAAAGCGTCCGCCTAGGCGGCAAAGCAGTTTTTCAACCGCTTGATTGACTCGCTTTGTCGCCTTGTGCGCCTTATTGCTGCCTAGACACTAAAGCAGCAGCTTTTTTGACATTTTGTACAAATATTTTTATATAAATTTAATAGCTTAGTCATTTTGGAATGGAGTCCCAAATTGCAAAAGAACATCGAGGCCCAAAGTGACATAGGACCTCTACAAGCTCCGAGGGTGTTGCACCAACACCCTTGCCGGGTCGGCCTCCCCCGAACCCCTTGGCTGTCGGCAATGGAATGTGAAGCATGAGCCATACTCAACATCGAGAATCAATGAATCATTTAATGGACAATGACTTGGAAATTGGAATAATGAGATCTATTAATTTATCGTGTTCACTCTATTAGTATATAGTCATTGTTATGATGCTTGATGAGATGAACTTATGTTTGTGTTCTTTTTTTTTGGATAATTTTTCATAATTATGATTCTTGAATGCTTTTTTTTTTGGATGAATGCGACTATTGAATGTTTTTTTTTAACTTATTATGGAAAGAAGTTGTATTAAAAAGTAGTTGTATTGAAAAATTCTTACCCAACTGCTTTAGTTGCCTTATTGTTGCCTAGGCGCCACTTTGTCGCCAAATCGCCTAGGCGGAGCCCCAATCGCTTTGGTTGCCTTGTTGTCTTAACAACCTTGGTTACAAGTACGTATTCTCTTCCCACCATGATTCAGGCAGGGTGCGCAAAATCGCCTATCATCGAAATTCGGTGGTTTCGGTGCTGGGCAAACCGAAACCAGCACCGATATGCGATTTGGCGAGATATCGCTGAGTTTATCGCTGAACTACGATTTCTCACAAAATTTCATGTTGCCGGACGAGGAATCACAGATTCACCATCAGAGATTCCGTCATCGTGCTGAGATCCATGAGGGTTTTCACTTCAATCTTAACTACCATCTTTCTCCTTGCCTTGTTTGTGATGGTTTTGGCCATGGGAAGCCGGAGATCGGAGATCGGAGAACCGAGAAGTAGGTAAAGCCGGAAGTAGTTCATTGCCGGCTTCGGTGATTTCAGATTCAGTGTAGGAAGAAGTGTAGACGCACCAAACATGACTCCATCTTCTCTAAATGGTCTGTTGTTTCATCTCTGATCTCATCGTTGGAGAAGAAATGCTCTGCAAGCTGCGACTCTGCATTTGTGAGGAGAAATAAGAAGAAATGAAGGAATGAGGAATGAGTTCCTCGAATGACTAGCTTTTTAAATAAATAAAAAAAAAGGCATTACATTGGGCTTTTGTAATTGTAACCACACACGTGGTTGTGTGGTAAATCAATTGAGGATGATGTGCTGCTTACTCTTCTCCTTTGTCAAAAAAGTTAACTCCAGCTGATTTTTTATATGTATGCATGGTATAGTCGTACAGAGCAATTAATGCATTTTATCTCGATTTTAACTTTTGCACATTCGGATGAAATTAATGGCAGAAGTTGGCGAAATCTTGGCGCCGGTTTTGGCAACCGGCGAAACGCGACATGACGACATCTTGGCGAGATGTCGCACCTTGGATTCAGGTTCATCACCAAAATAGGCTTGTTTTGTTAGGAGTAAGTTTGGGGTTGGGTTTTATACATTTTGGGGCTTTAATCTCATAGGTTTTGTTTGCAATAGGCCACCTTTATGGGCCTAAAATATATGTAATTAGATTGCAGATGGGATTAGATGTTTTAGTTGCATACTAGTTTTTTTTTTAATTAGATTGAATTGGTTTAACTGGTCATTCAATCTAAGTGATGTTAGTAGTTTTCCTCCTTAGTGTTTAGTTTAGTTGGATTTTAACTGTCTTTCTATTTAGGAGTCTATTTTTGAGAATTTTATCATAGGGTGCAAGGATGACAAGTGTTTGAACACACAAGTTTGATATTGAGAACAGTTTTTACTGCTTTATTCCATTGAAGATTTGTTATCGTGGGTTTTTGCAATAAGAGAGTTGGTTTTGTAGTGGGTTCAATAGCAATCCTGGTGGATTCCAAGCCTATAAAGTGGGTCCTAATCTAGTACCTCTTTCATTTTACCCCTCTTTTCCTCCCCTTCATAAGCTTCCTTTTCTTTCTACCCTCCCACCAATGCCAGGTATCCAGGTATCCATTTTTCTTCTGAGTCTAAACCTTGATCTTCTCTCTTCTCCTCTTCTTCTTCTTGCTCTTGTTTGGTCTCTCGTTGCTCTTTATCCTCTAGTGGAGGTTACTGAAAGGTAGGTCCATATTTGTCAAGGTTTCCAGGCGATGAGTGGTAGTTGCAAGTTTTTCTTAAACTCGACTTTTTCTGTGAAATCTTCTTCAATATCTGATCTCAAAGACAAAATCATAGTTTAACATTCAAATAGGCCTTATGGCCATATCACCATGTGTTGGTTGGTATCAACTGTAACACTATATGTGGTGTTGTATTGAGCCATATTGACTGATCCATATCAATATGTTTTGATACTCTAGTAGAATGTTTAATGTAGTATCATATTTTGTCCATATCAGCCGATGCTGTATGATACTAATTGGGACATACTCTTTTCTTATAGAGGAGGGACATGTCTCCATATTTTTCATATAGACTGATAGTGTAAAGATGGAGACCAGCAACCATGTTACCACACTACTAATCATACGACTCGTCAACAAGTATAGAAAAGACAATAAGTAGGAAAGAAAGCGATTTTGCATTTTGAATCCTGTCTAAGACTACTAGTAGGAAGTAAATTAGTAGACAAATTAGAAATATCCAGTATAGAGAAAAAAATGTAGAAGGGGTGCACTAATGATGCCCTACCCTGAAAGTATGAAACTAGGGAGAGCAAACAATCAGCCCTCACAAACTGTACTATTTCTCAGTAAAGGAGAATGTTGAAAAAATTGAGTAGGAAAAGTAGTCATATGGTCAGTAGCACCTGAGTGAATTATAGAGGAATTGATACGGCTGAGGTACAATGGTGTCTTAAAAAAAGGGAATCCTGAAAAAATGAGTCCAACTGGTCCTCAAGTGCAGGTGTTTAAGTTCCTCTTGGTAATGAGTCAGTTGGAAGCTATGTCCTTAAATGAAGTCTGATTTGCTTTAGCTTAAGAATGACTTTGCCCACATCCCCCAGTTATCATGGGGATGCCAATTAGGGGTGTAAATGGATTAACTGAAATCCGCTTCCGAATTCGCATCCGCATCCATTTAGGGGTATCCGAATCCGTCCGATTATTAATAGGATGCGGATATGGTATACCCCTTTCTTACCGATTATTATCTGTCCGATAAAATTATCCGATTAAGTTACTTATTTAGATTTATTATTCTTATTTTTATAAATTTTACCTATGATATGTGACTATTTTTCTAGATTTTCTACTAAAATAACTTCCAAAGTTGTTAAATTCTTAAATTTCAAACTTAGCCCTCACAAATAAAAGGTAAAGATGTAAACATGTAGTCGAAAACTTGTATTCAATCTACATTCATGCCCATTTAGAAGAATCTACTTAAGAAAATAACTATTTGATTATCATCCGAATCCAACAGAAATCGTCAGAAAACCAATAGGATATTATTTGAATCCGTCCGAATAGAATAGGATGCGGATATGGATATATCACTATCCGATCCAAATCTGGTCCATTTACACCCCTAATGCCAATATGGTTTTCAACACTTGTATCATGTGTCTTTCCTTCTTACTGTAATCACACTTCATGGGAGCTTGATCAGGAGTAGAATGATCACCAGTACCATGTGAAAGGCCCTCTGGAGATGAACTCTATGGACTAGAATGGAGAGCTGATCGTACATGGGTAGCTGGGTAAAGAATTGTATAATCTGTTGTCTGATTTCACAATGGCATAAGCCTGCTCCAGTGTAGGAAAGAGATCACGATTCGGGATACGAGCCAGAATCTGATTAATCTCAATGTTGAGGCCAGCAAGAAAACCAATGACAGGGAGATCATCTTCCCATTTTTCAAAGGCAGTAGCATCAACTCTTGTTTGGCAGCATGATTTTTTTGGGTGAAGTTAATAGCATTGGGCAGCATTACCGACATGAGATTAGCTGTCTCTGGTAGTTCTGACAAGTCGTGGCAGTAGTTTTGAGAAGAAGATAACCTCTGGCAATATTAGTGTCCATATAGTTGATTAGATATGACAGCACAAGAAAAATGGATGTCACCCATTTGTCTTGATCTGGGTTTGTTGCATAACCTGCAGAGGAACTTGATCCATGAGTACCACAACTCTTGGTGGGCTGGTCACTTAGGACAATGATGTAGACAGGCATTGTTGGATTTGGCATATTATTGGCCTCAGATGGGAGAATGATATAGTGGGCTTAACCATAGCTATCAAGGAATCATGGCAGCCATGGGGTTTTCAGGGCCTTCTTGAACACCTTGCGATTTGGAAGCCATAAGGGATTGCCATAGTGGACAAGGTGTTCTAGCGTTATTTTGTCAGGACCCTAGTTCTTAAGATTTGGTGGGACCCATGTTACAAGAATCCACATGGGCACATGATAGTTCTTTTCAGTGTCAACCTGTTAAAGAACCAAAACTATTCTATGTTTAACAAGCATAACAAAAGGCCCAATTTAACTGACCTGTTCAACAATGACACTTCTGCTTATAGATACAGACGATACAATCAACAGTCTTGATTTACACACATATGACCTTTTTCATAAAAGCATCTGGTTAAATATATGCAATCTCAAAAAGAAATATACACATTTCACCATTCAGTTTGACAAAACATCAGTTACAAAAAGAAGTTCTCATCCTCTTTTTTAACTATGTTCTTGGATAGCAGCACTCTTGCCTTTGTCATGGATCTAGGGACCTGTCAACATATACAATGATGAGTTTTGCAAGTCCAATAAGCAATATAGACAACCAAATAAATTATACATCCATTGCTCACCAAATTAGCCTAACATAAAATTACTTCTATTACTTCTTGATGCCCATTTCAGTTTTCTTTTTTTTCCTTCTTTCCTTTTCTTTATTAACTCCAGACTTAAGCTCTACATATAGAGAAGACACCTTCAGTCTAGACCACCCAAGTGGCATCAAACTCAGTCTTAGAGGTTCTCATTTGGAGATTCCCTTTTCAATCTCTTGGCACAAGGCCATGTATCATCCAAAGGCATCTATCATTAGTTCTTTTCACTTTTCAATCTCGCTTCATGCCTTCCCATTTGGGTACAACAAGTACCAAGCCTTATAGCATGCTCATCAACACCTTAGCATATTATTTCTTTTTATTTTCTCCTCTCTTTTGTTTCCTTTTTACGTTCAGTTTCAATCTTGCATTACAGTACCTCTTTCATTTCAGTGTACCCTTTCATTTCAGTTATCACTTAGCCTTGTTTGAACAAGGCTTAACACAATTCATACAATCATCAATACAATCCCATCATTTAAATAAAGAAACATGCAAATTCAGAATTCAACAAGCATAGGCATTGTTTCTTATTTCCAATTTAATAGTTTAGGAATATTACCAACATTTCGATTCAGATATCTCATTCAAGTACTTTAGTTATCATTCAATACATCATTCACTTCCATGCATTTCTATTTTGTTCGGAAGGCAGCATATCACACACATCCATAGATTGCACAAGTGAAAAAAATAAGTTCTAATATTAACGAGTAAACATTACCCATTTACTGAGTGGAACCATCCACTTGCGACATACATGAATTAGTCAATTCCACTTACCTCATCTTGCTCCGGGCACATCTCTTTTGCTCCAAATTCAATTAGAGCCTGCACCTTTCTATTATTAGAGTTTCTGTCCTACAAAACATATATTTATTTTACAAAACCCTTTTTGTTGCCTTCCTCAAAGCTTTAAACTTATTATTCTCCGCTTTATGACCTTCCTAAAAACTAATAATTACTAAATGTTGGATGTGAAAATTCTTGAGAAAGCTAGGCAAATGGTTGTCGGGCCATTCCCTATACCCTCCTCTTCCCACTAGGCTTTCAACAGGCATCAAATTCTCTCTTTCCTTCGTTCCTTCTTTCTTTCTCCCCCCCCCCTTTTTCTTTCTTTCTTTCTTTTGCATCAAGAACAATTATCCTTCAATAACAAAGTAATGCATTGGCTAAAAGAAATGAAGGAAAGGCTTTTAGTTAAAGTTTTTCTCTATGTTAGAAATTTGAACTAAAATAATTAATGAAATCTCCCTCAATAGAGTGAAGCTATTCTATGATGCACATAAATCATAACAAAACCTTAAATTTTACATTAATTTTCAGGTATGTGTACAATCTTGAGAGGGAATACCTTTACTTTGGGTCAAAGAGTTGCCTAGAACCATGGTGGGAGATCTCGCCACTCAAAAAAAGCGAGATCTTGACCGAGATGGCGAGATCTCGGTTGAGATCTACCCAAAAAATGGTGGTAGTCTCGGTGGCCCATCTCGGTGGGTTTTAGGGCTCTAGTTGGGCTGCAACTTGGTATTTAGCCTATTTAAGGCCTTTTGAACACATTGGTGGCCTTAGATTTGTGAGAAAATAACCTAACTATGTCTCCTAAAGTCGACCCTACGTGTAAAGCCGAAATTCTGTGAAATGCAAGGTTAGAGACTTAGAGTCTTAGAGAGTAGAGACAACATGTAATATTGTAATGTAAAGATATCAAGTAATTCAAGTTAATGAGTTATCATTTATCAACTATCAAGTATCAAATACAATAACATTACACATCAAGTATTCAAGTCAACAAGTGATCAAAGTTCAAACTATCAAAGATTCAAAGTAATAAATTGTTAAATACTTAAATGTCTTCAAAATTTTACAACCATAAGAATTAAGAAGATTACAACTTACAACTTACAAGACTAAGACTAAGAATGTCAACTTACAACTTACAACTTACAAGACTTACAAGACTAAGACTAAGAGTATCACTCAACATTTTCCATCAATTGATTATGAACGATGTGGCCACATATGACTCCTAAGTCAATCCATCACTGTAGTATGTCACATATCGGTTTATATGGAACTGATATGTCTCCATGTCAGAATATTGGAGAAATAACACTCTATGATAACCGTTAATCGTGGGTGGGTGAAAGAGCCATTGTTGTTGTTGTTGTTCATATTGTTGTTGAGTATGTGGGTAGGGGTTTCTAAACCACTTAGTTAACAACCCACCTTCACTCCCATATGTGTACTCTCCAGGTGCCGGGTCTTGAGGAATAGTATGACCTCCATTAGAAGAATACCCACTGTAATCTGACCCGGTGCTGTGATCCCCGTATTGGTACCCCGATGACAGGCAAATGTCCAAACTCTGCTGTTGTGAATCACTCTGACCATGATCTTGGCTTATGCTTCCCATGTTGAATTCAAGATCATGCATGCTTGCATCATCATTCGGTTGCCCCTGCCCCTGGTTTGATTTGCTCTTCCTACTCCTAGCATAAGTCCGAGAGATAGGGGAACTGTGGGTCGCATGTGTCGGATGACTCGGACCTGGTGGAGGTGACTCCCTTTGTTGACGCTGACTTCCACCAGAAACACGACCAGCCTGATTGCCTCAATGACTCGAACTCGATGGTGAACTCGATGGCTGACTTGGGCCACTTGGCCCTCTGGTATCATCGGCATCATCTAAATCCCCACTACTAGTTGTCACCTCAGTTGTTTCAAGTCGACCAGGTGGATCCTCATATGGTACAATTGGTCGTCCTTCTGATGCCGCTATAGCAGCCTGACCCTCATCAGAAAATACATGCTTAGCCACCGCATTTGGGCCCATAGCAGCATAAATGGTAGGATCCGGCTGCCCTCCTGGCCCATCCAGCACTGGGCCACCTCGATCCCTAACCCACTGATATATGACATCATCTTCCTCATCTTCTGCGGGGGGCTCGTGGAATACATCAGTCAACTCAATCGGTTCAAGATTGTTGTCATATATATTATCTTGTATGTGCCCTACTCTCAATCTCATGTTGTAATGCACATACACTAAGTCCTTGAGTCTCTTACTCCCCAATCTGTTCCGTACCTTACTATGGATGAGCGAGAAGGTGCTCCAGTTCCTCTCGCAACCATAGGATGAGCAAGTTTGTGAGAATACTTTAATTGCTATGTCCCTGAGATTTGGCGCACTAGTTCCATATAGCACCGATCAGTCAGCTACATAACCAAAAATAAGAATGCATTAGATAAGTAAATCATTATATTTATATAACTTATCAGTTATCATTTATAAAGTTATAGACTTATCGACTTAATGACTTATAGAGTAGTGGACTATTTACCAAGATCAGTTTTTTGCCTAGTTGCAACTGTAGAAGGCTTTCCAAGACTCCCAGAGGCATCCCTTCTTCAATTATTGTATTATGTATATGCTTAATGCACTAATGCAAGAAGTTGAAGAAACAATTGAATAAGTTCTCACCTCTCCATTAATTGTCCCTTGCATGACGGGATTTGACACAAGCTTCTCCACCATGTCTTGCACCGCAATCATCAACTTTACATCAAGCCCCAGATCATTCTTGTAATGGTACTTTGGGTTGAGGTAGTAAGCTTGCATTGTGGAAATAAAAAATTTGGTTAGTGACTTAGTGATTTGGTTGTTTACTTGTTTATAAATTATAAGTTATAACAAATAAAGAATGTAAATTAAAGTATATAACAAACACTTAAAGACTTAAAAGTGACTCACCAGCCAAGTGCAAAGGATGCATCAAGTGCATCTCCCATCTATTATTGATGATCCTCTCGTAGGATATGAAGGAGCTAGGTGCAGCAGCTCTAACCAACTCTTTCATTTGCTGGAGGGCAGCATATATGTGGGGCATTGTGGGCTTCTTCTCCGAATCCACCATCCTTAAAACAAACACATTAGACTCTATAATGCCCAGTGTCCTATTTAGCTGCCTCCAAAAGGAATCATCAACAATGGTTTGTTGGGCTAGTACTGCACCAGGATGGCTAGATCCATGCCAACCAAACCACTCCTCACTTGCAAACATGTGCTGAAGACCCACCACTTTCTTCTGGAAGCTTTTCAGAGCTACATAGTTGGTGGCGAAGATAGTCAATCCAAGTCTGACTAGATCACCCTTACAGTGGTTCCTCATCATCTTCAACACATAACCATGGTTATAAATAAAATTACTTACCCTTCTAGCCCTCTCAACCACAATATTGATTTACTTTCTTTTCCCCAAGTCCTTCAACATAAGATCAATCGAATGAGCTGCACATGGTGTCCAAAAGAGGTGGATCCTGCTGCTCTTCTTCCTCATCAACATTTCACCAGCTTTTTTGAAGTTAGCACCATTATCTGTGACAATTTGGACAACATTCTTTGGCCCTACCTCGAGGACCACCTCCCTAAGAAGCTTGTAAAGGTAGTCAACATCTTTGATCTTATCTGAGGCATCCGTTGACTTAAGGAAGGCTGTCTTTCCATTGCAGCTTGCCATGAAATTAATGATGAATTGTCTAGTAGGACCAGTCCATCCATCAGCCATCACAAGTAACACCATATTTACTCCATTTTTCCTTTAATGAACCAATGTATTCATCCACCTCCTGCTTTACCTTGGGTAAATATTTATTCATTACTTCCCAAGCACTTGGGCCTTTAACCCTTACACCTGCCCTAGCAACTGCATTGATCATCCCCTAATAGTATGGTGTTTTGGCTACATTGGCTGCAATGTTGTTGTAGAGCATGAATTTGCTGATTGGCAACCTAGCTTCCTCCTCCCTACTGCCTTCTCTACCTCCATCAAACATATATGGAATGCTTCTTTGATAGATGTCTTATTGGTTGAAGAGGGAGGGGTCTTGGTCAAATGTGGAATCATAATGTCTAGTCTTCCTCCTCCTTTCGGTCCTCTTAGTCTCAGTTCCCTGAAAACTATGTCTAGGTGGCATGGATGCCCCTAACCCCGAACCACCTGCTCCCCTTGTCTATTCATATTGCCTCACACTCTCAGCATGTAAGGACTGTCTGCTAGCTTCCATTGCAGCCTTCATCTGTCTCCATTCGGCTCGTGACTCAACACCCATAACCCTCCTCCTCTCTTCATCGTCGCTTGACTCCTCATCAACATCAAGAATAGGTCTAGATAGCACTGTATCCTCAAATTCCCTTTGCTTTTGTGCCATCTCGTCCTTTTTTGTTTTCCTCCCCTTAAAGTTGCTACAATTGCTTTTTGCACTTCATAAGGAACCTTGGGACACTTGGAAACATCTTTGTAACCACCTCAAATGTTGCTTTAATTTGGTTGAACCACCAAAATTCAAAGTCTTGAGGCAATATTTGCATCGGGATTTCTTCTTGTCAGCAGTCAGTGGATCCCCATGTTGCCAAGCAATGTCTTGAGTCCCACTACCAGTGCCACCACTCCCGCTAGTTGCCGTTTAAGATTCAAATGTACATCACTGAAAGTCTGAAATACATACATGAATGTTCCCAAATAATCATTAAAATAATTTTTAGATACATAAAAACATGTAAAAACAATTTATAAAACAACAAAACACACACTTTGTTCTAAGATAACATATATCGGCTCAAACAAACAGTTTGATTTAAATAAATTACAAATAGAGCCATTTAAAAAAACGCATTTATATCATTTTTTTATAATTTTTTTGATAATTTATAAAACAACAAAACACACACTTTGTTCTAAGATAACATATATGCAATGCTCAATAAGACATGTTTGTATCTGAAAATAAATTACATAATATAAGCATCATTTAAAAACAAAAAAGATAATTTTTTAAAAAATATTATTTTTCATAATTTTTTTATTTAATTATTTAAAAAAAAATACAACAAGCATGATAATCAAAATATTAATACATGAGATTGTAGCCCTCTAAATGTAGTTTAACATAAATAATAATCACATTCATATCATAAGTATTTATTTATAATCTTTAATTTTAAATTTTTAGATAATATATTTTTTAAATACGAATATTCAAAAAAAAAATTAATTACAGAAAATTAAATTTTTTTTCCATGAAAGTGTAGATCAAAGCTTGATCATCAACATATATTTATACCACACTCATACAATCATTGTAGAACCTTGTATTTGAAAAAAAAATCAAATTTGGGGGAAAAATCTTACATTTCTTGAAGATCACTTGAAATATGCTTGAATTTGTTGTTGTAGATGAGTAGATGATGTTGGTATGTTGAATCCCCAACAACCGGCCAAAACTTGAGTTTTCCGGCCAAAATTTGAGTTTTCCGTCCAAAAATGGCCTTCCAGCGAGAGAAGGGCGAGAGAGAGGCGAGACAGGGGCTTTTTAAAGCCCCTAAATTGTTGAAAAATGTACCGTTGGCGAGATCTCGCCAATAGCGAGATCTACCATCTCTCAGATCTCGCTTGAGATCTCGTCTCGCTATGCAGAAATAGCGAGATATCCCGTGAGATCTCGCCGAGATCTCCCACCATGCCTAGAACTATCAAGGACCAACAAGAGTTGTAGCGCACATTATGGAGAGGCAACAAAGGTATAGCTTTGCTTCCTAGGAATTTTCACAAACAATTGGGCTGCAATCTTGCATAACCTTCTAGATTAAATTTTTTCTTAACAAAATAAAACATGCAACCACCATTGGAAGAAACCTCAAAGACAATTTACATACTTTGAGCTTAAGAGACAAGAATCTTACCTCAGTTTAACGATCCAAGAGCCCTTAAGAAGCAGATCTCCAAGCCTCCTTATCTTCCTTGCTTGATTCAACTTAAGATTGACATAGTATTCAATATTCAGTGTACACGTAAGACTTAGTCACTTTTTTTTTTGGATGAATAAATAATTATATAAAAGAAAGAAGGAATACAAGGTCTTTAAGAAGAAGACCGGAGAGAAGAACTAAGCCCCCATGAGACAACAATGAGCCTGTTCCTTGGGGTATCATCGACTGGGGGATCAGGGATAGCTACCAATCTAAAAGAAACGTCAAAGAAGATGGCATTCCAAATCTGATCAATTGAGCGAGATTTGGAAGTCCATCTTCGGAGATTGCACTCCCACCAAAGGTGGGCACAAAACACTAGCTTACCAATCCGATCGCAAATGGAAGAGCTCGAAAAGTTTCTCAAAATCCAGGACCAATCTCGACCAAATCCGAAGGAACGTCTCGAACAGGGCCAAATGAAGGAGAGGGTTTTTTCCCAGATAGATCTAGAGAAAGGGTAGCAAAAGAAGAGGTGCTCAAGGTTTTCCAAAGCGAACGAGCAGAGGATGCAATTGGGGTTACCCGGGATGTGGCGGTCAGAGAGGAATGCTTGGGTGGGAAGGGCTTGGTTGAGGGCTCTCCAAAGGGTAAGGGAATGGCGGGGAATGAAACCTTTGAACTAGAACAAAGGGGGCCAGGAAGGTTTGGGGTTATGGGGTCTAAGGAGGTTCCAAGCCGAAGAAGTGGAAAAGGATTTGGTGGGGGACGAAATCCAAATGGTGAGGTCGCGGGGGGAGTTGGAGAGAGGGGGAGGCCGGGCCTCTGTGTGACAATGGGAAGGGGGGAGGGGGATTAGGAGCCATTAGAGATGAAAGCTGAAAAAGGGATGGTTTTGGGGATACGAGTGTCGTAGATAGTGCGGGAACCAAAGTGATTGTAGAGAATGCCCATCGGATGCCACGGGTCAAGCCAAAAGGATGTGGAAGATCCATCAAAGATGGAGATAAAGATGGCAGAGATAGCTTGGGGGCGGAGAAGGAGGATTTTCCTCCAAACCCAAGAAGGATTGGAGGGCATAGGAACAGTCCAGAAGGAATCCGACCGGAGAAGGTAAGAATAAACCCACCTAACCCAAATAGAATCATGCTTTGAGGCAATTTTCCGAGATGAGTTTGAGGAGGCAAGCCAAGTTTACAACAGAGATCCGGCGGATACCAAGCAAGGCCCCCTTCGGAGGTAGGGCGGCAAATGGGGGACCAACTAACAAGTCGAATGAATCTAGAGACTTAGTCACTTCCAAAGCCTTAGGACAGAAATTGACCCCTCCTTTCCACTTTTCTTCCTTTCGTCTTCCCCATTCTAAGGTTTTCCCCTTCTCTTGCATAAACAAAGAGAGGTTTCGAGTTTCGTTTCTTAGCTGTTTTGTTTTTGTTTTCGTTTTGCTCCTTTTTTTTGGGGACTAAAAAGGCTAACCATGGGTTAATGGTCTGGTAAATATCCGAACCAAACCAACCCCAAATTGATTCCTCCATCAAACCATATTAATAATAAAACAATGAATTAAGAATAGTACACATTCATCAAGTCTTTTTTTTTCCGTTACCACTTTGTAGTCTTCAACACCTTGACCTAGCCACTCACACTGGAACGTATTCATAACAAAGGTAAACCCTTACTAAAATAACAATACCGATGCAGGGAATTGCATATTTTCCATGTAACTATTTTATTTAGTATAACTAGCATGTTAAAAACGATGTAAGTTTACTTTATGCTAAATAAATATTAAAGAATAATTAAAAGTAGTCATTACTCTTTAGACTCATTATAGTGAACTGATGGCATCAACAATTCATAGACCAAACATTAGAAAGGAAGTCAACAATCAAGGAATGACATAAACACATAGCCAAACCTTCTAAAATGAGTGAAACACATAATTAGATAATCTCAGATTACATAATCATACTATCACAAAATGATAAACTTCAATGACTTATGCTAACAGTGGGCACAATTGATTAGGATAACAAAATCACATACCCCAAAATTATTGTCACCAGCCACCACCATCAGCCTCCACTCTGTCACCAACATTGAATGTTTATAGAATTTTAAAAGGGCATATGCCTTTGTTTTTGAATTTTTTTTATTGTTTTTCCTTTCTTCGTCATAGGAGTGTGACAAGGCCGTAGCAACACCAGCCACTATCTCCCTCCCCTTTCATCATTGCCAAACCACTGCCACCCTCCTAAATTTCTGCCACCATTTCCGCCTCCCTTCTCCCCAATGCCGCATCATTGCAACCCCCAAGGGTCTCGCCTCTCTATATCAAAGCTCCACCTCTCTCTTGCGAGCCCTCCTCCCTTCTACCTCCTTGACCTTTTTAGGTCCCCAGTTGCTTCCTTTAGCTTTGATCCCCTGGTAGTGACCATTTTTCCCACAAAGGGTCCCTTTTTACCCATCAATGGTATAAGTCTTATGTGACGGAGGATCTTTGAGTTCGGTTGGTTCTCAGTTTTTTCCAAATCAACTATATGTTTACCACATCTACTGGTTCATCAAAAGTGGAGGAGGCTCTAGTTATACAAGAGCGAGATTTTCCCTCTTTTTAGTTAGAGCACTATCAAACTCAACAAGACAAGCTATATGAGGTGGCCTTGATCTGTGACACTAACAGTTGGTTCCCCATAGTCTTGTTGGTCATCTTCATGGCACCACATGAAGCCTACAACTCCTGATCTGGCTTAAGAAAAAATGGGCAACTGGTTAATGTCTGATGGGTTAACCAACAGGTGTCATCAATAGAATGATGACTTTTTGGATAGCCATTACAGCGGAAGTGTTCTGTTAACACGGGGCTGTAGTTCCCTACACTTCCTGAAGCTCCTTCCTTATCTACTCAATTCCAATAAACCTGCTATCTTTGAGAGTTACCTGCCTTTTGAGAATGCGGACGGCTGTGAAAAGTTGCCAAAGACACATATTTAGAGGTTGGTAATGATGCTCAATGTTTTGATATTCGTAGAAAGATCCATCAGTTACAACAGAAAGATCTCACTCTTTCTGTTTTATAATTCTCTGCATTGGTGTCACTATCATTAGACTTTGGATTTCTGTGGGAAGTTTTCTCCCACCTATGACCTTGATGCTATTGCTCATCAGAAGTGAGAAGACAAACTCTGTATTTATGATTTTCTGGCTGGTTTAAGCATGGAGTGATTAGATTCAAGATTATGTGCTTTCTTGTGAGTCATTCCCATCCCTAGAACAGGCTTTTGCGATTCTTGATTCAAAAGAGAGCCGATGTAGTGTAGTGACCATACTATTGCAGTTGAAAGATCGACTCTTATTGCTGGCTCTGGTGGTTCTTCCGATGGCCTGTCCTCTCCCGCTTCTTAGACTTGGAGTGCTGACTTAGGTGGCTCTAGTCATGCTCCCGTCAAGTGTGACTACTATAGTCTTTTGGGAAATTGTTCCATCTTTTTCCCCTACGCCTCTCCAGGGGGAGGGTGATCCTAATGAAGAGGTTTATCTCCTATTCCTCTTGTGGAAATTCCTATGTAGGTCCTTGCTAATTATGCCCGTCTGGAAGAAGGAATAACTACATAGGAACACCAGCCAATGGTTCAAAGACAAGAGATTGGTATGTAGGGGGAGCAACCTACTTTACAATCTCACCTAAAGGTATGCCGCTCTAAGAAGAAGGAAGCACAATAAGACAAGCTTCCCATAGTTATGCTTGGTCAATCGGAAGCACCAACTCTTTGGTCTATGATCAACTAGCTCTTAGGACAACACTTCTTCACGGAAGGACTTGCTTTCTTCGCTCCGTAGTTTGCTTCTTTCAAGCCACATTTGTAGGCTGGCTCGTGCAATCAGTGAAAAATTCCTTCACTAAAAGCAAAGAAGAAAGTCCTTCCGCCAAATTCCCATTCTTACCAAAAATTCTAGTAGTTAGCAAGAGTAAGGCGCACACTAGAACAACCTAATAGTCGACCGCGTTAGCATAAGTCCTTTAATTGTCAATCTTGGCTAGTCTATTTCTACTAGTCTCTGACCCCTCATTAGACTTACCAATTGCACTGGGTAAACAACATAGAGCGTGCTCTCAACATCCTATATCTAATGTTTTTTTTTTGGTAGAAATCCTATATCTAATGTTGTTATATATGACTTGTTGTCACCTACTTTCCAATCTTTTGTTTCTTCCTTGTTCTTTGTTTGTATTCCCAAACTTGCAGGAAGCACAAGCTCAGTTTCATTGGAAAGAAGCGATGGGTGAAGAAATGAAGGCTCCGGAAACAAAAAGGAAAGAAAAAAAAAGAAAGAAAAGAACTGTCTGGTTGTGCTACCTACTGGGAAGAGGATTGTTGGTTGCAAGTGGGTGTTCATGGTTAAGCACAAGGTTGATGGTACTATGGACAGATATAAGGCTAGATTGGTGGGCAAAGAGTTTACTGAAACTTATGAGATTGACCATCAGGAGACCTTTCACTAGTAGCCAAGATCAGTATAGTATGAGTTGTGTTTTCATGTGTATTAAGTTAGTGTTGGGGTCTTCAACAACTTGATGTCTAGAATGGTTTTCTTCATGGAGATATTCTAGAGGAGGTGGACATGGATATCCCACTTGGATGCACTACTATAAAACTCAAGGGAAGGTATGCAAGCTCAATCATGCTCTATACAGGTTGAAGCAGTCCCCAAAAGTATGGTTTGGGATTTTCCATAAAGACATGTTGTCTATTGGTGACAATCAGAGCAATGCAGATCATACTCTGATCATTAAGAAAACTAATATCCATATCACTGTACTGATAGAACACATCGATGATATTGTTATTACTGGAAGTAGTGCAGCTGAAATTTCCTCTCTAAAGGCCTTTTTGGGACTAGAGTTTGAGATCAAGGACATGGGGAAGTTGAGATATTTTTGGGGTATTGAGTTGTCTTATTCCTCGAATGGTACTTAAACGAAATACACCTTGGGCTTATTGATGAAAATAGGTACATTAGGATGTAAGCTAGCTTATTTAACTTGTTGAGTCTCCAACTCTGGAAAAGCCGACTTTTATCCTTTCCGGTGGGTGGAGCCATCGGTCTGCTCCAATCATCCTACCTTTATTGGTGTGGCATTCCGATTCCCAAGGCATTTCTCGCATGGAATC
Source organism: Hakea prostrata (assembly GCF_041222555.1). Lineage (NCBI taxonomy): Eukaryota > Viridiplantae > Streptophyta > Magnoliopsida > Proteales > Proteaceae > Hakea > Hakea prostrata. The sequence continues at coordinate 1,851,892 of NC_142610.1, read as the reverse complement.
TCTCTTCGGCTTCCTTGGAGGGCTGTCCTCGATTCCTCCGGCCTTCGGTTGGTCCAACTTTGTCGGCCCAATCTGGGGGCCTTGGTATCGTCGTTCCGCTGTCATTCTCATTTGGATTGTCCCCCTATTCCTCGGGTTTGGGTCCCTCTTATCTTCTCTCGCTCCTTCCGGTCTGTCCCTTCCCTTCTATCCTTCCCGGCATGGGGCTTCTTCTCCCGGCCCATGCTCTCCCGCCATTTCCATTCGGTCTCCTCGGTTCCTCCCCTCTTCTGCTAGATCCATGGCATCCGTTGGGTATTCTCATCACCTTTTCTCTCCCCCTCCTCTGGCCCGCATCCCCTCTCCCGCCTCTCGCATTTCATCTCTTGGTTCTTGGGTCCCTTCTCCTTACCATGTCTCCGCCTCTCCCCCTATCCTCTCCCTTCCCCATGTGAGTTTTTGCCCCCCTCCTCTTCCAAAGTTTACTCTTCTCCCTCCGCTTGAGCCTTTCCGTTCTCCCTCCCCCCCCCACTTGGCCCCCTTGGTTGGTTCAGGTCATATCCCCCGCCATTCTCTTACCCTTTGGAGGCCCTAACATTGCCCTCCCCCCTCCTTCCTCGTTCGCACCATATCCCGTGACACATTGCATTCTTTGCTGGAATGCACCGGGATATTGACTTTGTTTTTTCTTGCCCCTTCTCTAGTGCTCTTTGGGAGCCCTTTCCTTCATTTGGCCCCGCTCTCGTCGCTCTTTTGGTTTGCCCGGGGGTCTGGGTTTTGAGTAACTTTTCGGTACCTCTTTGTGACCGATTGGCGGGCTTGTCTTTGGTGCTTCAGTCCATCATCTATGGTGGGAGCGATCTCCAGCGCTGGACTTCTAAATCTCGCTCTATAGATACTATTTGGAATGCTATTTACTTTGATGTTACCTCAAAAATCTCAGCTAATCCCTCCCCCCCGGTTGTTGACTCCCCAAGGAACAGACTCATTGTTGTTGCCTGGGGACTCAACTCCCAAATCCATTCTTCTCCTTGATCCTTGTTCTTAGGATCCTTTTTTGTATTTGCTTCTTCGTCTTTAATTGATTATTTATTCATCCAAAAAAAAAAACTTGTTGGGCCCAACTCACATTTGAAGGCCTGTGGTGGTAAACCTGTGGCCTTGACCAGCTGTGAGAGGTTAGTGAAGAGACTCATTTACTTGTCTCACACTAGACTGTATGTAGCTTTTGCAGTCAGCTTGGTAAGCCAATATATGCATGATCCATATTTCTCTCGTCTGGATGTTGTTTATAGAATTTTGAGATACTGAAAGGCGGCCTCTAGAAAGGGAATTCTAATTTCTTGTCATGTGCTACTTAATTTTGAAGCCTACACAGATGCAGATTAGGTAGGGTCCTCAGATGATAAGAGATCTGCTTTTGGTAATTGTACCTATGTGGTGGAAACTTGGTTACGTGGAGAAGTAAAAAGCAGGCTGTTGTAGCCAGGTCTAGTGTTGAAGCTTAAATCAGAGCAGTGGCCCAGGTATGTGAGTTACTGTGGTTAAAGGGTTTGCTTCTGGATCTATGTGTAGATGAAAAGGTTCCAATGCAGCTAACTCAGATAGTAAATCTGCAATTAGAATAGCTCACAACCCTGTTCATCATGATAGATCTAAGCATGTGGAGGTTGACCAACACTCCATCAAGGAAAAATTGAGTTGGGACTCGTTACGCATTGGCATTTCTTCCATTTCTACAGAGAATCTAATGGCTAATATATTTACTAAGAGTCTTTGCACTATGAGTGGTTGGTCCTATTATTAGCAAGTTGGGCATAATGGAAATCTATGCACCAACTTGAGGGGGAGTGTTGTAATTTTGGGCATAAGGGATAGAATCGTCTCTAGGATATTAGTTTTTAATGCCTTACATCTGGAATTCTATTCTTCTTGTACTCATCTCCTAATACAAATCAAATCTGACTGTCTCTCTGAAACAAGTCAGGATTTCAGACCATTCAGTTTAGTTCGGTGAACAGTTATGATGAATGGTAACAGTGAACAGTGATGAATGGATTACGGTATTAGGTCATTGTAGAGAGGAATTTGCTCTCATACTGTGTTGATTTTGAAAATAATGGCTCATGAGTTGTGATATCATGGTCACAACTCCTTTTTATTAATGATAGTGAGCTGAAGAATATTTGAATATAAGATCAAGTTCTGAAATCACCCTTGCACAAGCTTACCCTTGTGCGTGTATTACATCATGGAATGACTCCTTTTAGGAGTCATTTTGTTTGAATTGATGTTTGTTATCATTTTCTGATGTTGAATTTTAGGATCGCATTGGTCATCCTTAGATTCAGAGTTACAGTCCTGTTTTCGATATCAGTATATTTTTTTGCCTCACTTAACGTTCATCAAGTCCAATGGATTTGCTTCTATTTGAAGCAACTGAACTTTGAACCAGATTTGATTTTAAACTGGTTTGGTAGGTTACTGATTCTTATGAGAGGTTGTTTTCGTGTTATCTGTCACTTGTGACTTCACGCCATCAGCTATGGTTGTTTTTGTCTCTGATTGGGTCAAGCATTATTTAACCACAGCTCTCCAATCCCCCAATCCAATACCCCAACAAAACCCCCCCCCCCCCCAAAAGGGGGGAAAATGTGTTCTCTATACTCTTGCATATATGATTTATATTGGTATATTTTTTATTTAATAGTATTGTTGTTTGTTTTGCAGGCTGCAAATATTGTTTCCTCGGGTATACAGCCTTTTCAAAATTTGGCTGTCCTTGTAAGATATGAGTTTTATGAATTGTTATGTTCCCAAAATTCACTTGATCCTTCAGTGTAGCATGACTATTATCATATGGGGTTTCCTGCAGAAATACATTGAAGAAAAAGTTAGTCCAGATGAAAAACTTCCTTGGGTTCAGCACCATATCGGAAAAGGTTTTGCAGGTGGGCTTTGTGGTGTAAATTTTTTTTTTTTTTTTGCTCATAAGATTTGGACTCTTAAAGTTATAATTCCAGTCAGTTACATCTTATGTATGTTTTCTTGGTTGGTAGCTGGTAGCCTTAGATCATTCTGAAAAGTATGGTTGGTAACGGTCAACTTCACAACTTGGTCTGGCATGGTTTGTTCAAAATGTCCCATACATTTTTAGTGGCATACACCTCATTTATGCCTCAAAAAGAGAGACTTGAGTTGACTTATCTTTTCTAAATAAACAGACCAGGGAATCCTCTACAAGTGCCTCTCTTGATAGCCACCTAAACTCCAACTCTCTTGGTACTGTTGGAAGAGTTGGAGGAACCCTGATTTGTGTCAGTAAGGACACAACAAGAGCTTTATTTATAGTTAAAACTTACCAAATACAGAACAAATTAAATCTTCCCAGTGTGGGAATCTTACAAGAAAAAAAAATCCTAGTAAATCTAATCCCAATAAGGAAAGAACAATAAAGGAAAGTAAACCAGCTCAATCTACCTAACTAAACCAGATCACCTAGGATCGATTATGTCCTTCAACATTCACTCTCAAGTTGGAGCATAGATATTTATCATGCCTAACTTGCCAATGATACTACTAAACACCTTGGTACTCAAACTTTCTATAGGCACATCAGCCTGTTGGTTGTCTAAGGTAACAAAAGTGATATGAATCAACCCAGCCTCAAATTTCCCTTTGACGAAATTCATGTCCATCTTCACATGCTTGGTCCTGTCATGCTGTACTGGATTGCGAGCTATGTTGATTGTTGACTTACTATTTGAGTACAACTGTATAGGAGCCTCTAATTTCCAATTTCTTGAAGTAGCCCTTTCAACCTTAGTATCTCAAAAACTACCTTGAGCAGTTGGCCCCAAACTCGGCCTCGGCACCGGACCTAGGAACCGCATCTTGTTTCTTGTTCCTCCAAGTCACCAAGTTACCTCCCACATACATAGTATCCAAACATAGACCTCCTTTCATTTGGACATCCTGCCTAGTTTGCGTTTGTATATGCCCTAGTTTTCAAGTGTCTATGGGCTGAAATCAAAATCCCTTTTCTTAGAGTGTCCTTCAAGTACCTCAAGATACAATACACCACGTCCAAGTGAGAGAAGTAGGGATTATGCCTATACTTGGCTAACAAGACTGACTCAGTTGTGATTTCAGCCTAGTGTGAGACAAATAGATCAACTTCCCCACCAACTTTTGATATCTTGTCTTGTTAACCGATTCTCTTTCTTTTGCCTTTAACTGTAGGTTAGGCTCAATAGGAGTCTTAGTAGGCTTACACCCTAACATCTCAGTTTCTTTGAGAAGATCTAGTGTATACTTCCTCTGAGAGAAACACACACCACTAGCAAAATATGCCAACTCAAGCCCTAGGAAATATCTAAGCTTCCCCATATCTTTGTTAAATTCAATTTCCAAAAAGGTCTTCAATGCTGGAATCTCATCCTTGTTACTGCCTGTAATCATAATATCATCTACATATATTAGAAGTATAGTAGGGTGGGAACCATGTGTTTTGGTGAACAAAGTGTGGTCTGCATTGCTCTTCTTATAGTCATTAGAGATCAAGTCCTTATGGAACCTTCTAAACCATACTCTCGAAGATTGCTTCAGCCCATATAATGCCCCTTCAACTTGCATACTTTCTATGAGTTTGGGCAATAGAACACCAGGTGGCACATCCATGTACACTTCCTCTTGGAGTTCTCCATGCAAAAAACATTCTTCACATCTAACTCTTATAGACTCCACCCATAATTCATTGCACATGACTTAATAGTTTGAATTGTGTTCATCTTGGCAACAGGGGCAAATGTCTCTTGGTAGTCAATGCCATAAGTTTGAGTGAAGCCTTTGGCCACCACTCTTGCCTTGTACCTCTCAACAGTCCCATCTGCCTTGTGTTTGATTACGAACACCCATTTGCAACCAACAATTTGCTTTCTTCGAGGAAAACTCACCATTTCCCATGTTTTGTTTTCTTCCGGACCTCGCATTTCCTCATCCATAGCTTCTTTATAGTTTGATTGTGATAATGTTTCCTGTCAAGCGTTAGGAACAAAAGTAGAGGACAAAGAGGAAATGAAACTTTGAAACTTTGGGGAAGGGGACTGTATATGAAATATAATTGGAAATAGGATGTTTGGTGGAAGTTTGTGGTTGTTTTCACAATGCAATTGGTTAGTTCAAAGTAGGATCAAAAGAAGGGTCAGAGACAAACTTACTTGGATGAATCGATTCTTCAGGATTAAGAACTGAAGCTTCTAATTGGCTCGATTCTAAAGGGGTCACTACTTTCATTAATAAGTCTTCAAAGGTCTAGGCTCTTTTTGCACATCATCCACCAGTTGTTCCTGTATAGTCCATCCATCTTTCAAAGGAGGATCATTTGCAGGAACCTCAGGAGAAATATCGAAAGAAGGAATTAAGACCAGAACCTTTTCACTAAGACTCTTCCCCTGAAGAGGTGTAGGGGGAGAAAGGAACTAGTTCTTGGAACAAGCATCCATAGAGACAAAGAAATGGCGAGAACCAGGATGATAACTCTTATACCCCTTCTGTGTAGGAGGATAACCCAAGAAGATGCACCATAATCCACAAGGATCTAACGTACCATGAACATGGTGATTTTGGACAAAGGCAACACACTCAAAAACCTTAGGTGGTATTGTGAAGGCTACTATCCCTAAAAGAACTTCAAGCGGCACTAGTCTAAGACTCAGGAAGGCATTTGGCTAATCATATAAGTTGCAACAAGAACCGTATCACCCCAAAACTGAGGAGTCACATACATAGTAAACATAAGGGAACATTCGACCTCAAGTAGATTTCTATTCTTACGTTAGGCAACCCCATTTTGAGGTGGATTTGTTGACGCAACTGGTCTGATGTATGATGCCATGGTCAGCTTGGTGAGAAGCGAATGCACCACCCAAGTACTCAATCCCTCTTTCGTACAATGGATTTTGACTGTAGCCCCAGATTAAGTGCTAACCATACTTTAGGGTTGTCTAATTCTAGGGTTTCTCGGGGGTGGTTAAGGTTAGGGTTGAAGGTTGAGGAGGGGGAGGGGATGATAAATCTAAAAGGGAATGGGATTTGGGTGAGGGGTTCGAGAGATCTAGGGGATGGGGAGTTAGGGTTATTAGGGTTTTGGGGAAGAAGTTGAGTGAGGGGTTTGTGGGATCTTGGGTTTAGGGTTTTGGATAGGGGAAGAGGTGGTGCCACAAGAGAGAGATGGGGGAGAGGGGGAGGATTGCTCAAGGTTAGAGATTAGGGGGCTGTTAATAATGATAACTTACTATTTTTAGGAGAAGGGAAATGCAGAATTTGCTGAAGGGGACAACAATCCAATGCTGCCACAGGTTTCCCTGCCTTGCAAACCCCCCAACACTCCACTCAATTCACCTTCAATCAATTTTTATTAATCATCAAAAGTGAATTATTTACTTGTATTGCACTATATCTATAGCCTACGTTGAATGACTCGAGACTAGGATTCAATTTAAAGATCCAAACAAAGGAGGGGGACTCCTACTCTAATAAGGACTCAACGTTAGAAAGGGAAACAAACTAGGAATTCTATTTTAAGAGCTCGCCAAATTAGGTACAACTGCTAATTAAAAGAACTTCCACTCCAAGAAGAAATCCTATTTAAGATAAGATTCCAACTTAACTATTCCTAACTAGACTTGGACTCTTTCATAACTTTTCAAGGACTGATTCAAATAACAAAATAAAATTATGACTGGAGTCCCAATAAGACTCTGATTCTAATAAGACCAAATTGGGATGGAATCAATGCAGTTCCACCTTCCTGTAGGGCCACAAGTTTTTGGGCAACTATTTTTCTTTTTTCTTTTGTTCCTTTTTTTTTTTTTTTTTTTTTTTTTTTTTTTTTGGGGGGGGGGGGGGGGGGGGGGGAGTCCTTAAACTTCACATCATATTGGGCTGAGTAACTGCAGCATGGACCATTGGGAAAGATGAAGGAGCTGGAAGCAAGGGTTTAGTCAATAGTAACAATCTGTGTTGTATAGTGTTTTTCCTCTTCCTGCACAACCTGTGAAAAAACTTTGCTCAATGATGGCAGATGATCCACTAGAAGCATCCGAACTCGAAGCGATGAAAAGGCTCATTAGGACCTATGAGGAACTGCAAGGCATACTCTTGCTCCTGGTAGCTTGCATAGTGCTCATGGGCCATGGCACCATAGGTACACGGGGGGATGTTTGGAATTCTTTCAACTCATCTCACAAGATATTCAATCGTGTATTATAATTCTTCACATTCATTGCTCCCTGATGAAGTGAAACGATCCGACTCTTCAGCTGATAAATTTGTGGGCCGTTAGCCTTTAGGAAGTGTTCGCAAGATCAAGCCAGATGTGTGGGCTGTGGGAATATTGAACAAGCTGGTAGCAATCTCTCGCAAACTGGAGTGAAGCAGCTGGGAAGTCACCATACTGTTTTTATGAAGTAGGCTCCACGGAGTCGATCCATAGAAGCTGGCTGAGGAATACAGCCATCAATGAAGGACAGCTTGTTTTTGGCTGTTAATACCACAAGCATGGCTCTGCTCCAGGTATTGTAGTTTCGACCTATGGTGAGTAGCAAGAACTAGATGTGGGTGATATCCATTATGGTGATAATCGGGGCTATTGGAGACTCCTGGAGAATGGGATTAGAGATGACTCGGGCAGTGTTGGCTTCTGCAGCCTGGTTGATGGAACCACCTATGGCCATGGTAGCAATTAGAGGAAAGAGAAGGCAGAGCGAAAAGAATTCTGCTCTGATACCATATGAAGGAATTTGGAATGAATGGCACATCAATTAATTGCATTTGGAATTAGAGTACAGATTGCCATATATAGGAAAGGCTTGTAACATCTAGAAGAAATACTAGGTTATTCCCATAACAGACTATCGAACAAACTCTGTTACAGTTATTATAAATAAAAAGACAAAGAAATAAACAACTAAAAAGCCCACGGTCCTGATATAGTCACATATACCATGAGACATAGCTCTAAATTCAGCTTCAGCACTGGACCTAGCTACCACAGTTTGCTTCTTGGTTCTCCACAAAACTAGATTGTCACCAATGTAGGTACAAAACCCTGAAGTAGACCTTCTATCATCTGAACAAGCAGCCCATGCAGCAGTGGTATATGATTCAATCCGAAGGTGATTATGAGGGAAGGAATGATTTTCCCTCACTGGATGGAATGGGGTTCTGTCCCTACTTGTAACCTGAGACATCATCAACCAGTTGATCCAAGATATCAGTGACTGATGTCTCGTTGCTGGGGTCTAGAGAATCATCATGCCCATATGATGCAAATTCATATGTTTTAGGAAAAACACTAGGGTTAATTTCTATACAGGCCTTTGATCCCACAAATTTTCTATGTAATTTGTCACTTAATATGGTTGCATATTGACTTTTTTAGTTTAGTTATATCTTTTCTGTCTTTTGTTTTAAAATTGAACCGGGTCCATGCTGATTTTAACAGTGCACTATCCACATGTATGTGGGAGACTGAAGCAGGTTCTAATTTTAGGATTGAGTGTACCTGCATATGAACTCTATCTGCCTTCACTCCTCAAAAGGTTACTAACATCACTTGGTTTTGCTGCTAGTAATTTCAGATCTCAACTGAGTGATAGGAAAAATGGAATCCATTACCATTTTATGCACTAAGACTGATGTCCGGATGAAAAATCTTCATGAGAAGCAGTATTATGAGGTGAAGTGCTAGTTTATATTGGTAATCACTAACTAGGGCAAAGAGCCAATAGTAGATCTGCTCAACTATCAAAACAGCATTTGGTTGGAGATGATTTCTATTATAGGAGGTCTGATGACATGTGACCAGATTAGAATATAAAAACAGTAACCTCCACAAAGGAAAGAGAGAATTTGAACAAGAAGAGAGGAGACTGCTAAAGAAACTGACAGCCAATAGGTTCAGTCTTCCTCCCTAATGTTTTGTATATAGCATTTCAGAATAAAAGAAAGCAAGACTTCTAAGTCACCACGATGGACTAAAACAGCCTAATCATTCTAGGAAAATAAACAGCAAGTACCCTAACAAGATGGAAGCGTTGTAAGTCTATTGTTGACTCCCCTTGTCATGTTATACATCTGAAATCCCACGGTTTAGCAGGGACTTTTCAGAATTGGAGGTCAGTGGTGGGGGAATCTCTGTGATTCGCTTTGTTTAAAAGGCTGTTGCTGTGGCCCTAAAGTTTGGTCTCAGACTTCCTCACGTGCATGTGTCTAGATCAATGGTTATAGGTGTGCAGACATTATGATTAGGTTTTGGCCAAATGTGGAGGAGAAGTTCTAGGAAACTAGTATGGACTGGAGTTGAAGAAATCAGGCCAGCTGAAGGTGAAAAATGGCCTCTTCTGCAAGGATTTGTTGATTCCATGTGATTCTCCTCTTTTCTTTGTCTGTGCATCTGGGCAGTTCCTTGTGTTGACTTTGTAGGCAAGGGGGTTTAGGGACTGGTGGTTGGGCTGTCCTGATGATATTGTGATAGTAGCAGTATGGTGAAGGCTGTCTGGTGATTTGGCATGGTGTACTATCCTTTCATTCTTAGATGTTGGTCTTTTATCTCCTTTGTGCCTCAAGTTCTCTTTGTTCTCTTTTCATGCTTGGTTAGGGATAATTTATGGAGGATTACATATTTTCTGTTCCAAACCCCCAGGACTTTACATTCTTACCGGAACATATGTCTGAGAACCTAGACTGTTATTCTTATACTTCATTCTTTAATTTCTTATACTGTAATGATTTGAGAACTGATTTGGTTTGGAATATGTTCCAGCACTTGAACAATTATTGAAAGGATATGCGGGACGATATGCCACCGGGGATGAAGTTTTCCTGGTTCTCCCTCTTTCTGTCTCTGTCTTTGAAAATACTAATGTGATTGGTGTGAATGTTCAAACACACTCACACACTCACACACTCACACACACACACACACACACACACACACACTGTCATGCATCACTCATATTGCTTTTGTTCACGCTGTGACTTAAATCAACAAATGCAGAGTAAAACTCATCAATTTTCCCTCCCCTAAAAACTGTAACACCTGAGGAATATCTTATTATTATATTGAGATTTTACCCTTCTTTTTCTTCATTACGTTGGTATCCATATCTTACCCCAGTTGTGCTGTCTTGCAAAACAACATACAAAATTTTGTTTCATAAGAGTTGCTAGAATGAATGCTTGCTTTAGGTGTTGAAGAAAGTTAATCCATGGATCGTGATGTGAGAGAAGCAATATTCGGTCGCATGACCGTTGGATTCTGTAGCTTACCCTATGATACTTCTCATGGTCACCCAATAAATCATTGGCCACTAATTTCACATTTGGAATCATAGGTGTATATAATGGTTTAAAACCCTTCTTTCCAATTTCTGTTAGCAAATCAAAGGCACACTTGTGCTTAGAAAGACAGATACGTTTGCTTGATTGAGCGACTTTAATCCCTACAAGGAATTTCAACTTGCAAATATCTTTGGTGTCAAATTGCTGTAGCAAATGTGTCTTCAACTAATCCAATACCACCACCACCACCATCATCATCATCATCATCTTCTGTAAAGTTAAATCATCCGCATACACCACAAAAAATATTCTACCTGTCTTTGAGAGATGAAGAAGACAAAATGATCATCTCACAACCATTGTTTGGAATCTCCTTAGTCTCGAGGTTTCAGTGAGGTTGTGACCACCGAAATCTCACCAGAATCTTGCTAAAAGCTGGTACAAAATATGCCAGGTTTCGGTGGGTTTCATGCCTTTTTTGGGTTGTGTTTGCAAAATAAAATAACCGCAAGCGCACAGTATCGTGTAGCTAGTCGATCTTAGGGAGATATGCCACCTATAATTCAACTTCTTAATGGTAATGCGAGAGTGGAATCATTCAATTTTGTTAACTAATTAATTAAACTAAACCAACGATCCTAATCTATACATCTAATGCAATTGAATTAAGACGAAAAATAAAGCAAACATAACCAACACATAAATAAAAGACAGGAAAAAAAATGCGAATAATAAAAATAAAAGGGAAGTGATCCGAGTGTCAGCTCAGGGTCGAGGGAAGGGGAGTATAATAATAATGACTTTGACCGTGGACCCTTTGCCCGTAGCTTACAGTCCACCGATCGGGGGAAAGAATATTAGAGAAAAAGAAATTGTGGAAAGGAAATAACAGAAAGTAAAGAACAAAGCAATAATAGCGAAAGGGAAACCTTAACCAAAGAGAGGCACGACTGTAGGCATCTTTGATCAAGGACCCAAGGGAAGGGAGAACAGTAATTAAATGCTGAAATTTAAATCCTAAATTAAGAATATGGAGGGGTAGATAAAAGCAGGAATGGAGGGAGGAGAGAAGATTATTGAAGAATCTTACTTACTTGCATCTTCCAAACAAAACTTGAATAAACGATTCGAATCTCAACCAACCCTAACAACCAGATCTAGATTATTCTAGATCTGCAATTGCTAGACCCAGAGAGAAAGCGAATCCTCAAACTTGAAACTTGAATTTGAACTTGAACTTGAAATTGCATTGATAAAACTAAAGTAATTACACTTGCATAAAAGAAAAATTACACAACTTCAATCTTCCTAAACATTCAATCTAAAAACTAGAACCCACAAATTAATCAAAAAACTAGAGAAAACTTAGAGCAAGCTAAAGAGAATAGAAAGTGCAAGACTAAAATAAAATAAAGAGAAAATAAAGTGTAAGACTAAAGTAAACTAAAGATGAAAAATAAAGTGTCTAGACCTAAGAGGGAGGTAATATTTATAGGAGTAGGAGAATAATTTACAAACAATGAAATAAAATAATAATACATAATAATACTAATAATAATAATAAGAGTAAAATAGAAAAAGAAAAACAAATAAAGAAAGAGCTAAATTCGTTAGAAATAAAAAGAGAGAAAGAGTGAGAGAGAGAGAATGTGTGAAGAAATAAATTTAAAAAAATAATAAAAATAGTGACACGTGAAGAGGAAAAATGGAGAGAAGGTGGAGAAATTAAATTAAAAAAAATTTGATTTTGAAGTTAACGTGGAGACAAAGTGGGAAAAGGAAAGAGAAAGAAAATAAAAAAAATAAAAAATATATTTTGTTAACAAAAATATAAGTGGGTTGGTTATTAAGGAAATAAGAAAGTAAATAAAATAGATTGAGGGGAGAGAAAAAAAAAAACTAATTAGAGAAATAAATAAAATCTAACAAAATAAAATCTTCAAAAAAAAAAAGAAAATCCTAGTCTTTGACTACTTGTGGGCCCCATACAATTTTCAATTACAATAAAGAAAAATAAAATAAAAATCCTAATCTAATTTTACAAGATATTCTGGAGTTGGCACATAATTGTATTTCTAGCCCATCATGCTCCAAATCAAGCCCACTTGAGAATTTGAACGGACCTCTTGACGTGTAAAATCGCATGTTTCATACCCAAAACTCCTGATATTCGCTCCGGTCCTTAAAAATCATAAAATCTGCAAAAACAACATAAAACCCAAGGTAGCTCCACTCAAAGTATGTAAAATGCATGCTTTATGCCCTAAGATTTCACACTTAAATGTGCTCATCATGTTCTTCTTGGTTAGCCTCTTTATAAAATAATATATATCAACATGCTCATCTATTTAGTGGTTTGCCCTTCAGATATTTGTGATATGTATGATTTTACGTTACATTTAAAATTTGGTTATATTTAGTATTGATAGAAAGTATGATTGAAATTCAATGTGTGGATGACCCACTTGCAGGCAGATGTTTTTCTGGCACCCCAGATTGATGCAGCTGTTACACGTTTTAAACTTGACATGGTAATGCAAAAACCTTAGATATTGGTGTATAGTAGCATGTTTAGGCATAGTGTTCTTTTAATGTCAATTGCCTGAGGAATTTGATGTATACATTTATTCAGTTGAATGGGTTAGATACATCTTATATCTACTTTCTATTTTTAAATCCTCTTTCCACCCTTTCCAGAAGAATATCCTAGTGAAGAATAAGTTATGTTTTTATTAATCCCCTCCATGTCTTCCCTGATGATATTGTTTCAACACTGATCTGAAGTCTGAACTTTCATGGTGTCTTGTAATGTACAATGAGAGAGTTGTTGCAAAGTGCAATGAAAGTTGAAATGTCTGTCTGGTGTTGTAACACTATCTTCAGGGAAGAAGCAGAGGATTTATATGAGTCCGTGTCTCTTGCAATGACCTGGCAATAAAGTTACTACAGTTTGATTATTTATTACTTTTCCCTTTCGGCAGAGTTTGTGTGGTAATCACCATTTCCCACTCCCAAAGCGGTGAAACAAACTGAACATGTTTTTTCTTCTCTTTTTATTTGTAATTTTTTCCCTCCCCTAGAATGTAGTCAATCATATTTTTGTTACAATTTTGTGTTAGGTTATACTTAAACCTCATCTTGATGTCTGCATATTCTGTTCAACTTGGTTGATGGCCTTACATTCGCTTTTGGTACTTCACTTTTTGCAGACTCAGTTTCCTCTTTTATCCCGGCTCCACGAGGCATATAGTGAAGTACCAGCATTCCAAGCTGCACTTCCAGAAAAGCAGCCTGATTCTGTGGAAATATAGGTTTGTTTCATTTTAATTTTGTTAGGATTACAGTGAGGGGATGCATCCCTGTCAGCTATCTCTATATTATGTTGAGTTACAGTTGTAGTTTCTTTTTAATATTGCCAGTAGTTATTGACTATTTCCATTGTAATCAGACCTATACTCTCAAAGGTAATATGTCTTCACAAGGCTATTAATTAATAGTTAATAGTTAAAACAGTGTTCTCATCTTAGACAATAGGAGTCAATCTATCTTAGAGGAAGTACTTGCTTAATCTTCTGTCTTAGATTGGGATGCTTGGGGTTTGCGATAACAAAGAATTTAAGGATAAGAATCAGTATACATGCCTTGCTGGAAAATTTAGGGTTTACATTATTACACTTCTGTTTCTCTACTTTTTTTGGTTTTCTATTCCTAGAAACAAATGATTATAGAAATCCCTCTGGTAGTGCCAGTTCTTTTACTTTTATTTCAATTTTTTACTGGGAATGATCCAGGATAAATTTCTTGTTGAGAAATAAAAAAGAAAAGGCAAGTTAATTTGATGGACAAAGCAGCACTGTAATGTTCATGATAAAACACCACCTTCCACGCAATTTCAACCACCACTTCCGCTTGCCTGTCTTGCCATTTTCACATCTACCATTTACTACCACCTGAATTGCTGCTTCCACCACCACCACCACTGCCACAGCCTTTACTGTTTATCTTTGTCGTCGCCGCCACCACCGCCTCTAGCTTTTCCACCGTCATCACCACCATTATTACCACCTCCATCACTACTGCTCCTACACCTTCACTGGGTTAATTTTCTTTTGGGGAACAAAGAAGCCCCAGGGGGTTTCTGTCCAGTCATGTTATGTTGAATTGTTGTTTCCTTTTAATATTGTTTTTATCTATTGACTTTCATTGAATTTAAGAAATGGTAATAGTATAATTGCTGGCTTATGGTTGTTTACCTTCTCACCTTTCTATGTTACACAATGAGTAGCTGTGTTTCTTAAATGGTAATCAATAGTTTTTTAATTGAATTTTTTGCTGATGATTTCTTTGTTTCTTTGTGAGCAGCATCCCAGTTGATGCATGAATTGATGAGGATCCATTGGAACGCAATATGAGTCACCTTTCTATTTTGTTTGGGTTGTATGACAGGTTTATATGCTTTTGAATTGAAGGATGAAGTTACCAGCAAGCTGCAATGATGCATACTCTTCCAAGGATTCACATAGCATGGTTTTCTGAAGATTCAAATGGAAACATTATAGTCGCCTCATAAGTTTGATAAATCCTTAACCCCTAAATAAAAGTACTGATAAAACCTTATGTAGCATGCTTTATCAAAAGGGATAATTACTGTTGTCCCCTTTCCCTATTATTACAGCTTAATGACTAAAAGGATCCTTGCTTTTTATGAAATTACTATTGCTCCCTTCAGTTTTAACAGTGTTAAGAGACAGTTATACTTGAATGTTTAATGTCTATTTTGTCATTCTAGAATTAAGAAGTCAAAACACAATACTATCCTCATTTAGAAAAAATCATATTTAGTATTCAATTTTGCCCTTGTAGTTTTATCATTTTGAATTCCAAAAAAAGATTATCTAGATTATTGTTTTTTTTAAGTTAAGAAAAAGAATTTTCCCAAATTGATAACCTCAAATTAGATAGTAAATAAATGAAAACATAATGGAGGTAGAAACTTCTTTGATAACATTAAATTGGAAAATAAATAATAAAATTTAAAAATAATATTAAATTGAAAAGTAAATATAAAAAAGTTAAAATATAAGGAACTACCAAATGGGGTTAAATTTTTCTAATTACTAAGGTAATAATGTAATTTATTATAAAGTATAAATAAGTAGAATAAAACTTCAGGGTTTATTTGCAAATTTTAAACAAATAAAAATTGTCACGTCATTATTTAACTAACAGAGTTTAATGGTGAGGGGCAATAGTAATTATGAGTAAAGTCTAAAGTTAAATTAGTAATTTAAAAAAGTATAAGAAATAAAATAGTCATTAAACTATTAACAATAATTATCCCTTTATCAAAAGTTGTTCTCCTAAACACTACTTTTATTGCCCTTACAGGATTTAATAAACCAATCTATCTTTCTATTCCGGCGAACATGAATAAAAATTGCGGGCAAAGTCGCAAACACTGGTAAATTTTTGAGGACCTTAAAATTAAGTTCTGTTGGGTTTATTTCATTTAAGCGTATCCCTTGACCATGTAGTCAAAATCAATGACTAATATTTGATGAAGACATGTGACACCATCTACTTAGAGAATCTTGATCCACTAAATGTTGCCAATGCTCGAATAACAAACACTTATTCTAGCCATGCTATAGCTCACAAGTAACAAACTCTTATTTGCTTACCTATCCAACAAATATGGTAGATATAGCAATTACTTTTAATATTCTCTTCTTCTTCTTCTTCTTTTATATGATAGATTGTTAAAGGCATGGTGGTTTGAACTTTCTTAAGTGCTGCACAATAAATGCATAGCAGCATGCAATCTGTAGTCCAAATTGAAATTTGTGGTCAAGATAAAATTTCGACCACTCGTTTCTCAGTTAAACTTTACCAAAAAGAAATGCATTTACGTAAAACAAGTGGTCAAAGTTTTGTCTCAACCACAAGTTTTGATTTGGACTGTAGGCTGCACAGTGCTGCGACATCACTGAAGCAATTTATGGGTGATTTGGTCATCAAAGGATTCCAATGCTAGTATCAAAATCCTCTTATTCAATAGTATTTACTATTTACTATCTCTCAACTAATGCAGTTGTTTATAGAGCCACAAGTATCAAACTTTTCTTTTTTTCACAAAGCCATTAAAAAAAAAAAATCCAATTTCACGGCTATTTGTTAAGTTCTTATATGTTTACTGGATTCTTACATAGAAAAGAACCTTCACTGTTTAAGGTTTAGATGCAAGAAACTACAATATGGGTTTTAAGGAAAAATAAAAGAAAGAAAGAGACGAGGGCGTTGATGTGATGAAATTCGGAAGGAATAAATTTATGAGCAGGGGTGGACCCGGGATTCAAAAGTGGGGGGGGGGAAGAATAAAAGTCCAGATAACCTTCCCGTTGAGAAGCACTAATGCTTATTTTGTAGGGTTCACACATTTGAAAAAAAAGGTAAATTATTGATAATATTTTTTTTTGACAAATATAGATAAATTAAAGCCCAAAAAAAAAAAAATGAATTCAACTCATACGCAAACCAAAATTTTCTTTGTTAGTAGATGCAAACCAATGGTAGTTTTACCTTCTACTATGCATTTTATTCACGGGATAAAATCGAGTAACAAAAATTGTAGAGAATAAAGAAACAAATAGTATAAAATCAAATAAAAATAATAAAAATAAAACGACAAATAAATTGAGAAAGAGAAAGAATACCTAATTGTGGAGAAGAATTTTTTCCAATTTTTCCTTAACCCATACTTATAGAAAGGGAAGAGAATAAATAGGAAGAGAATAAATAGGAAGAGAATATGAGAGAGGAGAGAATAAATAGGGATTGAGGAGTTAATTTTTAATTAGGAATGAAATTTTGAATACCTAATAAGATTATTTTCCAAAAATTTGTCTTAACCCACGTTTATAAAAAGATAAGAGAATAAATAGGAAGAAAACATGAGAGAGAAGAAAGGGAAGAATAAATAGGGATTGAGGAACTAGTTTTTAATTTGGAATGACATTTATACCCATTATATTACCTTTAAAAATGGTTCTCAATATTGGGAGGCCAAATAGTGACATTTCACATGTAGAAAGAGAAAAAGCTGAAGAAAAATAAAGGAATTAGCATAAAAACCAGAAAATTAAGGAATTTATAACAAATTTTAAAAAATGTCCATGCCCCATGTCCGTAGCTTTATGAGTCACCTCAATTTTTATCTTTAGTTTTGGGGTGTAATGATGCAACCAAAAGTGTGTTTAACATATATCTACAAACAAGACTAAACGATCTCGGATAGCCTTTAGAGAAAACTAAATCTCAACAGAAGATGATAAAATTTAGTGAAGAAAATAATTATGGAATAGTCTTTGAAGAAGATGCCCATGCCGGATTTGAAATGGTACAATGTAATGAAAAGATAATTAGTTGTTTAACTTTGGTAAGACCAACATCTTTTAGTGAAGAATGTTATGGGTTGAATTTTGCTTGTTTATATTATTTTTGAGCAAATTACATAAATACTCCTTATGTTTGTAATCAATTGCATCTACTATTCCCTGAAAAAAATTCAATTTTAGATATACCTTAATGTTAAGAATTAAAAGCTATAAATGGAAAGTTGCTAAAACAGTAAAGGCATTATAAAAAGATTTTTTTCTAGGATAATAGATAAAATTAATTGTAAATATAAAAGGGTCTATATGTAATTTGCCCTATTATTTTTAATGGAAAATTTTTTGAGGTCTATTAAATTTAAAAAGTATTTACCTAATAAGAATATTTTTGAATTTTTTTATTTACATGGATTTATTTTTGAAAAGAATTATTAAATCCTCAATTTAGTGCTAATTTTTTTCATGCAACCAATGTTTTTTTTACAGTTATTCTTACCCCCAATAAAAAAAAGTGTTTTAAGTAAATGGTAAAATTCTAAATAATGGAGATTTATAAGTAATGGCAAAATCGTGATATTGGAATCCAAATCAGAACGCCGCTGACGTTGTTTTAATTCGTAAACATTTGGGACTTCCCAATAAGAAATGGTTGATTTGAGAAAACGAAATCGCAACTTTGGAAATGAAGGAAATAAAAATAGTTAACGCAAAAGAAAAATTCGTGCGTATGGGTTTCTGTTGAGATTGGGAATTCTCTCTTTTTCTTTTCTTTTTTTTTTCTTCAAGACAGGGATAACGCAAGATGGAGGAGAATCGTGATTGATAGATGGATGACCTAGCAGGATGTTCAGGTTATGCTTGTTTCTTTGCTCTATTCTGAGTTCTTTTTCTGTCTTTCGATTCTATCTTCTTTCGTTTTTTTCTAGTTCCAAGAGGAATTATGGAAATTATCTTGGATTATTAGGGTGGTTATGATTGAGCAGGAAAAATGAGGAAGTGAAATTAGGATTCAGGGCTGTTGAAGGCTGTTCACGAGTTCGTCGATAGAAAAACTGATCCACTCTAGACAATGATGAAAATTCAATTACAAGAGCGACAAGATGAATTTTTTTAGTTCATTCGTAGTCCCTCGTATTTACACATCAAGTTTAATTCTTATTATGTCTCAAGAAACCCAATCCCAAGACAATAAAGCACTGCAGAAGATACCGAAATACCAAAGACCCTGCAATCAAACAAATTAGTAGACTGAATAGTTTGCACAAGAGTGACTCATTCTGTTTTCCATGCCAGTCTGTGTACTATAACCAAACATGAATAGCCAAAAAAAAAATAAAAATTAGCCAGATGGGAACTTGACAGAACCACATACAATGGAAAATCCCTTAAAAGAGCATAAAATACCACAATTGATATAAGGACTGTGGAAATAAAATGGGTGCAAACATTCTGCAACACTATAAGCGGGAAAAGGGAATAAAACATAGTTTGTTGTGAATATGCCTGCCCTAGGATATGTTTATTTCTGCCATGAAAGTGCCATGAAATTCAGAATAGATAATGAGTTTCAATTCATTTTGTTAGAGAATATTCCCGAGATCGCTTAGTATCTTGGAATTGCTCTGGCGCTGGCTAGTGCCAGCTCAAGATCACATGGGATCTCCTTGGGTCCTTAATTTTTGGTTTGCCTTACATGAGGCTGCCTTGTATCCTTCGTAATGCAATGCAATACATCTTCTCTTCTGGTTGCTTCTTCACTTGCTCTTTCTGTTTCTACTCCTGCTATTAAATTGAAACATTTCATTGAGAATGGGTTACATGTAATTAAACACATATTTGCAAAAGTATGGGCGCCAGATGCTGTGCTCACATTGGATAGAAACCAAAAGTCAAGAAAATACATCAAGGAATAAACAAACCTGGCTAGTAGAAATGAGACTATATAAAGTTTAATGCCCCCCTCCCACAGTCCCACCCCACAAAAAAAATAAAAATAAAATAAAAATCAGACAATGCATACAGATATGCAAGAGATCTTAAGTTCTCACCCCAAGGGGGATATGTTGGAGATGAGCTAGGAGAAAACTGAACCAAAGCTGGGCCATGGGGAAAATAACATGTAAGAACAAAGGGATTGCTAGGCTCGCCTCATGTTGAATGCATTAATTATAATTTCTCTGGTAATTTTACAAGTCTACAAAGAGTGAGGAGAATATCAAGATTATATATCATCTAGTAGCATATGAGAATGCACATAAAATATTCGTCAAGCATGTTATACCCTTTGTGGTGATTGTCCTTGGATAATAGAATTTGTTAACATTTCCCATGTGCAGAAATTGACAAACAGGCTATCAAATTATAAAGAAGAATAAAACCTTTGAAAGAAAATGCATAATGTTCTTGAACATGTCCCCAGTAACATTAGTAATTCATCTATAATGCATCAGAAAGAAACTTAGGCCAGGACGCAGCCAGGATTTGACCTCCGCGGGGGGGGGGGGGGGGATGAATACTGGTGAACTGTTCTTGCACCTTGGTTTCTACAAATTTGTCCAATACTCTAAAAGCTATTATTGACAATGACCTTGCTGCCTATTGTCTTTACCATTAAAAATTTTCTCCAATTAGGGGGTCAAGTGCTGGTATTTTACACATGGAAAGAGGGCCAGAGGGGTCTCTCTAGGGAAATTTCTAAAAAATGGGGGCCAAGTGGTGGTATTTCTAGGGTTTAATTTGATTGAATTTTGCCCTAGAATAGGGCTCACTCGAGGATCCTTTCTCTTAGGAACCAGCAATCTTCTGGCGCTCTGCTGTCTATGATTGAAGGATTTTGGAAGAACTTAAGGTTTACAAGAGTTATGATTAGGCCTAGAAGGTTTTGGCCACGCTTAGGATTAAAGGAATTAGAGTTTTAGGTTCAATACTATGCTGTAATTGTAGTTTCAGATCTGAGATTGAGTTTAGGTTTAGTGTTAAGGGGTTTTAGGGGGGTGAGTTAAGGGTTTCGGCTGTTGCTGCAATATCATTGCAGAAATAGATTTTAAAGTTTGGGCTGAGGGAATGAGGCCTTAGGGTTTTGGTTAGGCTAGGGAAGGGGCTGTTGATATAGTTTATAATTTCAGGTTAGTCCTAATGGGTTTGGGTTTGGTTTGAAGTATCCTACTTGGGTTAGGACTCTTAGGGAAGTCAACTAGGGTTTGGGAGGGTAGAATAGGGGTGGAAGATGACAATTCTAAAAGGGTCTGAAGTTAGTTTGAGGAATTTGGGAGTTGTAGGACTTCTAGTAACACTAGGGTTTAGGGTCTCTAGAGGTAGAAGATGAATTGCAAAATCTAAAACCTAATGGATGAAGGTCTTTGATGAAACTAAAAGTAGGGATAAGGGGAAGGAAAAGGTGCAATCCTATAGAGATGAAGGGGGTGGAGTGGAGTTTGTATCTAGGAGTTCTAATGGGAAGGGGTTGCATGGGCTAGGGGAGAGAGAGAAAGGGGCTGGAATTGGGTGGGGATGTGCTGTACTTACTTGGGAATGGAAGAAGGCTGCTGGAGTTGTTGAACTATTGTTGGAGCTTGAAGACAATGGCGGAAATCACTCACACTAAGGCTGCTGCAAGCTTCCCTAAAGGAAACCCATGACTTCTCATGCTCCAAACTTAGTCTTAATTTTATTAATCAAATTCATCTTGCAATTAGTGAGGATGGAGGCTTTATTTTTACCCTCTAGTGCAAACACACTAGGACTCAACTTAGGACACCAACTTGACTTCAAACTAAGACTCTAATTCTAAGTATGACTGTGACTTGATTAGCAACTTTGGCGCAAACAAGGAATCCATTATATCTTACTCTAGAAAGATCCAATTTGGAATCTACAAATTGATATGGAGTCCTAATAAGCAAACTGAAAAAAGGGGATTCCAACACGAACTAGGAATCACACCTAGATATGGACTCTTCAATAAATTACAAAATAGTGACTTAAATAAGAAAATAAAAATAGATATAGGGTCTTGACAACTAGCTGGACTCAATGGGACCCTGATCTAGGACTCCATGAAATTTGCAAAAATGACCAAAATACCCCTGGTTCAATTAGGGCCGTAGGGTTTGGGGACAATAACCCTAGGCATTATGCAACCCCTGGTAATAGTTTATATCTATTCTCCCCCTCTTGAAAGCATTCATCTTCGACGAATGGGAGGTGAATGGGAGGTCTTCTTCTGAACTTCATGACTTGCCGAACTCTTGCTGGGCTTCTTTGTAGTTTCACTGGATTGAGCCATAAGGACTTGCTCACTAGGATTTGAGTTTGGTTGGTCCTTACTCCTTAGGGACTTGTCTCTTCTTGGCTTCTTCTAGTAAGTTCAAAGGCAGTGGCACAATATTCTGGCCTCTATGCTCAATACACATTTGTTCTCTCTGGAAGTGACGGTGACATTATTGTTGAACAACCAGGGTCTTTCAAGGATAACATTTGAAAGCTTCATGGGTGCTACATCACACCAAATTTTGACAGAATAGGAGTGTGGAGTCATTGGAACTAGGCACCTCGGTGTTACCTTGAGTCTGGCACTATTGAGAAGGGAGACCTTTTATGGTTGGGGGTGCTTATCTGTCTTGAGTCTCGCCCTTTTTAATATAACTTTCCGAAACTACATTCGTACTGCTGTCACTGTCTACATAGCCTGTGCAAATAGTCCTTCTACTCAAGTCTGGTATGGAAGATGCTACTTCTTCTCCAATTGCCTCTCTGACTAGAATTTTTGACATCACATTCAAGTGGAACTCTAGATGAAAACTGTCCTCCTGGAAATCTTCCTTTTGCTCTGGCTCTGGTAGAATTTATATAACTGGATCAAGTGGTTAGATTGGGAGTTATGAGGAGTTGCAGTTTCAGGTTAAATGGAGGTATAAATGAGGTCAGGTGGGGGGGGGGGATGATGGTAAGAAGGAAAGGAGATGGCAAATATGTAGGCTAATATCAGGACTAGTAAAAGGAGGAAGAGAAGTTCACCTGCCCCTTGCTGTCTGGGGATTCCCACCCTAGAAGCCATAATTTTGAACCCTTGTCACTCCCACACAGGAACAAAAACTGGAGGAAAAATGCAATATATTTTATTAAAAAGCTGTCCATTTTATTCAGCCCTCAAGGAGAATTTAAAATAGGCAGCAAAGCCCATGATTTACAAGAGAACTTTGGAAGTCCAAATAGAAAAAGAAAAACAACTAGAGTCCTTTTTGAAGGGGACTTCTAACAACTTTGTAACTAAATAGACAGAATCCCTAATATTAGGGAATCTGTTTAATAATAAAATAAAAAGGAAAGGAAACTTTTCCAAACAATAACTGATGGGTCTGTTTAGTTATAAATAAAAAAATACTAACTGTTGAATAGCCCTGTTGCCCCTACTAATTAGCAACTGAAATAACAAACTCACAACAAACGAATAACAAACTATTTAAGCAGCTCTTTTCTTGCTGATCCTAGGATTTGCAGCTATGCATGATTTTATGATGGTACTTGTTCCATGCAGTGTTAGTATCTTTAATGAGAAGACATTATGGGTCTCCTGCCAGTTTTCCTGATTTATGCTAAGTTCTCCTTAATGTTGGTTTTACTGTTGTTGATGTTTTGTTCTCTTGATGCTGTTCTCAGATAAGTCACACAGCTGTGACAAGGGGATATCATTGATGAATGTTGTGTTCCCAATTGAGCAACAACCCTTCACGATCTAGGAAGTTTGATTGATGCCTTAGTTTACTTCAGTTGGATGTGCCAAATGAAAATACCAGAGAGGTGACTACTCTTTACTATCTTCTTATTGATATTAGAATGTTACTAGAATATTTCCTTTACCTTTTGAAGTCTGCTGAATAAAAGTTTAAAAGTGAAAAAAGTGCCTTTTGATTTATTTTGCAATTGTTGTTAACCATTTAGTTCTACTGGAATAGAAGTCTCTAATCTATGCTGAGTGAGCTTTTAGATAATTAAAATATTTTAATAGGGTCCAATATTGAGTTTTGTTTATTGCTACTGTTGAGGAACGATGGGATAGTGCGGTTTTGTGACCATCTTCCCCACACCCCTTCTCTTTTTCTATCTCATATGTGTTCTTTTCTCTTCACTTCTTTCACTTTTCTTCCTCCCAAGAATATTTTCTGTAATTCAAGCTGCTGCTAAAGAATAATCTTCGTCAACAGTAAGTTTAATTGTCCCAAAACCCTATTCTTCTTCTTTTGATCCTCTGGATCTGAATGCCCAAATTACTCTTTTTTTGTACTCACCAAACCCAAAATTTGAACTTACGTCCACACACAGTCGGACTGTTAGAACCATCCCAAACTTTAGGGATCATCCCCATAGATCATTGTCTAAGTTCTCTCAAGTGAGTCAAATTTTATATGCATCCAACCACTATAACCCATGTCTTCTGTAACCCAATAAACTTGTCCAAAATCCTAAAACTCTAAACCTGAATCCCTAATTTTTTGATTGATATCTTGTAAGACTGGCCCCTTGATGCAAAAACACAGCCTTGGGCCGACCCAAGCCCAACTGGGTTTCCGTACCCAGACCCAGATGAGCAAGTCCAGTTTGAGTCATGGGTCGTATAAGTTTAGGAATTTATTTTAGTCGAGGAGACTTTTTTTTTTTGGTTTAATTTCGAAGTTAGATCAGTAGGGTATTTGGTCTCTAATTCTTTAGTTTCTGCCGTAGATTAAAAGATTGTTGCTATGAGAAAAGATACTTTATTCGTAGCCCTGGTGGGGAATTTATAGGTCACAAACTTAGGTAAAACCCCCTTAGAGTAGCGGGAGAATACAAGGCTGAATAGAAATAGATTAAAAAGGATAAGAAAACAAAAACATAAAAAGAGGAGTCTTAAATAGGAGATTTGCTCCAATTATGAAACCTTTTAATCTAGCGCTAGACTAGCTAGTGTCAAGTCGAGAGGGATATTTCCCTCTCACAATAGTTTCCTTATCTGAGTTAGTGACCTAGTCAGTGAGTTAGTCTTAATTCAGGAGTCTTTTGGTTTTCTCTATGTATGATGTAATCCCCCAGTGGTTAGAGATAGAATGGAAATATGTGTTGAGTTTATTTTTGTGAGAGCCTGTATGGCTGGTGGGGGGGGGGGCCTCTTTCTCTTTCCTCCTATTCTTCTGTGGAAGCTCACTGATGGATGTCGAATTCAGTCAATCCACCAAAGTTAATCATTCTCTCAACTGAATTTGTAATAGCAATGAGTAGAGTAAAATCCATAGAGAGAAAATTGGGGAGGGGGGTTTGAATTGAGAAACTATAATAAATAAAACAAACAAAGGATGCAGTAATTAACAAGAAAATCAGAATAATAAAAACTTTCAATCAAGATTTAATTTTAGTACTGATTCTCTCAATTGATTATTGACTCAAAGACAAAAACTTTAATTTCAAGTAGATTGGTTATGGTCATTGAGGATCAGTCCTCTAACAACCAGTCTTTCCCTACTTCCTCGATAACCTTTGGATCTATCCTTTGAGTTATTTTCCTAATCAATAAACATAACCTTCAGGTCTGTCCTTTGAGTTATACCTATTATTCACATCAAATTTTAAAGACCCATTTCCTAGTTAATAAACCCGAAAAAGCCTTGTGTATTTAAACTAGGACATACATCCTTATAGCAAACTCTTTAGGGCATTGATTTCCCATTCAAGGATGCTATTTGTCACTTATATTAAAATAATCAATAAATAACTATTTGAATTGACTAACTATTGAACTAATCATCAAACAATAGCCTCTTGTCTCAGTATTAATCCAATAACATAATGAACATGGAAAATGTATAAATATCGGATAATTAAAGAAATCTAATTACCTGTAGTCTCATAATTGTCAAAAATCAAACTTCTATTAATCTTGATCGAAAGATGGAATTAGCTAGATATGGGAAAGGAGAATAAAGAAATGAAAGAAAACATCGTGCCCTCTTCCTTAGAACTATGGCCTCCTCTTGTTGTGGTGTGTGATGTCTAATCTCTGAAAATGCCTTCCTTCCTATAGAGGTTCCCTGCCAATTTTGTATCCTTTCCAATTTTGTTATTTCCGTTGTTCTCTTTAGCAATGCAATTTTTCCCAATTCAGTTGTTTCCTTTCTTCTTCGTTCTCTTTAGCAGCAATTCTTCTCAATTTAGTTGTTTCCTTTCTTCCTCCTTGCCTATTTGATTATTTCCATTCTCCTTATTGTCAATGCAATGGTTTCTAATTTGTCACTTTCCAATTCAGCTTCTTCCTTAGATGTCCTATCGCAAGAGGGAACGGAATCTTTGTTTGTTAAATTAAGACATTTTATGAAAATCCTCAAGATTTGGACAAAATCAAATCTCCAGTTTTAGACATAATCAAATCCTCCATCTTAATTTGGGTGGTTTTTTTATTTGATTTAAAAATGTGGCGCTGCAGTTTTAAACCACTCTTTTTTTGGACTTGATATCCAAACGCTCTAATATGTTCATATAATAAAAATCCAAATAAACAACCAATTAGTCTTATTAAAATACAAAGAATTTTATATAATATTAATGCAATTATGTGACCTATCAAATTCCCCCACACTTAAACCATTGCATGTCCTCAAGCATTATTTTAAAAATTCTTCTCTTCTATGATTTAAAAAATAGATTGAATTTCAACTAAGACTCAACAATTTATTAGTGTCTAAGCTTTGAATTTCAATTGCACCATGAGAGAAGACACCAGTGACTTCAAAAGGTCCTAACCATCTAAAACGCAGTTTTCCTGGAAATAATTTCAATCTAGATTGGTACAACAAAACCTTTTGATCAATTGTAAAATGCTTACCTCACAATTGTTGATCATAGAAAGCCTTTATCTTATCTTTGTAAATCCTTGAACTCTCATAGGCATCGTTGTGAATTTCTTCCAACTTATGTAACTGAAGCTTTCGTTGGTCTCCAACTTTGTCCATCTCCATATTGCATTGCTTTACAACCTAAAATGCCCTATGCTCCATCTTTACAGGAAGATGACAAGCTTTCCCAAACACTAAGCTGGAAGGGGACATACCTATAGGTGTTTCGTAGGCTGTTCGGTAGGCCCAGAATGCATCATCAAATCTTAAACTCCCATCTTTTCGATTTGAATTTACTGTTTTCTCAAGAATGGACTTGACTTCTCGGTTTGATACCTCAACTTGCCCGCTCGTTTGTGGATGGTATGCAGTGAAAACACGATGAGTGGCATTATACTTATGGAACAATGCTTCAATCACTTTATTGCATAAATGAGTGCCTCTATCACTAATCATTGCCTTGGGTGTGCCAAACTTGACAAAAATCTGAGACTTGACAAAATCCACAACCACTTAAGAATCATTAGTTCGGGTAGCTTTAGCTTCTACCCATTTGGAGACATAATCCACAACAAGAATTTTATAAATTTACCAAAAGAATTAGGAAAAGGACCCATGAAATCTATACCCCAAACATAAATTATTTTGCAAAAGTATAGGGATAAGAGGTAATTGATCTCTATGTTCTAAGTTTCCAGTTTTTTGGCAATGCTCACATGATTTTCAAAACCTATATGCATCATGAAACAAAGTTGGTCAATATAACCAACATTTTAAAACTTTTTGAGCTGTTTTTTTTTGGACCAAAATGTCCACCACAAGTATATGAATGACAGAATTGTAAGATGGATGATACCTCTTGTTGATGGACACATCTGCGAATAATTAAATTTGAACAATGCTTCCAAAGGTAGGGACCGTCTCACACATAATATTTAACATCATTTTTTATTGTGTCTTTTTGAACTCTAGATAAATCTTTAGGTAGAGTTCTAGCAACTAAATAGTTAACTATGTCTGCATACCTGGGAACCTCATTAAGCAAAAAAAGATACTCATCTGGGAAGTTGTCTTGTAGTGGAGATAGGTTTTAATTGAAATCAATCTACTCAAGTGGTTGGCAACTAAATTTTCAGTACCTTTTTTGTCACGTATTTTCAAGTCAAATTCTTGAACAAGGGTATCCATTGGATTAGCCTCGGTTTCGCTTCTTTCTTCGAAAGAAAATATTTTAGAGCTGTATGATTAGAGTAAATAACAATTTTAGTACCCAATAAATAGGAACGAATTTTTTCTAAAGCAATACAATAGTTAAAAGTTATTTTTCTGTTGTTGAATAATTGCATTGTGCACTGTCAAGAGTTTTTGAAGCATAATAAATTACATAAAAATCTCTTCCAATTTTTTTTGTCCAAGAACAGCTCCTATTGCATAGTTACTTGATTCACACATAATTTCAAAAGGGTGGTTCCAATTTGGTGATCGATGATGGGGGCTGAAGTCAACTTGTCTTTTAAAGTGTTAAAAGCTTCCATGCACGCTTTATCAAAACTCAAATGCTACATCTTTTTGCAATAGTTTACACAATGGTTGTGTGATTTTGGAGAAGGCATTGATAAAGCAATGATAAAATCTTGCATGCCCCAAAAAAGAACGAATCTCCTATACAGTCACAGGATAAGACAAGGATTTTATAATATCAATTTTAGACTTATCAAACTTTATACTTTTTGCATAAACGATATGTCTAAGAATAAGTCTTTGATTTACCATAAAGTGACATTTTTCATAATTCAAAACAAAATTAGCTTCTATACATCTCTGCAGCATTTTTGTTAGGATAGTTAGACATGTCAAAAGAATCACCATAGACTGTAAAATCATTCATAAACACTTCTATGATGTTCTCAACATAATCGGAAAAGATGCTAACCATACATTGCTGGAATGTAGTAGGAGCATTGCAAAATCCAAATGGCATCCTTCGGTAAGAAAAAATACCAAAAGGACATGTGAAGGTGGGTTTCTTTTGATCCTCTGGTGCAACCGGAACTTGATGAAAACCTGAAAAGCCATCCAAACAACAATAATGAGATCTATTGGCTAAACGTTCAAGCATTTTATCAATAATGGAAGAGGAAAATGATATTTCCTAGTCGATGCATTCAATTTACGATAATCTACACAAACTCTCCATTTATTTTGGATTCGGGTGGGCACCAACTCACCATTCTCATTTTGAATCATAGTGATGCTAATTTTCATTGGAATAACCTAAACTGGACTTACCCATTTTCTATTTGAGATTGGATAGATCATACTTGCATCAAGGAGTTTTAGAATTTCCTTTTTCACTACCTCCATCATAGGTGGGTTTAAAAGGCACTGAGCTTGCCTAGAAGGTTTACAATTTTCTTTAAGCTAGATTTTGTGCTTACATGTTGAGGGACTTAAACCTTTAATGTCCTTTATGGTCTATCCCATAGCCTCCTTATGTTCCCGAAGCACTCTAAGCAATATCTCTTCTTCCAATGTATTGAGCTTACTTAAGATTATTATAGGGAGACTTTTACTATCACCCAAGAATGCATATTTCAAATGATTTGGCAACGTTTTGAGTTCCAACTTGGGGGCCTGCACAATATAGGGTAAAAGTTTTGTGTCAGAAATAGGAAGATTAGCAAAAGAACATCAACTCTCAAAGGTCTAAGTGACTCTAATTCAAAAACAGTGTTTTGCAATTCATCATCTATTGCAAACTCTTCTTTTACAATCTACACTTCTTCAAGAGTTAAACCATTACTAAGTGCAATCTTCAATTTATCTTCATCAAAAAAATTAAATGTTTTTTGAGCTAGAGTGTCAAAGGCATCAAAAGCATAAACAACATATACATTATTAAGATATTTCATGGAAACATAGATATTAAACTTAATGATCTCGCCATCAAACTCCATTGTTAATATACCATCATGCACATTGATTT
The DNA here is from genome assembly GCF_041222555.1 of Hakea prostrata. Taxonomy (NCBI): domain Eukaryota; kingdom Viridiplantae; phylum Streptophyta; class Magnoliopsida; order Proteales; family Proteaceae; genus Hakea; species Hakea prostrata. The sequence goes on along the minus strand of NC_142610.1, from coordinate 1,822,331 downwards.
TAGTTTTAGCTGTTTTCAAGAATGGTCTCCCCAATAAAATCAATCTTGAGTTAGAAGAATAGCCTTCCTCCATTTCAAGTACATAAAAATTTGCAAGAAAAACTAATCTATTTACTTGAACTAAAATATCTTCTAACACCCTTTCAGGATAAATATTTGATCTATCAACCAATTGAATTATTATGTCAGTATTTTTCAAAGGTCCAACATTCAAAGATTTATAAATTGATAAAGACATAACGTTAATAAAAACACTTAAATCACACATGGCTTTTTTAGTTTTCATATTATCTATCTTATAAGGAATGACAAACATACCTGGATCCTTACACTTTGAAGGTAATTTCCTTTGTAACCCAGTTGAGTCATTTTCCCACACACTTATTTTCTCATTACCTTGCAACTTTCTCTTATTAGTACATAATTCCTTAAGAAATCTTGCATAGCGAGGAATTTGTTCCAATTAAATCTATATTAGGAGATGAAGAAGATGATGTTCCCTGAGAACGTTATTTGGTTTCCTTCCTCAATCTACGGGTTGTTTTCTCGACCTTAGGATCAAATTGAAGTTCACCTGTACGAGTGGATTGACGCATAAAACAAACAACCAAGAGATTAAGGGAAACAATATTCTAAAAAAAATTAAATAAATAAAGCAAATGGAATAAATCTAAAAGAACCAATCTCTGGCAATAGCGCCAAAATTTGATGGGTGTCGAATCCACCAAAGTTAATCATTCTCTCAATTGAATCTGTAAGAGCAGTGAGTATAGTCGAATCCACAGAGATTGGTGAAGATTTATTCTTTGATAAAATTTGGGGGGTTTTGAATTGAGAAACTAAATAATAAATAAAACAAATGTCGGATGCAGTAATTAACAAGAAAATCAGATAATAAAAACTTTTAATCAAGATTTAATTTCAGTATTGATTCTCTCAATTGATCCTTGACTCACAAAAACTTTAATTTCAGGTAGATTGGTTATGGTCATTGAGGATCAATCCTCTAACAACCAATCTTTCCCTACTTCCACGATAACTTTTGGATCCGTCATTTGAATTATTTCCCTAATCAATAAACATAACCTTCGGGTTTGTCCTTTGAGTTATGCCTATTAATCGCATCAAATATTAAAGATCCAATCCCTAGTCAATAAACCCGAAAAAGCCTTGTGTATTTAAACTAGGACATACATCCTCATAGCAAACTCTTTAGGGCATTGATTACCCATTCAAGGATGATATTTGTCACTTATATTAGAATAATCAATAAATAACTATTTGAATTGACTAACTATTGAACTAATCTTCAAATAATAGGCCTCGTCTAAGTATTAATCTAATAACATAATGAACATGAAAAATATATAAATACCCGAGAATTAAAGAAAACTAATTACTTGGAGTCTCACAATTGTCAAAAATCAAACTTCTATTAATCTTGATCGCAAGATTGAATTAGCTAGACATGGGAAAGAAGAATAAGGAAATGAAAGAAAACATCGTGCCCTCTTCCTTAGAACTATGGCCTCCTCTTGTTGTGGTGTGTGATGTCTAATTTCCGAAAATGCCTTCCTTCTTATAGAGGTTTCCTGCAAATTCTGCATCCTTAAAATTTTTGTCATTTCCATCATTCTTTTAGCAATGCAATTCTTCCCAATTCAGTTGTTTCCTTTATTCCTCCTTGCCCATTCAATGGTTTCCATTCTTCCTCCTTGCCTATTTGATTGTTTCCATTCTCCTTGTTGCCAATGCAATGGTTTCTAATTTAGTCACTTTCCAATTCAGCTTCTTCCTTAGATGTCTGATCGCAAAAGGGAATGAAGTCTTTGTTTATTGAACTAAGACATTTAATGAAAATCCTCAAGATTTGGACAAAATCAAATCTCCAACTTTGGACATAATCAAATCCTCCATCTTAATTTGGGTTTGGTTTTTTGATTTGATTTAAAAATGTGGCGCTGCATTTTAAACCACTCTTTTTCTGGACTTGATATCCAAACGCTCTAATCTGTCCATATAATAAAAATCCAAATAAACAACCAATTAGTCTCATTAAAATTCAAAGGATTTAATATAATATTAATGCAATTAAGTGACCATCAATCACCATAGCAGGCCATTCTCAATTTCTCATGCTTGCCTTAATTGCTATCAGAGTCAAAGGATTCCTAGGCCTCTCTTCTTTCGTTGTTATTCAGTTAACCTGCAACAGTGAAAAAGAAAATTTCCCTGTTTTGACTCAAACAACGGTGCCTTGACCTCCTTTTCCCTCTCTACATGGTAATTTGCTTTAGCTGTAACTCTACAGCTTTCTATCAGAGCTCAACTAGTACAAAGCAAGGTTTGAAATCTTGGTTTCATGGCTGGTTTCAGCCAGCCTTGGAACTGAGATATGGCTGAAATTTCAGTGAGATGGGCCAAAACCAGGTACTTTTTCCTGGAAAATTTTGCCCCTGGTCTTGACCCTATTTCAGCTGTTTTAGGACCTAGGTTTTTGTGTACACCCTATTTAAAGCTTAATTAACACAACGGATGGGGTACTTCGTATAAAAAATCAAAAGAAGTACTCATTCACATCCTTTTAATAGGAGACAAGATGATCCATTCCGACAAATACCAAGAATGGTAAATTGTAATCAATGTAATTTGAATTTTCATATAATCAGCATTCAATGAAAAACAACATGATGACGACAAACTAAATAGGAAACAAGAAACTTGTGCTGACATCTCCACTTAAATCCATGATTAGTTCCTCGGTGGATCCCTCTCATAAACCACATACCTTGCCTAGGTCAAAAACTTGGTTGATAGGTTTTTTTCTCTACGTTTCACAAAGTGACCAGAATGCCGATAGCCTGGAAGATGTCCTGCTGGTGAAGTGATGGGTTGGGGCCTATGTAGTGAACGGGGAGCTGCCTATACACCTGGTGACCTTTTGTGATTTCAAGAGAGAGAGAGAGAGAATGGAGGGCCAAATTCTACATTGTACTAAAAGTCTAAGATGCCATATTCTACACATAATTTAGTAATAGAAAGTGATCAAATCATGCGATTGATCTAATACATTGTTAGTAACCATCAGAAATAGAAATTGTACAATTTGTAAACCTTGTTGTAGTTTTGCACAGAATTTCAATCTCATTGGAAGCCTTTGACTTGATTAAGTCATACATTGTCAGATCAGAGTACAGAACTAGAAAGCAAATTTCAAACCACATCACTATACATTTCGAAGAATGGTATTATGTATGTAGCAAGTAGGTTTCCCATGTCATACTGTTGAAAAACCAAATCAGTTTGGGAGAAAATGATTACTTTCTCTTAGCTTTGGTTGAATCTGAGTTAGATTTCTTGAAGAATGACTACTATGCATACTGCAGTTTCTCATGTTGGTTTCTGAATGCTAATATCTCATATATATTGGTTCCTTACATTGTTTCCATTTTGTCCTACGGGTTAACTGGAAAGTTATCTTGTACTGTTTTAAAATACCTGTCTCTGAAAGGGTTTTCTAATGCTGATATCTGCCTTTCTTTTACTCAGTCATAAAGTTGCGGAGACATAAATAGAATTTGACAATTCATTCAGTGTGGAGGTAATAGCTTTTATTTTATTTTATTTTTTAATTCCAGAAAATGTTACTCTGACCTATATCAGTTATATTACAAAGGTAGTAACACATTGTGGGAACATGATATCAAAAGTGTCATTTCATTCTGATTTGGTTTGCTGGAAATAAATATTATTACCCTAAAGTACGAGGACTTTTTTTTCATTTTTCAGTGATAAATATTGTTCAAAACATCTAAAAACTATTTTAAAAAAGTCTTTGTGCTCTAAAAAGTTCTCGCGGAGTGGAAAATGTGTTGGTCTGTTAAGTACTTGAAGTTTCATCATCTGTCATTAGGAGACTCACTGTTCATGGATCATTTCCAATGATTTAGTGAATGTTCCCACATTTTATTGTCACACATCTACTCTTGCTTCCTATTATAAGCCATGTGAGACATTTAGTATTATCATTGTTAATATTATTTTTTAAATGTATGACAAATAGGGGCAAAGCCATGATTTAACATTGGGAGGGGCCAAATACCGATATTTCACACAAAACACAATGAATTTTTTACCCATTATCTTTACTGTTAAATATTTTTTATCTAATTGGGGGTCCACATACTGATATGTCACTCATGGAAAGAGGTTTAGATGGGAAATTTCAAAATTTCAGGAAGGGAATGGGGAAATGGGTGGGGGATGGCCCTAATGTAGCTCCACCCATGATGACGTAGCCATTTCAGGCAACTCATCTCAACCTTTACACAAGGTAAATATTGTTTGTGATTATTCAGAAGTGTTATTGTTTCCCCTGAAATACATGACCTAGACATACCAGGCAAATGCTCCACCTAGACGTGTTTTTATGTACCATTGTTAGTAGTACTCTTTCATTGGTAAAATTTTTTAATAGTACTTCACTGTGGAGAGGGACAAAAGGAAATCAGATCTAAACTTTACACCTGGTCAAAACCTAAGGTGGTGATTGCTTGATAATACTCACCTAAGTGATGTTTCACACTAAAATTTAAGTGATTCTATGATGCTAACACTTGGGCCGATTGTTTACCATTGATATTTAGAAAAGACCCCCTGGAGTTGGGTGGGTGTGGGAGTTATAAGAAAGTTGGAGAATATCCCTTTGGTTTCTTATAGAATGCAGGTTCATGAGTCACAAGTTTGTGAATGTCTCATATTTGATTGAGTGATGGAGGGCTAGCTTCTAAGGATACACATTGTGGTTCAAGAATCTAGTGTATGTATTTTGCTTATTCCAAATTTGCCTGCTCTGACTTAGAGTGTTGTTCTTTGTAACAGAAATGGATGGACCAAGTGGGAGAGGAGGTGGTAGTGTGGATATCTACTTGCCAAACTATAAACTTGGTAAAACTCTTGGAATTGGTTCATTTGGTAAGGTAAAAATTGCAGAGCATGCACTGACCGGCCACAAAGTTGCCATCAAAATCCTTAACCGTCGAAAGATAAAAAACATGGAAATGGAAGAAAAAGGTAAAAACCATATGGTTAACTGATACTAATACAGTTTATGGTATCTTCTACAATTTCCTGCCATCGTGTGTGTATGTAGAAAGTTGAAAAGTAATCATCTCCTTTTATTAGGATGCTTTGACTTAAAATGTGCGTTGATGGTTTATATGTGCTGTCTTGCAGTGAGACGAGAGATAAAAATATTGAAACTATTCATGCATCCTCATATAATACGACTGTATGAAGTTATAGAGACACCGACAGATATTTATGTTGTGATGGAGTATGTAAAGTCAGGGGAGCTGTTTGATTATATCGTAGAGAAGGGAAGGCTGCAGGAGGATGAAGCACGCAATTTTTTTCAGCAGGTTGAGTCTCATCTTTATAAGATTTCTCCAAATACTATTTCGTTAATTTTATCCAATATGTTTATTAAAGAAACAAAGCGGAGTTATTTTGATGTGGAAAGGGGGTGACAAAACCCTCTATGGGTTTGCCAGTCGATTATACAATGGCCAAATTTTGGAAGAGAATTCTATAAATAAACTCAAAGCAGAACTCTGTCTAGCTATCAAGTATTCTATTCTAAGTGAAGCATCTAGCTACAGATTCTATATACTAATTATATCCCTATTTTATGGGCTATAATTAGGTCCACGACAATGAAACCCAAAGAAATAAATTGTCTAACTTATCAGCCAATTGGATTGCCATATTGAGCCTCCGTAGCTCATGCACTGGCATCTATATAGGGTTAAAATTCCAACTGCATCAATTCTCCCAACGCTGAGAAAAACTCAGGATTGAGCTTTTCCCCCCCCTTCCTTCTCCCTCTTAAGATATTTAATAGTACTCATAACAGTGGCTTACTGATCCTTGCGACACGATATCCAAATATGAGACTTTGGTTTTGCATCTTGAAATATGTGGTAGTATAGGAACTAACCCTTTTTTCTTCTTTTTTTTTTTTTTTTGGGGGGGGGGGGGGGTTAAGAAGGGAAGTAACTAACTTGATTATTGATAGAAACATCCATTGCTGCAGTAAAGCATTTTGTTGTTTCATCCATTATTTGTTTTCCACGTTATAATGGCCTTTCTTTGTGTGAATCCTTTTGCCCTTCTTGTGTTTGCATTGTTGGTGCCACTTTGATCAGCTGTAAGGAGTTATGATGTTAAATAATATCACTTCGAACAGCTGGATGAGATGAGCGAAATTTTGCACCTTGGTTATAGTAGGCTGGTTGGTTACCTAATACTCTAAAAGTATCTTTTTGTTTGTTCGTTTCACTTAGTTTTATGTGCAATACCATCTTTTATTGAACCATAGTAGAAGATCTCGCTCTTGAGTTAGATCTTGCCACCTTGAAAAACCGAGATCTCGGTCGAGATATGCGATTTTTTGGTGTCAACTCGGTGGCCCATCTCGGTGGGTTTCAGGGTCCCAATTGGGTTGAAACTTGGTGTTTAGCCTATTTAAGGCATTTTGAACACATTGATGACCTTGGATTTGTCAGAAAACAACCCTAAGTATGATTTCTAAGTCTACCTATAGTGTGAAACTGACATGTTGTAGGATTAGAGAATGCAAGGTTATACAACATGTAATATAGAGCCTTTAAGGCATATAATGAAAAGCAAGTATATCAAATGCATCAAATAACCTGAATGTCATCAAAATTATATTCATATGAGTATCACAATCTTAATTTTCAAGAATAGAAAAATAAAATTATACAACCATTAGAAGTTCTATATAAGTTGTTAAATCACAAGTTTATAAGACAAGCATAGAATGATTGATCTTCCTTCGATGTTGTAGATGTGCTAAGAGTAGTTAGAAGTGAAAATCTAGTTGAAATCTGAAAAAAAAGAGGGCGAAAATTGAGAGTTCCAACGAGATATGGCGAGATATGCGAGATCTTGAGCGAGATATCCCAACTCTCTGCTCTCGATCTCCATATCGTCTCGCTTCTTTGAAAAAAGCGAGATATCTTGTGAGATCTCCCACCATGTATTGAACTCTTTTAAGTTTGCAGTATCTCCTTAATCCTTCTCATGAATTCTCACCAGCTACTTGTTTAGTCATATTTATAAAAGCTACAACCTGTGAACCTTTTTTTTGTTTAGCTTATCTTGAAACCTTTTGACTCCAAAGTGTATCTCTAGAGGTCTAACATTGCATTTATCCCTCTGCTTTTATTTCGTTACCCAAAATTATATTATCAGCAAATCATACTCAGGGAACCTGTTCTGAATTTGATTCTTCGGCGCATCCAACAGTAATCCAAACTGATATGTGCTTGAGCCTATCCTTGATGTAATTCAAGTGTGGTTGTAAATTACTCTGCTTTTTGGGAAGGCTGGCACATGCTGGGTGGCTTCAACCCAAGCTACGGAAGCACCTTCAAAGAAGGGAGAGCAAGAGTTGTCATATATTTATTTTTTTTTTCCTACCAATTTCTGCTAACTCCCCTGTTTCCTCCCTTTGGACTAACTTGATTATGTTGATTCAAGATTTTTGGAAGCCTGCACTTGTTTGGCTTGGCCCTTTGCTTAAAAGATATTTTCAATTCAATTTCTGCAATTTTTTTTAGTTTTTTGATACAGTGTCATGCATATCTTTGATTATGTGCGTGATCTGTTATTGATTTTTGTTAACCAGATAATCTCTGGTGTGGAGTACTGCCACAGAAATATGGTGGTTCATCGGGACCTTAAGCCAGAAAATCTGCTTTTGGATTCCAAATGCAATGTTAAGATTGCTGATTTTGGCCTAAGCAATGTCATGAGGGATGGCCACTTCCTGAAAACAAGCTGCGGAAGTCCAAACTATGCTGCCCCTGAGGTATGGAAGATCTGCCATCTATCCATCCTGGTATGTAGCTTATATGTATTTTGAATGATATAAATGACTTGTAATATGCAATGCAATCTGCACCCTGTGTAGGTTATATCTGGGAAACTGTATGCCGGCCCTGAGGTTGATGTTTGGAGCTGTGGTGTGATCTTATATGCCCTTCTCTGTGGTACCCTTCCTTTTGATGATGAAAACATTCCTAACCTATTTAAGAAAATAAAGGTATCGTCCAGTTACCGCTATTTATATGAGTATCTTTCAGTAGCTATGATTTGAATATAAATTAGATTCTGTAATTTCTGTATCGGGTACTGCAGATGTAGTCACCATCTATAATAAATACTTGAATACCTATGAATGATGTGCATTCAAAGCGTGCTATTGTATTTCTAAGTACTTGTATTCTGTTTCTTCATTGTACTTCCTTTCCTCAATATTTACATATGCCAAACTTTTTCCTTTGGTCTCGTAGGGTGGAATATATACTCTTCCAAGTCATTTATCAGCTGGAGCAAGGGATTTGATCCCTAGAATGCTTGTTGTAGACCCAATGAAGCGAATGACTATTTCTGAAATCCGTCAGCATCCATGGTTCCAAGCTCATCTTCCCCGCTATTTAGCTGTGCCTCCACCTGATTCAATGCAACAGGCAAAAAAGGTATTATCTTTTACTGGAAGGATGATATTGTAAAGGTGGAGCGCTGCATTTTTTTAAGATCTTCTTAAATATGGAAATCTTTTTATGCTTGTGTGATGGATCTTGTTTCATGAACAGTTACTGTTTTCGGAGTTAGTAAAGTTGAAACAATCGACAAAGAATAAGGAAGAAGTTAGCGTATCAAGGCTCCGAACCAAAACCATAAAGAGATTCCAATCTCATCTAAAATTTGTATTCAATATCAAAACACTTTAGTTTCATGTATGGACTATGGATTAATTAAATGCAATTGTCCCTTAACAATGATGTAAGGAAAATTGACTTTCTAAAATCGTATTGTGGGCACAGAAATAAAGGACATTGCCTCACCTTTCTCTCCCTTCCATGTTCAATTTGAGTTTTATTCAGAGATTGGTCTAGTGATCATGGTCGTCAAAGCTTCCGCCTAGGTGGTAAAGCAGTTTTTCAACCGCTTTGTTTTGAACCGCTTAATTGATGCCCAATCTGCAAAGGAACTTCAAGGCCCAAAGTGACATAGAGCCTATAAACATATTGTCTTATATCATCAGTAGTCTAATATCAAATACAAGTGCAAACAATGCAAGAATAAGAGTTTACATGACAACTTTGATTTGTAGGTGTTGTAATGTGAAGAATTGCTTTGAAGTTGTTTATTCATAAACCTCAGTAGGGTATTTATAGTTACAATCTAGTAAAGTCCTACACTAAGTAAAAAACTAACTCTAGATTTATTAGGAAACAATAGGAGTAATTAGAAAACCTCAGTCCATGCTTTCAACACTCCCCTTAAGTTTGAGCATAGATATTTATCATACCTAACTTGCTCATAATATAATTGAATACCTTCGTGCTCAAACTCTTTGTGAGCACATCTGCTCGTTGCTTGTTTGAAGTAATAAAGGTAATATGGATCAACCCAGCATCAACCTTCTCTTTGATGAAATGGCTATCAACCTCCACATGCTTAGTCCTGTCATGTTGTACTGGGTTGTGAGCTATGTTGATCGCTGATTTACTATCTGAGTATAATTGTATAAGAATCTCCAAATTTGTCCCAACCTCCTGAAGCAGCCCAGCCATAGTACCTCACAAATGCTTTGAGCAATCACCCTAAATTCAGCCTTGGCATTGGACCACGCAACCACAACCTATTTCTTGCTTCTCCAAGTCACAAGGTTACCTCCCACATACACACAATACCCAGAGGTATACCTCTTATTATCTGGACATTCAGCCTAGTCTACATCTGCATATGCCTCAATCTTCAAATGTCCATGAGCCGAAATTAAAATCCCTTTTCCGGAGTGGCCTTCAAGTATCTCAAGATTCAATATATTGTATCCAAATGTGAGGAGTAGGGATCATGCATATACTGTCTAACAAGACTAACTGCAAATGTGATGTCTAGTGTGAGATAGATAGATCAACTTCCTACTAATTTTTGATACCTTATCTTGTCAGCTGGTTCTCCTTCTTTTGCCTTCAAGTATAGGTTAGGCTCAATAGGAGTCTCAAGATGCTTACATCCTAGCATCCCAATTTCCTTAAGAAGATCCAATGTATACTTCCTCTAGGATAGAGATACACCGCTAGCAGAATATGCCAATTCTAAACCTAGGAAATATCTGAGTTTTCCCATGTCTTTGATCTTAAATTTGGTTCCCAAAGAAGTCTTCAATGCTGAAATTTCATCCTCACTACTGCCTGTGATCACAATATCATCCACATATACTAAAAGTAGAGTAGTGTGGGAACCACCTCTTTTAATAAACAAAGTGTGGTCTGCATTACATTGCTTATAGCCATTATATAGCATTGCCTTATGGAACCTTCCAAACCACGCTCTTGGAGATTGTTTCAACTCATATAAAGCCCTCTTTTAACTTGCTCACTTTCCCATTAGTCTCGAAAAAGGTGGTATATCCATATATACCTCCTCTTGGAGTTCTCCATGCAAAAAGACATTCTACATATCTAATTATTGTAAACTCCACCCTTTATTAATTGCACATGAATTAATAGTATGATCTATGTCCATCTTGGCAACAGGGGCAAATGTCTCTTGGTCGTCAACGCCACAAGTCCATGTGAAGTAAGTAAACCCATGTGATCCTAGTGCAACAGTCAATATAGGTAACAAACCATCTATGACCAAATAAAGACACGGTTCGAAAAGGACCCCACACGACAGAGTGAATGACTAAAAAAGGGATTTTATTACGATGATCTAAAATAGGATAAACATGTCTGGTCTATTTGGCCAAAATACATGCCTCACAACTCTATGAATGCTAGTCTCTAGGGTAGACATGCTTTAAGTCATAGCACCGTACTTCTTTGGGTTGTCAATCACTCTCCCACAACCTGTTCCGTATCTTGGGAATGCCGTGGTAATTAGGTAAAGTCATCTCAAAAACCATGGTAGGGGAATCGGTCACCGTTCTCTCACATCACCGTTTGGTATAAGTACTGGCGCATGTCACAGTAAAGCTTAGCCCAATGCAAGTCATCTACTCAGTCGTATCAAGTCAGATCCAGATACGTCCATTCCTCGCCCCTGGCAATCTTTTCCGGTATCCTTCACACTAGAGTCAGCATAATCCCAAATTACGGACTCATCAACCCTATTGGTCATCCACAAATAGTAAACGGGAAGCTCTCACGTCCTCTCACGGATTGGTTACGGGTCTTGAGCGCCCGTGAGTCCAAGTCTAGCTATTTGCAACCCTACCAATAAATGGCCCCTTTCGGGTATCCGTAGCATGGTTTATGTCCCCTACCGGATTACCGGCCTAGAGCGCCCATCAAACCATACACTACCACGACTGAAATTTTGAAATTTCAGTCACAACACTGTCCAATAGTGTTTGACACCCCTCTCTTTGGGGGAGGGGGGGGGGTCGAGAAATAGATTTTGTGAGATTTCACTCCATGTCCCTGAGTCATGACCTGTGCACCTGCATCAGAGGATATCTGGTATTTTGTTATTGTTTATTAACATATGATTTTTTGCCTATACAAATTAAATAATGAGTTTTCTTTTGTTTATCATACCATCCAGAAAACTCAGTAAATGCTATGCTTCCACTCTTGCAGATTGATGAAGATATTCTTCAGGAAGTAGTGAAGATGGGATTTGACAGGGAACAACTGGTTGAGTCTCTTCGCAACAGAGAAACAAACGATGTATGTGATTCTTGATAGTTGGACTACACTTAATTTTGTAATTGGACTTGGTTGCCTAACTTGTTGCAGACTTTTCCAGGGCACTGTTGCATATTATCTGTTACTGGACAACCGGTTCCGGGTTTCTAGTGGCTATCTTGGAGCTGAGTTTCAGGAGTCGATGGTTTGTCTACTCTCTAGAATTAGATGATATAATAGATTTTTCCATATTTATGAACAAAGCCGGAAGGAGAATTATATGTGGTTTTCAAAGTCTGTACAACTCTATATGCATAACTTGTTACCAGGAATCATGAATGCTTTTCATGTTATAATTGGATCAGAAATTTGACTGGCTGGAAGAGTTGGAGCAATCCATAAGATTACTTTTTTCTGAACATGACATCACTGGTTATTACTGGTTTACCTGGTAGAACTTTTAAACAGCTACCTTTGTCTTTTAAGGTTGCCAAATGTTGTATTTGTCTGTGCCATCCTCAAATGCAGGAGGGTGGGGTATGTCTCATAATAGGGATGACAAATGGGAGGGTATCACCAATCGTATTGCAGACAATTTTAAACTGTTTTTATCTAATATTTTAAATCATGTGTATTGCTTGCCTTTTTAGTGAATGTCTCTTGCCCATGAAAGCTGAGAGAGAGTAATGAACTGGACGATGGGTTCTAAACAAGTCATAATTTGGTCTAGGCTTCGTTTTGGGGAAATTACCCTTGAAGATGTTCTATTGTTTTTCCTTTCTATTTGTTCCTTGATTGTGCATTTTGGTTTGGTGGTTGTGTCTTTACTGTTTATTTCCCCCATTGCCATCCTACATGTGAAGCATCATAGTTGTCAAGCCATTGCGTAGGTATCTGACCACCATGTGTAGTCCAAGATGACATCATGCTTTGTGAGATACAAGACAGACAACCACCTTGGACTCTTATGGCTCTGAAGGATGACACCACATGTTATGCTCTTTAAGTTTTTTGACACTTCATGAGATTACGTTTGTTGCTTCTTCCTCTTCTTTTTATATGAATATGCTTATATGCTTTGTTTCTTATATGCTGTTCTCTCATATTCTTTCACTACTTGCAGTCTTGCATGATCATTACATATTTCAGGAGATTGCTTTTATGTTGCAACTATGAGCATAAAGTATATAAAATTGCTAGTGCTATGTTACATATGTTGCACATGCTGGGTGCCCTTCCAACCCCCTGAGTAACATAGCCACCTTGAAAACTATTTGCAGCTTTTGTGTTTGTTTGCTTTCTTAGAACCACTGCTTCCTTTAGTGGATAATCTTTTTCACCATTTTACATATTTATCGAATAATACTGATTAGATTTATTTCCAGGAATGCAATTTCACACGCATGCATCCTGGTGAAGCTGCATCTTCTGCCAGTGGGCATCGCCTGCCGGGATATATGGAGCATCAAGGAATTGGCTTGAGAAACCAGTTCCCTGTTGAGAGGAAATGGGCACTTGGACTTCAGGTTGAACTTATTCCATTAATACTGTATGTGTGGTTGCCGACTAGTAGTTACCTCTGCCAAATACATCATATCTCTCTAAGCGGTTGCTTTGTAAATGAGTGAAGAGTCAATCCCTCTGTGTCATAAGATCTAGTAAGTTGATGGAGAAAGTTCTATTTCTCCTACACCCACTGGGCAGGATTCAGCCACCTACCTAGGATTACTTAACCCCCCCCCCCCCCCCCCAAAAAAAAAAAAAAAACAAAAACAAAACACAAAAATGGTATGGACTCAATGTTGTGTGCACCCTGTTAAGGCCATCTGATTTTTTTTTTTTTTGGGGTGGGGGTGGTGTTAAGAAATTCTCCATGACTAGTTCTACCCTCTAAATCTGTTACCGAACTGGTGTATAGCACACCCATCTGAAATATTGCTGGCCTGGGGTATGTATCTTTATGGGTGTGGTGATTTTAATCCTATTATATTTAATTATAGTGGAGAGTGATTGCCTCATCTAGTCCTTAAAAAACATGTATGCCAGTCGTTTTTCTTATTTGTTGTTAATACCTAGAGATTGGTTCACTGTTGACAGTCTCGTGCTCATCCTCGTGAGATAATGACTGAGGTTTTGAATGCTCTTCAAGCACTGGAGGTGTGTTGGAAAAAAATTGGCCACTACAACATGAAGTGCCGATATCGGTTTCCAGGGAGTTCTGAAGGCATGGTCAACAGTGCAGTGCATGGTAACCATTATTTTTCAGATGACTCGGCGATTGTTGAGAATGATGGTGTTACTAGGCAAATAAATGTAGTCAAGTTTGAGTTGCAGGTATGCCAAGTTCTCTGTACCCCTTGTGCTTAACTGTACAGTCATTTGTGGGCTTTTGCCTTTTATTTTCTAGAAGAGCTTATGTTTTTATATTTAGGGCCCTGTCAACTGGACTTATGTGCTATATACCCAAAAAAATATTTAGTAAAGGGCACTAGATTGATGGGTCATCTTAGGTAGCCATTTCTGATGTAAATCTAGATTGAAGAGGTTCAACTAAGGGTCAGCTTTCTAGGATCTCAACTCAAAAGGTAAGGGTTTAGGGTTTTAAGAATTTGGGCTATTTGATTGAGATACATAGGAACATAGATTGTTGTGGTTGGATAGTTTTGAATAGATTTAGAGTAATGGGGTCTATGGATGGATAGGGCAGGTTCTTGAGAGATAGGATGAAAAGTTATTGGAATGGGGTGAAACTCGGAGAAAACTTAGGTAATGGTATGTAGGGATGACCCATAAAGTTTGGGACCGTTCTAATTGCCATATTGGTGTAGATCTTAGTTTGAAGTTTGGGTTTATTTGGGGTACGAAAATCCAAGAAAGTGGTGTATAATCTTGGATTTTGGATGGTATTTTGATTTATACTCTTGATTGGAAAGAGGAGGTGATAGGTAGAGGCTATGGGATGGATTTTTGATGGATTCTAATGGTTAGTTTAGGCTAGAAATAGGTTTTCAGGAAAACGAAAATAGAGAGGAAAAAGGGTAGATGGGGATTTGGATTTAGAGGACTGGTAGAAAAGGAACTCATAAAATTGAAGAACAGCCCATGGGATGCTTGAATTAGTCCTTGAACTTGCAGAATTATCAGCAATCTTGAAGCTTCTTTAATTGAGATCAGATGGGGTAGCTTAGGGGAATTGTAGGAGAGAGAGAGGTAGGGAGGGAGTGAGAGAGAGAGAAGTATACTAACACTAATTCACAAAGCAGCAATGCTCAAAATAAATTTTTTTAATCAAATCATGCGCTCAACTGAGCTATTACAACAGTATAATGCCATATTGACTGACATAAGACAGACTAAAGTTAGGTGATGCAGCCCTAAATTGCATAGTTCAGCTAGGGCCAACTTTCCAGGATCTTAACTCAAAAAGTAAGGGTTTAGGGTTATTAAGATTTTCGAAAATTTTTATTGAGATACATAAGAATGTAGGTTATGCTGGTTAGATAATTTTTGAGAGATTTTGAGTAAGGTGGTGTATTAATGGATGAGGGCAAGTTTTTACAGGTATGGAATGAAAAGTTAATGGAACTTTGAAGGGTGAAACTTAGAGAAAACTTAGGTAACGGTATATGGGCCATTCTAATGGTTAGATTGGTGTAGATTGAAGTTTGAAATATGGGTTTCTTGGGGAGCACGAAAATTCATGAAAGGGGGGTTATAACCTTGGATTTGGACAGTATTTTGATCAATTCTCTTGGTTGTAAGGAAGGAATGTTAGTTATAGGCTATGGGATGGATTTTTAATTGATTCTAATGGTTATTTGGGCTAGAGGCAGGTTTTAATGGTTAGGGATTAAGGAAAATGAATATCGGAAGGAAAAAAGAAGAAAAAAATAAGGTTGGGGAATTCAGAAGTTTATTGATGCAGGGGGAGTCCTAGAAGCAGGGGGATCTACGAGGGCTAATTGCAAATCTTTTGGTTAGGCAATTCATATTGAAAGGTAACTACTAAAGAGGGAATTCCAGCAGGTACTAATCTGATAATCAAGCAAAGTAGACAACGTAGCAAAGTAAGTAACAATATCAGTCCTAAACTAATAAACTCTTTATTTTTTTGGGAAAAAAAGGTCAACTTTATTAAGAAATAATAAAAGAAAATAAGGAATACAAGGAACTAAAACACTTAATCCTGCAACATTAGTTGCCCCAATACACCCAAGCTCACTGCTACCTTAGGATGGAATCATTGGCTCAAAAATACAAATAAGGTTTGGATATGTTGTCTAACTAAAAGACTGTGGGCATTGCTTACAGCCACCTTCTTCATTCCCCATACATTCCAAAAAAGAATCTTAATAGAAAATTAATATAAATTTGTAGCTTTCACGCAAACCTCAAAAGATTTGCCAACTAGTTTTAACTCCACCGGTGCTCCATCCACGCTCTCCAAAATTTCAAAGGCATCCTGAAAAGAATAACCATCCATCCAAATGGGCTGGGAAGTCTAGCGACGTTCATGCCCACGAACAAAAGCCCCTCATCCTAAGTTGGGTGCATGGCAAACTCCTGTCCATCTAGACTTGGCCGCAGGGCCAAATTGAGAAAGGTGGTCTGCTCCTAATTCTTAGGAATTTGCAATTGCCTCCCGTGAGAAATTAATCTCCACATTTTCATTCGATTGATGTAGAACAGCCAATTCACCTTTTTACCTTAGGTTGTCCCAGATTTGGACCCATCCATTAGTCAATTCTCATCCAAAGGATGAGATTCAGATGAGAGTGACAACTCATCCAAATATTGAGATTGAGAATTATAAGGTGAGGGCCTATCCCTTATCTGCCCAGATCACATTCAAAATTTGAATTTGTTGTAGGGATTATTTAATCACCTCCCTTGATCAAGGTGCTCCCACATTTTCTTCCCTTGCATTAGAAGAGCCACTTCACCCCTTTTACTAGAGGTGGGCCCCGATTGGGGCTCATCCTCGAGTCTATCCTCATCAGAGTGATGAGATTCGGATGAGTGTGGCGGTCCATCCAAATTTCGGAAGTACATAAAGGAGTGAGGGTCTACATCCTTATTTGAATTACTTGCATATAAATTTTGAATTTGAAATTGAAGAGATTCTTGATCTGCACTGGATGAGTGTTAATTCCTGATCTGCATGGGATGGGTGTTTCCCAGTGTCATCCAATGGTGACTGAGCATCAAAAGACTGAGAGATCAAAGGAGTCTCCACCACCTTTGACACCTCCACCCCTAGAGTCCTTGCTGGACTAAAGTTCTACCGATTTCTCTCTCTCCCCTCCAAATTGCCAAAGTCCGTCGTCCCTAGTCTCCTTCCTGGACTAAAGACTCTCTCAACCGAATCCTCTCTCTTCCAGATTGCCAATGTCTGCCACTCTCTTCTCCTGGTCTGGCAACCTGACTGACTATGCTTCCGCCGCTGAAATTTTCCTTGACTTGCATTGATTGGAACCGATAGGGAAACATGGGGATGGGGATCATGGCATCATAATCCTAATTCGAGTGCATGTTTATCACAAATTCTTATGTGCTAGTCCAAGATCCTACATCTAACAGGAAAATGCAGCAAACGACTTTGTAAAATAACCCCTAGAATTTAATGATATACTTACTGCTGAAATATATAAGCAGGACTAGAGATTCATTAATGAAAAGAGAACAAAGAAAACAATACCTGCTGTTTCTGGACATGGCTGCAAAACAGTAGTTAGAAGAATTTAGTATGAAAGAAATAGGTGGGGTTTAAACTTAGAGAATAGGAGAACCTGAGATTTACAACAATAAGAGACACAAAGAAAGAAACTGCAGCAGAGGATTTCTGAACAGGAAGAACTATAATAAGAAGGGGGGAAAATGCAATAGGGTTTACTGTAGGGACCCTCTTTTGCAAGAGAAAAAAGGGTGGGAAAGATAAAAAGATGGGACCCACTGGTAGTGGGTGGGGGAACAAGAAATGAAAGGAGAAATGAGGGAAAACATGGAATATGTGGGCCCCACAAGCTTATTTAAGTTTCCTACAAATTCCCACCAAAATTGTGGGATTCTTCTGAAGCATTGTGTGGGAAAAGTTATGTGACACATCAGGAAGCTGGTTTCTTAATTTAAGAAAGCTTGTCTGCTCATTGATTTTCCCACCCTAGTGAACCAAACAAAGTTGTTGGAATTTCATGGGAAACAGTTCACTTTTCGCACCACTTTTTGTCCACCCCATTTTTCTTCTAGCAAACAAATGGTCTGGTAGGGAATATGTGGAATAATTCCTACAGAAAAGAAGGTTAGCGGAAGGGGAACCAAAGAAGAAGAGGGACTGCAGGCTATCAACAAGGAGAAGAGAAGATTTGGAAGGGATAAAAAGAGTACGTAGCAGAAAGAGCCACCAAATAGAAGGATAGAGAAAAAAAAAGAAAGAAGAAGATAAGAAAAGAAAGGGGAAGGGGATAGCTGCACAGCAGGAGGGGGTCACGCAAGTAGAACAGAGTTACCATGAGAGAGGAAGAAAGGATTTCTGCTAGGAGAGAGAAAAGAGACTTGCGTAAGGAATTTCTGAATTTCATTCATTCAATAATAAGTTGATTCTCAAGTACTGCCTTTTAGGGGGGAGGGGGAATTCACCGCAACCCTACATTTAAAATTCTCAAAGAAACCCTACATGATACCCATATCTAGTACTTAGGGTTGAAACTAGGAATCCCAAAGTACACTTAAGTGAAAATAACCCATGGGCTAATTATAGCCCATGGGTCAACCCAAAACTCAATTAAACTGAACTAACCCAAAACTAGACCAAATTAACCCACAGAAGACTCAAAATGTCAAATTAAACCTAAATAAACCCATAAAACTGCCTATGGGCAGTGCTCCTCTTTGAACCGTAGGACTCTGACAATCTAGTAGCCTCTAGACTCGTTGTCGACCCACGTAGGTGATGTCGTGGGCTGACCTCTATCACTGGTAGATTTGAAACTGTCGCCTAAGACTGATATCCTCATCATTTAGAAGATTAGATAAAGAAGAATTGGGGTTAGGGATAGTTGAATTTATCTTTTGGTGAAGATATTCTTTAAGAAACAAGTTGAATGAGAAAATATCTTGGGAGAAGAAAAGAGAAAAAGTGAAGATAGGAAATCATATAATAAAGAGAGTGAAGAGGAGAAGGGGGTGGATTAGAGATGCTATGTCACTGTACCTCCTCGGCAGTAATAAATAGAACTCGAAATTCAATTCATCAATTCATGGCTCAACGAAGCAATTATAATCTAATATTTGTAGCCACTTTGACTAACATGGTTTCAAACCCAAAGTGTGATCAGAATTAGAAACAGACTCATATAGACTCCTATGCTGAAAAGGAAAGGCCCTATCCAATCCTTAAACCTATTATCTTAAATTGACTAGGAAATAGAAATAAAAAAAGAAATACATCTAAAATAGGACTCTTAACCAAATTAATTAAATAAATTTGGTTTTCCTTCTTTCTACCCATATTTCAGGCCCATTAAATTGATCAATACAAAGTAAACCCACGGAATCAGAGGCCAAATACATATATGACCCAATCCTGGTATATTTTAAAGGAAGGAATCCCAATTTGGTGGTGGTTCTGCATCACTAGGACTAAAATAGAAACTAGGACTCAGTTAGGAGCAGCGTTACTATTCACATGTACTGTTCACGTGAATGGTAACTTCCGCTGGCCTATTGGATTTACTACTTCAAATAAGACTTAAATAAAAGAATTTATGTCCTACAAAAAAGGGAAAATAAAATTTATGGGCTAATTAGAAATTATATTAACTTGAACCTAAACTCACCATTTTAGCTGTGGTGTAGGGGACCTCCTATACATGGTCTATGCCTAACCAGGCTGGTATATGGAGGAGTCCCTACACCTGAGGCTTTTTTAAGACAACCAAACTGCATTACTTGGTCAAACACCAAGACTATTGTATGATACTAACTATATTTTTGGGCACAGTTTTAAAGACAGATTTGGATGACTGATGAAATAGTTACTAGGATTGTTAGGATCTTTTGATTAAGTCTTTTCTACGCCAAGGGAATGTACCTAAATTTTTTTTATTTTTTTGGTAAGGGGGAATGTACCTAAATGCTTAAACCCCTTAGGAGGCTTTTTCTTGATAACAAAACTGCATCACTTGGTTCGGCATTGAGTTTCTCTAACAATTCTTATTGGTTTAATGTGCTTTGTATAGCTCTATAAGACTCGTGAGGAGAAGTATCTGCTTGATCTGCAGAGGGTGAACGGACCTCAGTTTCTCTTCTTGGATCTCTGTGCTGCTTTTCTTGCTCAACTTCGTGTCCTGTGATGATTGGAGATTTGCCCAGGAAGGTCATATTATGCTTGTGAATAATTTGCAGACATAGTATATTCTGACTGGTGATCTATATTTTCAGCTATCTTCTAGGTCGCAGGCATGCTTTGATTGCCTATGAAGACATATGTGCTCAAGGAGGTCCTTGACTTGTTATGTAACTTTGTCTAAGAATGTGACCATCGAGATTGGCTGAGGAAGCATGATTTATTTTGCATCAAAGATCTTACATTTTGTTGAGACTGTCTAATTGCTTACTAATTACTATAACCACATGATGGGGCACTGTTGAATGCTTAACTGTGCTCCCTCCGCAAACCTACCTCACCAAACACCCACACACACTCCAAATGTATATATGTGCTACTACAAGCACGGACAGAATGCAGTTTGAATGTTACCATTTTAAAAATAAAGGGTAATGGATTAAAGGATGAAATGAAATACAGGAATCTCTACTCCAAAAAAAATGAAATACTGGAATTGACTGGATAAAACACTTGTGTATCTTCCTCTGTTTCACATGACCGGGGACAGAAAATTCATTATTTTTGTTACAGCAAACCTTGGGCTTGGGATTAAGTTCGCCTGTGAGGAACAAAGGATTATGAGAAAGAAGTTAGATCTGGGTTTTTGTCAAGTGAGCAGATTGTGATTTGATGGTGGGGTTGCTATCATTTCTGCTGGTTTCACATTGTCATTTCTTCATGCCTTGTAACAAAAGAATGCTAGTTCTTCAGCAGTTAACAAAACGTCTTAGATTCGAAAATGTGCTCCGTGTTTACCAGTTAAGAAGCTGCTAGCTCTTCCCTAGTAGGATTCGAATTTCCAAATGTGGTAGAAGGAATTTGTTGGGAACCAAACACTTCTCATTTATGTGTAAACCAAAGTCAATATGTAAGCAAAGAAATACAAACAAGCAAGCAAAGCCACAAATCCATGATCATGGCAAATTTAAATTAACCCCCCCCCCCAAAACTTTCACAGTCTTAAATAATATTTATTATGGATGTCCATTACCCCAAAGAGATTGTACTTCCAATTGAAGATCTCAATTACCTCAGGATGCAATATTGGTGAAGATCACAACCATCTCATTATATAATATTGGCAGTCAATATTTCCATTCTATGCACCTTCTATCTTGGGCGGCAATCTATCTTTCCATATCAAGAATATCTTATTGTGTGCAAGAATCATATATTGTATTTCCATATCAGAGTAGATGCTCCTTCTACTATAAATATGTAATGCACTCAACTGAATATATTACTTCTGATTGAACTCATCTTGTCTTTCTTCTTTGTATCTAATATATTTTCTCTTTATTTTATAACACGTTATCGACGTTCCTGCGTTCCGCTCGAAGTATTGCATTTTGAGAAGAAAGGCAATGAGACTATGTATCATTATGTTTTCTATTCCAAAGTGAAAAGAATGATCGACCTCATCGCACGTTTTTGTAAATAATGGAGTTTACCTTGTCCATCTTGAAAAGTAAGTGCATCATGATAAAAAGGTATGTATTTTATTGAATCTAAGAATCAATCAAATAATAAGATATTATGTTGCTTTAACGATTGTGGTTTTATTTATTGTGTATAGTGGGTGCTAGCTTTGCACCACAAATATTGTTAAATGCACCTGAAGTTGCAAGATTTGAAATTGTAAATGAATGTGCTCCTTTGTGCACTGTTGCAAGATTTGAAACCGTAAATAAGTACAGTTTTGCAGATGCACTTGAAGTTGCAAGATTTGAAATTGTAAATGAATACAGTTCTGCAAATGCACATGAAGTTGCAAGATTTGAAACTGTAAATGAATACAGTTCTGCAGATGCACATGAAGTTGCAAGATTTGAAACTTGCAAGATTTGAAACTGTAAATAAATACAGTTCTGTAGTTTTTGAAATTAATTCTCTTTTGAAATTATAAGGAGAAAATATTATTCATGAAAATATCCCAACAAATTTTCAAGTTTCAGATTTGTTGTTACAATAGTAATATTGTAAAAGGAGTTTTAAGAAATACTCTGAATGATATCATGCCTATTTGTGGCTGAGTAAAATAATGGACTATTAATGAAAAGTCATGAAGCTCGTCTTATTGGTTCTGTTCCATTCCCTGAAGTGAATGCAACAATTCATGATATGCCTGAAAGAAGGCAAAATTAAAATTATGGTCATGACTGTGGAAGAGGATGAGACAAAAGACGGAATAATTACCGTCATTATTATGGAAATAAATGAGAGAATAATAAAGATTCTCAATATAACAATTCAATGAGTGAAGATAATATTTATTACCAATGTGGTATGAAAGCCATTAGACATGTATCTGTCATACTCCACAATATTTAATTAAGCTTTGTCAAGCCTTAATTAAAGAAATAAAAATAATGTGGAGATAAATTAGATTTTTCAAAATCATGATACTTGAGCAATTTTTGCCTATAAAAGGAATGATTTTGATGGCCTCACATATACTACATATCTAGATGCTGCAAACTTCTTTGAAGATAATAGTTGAAGATTTGATTATGTAATTATTTTCTCTTCAAATCTCATCTCATATATTAGTTTATCTTAAATTTAATCTTTTTATTCTATAAAATTTTTTTATTGACTTTCTATATATATTTTAATATATTTTGTTTCATTTTGATGAAGAATGTGAATATTTTCTTATATGTTGTGACGCATATTATATTGAGAGAAAAATATACATATTTCTCTTATTTGATGATGCGGAAGCCAATGTTTATATAAAATCGGTAGTACAACATTGATTAGAAGCTCCGAAGAGCTAATCTATTATTATCTGGGAGATAAAATTGGTTATAAATAATTCATTATTTTGTAGTAAGTCTCAAAGAAACTTATTAAGTTTCAAAGCTATTTGCCAAAATTATTATAAGATTGAGACTACAAATAATGGTATAAATAAATATCTATACAAAGTTATTAGATATTTCTCCCAATTTGTACTACACGAATATCGCATGGTTGAAACACATGCTTGGGTAAATCAAATGAACATTGATTCCAATAATTTTATTATTTGGCATGACCGGTTGGACCATACCGGATCAAGTATGATCCGAAAATTATTGAAAATTCAATTGTCATCCATTGAAGAACCAGAAGATTATTCAATTAAGTGAATTTTCTTGTATTGTTTGTTCTCAAGAAATATTTATTATTAAATATTCACCACTAAAGTTGAGATTGAACATTCTACGTTTTTGAAACGTATAGAGGGTGAAATGTATGGGCCCATTCACCCATCATGTGGACCATTCAGATAATATATGATTTTAATAGATACATCTATAAAGTGGTCACATGTATGTTCATTATGAACTCGCAATTTGGTGTTTCAGTTGTTTGCTCAAATAATGAGATTAAGAGCATAATTTATGAATTATAAGATAAAACAATTTTCTTGATAATCTTTGAATTTACATCTCGGGCTTTATGATTATTATATAACAACTGAATCACAGTTGAATAGCCTTGTTTATGTTTATATCCAAAATGGTTTACAAAATCATTTATTAAATGTCTCCAATTAATAGCTAAACCATTGTTATGAGAACAAAGCATCATTTGTACGCATCGGGCCAAAAGGTTGTCATAAATTCTCCCTATTACAATTGGCTTATGGTCGAAGCCAAATATTTCTCATCTTAAAATTTTTGGATGTCGCTTATGTTCTAATTGCTCCACCACAATGCAAAGATGAGTTCCCAAATAAAGTTGGGAATATATGTTGGATATAAATCTCCTTATATAATGCCATATATTGCCAATGATAGGAGATTTATTTAATGAATTAGTTTTTCCAACATGAGGGGGAGAGAATAAACAGTTGGAAAAAGAGATTGATTGTAATGCATTATCACTATCTCATTAGATCCTCGTACTGAACCTTCTGAATTTGAAGTTCAAAGGATAATGCAATAAATATTGTGAATCAATTGCCGATTTGTTGACTTGCTAAGAGTTACTAAATCTCATATTCCAACTATAAATGCTCCAATTAGAATTGATGTCCCAACAGGACAATCTATCGGTCAAATGAAATTAAACCACATTTAAAACGTGGAAGATCAATCGGTTCCAAGGATAAAATCCTAGAAAAGAAAAGGAGCAAATGATCAAGATGGTCATAATATGGAGACAATTGATTATGAAGATCCCAAGACATAACTTTCTATAAAACCCCAAGAGGTTCTACCTGAAAATAATGAAGAGATCTCATTAGTTATGTCATTGCGAAAAAAGATGAACCAAAAATAAAGTTTCGACAACATTTTTGCATATTATGTTATTGTTGAAATAATACATCAAGACGAGGATCTTGAATATAAATTTGTTGATGAATATAAATCAAGAAATGATTGCCAAAATGTAGAGCGCAATTCAGCAATTGAATTCGCTTGAAAAATAAATTTTTGGACTTGTAGTCCAATATCTCAAGGTATAAAGCCTTTACAATTGATTTTCTCAAAAATGAAATGAGAAAAATAATGAAATCTGATATATAAAGTATAATTATGCACAAGAATTTTCCGATGCCGCATTGATTACATGGAAACATGTTCTCTTGTGGTGGATGCAATCACCTTCAATATCTTATTAATCTGCATATATGAAAATTTGACATCGTCTAATGGATATTATTACCCTATTTATATGGCTCACTCAGTGTGAAATATATATAAAATCTCTAAGGATTCAAAATGATCAAGCATATAAAAATTCCTAGGAAGTTTTTCAATAAGGCTTCAAAGATTATCAAGGCATATTGGTAATCTCCTTAGTGGATATTTACTAAATGAAAAGCATAAAATGATCCAATTTATTATTGTCCTTTATTAAAGGATATGGATCTAATTTTAGTAAGTATATATGATGATGATTTAAATATCACCAAAACTCCTAAGAGTTTCCAAAATCATAATTATTTTAAGAAAGTTGAAATAAAATCTTGAAAAGACAATGTTTTGTCTTGATTTGTAAATTGAGCATTTGACAATGAAATATTCGTTTATCAATCAACTTATATAGATAATATTTTAAAGAGATTTTATCTGATAAAATACATCCATTGAGTACCCCAATGGTTGTGAGATCGCTCAATATAAAGAAAGATTCATTTCACCCCAAGAAAACATGGAGAATTTCTTGTCCTAAGTACCATATCTTAGTGCAATTGGGCATTAATGTATCTTCTGATAATACACATCGGATGTAGCATTTTCTATAAGTGTATTAACAAGATTTATTTATTCTCCAATACGAAGATACTTAAATGTTATAAAACATATATTTTAGTATATTTGAGAAATTATTGACATGATATTATTTTATGAATGTGGATATCAACTTACTAGTTTTCGATGCGGATATTTATCTATCTACATAAAACTAGATCTCAAACATGCTATTTATTTTCAAGTGAATGTTAACTATTTTATATTTGGTTAAGATCAATGATACAACACATTCATGAAGCATCAATCTTCTACTAGAAGAAGGAATTTCAACAATATTATATGAAGATTATCTCATGCAAAGCTCAATTGAAGGGATGATACATCAAAGAAGATAGAACGAAGCATATTTCACCGAAATTCTTCTTCACTCTTGATCTTCAATGAAATGGTGAAATATATGTTCATTGAATTTGTTCAAGTGATAACTTGACAGGTTTATTTATTGACGAGTTGCCTACTTCAAATGTTGAGAAGTTGGTATATGATAATGGAATGTACGTATTCAAAGATACTCAATGATGTTATCATCGGGGGAGTAAAATACGTGCTTGCACTCTTTTCCCTTAACCAAGGTTTTGTCCCACCGGTTTTCCCGGTAAGGTTTTTAATGAGGCAGCTACCAATCGTATTATTTAGATATGTATACTCTTTTTCCTTCACTAAGATTTTTTCCCACAGGGTTTTTCTTAGTAAGGTTTTAATGAGGTACATTATCTATTGATGGACATCCAAGGGGGAGTGTTATAAATAATATTTATTATGGATGTCCATTACCCCAAAGAGATTGTACTTCCAATTGAAGATCTCAATTACCTCAGGATGCAATATTGGTGAAGATCACAACCATCTCATTATATAATATTGGCAGTCAATATTTCCATTCTATGCACCTTCTATCTTGGGCGGCAATCTATCTTTCCATATCAAGAATATCTTATTGTGTGCAAGAATCATATATTGTATTTCCATATCAGAGTAGATGCTCCTTCTACTATAAATATGTAATGCACTCAACTGAATATATTACTTCTGATTGAACTCATCTTGTCTTTCTTCTTTGTATCTAATATATTTTCTCTTTATTGTTAAAAAAATGGGGGGGGGGGGGAGACAGGGGGAGGAGGGGGGGGAGGGGGAAAAAGAGGGGGGGGAGGGGGGGGGAGGGGGCGGCCGAGGGGGGAGGAGGGGGGGGGAGAGGGGGGGTTCCCCTTCCCTCCCCCGGGGGGGGGGCCCCTTGCCCCCCCACCCTCCCCCCCCCCCCCCCCCCCCCCCCCCACGAGCCCCCCCCCCCCCCGGGGCGCCCTGGGTGCGTGGCCCCGGGGGGTGGGGGGGGGGGGGGGTTAGGTGGTTATGTATATTGAAAAACCCCCCCTCCCCCCATCTTGCCAAAGTTCTACATTGCTCATCTTTCTCTTTTGGCATTGTCTTCATCATCATGTTTGATGGAATTCCTCTGAGTAAAAATTTTGTTAAATATTCTTTTTTCTTGTTTGTTCAAAGGGAAGTTTCTTACATGGGTAACTTAAGAGTAAGTTGAATGAAACCCCAAAGAGGGTTAGAAAGTATTATCTTTCATACGATGATGTAAGGATGATCCCTAATGTTCATTAATTCTGTGAAAAAGATAAGAGGGATATATTTTTTTTTCTCTGCAATGACCCACGGATTCCTGAATTAAGGAGCAAGAGCCTTCTTTTCATAGTCAGGGTACTCATGCATGCTTGGTTTCGGATCTCATTAATCTTAATAGCTGGGATGGTAATAAATTTCTTGAGGTGCTTCCCATGCCCTATGTTGCTACCATTTCTTCTATCCCTATTTCAAACTTAAGGGATTTAGAAATCACTACCTACTGTGGATAGCAAGTTCTGATTCCGGATCATCTCTCCCGACGGGTAGCACTCTGTGCTCCTTGATGCCTATTGACCACATATTATTGGGGGGGGGGGGGTTTAAAAAAAGAATGTTTTATTATTTTTTACTTCTGGGTTCCACATGGTTTGTGGTTGTAAAGTCATCGATGGAGCACAGAGTGATCCCCGTCAGGGGAGATGATCCACACTCACAAGTTCTCAATGAAGGCTGTTGCTGGATCTCTTAGCCCTCCCTCATGCTTAGGCTTATTATAAGGTGGTGGGAATTCTTCTTGAAAATGAAAAACTTGCCTCAGTTTGAAGTGTCATTTTGGGAGAGTTTTGCAATTTGGGATTCCTGATAAATTTGTAGTATCCTGATGAACTTATAGAAGTGCTTAGTATCCATTTCGTAAGCATGAATCTAGAAGCGTATGGCACCTCTTCTGTAGTTGTGATTGTTTGAAGCAAATATGGCTGCTGGTCCTCTTAGACGTGGGACTATATAAGTTCTTAGCAAGTTCCTTTCTTGAACTTGTGTATTCAGTTTTGTTGTTCTTGGGACTTTAGGTCTCTCTCTTAGATGTTTGAGCAAATTGCATTGGAACACCAAAATAGAGGTCTTAAAGCATTGCACCCCACTTTATGTTTAAAAGCCCAGAGACCCCAAAATTGGATTTTTATTGGATATATTTGTCAAATTTATCACTGAAAACAATTAAATCACTATTTAATTTTAAAAATATTCCTATAATAAACAGTGTCTGAAAGGTTTTCAGTGACAAATTGGACAAATATACCAAATGAAAGTCCAATTTTGGGGTCTCTGTGATAATTTGACAAATATATCCAATAAAAATCCAATTTTGGGGTCTTTGTGCTTTTTAAACATAAAGTGGGGTGTCAGTGCTTTAAAGCCTCCATTTTGGGGTGCCAATGCAACTTGCACTTGCTCTAGATGTTTATGGTTCGCATTAGCACATGCTACTATATTATATTTGAAAAATACAAAACCAAGTGTTGTTTTCTGGGGTACATCTTAACCCAACTGAGGTACTTCAAACTATTTTATTTGGGTCTCTTAGCTAAACAATATTCTTTATGTTCACAATGTCTTGTCTATGCCAGTTGAAACAACAAATGCTATATGCTATCCAGTTGCTTCTTCCCCAAATTGGAGTTTCCTTTAGGTACATCTATTGACACCGTAGTGATTGTTTTGCACCAGCTAACTACAATTGGTTGGTTTTTTTTGGCATTGTTAGATTATGATTATCGTTTGCTATCTAGAATTGGGATGCTTGCAGGAGGACAGCATCTTGACATTTTGGTCTTTACTCTCTATGAGGGACTACATACGATTGAAGACTTGAACTTCTCAGTCCAAGACATTGTTGGGTCTGATTATCCTTATTGGGATCTATTGTTACCACAGCCTCAAAACCCTTGGCCTTTACATTTAGTTCATCCCTTATTGAAAGTAGCTAATTTGGTCACAACGATCTCTTTTTGTAATTATCCTAACTTAGTGGTGTAAGCTCACCAGTCCATCCTTTTGGCTTTAGAGCAAGGTGGTCCTTCTGGTTGTCTAAGAAGTCCAAACCATCTTGTATGGTTTTGTCTTGTTACTTTTTATATTTCATTTCGCATCAGAAAAAATGGAATCAATTGTTATAATACTTCCCCTAGAATCGACTCGTAGGGTTCTTAATTCTACTATGATTTTTCTTGATAAAACAAAAGCAAAGTTAACAGTAAAGCCATTAACATATAAAAGCACTATTGGGTCACAAAAGAATCAGCCTACTGTTGTGAATCCAAGAGAACGAACTGTATCAACAACGAAACCAAAGATTAAAAAAGAATCTCACAAAACAAGACATGAGAGAGTTCATTGGCAAGATTAAACAAACTTGAGACTAAATAGAATAGCGAAGGCCTATTCGAGGAGAAAGCAATACAACCATTAGACCATGTTTGTTGATGAAAGGCCAGCTGTAGGAGATTTGGTCTTATCACATAATGACTGTAATTTCCATGTGATGAAAGGCTCGCTATGGACATTTGTTCTTATCACATAATGACTATACTTACAACATTGAGGAGAGGCCAACTATCAGAGATATTACTTTATCATATAATGACTATAATTGTCATATTTATGGTTGCTTGTGCTTATCCTCCACTATGTACAATCCTTTGTTTAAACCGAAGAAGACAACCTCAAGAAGATAAGTTGAATAGGGATTTGATCATGGAATAGGCTCCTCTTAGAGGGAAAGTCCATACCACATAAAATCTTGGTGTCTCTCTTCCTTCTCATTTCAACTATGATCTAATTGAAATCATGGTATCAAAGCAGTCCTAATCCTAACACATCATCTGAAAACTTTGCAATATCTTCTTCTTCATTATCGATTCTAGTTCGTCGTCAGATTCATCCAAGATGATTGAAATCACAAAGCTAGATGTTAGCGACTTACATCAATCTTATTAAATGAGAGAAATTATCTGTTGTGATCTAGAGCAATAACCATTGCTCTTGGAGGCCGGCTAAAACTAGGACTCATTACTGGTGATTTGGTGGCTCTAGCTTCAATTGATGCTAAATATGGTGGGTGGCAAGCTTCTGGTCATCTTGTTATGGCTTGGCCTTCAATTCTGTGGAACCCCACATGTATGAAATTTTTGTCTATGCCAAATTTGCAAAGCTCTATGGGATTCCTTAAAATCAATGTATGGAAATGCAAATAATGCTTCTTGCATTTTTGAACTTCGAGTAGAAATTGTGCGTACTATTCAAAGACCAAATCAATCGTTTGTTGAGCATTTGGGTCTTTTGAAAAATCGATGGGACAAACTTAGTATCGCCCCAAAGTTTAAACTATGGCAAACTATATTGAGCATGAAGAGCAAAATTGTATTTTTCAACTACTTGTTGGTATTAACCCAAAATATGACTATTTAAAGAGGCAAATTCTTATGTCTCTAGTTTTGGCCTCTTTTGAAAACCATTTATGCGATGATTAAAAGTAAAGAAACATGGAAATGAGTCATGGTTCATACAATTCAATCAATGGTTGAACACACTGAGACATCTGCCCACATTGCTATGACTTCTTATGGGTGACCAATGAGTAAAACCTGAAATTCTAAGTCATTTTGTGACCGTTGTAATTAGAATAGACACACAAGGGATTGTTGTTGGGAATCACATCCTCACCTCTGCCTTCGAGATAAATTGAAGGAACCCAAAGTTGTGAATCACGCCACTCAATTTTTTTTACACCCAAGATGTTTTGTTTGTTCTTGCCTTAGGTTCTAATTTATTGTTAGTAGGAAAGATTATTGAGGATTTGAACTAGTTCATTCTGATGTTTTGGGACCTACACTATTGATTCTCGTGATGGCTTTAGGTATTTTGTGACATTTATTGATAACAAGTCTTGTGAAATTTGGGTGTATTTATTAAAATCCAAAACTAAGGTTTTGTATATTTTTCAAAATTTTTATTTATTAATCTAAACTCAATATGATGGCAAGGTAAGAATTATGAGAATAGACAATGGCACTAAATATACTAATGGGGACTTTAAATGGTTTTTTACTAGTGTAGAAATAATTCATTGGGCTTCTTGCACAAAAACACTTCAACAAAATGAGATAACTGAGAGGAAGAAAATGTGATCTCTTGAAGGTCACTTGATCCTTGTTATTTCAATGACATGTTCTCAAAACTTATTGGTCTGATGCTATTCTTACTAGTTACTATCTGACGGTTTCCATCAAAATGTTGAAAAATAGATCTCCTTTAGAGACAAACCGATCAACATGAATCCTTTAAAGGTCTTCGGTAGTATTTGTTATGTACATCTACTAAATGCAAATAAACTTGACCCAAGGTCACAAAAATGGATTTTTCTAGGATGCTCCTCAGTCAAAAAAGGGTACAAATGTTACAATTCTTCTATCAAGAAGAGTCATTTTTCTCGTGATGTCACATTTGATGAAACCCACATGTTCTTTGCTTCTAGGGTTCAAATTTAGGGGGAAGATAGTAACTATGAGTATAGTGACTTCATTGTTGAATTCTTTCCCTTACCAGTCATTGATAATTATATTTATTCACTTGGCAATGAGACTGCTACTATAGACACTCCAGCTTTAATCGCACCAATTGAAATTGGCCAAGTTGAAGTTGAGGAGATTAAAGGAATTGAACTAGAGCCAGAACAATTACCAATACATGATCCAATTCAAAAAGAGTCGAATTACTAGACCCACAACCAGATTGCAAGGGTCTAAGACATATCATACAATTAAATACCATATACAAACATACTTATGCTATGGTTTTATCTTACAACAACACAACATCTTTTTAGTTAGGATTGATAACCAAATAGAGCAAACCAATTATCAAGAGGTAAAAGAATCTCCCATTTGGGTGGATCTATGAAGAAGAATTTCAAGCTATAGATAAGAATAAGACGTGGGATATAGTTTCCCTACCTTATGATCTACAACCTGTAGGATGCAGATGGATTTACAAAATTAACAACAAGAGTAATGGCACCATTGAAAGGTATAAGGCACGATTAGTGGCGAAAGGTTACACTCAAACATGTGGACTACAAGGAAACATTTACTTCTCTAGCCAAAATGAATACTGTTCGAATTTTGATGTTGGTAGCAGTTAATAAGTAATGACCATTATTTTAGATGGACGTAAAAAATGTATTCTTACAAGGAGATCTTGAAGAATAAGTTTATATGGAGATCCCTCCTAGACACCCCCTCGAAAAGGAACCAAGACTTGTTTGCAAGCTAAAAAAATCAATTTACGAATTGAAGCAATCTCCCCCACACATGGTATGGAAAATTGAGCTATGCACTAATCGATTTCGGGTTCAAAATGGGAGAATCTGACTCCTTGTTATTTTGCAATGAAGGATGAGAAGGATATCATAGTGGTTCTCATCTATGTTAATGATATCGTCATTACTGGTGACAATATATTTGGATTAGAATTCCTTAACAGCCAATTAGAGAACTGATTTGATATTAAAGATCTAGGGGATTTGAAATATTTCTTAGGGATCAAAGTGGCCATGTCAAGCAAAGGAATATTTATATCTCAAAGGAAGTATACTCTAGATCTATTAAAGGAAATAGAGAATCTTGGAGTCAAGCCAGCAAATTTCCAATGGATTATAAGTACAAGTTCAACAAGCGAGATACTCCTTTAAACGTTGTGGGAAAGTTTTCAAAGACTAGTAGGACGTCTTATCTATCTGACTATCATAAGGCATGTATGCATTTGCAGTTAGTTATGTGAGTTAGCTTATGCATGCTTCAACCAAAGGCCATATGGATCTTGCCATTCATATATTCGGATATTTAAAATCTTGCCTAGGGAGAGTATTTTGATGAGGACAAAAGGGCATACTAATATTGTTGGATATGCCAATGCTTATCATGTTGGAAATCCTAAAGATAAGAGACCGACTATTGGATTTTACGCATTTGTCTTTGTGGAAGGCAATCTTGTCACCTAACAAAGTAAAAACAAGGTGTTGTCACTCGCTCTAGCGCTGAGGCTGAATATAAGGCAATAACTTTTACAACTAGTGAGTTGGTTTGGATCAAGAAAATTACTGATAGATTTGGGAATGAAAAATTTGCATCTTCCTATGAAGCTATTTTGTGGTAATCAAGGGGCCACTCATATTGCCTCAAACTCGATTTTTCATGATAGGACAAAACATATAGAAATTGACTATCACTTTGTTCATTAGAAGGTTCAAGACAGGTGCATTTGCCTACAGAAAATTTCCAGCTTGCCATAAGTAGGTTAAAAGGCGGAACCAAGCACTGAGAAAATCCAAGAACCGAATTCAATACATACAACCTGAATTCGGTTCAGAATTCACAGGGCCAATTTTTCTTTTATGTTTTTGAACCAGGGACGAGATGTGAACCGTGAAATTGGATCATAATCACCAATACGCACATCAAGGTGAACGGATTAGCCGATTTTGGCCATAGGATCATAGAAACGTTGTGCATGCGGAGTTAAATGGTCAGGTTGTCCTTCTCTCATCCGCTCTTCCGCTCTTCCGCTCTTCCGCTGCCTTATCCATCTTATCTACTTCATTTCTCTTCTGTTAGTTTTCCAGTGAGCTCTGAAACCATCGCTGCTCAAAATACTCTTTTGCAGGTTCTTCTGGGCTTTGGAACAAGGTCCCTTCAATGTTCAAATCCATAAGATCCATCCGTCAATTCTATCAATTCCTTCGTTAAATGTAGAGGATTGAGTGGGAGACGGAGAAGATGGCGTACCTACTGCCGCAGTTCAAGAGCCCACCTGAAACCCTCCCTGCCCACTTCAGAACCCATCATAGTCATCATCACCATTCCCCCTTCAATCTCCACCAGGGTAAGTTGAGCGCATTTTCTTTTTACTTCGCTTCTCCACTCTTAATTCTTGTGATTTTTGTTGTCTGGTTAATTTGTGTTCCTGTAATTATATCACCTGGTACCGTGCATTCCTAAATTTTTTTCTCATTCACAATTGGTATTGTTACATCACTACTAGATTACTTCATTGATTGTCTCCATACTCCATATACCCCATACCCCTGTTTTCTATTTGATTTCCTTTGGCATCTTTTCCGTTTCTTTTGGGGTGGTTTTTGGGATGGGGTTGTAGTGTGCTTGGGGTTTAACAAAACAAGAAAGATGACGGTGTCTCAGCCTTCAACTGGAGACGGTGCAACTGGGGATAGGTTGGCTTGCAATTCATCAGACTTGAGAAGCCATCTGGTGAATTTCGGGACGATTTATCATTCTCCAGTTTCCACTACTTCAGTTAATCAGACTTGAGAAACCATCTGGTGTACTTTGGGATGATTTATCATTCTACATAAATTTGTCAGTCTTCTCCTTTCTTTCCTTTTTTCTAATTCCACTTTAATGATTCCTAATCTCGGACTTCTTTATTATATGTACAGTTGAAAAATACCATAGTTTCTTATCTAAGGTTTCATGGCATTAATTTAGACTCGTTGATGAATTAGTTCAATGGTCTAGCTCAGTTTGACCATTTGAAAGGGAGATGGAGACTTTTAACAGGAAGACTTTGGTCTTTAACAAGGTTGGAATTCTTCCAAGTAAATTTTACTGATTAAGCTAACTAGTAGGGGTGGAGCTTTCCAAGAGACACTTCGTAATGAATGTGTATTGGGCTTTATCTAAGTAGGGAGAGTGAAATCTTGCCCAACAAGGTGGATGAATTAATGGGTTTTCTCTGAGAAAAGAAAAAGGAACAAGGTAGAAGTGTGGGGGAAAAGAAAAAAGGTAGTGGGAAGCAAAAAGACATGATGTTCTAAGAGTGAAAAAAGGGGTTTGTTAGGAAACATACTTATAAGGATGCACTATTATTTACTTCTTTTGGTTTTTAGTGGAAGATTAAATCATCCTGTAGATGTGGCATTTAAATCGCTTGTCTCCTTTGTGATGGTTTCTTATTTTATATGTTCTGGTCTCTCTTGCACATTCTGAATTCTAAGGGGCTTACATTAGAAGAAAGAGTTTTTCCCACCCCCCAAGATTTTATCTATGTCTTATGAAGATTGTTCTACATTTGGATTATGATGTTTCAGCTGATTACCCACATTCCAGAGCATGGATTACACTTTACATGAAGCACTTAAAGCTATTAGCATATCAAGTCTAAGTTAGTTATCTTTAGTGTCATGTTTAATAATAAAAGGAGAAATAATGATTAATGCATTGGTTTGCATTATCTTCTTTATCACTCGATTTTCAGATAATCTTTTACTGGAGGTTTTAGAATAATGAAGTCACCTTTGACGATTAACTGTTTTCACAGGTACAGTGAAATCTAGGGATTCCTGCTTCCGAGCACAGTCCGTCCTCTCTGCAACAACACCACCGATGGAAACTGCAGTAGTTGATGTGGGAAAGCTGAGTTTGCCTTCTTTAGAAGATCATTCAACTATTGTAGCAGGCAACCAACCCTTGACGTATGTAAGAGCCTTTGGTCTACCAATAAAGGTTAGAGTTGTCTATACATATGTTGTAGCTCCTACTTATTCTCTTAGTGCGTGAGTTATCCCTGTTATGTGGTTGCAATGGTCCTAAGGCCATGTCATATGGGAGTTTGCTTTGTTTATGTGGAATATGGTGTGTAGAATAGAAGTCCATCATGAAAGCAACTTGACCAAGTCATCTGAGCAGATTGAAGGCTGCAGTTTCTTAGGCAATTCAGATTGTTTACTCTCACTACTTATTTCCCTTCTGGTCATGCTTTGGGAGCAGTATCTAATACTTGAATTTGTTCGTATTTCATACCGGTTCTATAATAGCTTGGTTGGCTGTTAGTAATGTAATTTCCACTCTTGCAGTCTTGCTGCAATCAAAGCCTACTTGTTACCATCTCATCCCTATCCGAATAACACCTGCACCTTAATTTATGAGTTAGTCGTGGAAATAGCCTCTCCGCAACAATGGAGCAAGGCTGCATCATTTGGCCTTCCCCAGACCTGGCAGTGGTGGGAGCCCTGTGAACTGGGTTTGCTATTTTTTTAGCTAGTGCAATGCTTTTTGAGATCATGGTTTGGATGAACTGTGTGGGTTTAGAAGGCCATAATGTTCAGATCTTGATCGACCAAAATGATACATTTCTTTGCCATTTTGTGAATGCCATTCTAACATCCGGAAGACTCAGACCTAATTGTTCCTTGAATCCTTTTGGTCCTGTATCAGCTCACAATCTTCTCCTTTCCTCCCTACTTTTTGTAGGATAGTCTTGAGGCAACTTTGGCTACAGAAACACTCCTTACGGGTGAAGAAGCCACCATTGCTGCTGCTGCTGCAGAGGCAATTGCTCTGGCCAAAGCTGCTGTTAAGGTTGCCAAGGATGCAGCACTGATGGTTGGTGGCTTCCCTTCTGCAAAAACAGTTGGTGGGCACTCAGATTTTCCATCTGAAGCTGACATCATCCGGCTTGAGAGGGCTCGGCTCAATGAGATGGGACAAGCTGAAGAAATACGCCAGTCTATGGGATTGGAAATTGTACGAGATGAACATTGTGCACAGGTTCCCATTAAAGATTTTGACAATTTTGACCCTACAGATGAGGATCTTGAACTTCTGCAAATGCAGCTTCCCAAGAATATAGCAGTAAGATCTGGTCGGCAAAAAGAAAGACAAGCCAGAAGAGCAAGGGCAGCAGAAAATATTGCTGCCAATGTGGTCTCGTTGAAGTCTTGTTCTGCTAGCAAGAAAAAACGTGGTGCTTTACAGGACATAGATTACTTTGATCCCCTGCGTTACTTGAGGGGAACTACAAGCACTTCTAGGCTTCTTACCTCAACAGAAGAGCTGGAGTTGTCAGAAGGAATACAGGTTAGTTTCTGGTAAAAAAATGCCAATTAAGTGATAACAATAGGAGACTACATTCTTGGCTAACCTTTCTTTCTTTCTTTTTTTTTTGTCTGTGTGTGTGTGACATTTCATTTACCTCTTCTTTGAGTTATTTAGGTTCGACCATTTGAAAGTTTTCTTATGCTAGTTCCTTCATTTTCTCATAGATGCCTAAGTCTCTCTTTATATGTGTGTATCAATCTTTAAGTCCTCCTAAGTTCTACCAAAGAATAATTTCAAGGTGTTTGTGGGTACTCCATAAGTATGGTAAATGAGCTTGTTGCTGGTACAGGCTGTCC
Organism: Hakea prostrata; assembly: GCF_041222555.1. Classification (NCBI taxonomy): domain Eukaryota; kingdom Viridiplantae; phylum Streptophyta; class Magnoliopsida; order Proteales; family Proteaceae; genus Hakea; species Hakea prostrata. Next base: position 1,785,359 of record NC_142610.1, on the reverse strand, counting down.
CCTATAGGTTTATTTGTTCTGGTGCAGGGTTGCCCCTGGTGCGCGTGCACGGGTGGGGGTGGGGATAACCACTGTCCAGAATTCGAAATTTAATGCCATTTTGGGACTAATACTTCATGTCATTATCCACTTTTAGTTGCCAAGTATTTGAGACTGAATTCGAATACGATGACATCCAATCCTACAATTTATAATTAGTTAAAAAAAAAAACTATATAATTTGGGTACTAAAAAAGGCACTTTTTCTTGGCTGAATATCAACCAAACTAGATGATAGGTATATGGGTTGGGTTATTTTTGGTTGAGTTCGCCTTGTAATTGACCAACTTAATGGAGTTCAAATATGGGTTCTTGGAATGAGTACGAAATTTTTATACTTGATTTATTAATGTTTCCAATTTAAGTAATGGTAGTAGAGTCCTCGATTTTTATTAATGTAATTAGAGCAGGAGTTTTAGTTCTTTTAGAATCCTAAAAAATGGTGGTTGGTAGGTAGGAAGCTAGGATTCCTACTCTGTTTCCATCTCAATTCTTGTGTTAAGATACCTAGGATGCTGGGATTTCTAATTAGCCTATGGTCTTTATAATTGTTAATAAACAGAGAAACTAGGGAGAATGATAAATAAGGAGAAGAAGAGAATATGAGAGAGACCTCATGTTAATTGTAAGGATCCCAAACCGAGCAATCTTATTTATAAACCACATATCAGACTTAAGAGTCATGAAAGCAAATAAAGTCCAAAAAGGACTAAAAACTTGCCAAACTGGCCTAAACTATTCTTGGGATTACCCTTCTACTATATACTTAAGCGGGAGCATAAACGTTAAGCATGCCCAGCATGTTACAAATATAATCTGCCCTTGCAGTCCAAAAGACACTTTAATCAAGTCAGCTAGTTGAACTCCGGGGGGGGAGAAAAAAGAAATGGAAAGGAAGGGGGGGCCCCCCCACCCAAAAAAAAAGTGTGGTTCCTCTTTAAATGGGGAATAGCGTATAAGATGAAGCTTTCCTAACTGACAAGACTTGTAAGGTAATATAGAAAAAAAAATTAAATGACTATCAAAGAATTTCAATCTCGTAATGAGAAAAGGCCCAAACGGCAGTGAATTTAGCGCTGAACAAGCATGCTTGAATGTGCCATAGAGGAAGAATCTGTAAACAAGTACAGCTCCAACATTTGCCATGTCTACCAATGGTCTTCTTTGTCATGGTATCCTAACTAGATAAAAACCAAGAAAGAAAATGACAGAAAGGTTATAAATTGTGGTAAGTTTATGATTTCTGAATAGATAACAAATTAAATGGAAATTTTGTAAATATAAAATAGTTTATAATGATAAGGAAGGGGTAGTGTTGATTGTTCATGTGCCTTGAATATTAACATGGAACCTTCAGCAAGGGTCACAATGGATGAAGATGGACAAAAAGTGGGGGAAAAACCTGAAACATCAGTCATATTGTCAAATGCACCTGAGTCAATGATCTAAAGGCGAGATGTGGACGAGAGATGGGCTGTGGCATGATATGCCTGAACAAAGGTGGTAGGAGATGGTTGTAACTGATGGACCTGAAACTGTGTGAAGCATTGTACTCTTCATCAAACATGTCCACAGCCTTCCCATCAAACTTTGCAGGGGGCCAACAGTAGAATGTTATGACAAAATAGTGTTGGCAACTTGAGGTGGTTTGCCATGAAGTTTCTCGCAAAATTGCTGCATCTGTCCATGCCGTCCACAATGATGACAAGTTCTAACATTCCCTGAAGCATCTGTAGATCCTTGAACTCCAGGGAGTTTATTCTTGGTCCACCACCCCCACGACCACGAGTCCCTCGAAAACCTGACCATCAGTGGAGCCACATTCTGGAGTAAAGGATGCATATCTTGAATTATTCAACAGAAGTTGCATCATGTGAATTTTCTCTAGAAACATGGAGAACTCGAGAAAAAGTGATAGATAGTTTCGGTACTTTATCTCCACCAAGAGTTTGAGATCTAACTGAGTCAAACTCCTTCCAAGTCCTCCAAAAAATCCCATACCTGCTAATTGTTCATGTTGATTTTGCATCTTAATGAAATCAGTAGTAGGTAGCATGACACTTAACTCCTCAAACATCTTTAGACCAGAAAAGTTTTGAGTTTAAGGTTGGCCTTTGCTATCAGCATTGTAGACTCCTGTGATTCCTCATAAATGCATGAAAGGTTATTATGATCAGAATACAAAACATTCAAATGCTCCCACAACTCTCCATGGAGTTTAATGTTTGTCCTAACTTTTGGGCATCAATGGCATTCCATGAGTGAGCACCAGTAGGATTAGTTTTCTTAGGATGACCTTGCTGCCCATGACCAATTGACACAATGCTAGTGATCATCTCCCATTGATGAAAGTTTCTGGTCCCTTCTAATTTTTCTTCAGTTATACGGTGAGATGTAGAAGTCATAATTTCAGTCACAGTAGTCTTCAAGCCAGATTTAAATTTAGCTATCGTAAATTTTTAGTCCAAACAGGTCTATCGAACTCCACATCCATCCAATAGCATTCCTAATTATAGGACTCAATCAAGTGGGAATTGACAAGAAGAGCTGCAGTAATACCAAAAGGAGCAGCAGCAATACTAGTTGAATGGTACCGATAAAAAAGAGTTGCTGCAGCAATATGATGAGACCCTAATAATATCTTAGAAAATCAATACCAAAAAGCAAGAAATTAACAAGATAGACTCTGGTTTCTATGGTGCCAGTCACCCCCACACGGCCACACCCAAAGGTGTCCCTCAGCCTTACGACTGCCCAAAATCTCTCATAAAACATTCCCCCCTTCTCCACTCACTTGTCCCTCTATTTATAACCCTCAACTAACCCTAATTCTCTTTCTCTCCTACACATGGCCCCATCCTAGGGTCCTAACACAATAATTTATTCTAGCAAACTTCCGACAGTGTCCAACCATACCTAAATTAAGTGAACCCCTGCCCCCCCCCCCCCCCCCCCCCCCACACCCAAAAAAAAAATCAATCGAACGCATCAGACAGAAGCCGAAACAAGTTAAAATCTCTTCCAACAATCAGAAAATAAGAGGCCTAGTTTCTTTTCATTAACTATGAACTGGTCTTCAAAGAGATCAAACAACAGCATTAGGGGGCTATACCCTGTCAGCCAAAAATTGTAGAAGACCCTCAAAATCAATGCAGATGAAACCCCCAATAAGTTTTGTTGAAAACTGAAAAGAAGAGGGAGGTTAGCACAAAGAGTAAAGAGCCCTTAGCGCTGTAGCTCTGATACCTTGTTAATAAACATAAAAAATAGGGGGAATGAAGAAGAAGAAGAAGAGAATATAAGAGTGAACTCACATTGATTGTTAGGGTCTCAAACCAAGCAACCTTATTTAGAAACCACATATCAGAATTAGAGTCATACAGGGGAAGCAAATAAAGTCCGAATAGTACTTAAAAACCTGCCCAAACTGGCGTGTACTATTCTAAAAAATTACTGAGACCGTTCTCACTTCCCCTTTTGCCCTTCTGTGACATACTCTTAACAATTATTTGAAATGGGTGATGTATATCTCTTATGATAATAGGAGGAAGCTTGGTAGAACTAAGAATGGCAATCAATAAATAGGTGGACCAGGAAATGTCCTTTATTTGTGAAAACGTACAATATTCTTTTTGTTGTTTGATCTGTTCTTACAAAAGATTTCTCTCCACAATACTTTTGTATTTAAATAGAGGTCCACTCATGGATATAATGCAGGACATTTTGAAGCTAGAAAGGCTCCGTGATGAGCTTGCAGAAAGATGTGGGTGTGAACCCACTTTTGCTCAATGGGCAGATGCTGCTGGTGTTGACCGGAAGACCTTGAGAAAGCGCTTGAACTATGGTACCTTTTGCAAAGACAAAATGATTAAAAGCAATATACGGCTTGTTATCTCTATTGCAAAAAACTATCAAGGAGCTGGGATGAACCTTCAGGATCTTGTTCAGGTTTCTTTTCCTTGCATACTGTTAAATGAAAATACTTACCACCTGAGTTGTAATTCATGGTGGAGAACATATCCTTCAACTCATTTTGATGTCTATCTTTGTTAACAGGAAGGATGCCGTGGCCTTGTAAGAGGTTCTGAAAAATTTGATGCTTCAAAGGGATTCAAGTTCTCAACCTATGCACATTGGTGGATCAAACAATCAGTGCGAAAGTTTCTTTCAGACCAGTCCAGGACAATTCGCTTGCCAGTAAGTGTTGATTTAGATCAAGCTGAAGGATCTGAGTTTTTTAGACTCATGCAATTTTGTGTTCATAGTACAAAGTAGTTGAGCGAGGGAACAGTTTTCAAACTAAAGAATAAATTTGAAGTATATTTCAGCCTTTAAAACATTGAAGTAGAATAAGAGCAACACTGAGATTCAAATTTTATATATGAGGTTCACCCAGAAAAAAAAAAATTCAGTGTATTTTGTAGTGTGGTCCTAGTGGATAACTAAAATATAAACTTAGAGAACCCACAGGTTTCTTTTTGGATTATCAGAAAGGTAAATGTGACTAAGTGGAAAGATGCACATGTTTGTGATACTCAATAGATGAAACTGCTGGTGTAGAATATGGAAGACTTGGTGTGTCTTTTTCTATATTGTGGAGGTGGAAAAACAATTTGGAGTCCCATTCTCTGTCTTGGTACTTTGATAGAATAATGGCTTTCCTGCTTTTGGGATTGAATTCCTGTTGAGATCGGGAATTGCATTCTTGTGCTTAGGAGGATGGTTGAACTGCATTATTGCAATGTGTTGGTTGTGGGTTCAGAAATTGGAAAGAGCCTCTCCAGCAAAGCAGGGGTTAGGCCGTACATTTGCCTTTTCCAGATCCTGCCATAGTTTTTTCTTGGGAGGATGTTTCTGTGGGGATCTAGAACTTGGTATTAAGGCAGTGGAAAACCCTAGGGAAGAATTCTAATTGCTAAAAGGAATTTAGAGCCAAGGAAATGTAAGGTGTTCGATATGTAATAGATGGCTGGTCTGTAGCATATTATAATAGGGAAATCTTGTTTTGAAGTTTCACTGACAAATACAGGCCACAGAGAATTTTTTTCTTCTTTTTTTGTTATAGTTTGCTTCTGGCTGTTGGATGCAGTATTGTTGCTTCATGTATAAATAAATTAATAGAAAAGGGTTGGTAGGCATTTCTGAATCATTATCTGTAGTTAGTTTGTTAAGTTTCTTTCGTTTTAATATTAGTCTGTTCCTCTGGAGTTACCTCTCCTTCATTGTGTCATGTGTGTATGCATGTTTGCTGGGTGTCCAATAGATTCCATCAACCAATCCACAGATATGATGTGGACTGCAGGGTGAAATTTTGGAAACAAGTGGCTGTTACTTGATGTTGGCTTTGTTTTTTTTTTTTTCCTTTTTTTGGATTTATTTATTTCAGTTGTGATTTCATCATGTATCATCTTCTAGGTGAGTGATGCAACCAGCATTGGCAACCATAGGACAATGCAGAATTTCAGCCCAAATAAGCATCCAAGTGGCGGCCCCAGCCCTATAGGGTGGTTGAACCCTATGGGGAAATGACCTATGGGGCAAAAAGTTCATTTCCCCACCCTTTTTAGGAGTTGGGATCTAAATTTTGTTTTTCAATTGAGTTAATGGTTAGAGTACTGATATCTTTAGGAGTCCTAGTTGGAATTCTATTGTCACTTGGACTCTTTGTTAGAGTAGGAAGTTTACTTTTGCAAGTCTCTTGTTTAGGAATTTCAATTAGAATTCCTCTTTTAGTTGTATGAGCAAAGTCTTTGTGTCACAAGGAATTCCACTTCAAATAGAATTCCCTTGTTAAGTCCAAGTAGTTTTCTTACTTGTTGAGTCCTAGTTGATTTCCTTCATTGTAAAAGGCTAAAAATATAGCCACCTGTGTAACAGTTGTTGGTTGTTGAATAAAGAATACAATTGAAGGAAGACTTGAGAGTCTTGGGTTCCCAGAAGGAAGCCCACGCCCTGAGTGTTCTGAAGTTTTCTGCAATTCCAGGTTTCTCCTTTCCTCTACAAGCTTGCAGCAGAATTGGAATGGTGTCTTCTTCAGAAAATTATGCATTCCCCTTCTCCTGAAACTAGTAAGCAAATATCCCTAGCCTTCCCTAGCCTTCTCCTCCACACCCCCCCTGTGTTTGCACTGCTTTTTTATTTTCTTGAATTTTTGGACTTTTCGAGAGACCCATTCAAGGTCAGATCCATGCCAATCTAACTGGTAGATCTGTCCAAAACTTTAGTTTTTTTTTTAAAAAAAGAAACCCCCCTCCCCAAAAAAAAAAAAAACACAAAAAAATTTTAAAAAAAACCCCCTTGAACCTAATCCCCCTACCCCAGTGACCTTAGACCTCAGTTTGGCCCCATTCTTACTATTAGGTTTCAAGATATAATTATTTTATTGATTTTTTTCGTTCACAAGACTCTAAAAACAAGAACCTTAATATCTTTTAATTTAGCCATCCAAACCCTGCCAAACTTTGGGGATCATATCCCTATATTCCTGCCAAGTTTCAACCAATTCTGACATCTATAGAACTGAGCTTCCATCTTAAGGAGTATATCCCATTTCTCCCATGAGATGGGTTATGTATCCTTAGAACATATTTGACCACAAAATATTAATCTACCCTTTCCTCCAAGGAAGTCATCCCTTCACCACCCATATTACAAAGTAACCCCCGTATCCCCTAAATTCCCAAAACCCCAGAGACTCTAAATTCTAAAGCCTTAGTCTCCCTAAGCCATAGACCGTGAAATTTTAGTTCTGAATTTTAATTTACAGCAGGTTCAGATCTGGAATCATTAAATCCTAGACCTATGCAGATTAGCTAATGTGGTGTGATACTGATACTTGAAACCATGATCTGCACAGTTATGGTTGAATGAAGCTCGTGATTCCTGTGATGCTGATCATTCCCATTTGATCTTAGAAGAAAATAAACAAATCTTTCTGGTCTGACATTGATGTTTATGAAGTGTAAAATGACGTTGAGAGGCATCTCCTTTCTCCAGGGGGGTGGGGGGGGGGGGCAGGCGACTCTTGTTTTGCTTGCTCCTCCCCTTGCCTTCATCTCTTTATCCCCCCACCGCCGCTGCTTCTCCTTCTCTGCCCTTGCTGGTCCCCTTCCTCCCGCCTTCTCCTCTCCTTCATCTACTGTGCCTGTTCCATCTGAAGCGATTTTCCACCTCCCTTCCACCGTCAGTCTACAACGGAAAGGATCCCTACACGTTTAAGGATCCTTTTGGCACCTCTACCATGAAGCCTCCTCAGGATTCCCTGCTTCCCCTTTCGGATGAGCGTATGGAGACCCCTGTTACTGCTATCCCACTGTCTCTGTTAGACATTGATCAACAAGTCTCTATTGAAGTTGCCACCACCACAGCTACTGAGCCTACTGCAACCATGGCGACCACTGCTCTTCTGCCTGCCGCCACCACTGTAGCTCCTTCGATCTTCTTGCAACATCACTGGCGATCTGCAAATGTTCTGCCTCCCAATTTTCATGCTTTTGATAAGGTCTCAATGGTTCTTCTCTGGTGATGACCCCCCTGCAGCCCCGGAAAAAGCCCCCACAGGGGTCCCTTCTGCTGCAAAGATTCCCTCTGCATCCATCCCCATCCTTGCCATTACCACTGTTGCATCCTCAGCCCCACTGCTCACTGCCACTTGTGATGCCTTTGGAGATCTGCCGCTATTCTGATGATTGCTCCAACAGATCGTAACCTGGATCTGGCTTTCGCTGCAAAGCCTGCCCCTCTGGTGGTAAATCCCACTGCTGTTCAGGCCGGGAACCCTGCTGTGACTCTGGCTGGGATTCCCACTACTTGGTCTGTCAACTCTTGACCCTTACACCAATGGCATCTCCACTCCCCCAATGCTTTCCCTCTCGCTTGTCCCCCCTTCCCCATTGTTCTCTGCTCCTCCCTCGACTGTGGGATTAAATCATCCCCTCTCCTCCCTCCTCCCTCCTCCCTTCTCTCCTTCTCGTCTCTCGATTCCCTCCCTTATAGACCCCACCCGTTGGTCCCCCACGTCCTCATTTCGTTTCCTACTTCCAAACCCACTTACCCATCTCCCTCCTTATCCCTGATCCCATTTCTCTACCCAGCTCCCCTCTTAAACCAACCCCTCCTTGCTAGCCCATTGATCTGGACCCAATTCTCTTCAGCCCATTCTGCACCCCCCCGGGGGGCCTCTCTTCTCCTCCCTCCCTCTCTTTCTCTCTCTTCCTGAGCCACTTGCCTCCTCCTCCTCCCTCCTTCTGAACCAACTGTGGACGCTCCATGTCCTTTGTTGGCCTCCATTCATGCGGATTGTAGGCGGTGTCACTATGCCAATAAAGGGCAGCACCAAATCGACAAGGATTTTATTGTTGACTTTATGTTGCCAAGATTTAAGTAGAAAGAAAATCTAAAAATTAGTTGCTATCTAGTCTGATTTGCTTGCTCTCCGTTTTTTGCTCTTTGACAGTTGCTAGGTTTGTTGCCTCTTTGGGTGCTTGTTTTGAGCTTTTTGGCTCTCTAAGCTCGAGGCTTTACACTTTGTGCTCTTGTATTTACTTCTTTTTGGTAATGAATTTATTTATTAATCCAAAAATAAAATAAAAATGGCATGGAGATTGTGAAGCATTTTCTGCTCGTCTTCATGGTGCCCTAAACCAATTTCCTTTTCCACACCATATAGATGCATTCAAGCTGCTGCAGTTTCTGACATGGTTTTTCTGCGATTGCCCATAGGATCTTCTAGTTTTACTTAGAAATGGGTGCTATAAAGTAAAATCAACTTTACATCCTTCATTGGTTTAGGTTTTGGCACATATACATGTTGTAGTTGTACTATATTCCTCTTTCAGTGACAATAAAAGAATTGGTGAGAATAAAAATTAGCAGCTTCAGTTTTTATTTTCTTGTTCACTTGACTTTAATTCAAATAGTGCAATTGAAAAGGATCCTTTTTCCACCATGTCACTTCAACCTAATAATGAAGAATTTATTTCATTCTTCACCTGATCTAAAAGAGTTCCTTCTTATGGAAATATTCCATTGATATTGTGATTATCTATAGCTACCAGGGGTTCTTATTGCTTGTTTTGGACTATTTGGTTTTTTTGACTGATTTTACACAGGTAGAAGAAGAAAAAGGAATAAAGCACAAGTATTATAAAAGCCAGTTCTTTTCTCTCCTTCTTTATTTTAAAAAAGAAATCCATTCCCAGGGTTTCTTTCTGAAGAAGTTTTGCTTTCTATAAAATCTTGACTCTTGAAGATGTGAACTTAGTGTTCAATTAAATGTCGATTTGGATTTAAATTTCTTATTATAGTAAAAAAAAAATCTCCAATTTCACACTTTCTCCTTGATGGATGAAACAGTTTCACATGGTTGATGCTACTTATCGGGTAAAGGAGGCTAGAAAGCAATTGTATAGTGAGACTGGAAAACATCCAGATAATGAAGCACTAGCAGAGGCTACAGGATTGTCTATGAAGAGGTTAACAGCTGTGCTACAGACACCTAAAGCTCCTAGGTCTCTTGACCAGAAGACTGGGATGAATCAGGATCTAAAACTTTCAGTATGTCCTGTTTCCATTTTCATAAATATCTATTATGGGAGCTCCCACTCTGGTTAGTTCATATTTTCTTACGCGTGTTCTCTTGTCTATCAGGAGGTTATTTCAGATCCAAATGCAGAAACATCAGAGGAATTGTTAATCAAGCAATTCATGAAGCAAGATTTGGAGAAGGTGCTAGACAGTATCAATCCAAGGGAGAGACAAGTGATTAGATGGAGATTTGGACTCGAGGATGGTAGAATGAAGACACTGCAAGAGATAGGGGAATTGATGGGTGTTAGCAGAGAGAGAATCCGGCAGATAGAGTCGTGTGCATTCAGGAAGCTAAAGAATAAGAAAAGAACTAAAAATTTGCAGCAGTATTTGGTTTCTTAAGCCCCAGTGGATGCTTGAAGGTTTAATTTCTTTTTCCCATAAAACTGTTGTTCCCTGTAGTGGCAGAGTTTCTGTTCATTCCATTCTCTTTGAATCTTTCCCCTCCTCCCCTTTATGGATTATAATGCACATTGAATTTTTTCAGTATAAAAATGTCAGCTGCGCCGAGAATTTAGAATATGAGTCAGCTGATTTCTTTTTAAACAAAAACCAAAAGGCAGCTACTACATGCTACAATGAGTAGGATCAGAATCTGAACTTTTTCATATCACAGTTATTCCTCGGTTGAAGAAAGTTAAAACTCTCCAGCCGTTGTGTCTCTCTGGGTGGAATTGCTCTCTGGATTAATGCTGCTGATGTATCGTGGTTGTTGACTGACTACCTTCTTACAGGCCCTTAACTGCACCCGTCGTAACGCCAGAAATGCAATTATCCGGTAACCTACTAACATCAGGGCCATAATGACGACATCCACCCACAAGTGGTTCAACCCTACGGCCTTTACAGCGGGAAAGTCTATTACTCGGCACAGTGTTCCGGTTGAGCACTCGTAGTAGTCATCCTCTTTATACTGAACCCCAAGAAGCAACTTGAAACAATAGAAACTGTAGCTCAAGTATTTCAGCCAGACAATGAAGGCTGGGATTTGTTGTACGTAGTAGCCGCCGGCAATTAGAAACACCAAGGTAGTGACAGAAGCCAAGGTGGTAGCCTGCTTGACGTCCATGAGAATGGCACCAAATGCAAGTCCAAGGCTCTGAGAGACAAGGACACTGTATAAAACTATTAGCCAGGACAAGACGAAGGTGGTTGGGTCTGGCTTAAGGCCACCCATCCAGTAGATTATGAAGACGAAGGTGGTGGGGAGGGCAAGTTCCATAGGGAGATCTCCTGCAGTCCTGGCAAGAAAGTAGGAGGAGAGACGGTACATGCCAGAAGAGCGCTCCTTGATCAGCATCGATCGCTCTTGGGGAAATGTGAAGACAGCATTATAGAGTGGGAAGAACCCCCAGAAAACTGAGAAGAAGAAGAGCAGAGCAATCTGCAATCAAGAGCAAAATGAAATTGACTTGATACATTAGGAAGTCACAGAAAAAAAAATTCTGTCGAATCTTATGAACTATGTATGTATGTGCATATCATTTTCATGTTGAAGAAGAATTCAATCCTTACCCGGTCTTGGATGTGTGATGTTGGGGTCTGCCACCATAATAGACCAGCAAGCACAGCAGCACTAACAACCTGGAAGATTCTTAGTCTGTTGAAGGCTTCATATCTCCTTTCTTTTAACCCTCTCCTGAGCAAGACCTTAAACTGTTGCCACCCGCTGGTGCTCCATTGCTCTTTTTTCCCTGCATAAATCAGTGTGCAAAAAACAGTAATGAGACTGAAAGAGAACTAGTACCAAAGATGAATGACTGTTCTAGTACATGATTGATATATGCATCACATTCAACTGCAAAATACAGGTTCTGGTGACAAGCTAGGTTTCATGAGCAGATTTCTATTCAAGTCTCTATAGCAGCAGAGGACTTTGTAAACTAAATTTTACAGAGGTAGTAGTAATTTAATCTCCATTTTCTGTTCCTTGAGCAACAATTTATGTGGAGATAGCATAGGGCTCATGACTGATTGACTTACTTGCAGAAACATCTCTGTTGTAGTTGTAGTTATTGACATCCAAACTGTAGAGCTCTGCCTTCAACTTGGTAGCAATATTCTTGTCATAAGCAGAGATGAGAGCCTCCCTCACTGATTTCTGCTCTTGTTCGGCACAACCTTGAAGGTCACCTTGGTCGATTATGTGCTTTGAATCAGGTGAAATCCCTGCAGTATTTTGGCTCATGAGTTAGAATTACCCACAAAAAAACATGATAATAATGAATGTTTTCTGAAGAATTCAGTGGCTTTTCTATTTAAAAATAGAAAAAATCTCTTAGCCATTGTTATGGGTTTTGGATACTTATCATTTTTGGTACAGTTTGAATGGGCAGATGCTCATATATGAACTGAAAAACAAGGGTAAGAATGTCATTTAAATTAAGATATTAGAAAAACATATGCTTCCATTAGATTCCTTAACCAGCTTGAATCCCATTTAAATATATTAAAAACTATTTACCATTATTCACTTATTAAACATATTTTTCTGGACGAACACCTCACAACCCCTTGGGCCCTCTCCCCAACTTCCCTCCAACCCTCAGCAGGTGAAAAAGAGAGGAAAGAAAAGAAGAAGGTGGGCTTGTGATGGGGTGAGATAAAGAAAGACGGTGGCTGTGAATCTTTCATGCGAAACGTGGTTGGCCATATTCTGAGCTAGTGTAGTTTTAGCCTTAAGGTGGGGACTTCCATTATGCTCCATTAGTTTCTGCTTTCTGATGGAAATGCAAATGGTGCAATTATAATCACTACTTTCACTTTGTAGGCCCTGCTAGACTGAAACCTCTCCCTTTCTCTTTCTCAACAGCCATCTCCCTTTCAGTCAACAAGACCAAGAAAGAGATCAGAGAAAGAGAGTTCCAGGACCATTTCCTCATTTTTTGTGGGTTTTTTTTTCCTTCATCAGAAATTTAATAAAAGATGGCATTAGGACTTGTTTAGTGATCCACTGAAAAAATCAATCAGGAAAGGGAAAGGGATTAGATAGAGATCAGGTTAGATGTAGATGTTTCATACATACCATTAGCAAGGTCGAGTAAGAGATCTGCAGGATTGACAGTGACTGATGTGGAGAAGCCAATTGAGGAGAAGTAGTCCAAGGCAGATGATGCAGGGCCATGGTAGATGGGGCAACCTTCAGAGAGCAATACCAGCTTGTCAAACATGTGGTACAACCTGCTTGAGGGCTGGTGAATGGTGGTGATCACGGTGCGTCCACTGCTGGCCAGGTGCTTGACTGTGGTCATGATTCTTAGAGCTGTGGTTGAGTCCAAACCTGAAGTGGGTTCATCCAGAAGTAGCAGACTTGGGTTGATCAGCATTTCTTGTCCAATACTGACTCTCTTCTTCTCACCACCTGATATCCCTCTAAACAGGGGACCTCCTATCATGCTATTCCTGCATCTGTTTAGCCCCAATTCGGCAATCACTTGCTCTGCTTGCTGTACTTTCTCATCCTTTGTCAAGGTGCCAGGCAATCTCAGTAATGCTGTGAATACCAGTGTCTCAGTCACTGTGAGATGTGGGTACAGGACATCGTCCTGTGCCACGAATCCTGTCCTTCGTTGAATGGTACCCGAGAAGGGCTGTCCGTTGTATGTGATCTTTCCCGAGAGCTTCCGGCCTGCTAGGCGACCGCCGAGAGCTGTAAGGAGGGTGGTCTTACCACTGCCAGATGGTCCCAGCATAGCCAAGATCTCCCCTGGGCAAACCATGCCTGTTATCCCCTTTAGTATGGTCTTCTCTTTGGTGCTCCATGTACCATCCCAGCAACACCCCTTCTGCTGATCCTGACTGACTTTGTATCCCACCTCTTCAAACTACACAACAAACAAACAAACAAACCAGATGAATATCTTATCTATGCATAAGTAAATTTTGTGTATGTAATTACTACACTGAGTAGTGGATATATAGCTAGGCAGTAGTAAATAAGTGGCAAATTAAGATTGATTTACTAGAGCTAGTAGAGGTGAGTACTAATAGTAGTTAAGAAAATTAAGAGGAGATGGAGGAGGGTAGACAGTGACCTTCAATGTTATAGGAAACAAAGCACGCCGTACAACGGATTGCGGATTAGACAAGGGACTAGTCGTCGGGTATGGGACGACGGTCGTGTTGTGTGGCTCAGCAGGCAACCTCCCCATGTCTTGAGGAGGAGGAGGAGGAGGAGGAGCAGGATTCTTTTGCATGGAGAGCTGCAGGTGGACTAAGGACATCACACCAGAGAATTGATGAAGCAGCAGCAGCTGATAGCAGGGGGATGAAGAGAGGAGAGGGCTGGTGAGGGTGAGGAGTGTCTCCTGTCTGCAATATGGTTTCTCTTTGGAGTCCTTCAATGCTTCTGAAGTGAATGGGAAGGACCCATACACCATATATAATAGTGTGGTAGAAGAAGAGCTCAGAAGGGAGGGAGAGAGAGAGGGAGAGAGAGAGAGAGAGAGGGGGAGAGTAAACTGAGGATTTCCTAGTTTTGCCCTCTCCTCTAGGCCTCCCATTGTGGGGTCAGGGGTCCCACTCCCACATTCTTCTACTTTAGTCCAACACTGACCACTACTAACAAGTAAGAAACTTATTCTAATCTAATCTATATTATCATTATTCGTATAATAATGACAATGAGAGCAGTGGGTGTTGGGCTGCACACTGATCGAATGAGTGATAACCCTCTCTTGCTGCTTCTCCTGCTGCTGCTGCTGCTGCTGTCTTTTTTTGTTAATGAAATCTTGGTGGAAGACAAGGCCTGGGCGTGGCTGTGTAGTCTATTTCCTTGATATCCTTAAGAAAAGGCAACTACAGATGGGCTAGCATGGAGGATCTCTTGTTTATTCTTGTTATTATTATTATTATTATTATTTGTGTTTAATTCTCTTCTCCTTTTCAGATGATCATTGATTCCGTTACTGTCTCATGACTATTCATTGCCCAAAAGAAACAAAAGATGACCATTTATTCTTTTTGACCCTCTGTCTATTAGCATCAAAGGGAAAAATATTAATCTTTGTTTTGGGAATTCAAGGAATATTAAAGACGTAACCTTTGGCTTTATGGTTCTTACGAGCTAGAGAGTCTGATTCCTAGATGCTTCAAATGGATGATTATACTCTGATTTTAGACTTTCTTTTAGATATTCGTATCATCCAAATATTCGATTACAGTTAAAAAAATTATCAGCATGGAACTAAAGCAGTTGAAGATGCAAAGAGTAAAGTTGTTTGGAAAAGGAAAAAAAAAAAAAAAAAAAGGGGGGGAGAGCATATGGGAATTAATTAAAATCCTTCCTTGCTTCTTCTTTATCACTGTTTTCTTTTTCTATATGATTGTCATTAATCATTAGACTCTTGTAAGAGGTAAAGTGAAGGAAGTGATTAATGACTACTAATGATCTAGTTCTAGCTACTAAGTGTTCGATCCGGGCACAAACATGGCTTCTAGAATCTACGGTAGCCACCCAAGTCTCAAGCTCTCTAGCTTGGTGGAGCCCCGCACACCATGCTTTAGTTACTGCGCTTCTTGACTTGGGAATGACTGTTTTCTTTGGATTTTGTTGGGATGCTGTGTAATTAATGCACAACACCTGCAGAGAATGGTCAAGATCGAGATCTCGATCTCAACTGTTTGCAGCACAGTGTTGCGCATTAATTGTGCAACACTGAAGTCGAGCCTGTTCTCTTTGCCTTTACTAGGCTGTTACTCGGGTAACCAGTGCTTCATGACTTGTGGTTTTCCTAGCTAGAATAATTCTCGACTAAGGATAGGTCAGAAATGATGTCGATAAAATTGTTACATTGTATACAACCAGAAAATGAGTTTTTGAGTATCAAAGTAAGTACACATTATATCTCTCTAGAATCAAATCTGATAAAAAAAAAAAATTTACCTTAAAAAGAATCTGATAGGAATTTTGCATGTGTTCTTTTCACTTGTTAGGGTAGGAGATTTGAAAATGTCATTTAACCTTTGATTTGAAATGTTCTATTTACTACAATGTTGTCCCCTCTATGTTGATAAGCCAATGCTTGAAGTTGTATGGACCATATATTAATGCACTAGAATATGCAACCCTAATGCTTCATGACTTGTGGTTTTGAAGCTGGAATAATTCTTGACCATCCATAATATTGTTACATTGTATGTAATTGGAAATCTAAAACCAAGTACAAATGTAGAATCAAATCTAAAAGAAAATTTTTACTTCAAAAGAATCTGATAGGAACTTTGGATGTGATTTGAAATTGTTAGGGTACGAGATTTTAACCTGTCATTTAGCTTTTGACATGAAATGTCTCATCTGCTAGAATGTTGTTTCACTTATTTTGGATAAAGTCAAATAGTTGAAGTTCTATGGACCATACGTCGATGTATTGGAATGTGCAATCTCGTATTATAGTGAAGAGACGCTCGACATGAAATCCAAAAAAGTTGCTTCGGGATTTTCAAAAGAAAAAAAGTACGTGATTGGTCGGAGATAAATCTAATACTAGTGTCATTTTTATAAATGGCTTACAAAATTATTAATATAAAAATAATTATTTATTAATTAAAAAAAATTTTTCTCATGCATCCATTATCAATCATATAATCTTCACTAATACAATGAATTGGGATCACAATGTGAAATTTTTCTGACACAAGGTATTTCACTGGCTAGCCAGATTAGCAAAACCATGAAAATGTTGGCAAAATTTTGCTTACATTAGGCAGGGTTTCGGTGAAATTTCGCACTCCCCCCCCCCCTCCAATTTCAGATGGTATTTAAAGTCATTTTGGCTTGGTTTTTTGTGTCTAGTTAAATTTGAGGCCAATAAACACACTGAGAATGCTATTTTAGCCTAAAACATAACCTAAAGTGGTGTTCTTAATAGGCACATGTTTGGTTGTATGCAGGCAGAATTGAAAGTTTGGAATATGAGTTTAAACCAATGTAATATATATATGCGCGCGCTTTACTCAAATAGGGGGAAGGTTTTGTGTGAATAATGGAATGGTAAGCATTACTCATTTGAAAGTGTCCCACGGTGATCTAATATCTTTTCAAGAAAATGACGCGAGAACCCTGCGGTGATACCAATGTTTGGGGAATCCCTAAACATTGGTTTGGGGATACCTCTGGGGGCGTTGGGGAACTTATCCGGAATGATCGATTCTTTTCTTTTTGGAGGGGGAAGCGGGATGTGGGCTAAACCCAAGATCAGGGACGTGGGATCTGGAGTCTGAGGTGCGCACAAGAGAATGCAGTGGCTTGAGAGGCGTTCATCTTGCTAATATCGAGAGAATGGCCTTTGCTGTCCGCCTTGGCTTTCATCTTCGATCGGGGGCTTATTTGCTTTAGGAGTTCATATATATATATATATATATATATATAACTCTAAAGGAAAAATAGAAGTACTAACGTCTACAATTCATTAAACTAACTAGTGAAGTCAGGTGTAAAGATACAAGATACAACAGAAATATACAAGTGCAGGCAAGTAAATATTAGTGATTTAGTCATTTCAAATCTCAATACCAAGTATTGTGCCTAGGTGGATTCATCCGTCTTTGATGTCATACCTATAATGTACAACATCCTCTTCCCCAACCAATTTACATACTGGACCCATGTCGTTCCATACTGATGGTTGTTCAAGTAGTCTTGAACTGCAGCTTTGTAGCGGTTATCTTCTGCTACGAAGAGAACTCCGATTTGAAGGAAGTGAGAATTGGGCCAAGAAAGGTGTTGTAATGATGGTGGTGATACTGCTGGTACCAATGACTATGCGTATGAGAATTTTTGCAGTAAATTGACTTTGACCATTTGATGATGAGTGCGTAAATGCTATTTCCCAAAAAGTTTAATTTACATGATAACAATTTGGAAATATTAATAGGTTAATTTTCTATCTTATATAGCAAGAGGAATTCATATCCTTGACTTATTTAATTTTTTGAAGTAGATATTCGCCCAAAATTTCTTAGGATAATTTAAAAAAATTATATATTAGCAAATCTTGGCTAAAATTAAAAAACAAATGCTAGCGAATCCAAAAAGAGCAGATACAATTTTATATAATTTGAAGTTTGTTGGAGCAAAACAAATCCATTATAATTATAACAAAAGAGGGAGGGAGAAAGAAAATAACTCTCCCTCTTTTCCTCATTAGTGTGATCGGACTTTGGTTTTAAGTTTTTTTGAACTCGGAAAAGGACAGTGCTGACGAATGTCGGCCGAGATTTCGATCTTAACGGCTAGTGCTTAACAATATGCTCTGTGAACAATGATGGGACTCACCTATAAATATTAATTAAAAAACAAAATTTATATATGTGGGTCCCACCACCATTGCGTATTTTTAAGCTCAGTCGGCAAGATTAAGATACGAGATAGAGGAGGACAAGACAATGGCGGTTGTGCCAAAGGACAGAGAAGAACCCAAATTGCAGCAAAACATGAAAGGAGGGAAGGAAAAGGTGTGGGTCCCCTCTTTTTATATTAAACTAGTTAATATATTATTATCCTCTTATCTTTTTCAGTGACATAAATTAAATATGATAATACAAACAAAAGGTAAAGTCTTAAACAAAGAAATCAAAGCAAAACTTGTATTAATTAATTCATTAATTAAAGATTCAAAGGCGAAAAAAGAGCTTCACCGCTCGTTCTCATTTCACTTTCCCTGGCCAAATGCTAGCTGGTTTTCCTCACTTGATCTATCTATCATCTTTTTTCAAAGGTGAAATCAGAAAATGTTTTTCTCCTTTTCCTTAAGGTGGAAAACCATTTTTCTATATTTGGATTCAATCGCTTATCATCATCATCTGAATGAGACTTAAATACTGCACATTAAATGCACAATACCTACTGTTAATGATTAAAATAGTCATTCTATCCTGACTAGTCCAACCAATGGGTTCAATACAGTTGTCTCAACCATAGTGTTAATGGACGGTCCCACCATCGTGTCAAGAGTACCCGATCAGGATAAACTTCTATCATCTGCCAACTTCCTAGAAATGATAAGTCTGGTAAAAGACTCTTTATAAAGTTACTTTCCTAACACAACTCTTCTTAGAGTTATATTCGGAGTATAACTCTGATATCTAAAGCTCTATAAGCACCTCATGCAGGCTTTATGTAAGAAGTATTCATATTCTGTGTGATCAATTACTTGAATTATCTATTGAGTAGTTGAGATCATATCATTGATACTGACTTGTTCGTCGGAGACGTACCTCGACCACCCAAGGTCGAGCACGTGGTTTGCAGGAAGGTGACAGGAAAGGACGAGCAGAATATTGTATCAACACTTCCTATCAGATTTCAATTTCGACCATTGAAAGCACACATCGGAGTTGAGTCGAGCCGAGCAAGTCAAGTGAGAATGGAGGAGGAGGCTCTTTCTCACTTGTTAGGTTGTGGGACCCACATTAAGGTGGAGGTTTGTTTTTATTGGATATTGAGTTAAGAGAGAGACACGTGGCAAGCACTTTGTCATAAGTGGGTTTTGCTTTTGTATTATTATTATTATTATTTTGTTTTTATGATGATGTTGACGCCTCC
The DNA here is from genome assembly GCF_041222555.1 of Hakea prostrata. Classification (NCBI taxonomy): domain Eukaryota; kingdom Viridiplantae; phylum Streptophyta; class Magnoliopsida; order Proteales; family Proteaceae; genus Hakea; species Hakea prostrata. Next base: position 1,766,188 of record NC_142610.1, on the reverse strand, counting down.
GATTCACAAAATCATTTGCAGCGCGAGCAGATGATGATCATATATGGATGTGGTGGACCCCACTTCCCACTCAGACCCACCTGCCTTTGAAGTTTGAACAAAATAATTAATTTCATTTCATTTCATTTTTTCAGATCGTTTTCCTCTTTTGTCTACTCTGACTAATCTCACCAATTTTATTATTAATATAACAAAAAAAATTCTGAAAAGCATTTAAGATGTCTCACTCTTATAGATTTTTCTCCCATCATTTCATGGTATCGCAAAAGAAATAATATTATGTAAACAACTTAAATACAAGACAAACATGTATGTATATATCTACTTAATTTGGTTTTCAATTGTAATTAACAAAAACTAAGATTATATTATATATCCCCATCGCATCTAATAAAGTGCACTAATTATAAAAATCAGTTAACAAGAGTTCCAACCACATGACTAAAACATAACAAGCTTTTAATGCATAATCCATGGTGATCACACTTCACACCTAGCTACATGGACAGAGAAGGGCACAGGTGTAAGTAACTTCTTTATGAGTAACTAATCACTCTAAAAGCCGTTTTGAACTTCTCATCTCCACTATATTCTATATAATATATGTTCTAAGTTGCCGTTTATATATATATCCTACCAGCATTGTTTTAACTCTATTGATAAGGCTAGCTACTTCTTTTGATAGATTAAACAAAGTAAAGGCTAGAGAGGGTTCTTTGCCCCGGTCCCACCCTAGAGGTTGGTTTATAATCACATTAATCTAGAGAGTTCCAGATCCTCTCCACTCGGGCAGGCGCTTTGTCCAACGCTCTGACCCTTTTCCAGATCCTCTCCCCTCAAGCATGCCATTTGTCCATTCCCTATGCCCCACTTCTAGATCTTCTCCACCAGGGCAGGCCGTTTGCTCATCTCCCCTGGATGGACGATAGATGACTTGCCCATGGTACATGAGCAGCTCAACCTAGAGGGTGAGGAGATGAACAAATGCCCTACCCAGATGGAGAGGATCTAGATTATAATTTGAATCGGTGTTAGAATACAATGTCGCTAGTGATGACCACCATTAAATTCCAAAAACCCTCGTAGCTTCATCTAAGGCTGCATTGGTCCCTGAGTAACAACCTCTAAATTCAATAGGTTGTAAGGAGGTGCCACAATGATCGTTCTTGGGATAGGATTCTGAAGAAAGTTTGTGTTTCAGGTGACCGGGGTGGTTTTCGCATGGGGGTGGGCTTGAGGATGCTGGAGGTTCGCAATTTCCTCCACTACAAGGGCTAAAAAACATCGAAGCTAGAGACACGCAGTTGTTACCCAACTAGTAGACGAGGCTTCAATTTAATCATCCCTCTTTCCAAGATATATGTAGACAGCTGTGTAAGTGACTGCCACAAGGGATCGAAGAGATAAATAAAAATAAGAGAAAGACTATTGAAGGGCTGATGTATACTTTTTTTTTTTATAATCAAGCTTTCATTAAGAAACATGGACAGGATTGGAATCTGAACAAAGACTCAGAATCCAATCAGAGGAACATGACCAATAACTTGGACCTTGAACCAAGTAGGCCTTCATAGCTAGGTGATCGACAGCATAGTTGGATCTCCTAGAAACATAACTGAACCTAAAGCCCAAGAACTTATTTCTGATGAATTTGATATCTTCTATCACAGGTAAAATAAATGTGGGGGGTAGGGCAGACTCGAATAAATAACTCGCAAGTAGCTGGGAATCTGTTTCTACCTCCACGAACTCAAAGCCATTCGCAATAGCCTCTAGCATCCCTGCACGCATTGCCTCGGCTTTCCCTTCAATCACTGATGAGAAGGATTTGGGTATGGATGATGCCACAAGTGGTTTTCCTTCCCAGTTTCTAATGATGATCCCTATACCACCTTTTCTTGTTTTCTATTTATAGAATGCATCTTTGTTCACCTTGATGAAAGGGTGTTGTGGTGCCTTCCATTCCAACCTTTCCTCCATTTCGGTTCTAGCTTCAGCCATAGGATTTTGATTTTCCTTTTTGGTTGCTAACCAAAATTCAGAGTGAGCTTTTAGTGCCAGGTGCATTACCTCAGTTGGTGTCATCAAATTTTCTCCAACTGCCCTTGAATTTCAAGCTTTCCACAAGGACCAAAGGATAAAGGATATCATACTCTTCACCTTTTCACCATCCTTCTTCTCAATGGTTTGTATATCTAACCAAGTCTTCATCCAATCGCCCATGGTATAAAATTCCTTATAAATGATTGCAGTTTGGGATTAGAAAGATAAATAAAAATAAGAGAGTGAGACACTATTGAAGAGTTGTTCAATCTATAATGACCAACACCTCTTAATGAAGAGTTCACAAGTTCAACTCTTCCTATGATATATGTAATAGTCACTACTATTTAGTATAAAAACTTTCAAGGACAAAAAAAATAAGAGAGAGAAAGAGATTCCGCACGCTTATATTGTATGGGTGAATCTTCGCCATCTTGCAAAGCACCCTCATGGTGGAGTGTGGAAGTGGGGAAGTGGGGTTAGGGTTCCCTATGTATACTTCATTACTTCAGGGGATCAAATAGAATTGCAAAATGTGGAAATGCCACTTTCTTTGATGGAGACGACTGCCGAACCAGATGCCCTAATATATAACTTAAATCATTATTTTATATTATCTTTCTCTTTCTCTCTCTAAGACCAACTTTTTTTTTTTTTTTGGGCTCAGGCAGACAAACACTAGCGGCAGTTCGGCCGACCGCCCCCGCTCGGGCCGGGGTGGGTTGGGCGCCCAAATGACCCCACAAACCCTAACAACATCCCCCTGGGGGCTCTCCCCCGGGGCTCCGCCGCGGCGGCCTCCGGCGGTCCGGCGGTTTGCCTCCCCCGGCTGTCGCTCGCCGCTTCCCGGGTTGGTTGTCTGTGTCCGTCCCCGGGTTGTTTGTGTCCGCTCCCCCTCCCTGTCCGTTGGCGGTCCGTGGTGGGGTGGGCCTGGCCCGTGGGCCGGTGTGCGCGGCGGGGGGACGTTCGGGGGGGGGGGGGTGGGGGTTTTTTTTTTTTTTTTTTTCCCCGTCCGGGGGGGCGGCGGGGGGTGGGGGTGGTGTGGGGTCGGGCGGGGGTCGGGCGGGGTGCCTCGGTTCGGGCGGCGGGGGGGGGGGTGGGGGGGGTGGTGGAGGGGCGGGGCGGGCGCCGCGGTCTCCCGCCTCCGGCGGGGCGGGGGGCGGGCGCGCGTGGCGGGTGGTTCGGCGGTGTTTTTCTCTACAGACCAACTAATGCACTACAAACTAAAGAAGCAAAGAAAGAAAGATGATGATGATAATGATAAGGATTATGATGAACGATAAAGAACAACTACCAGCTAATATTAAAAGAATAAAAGTATACTTATTAAGGCATGCATAGTTGCATGCTTTTAAAGTTGCTGATAGATGATAGTAGATTAACTCACTCACTCACTCACTCTTTGAATGACAAAAAAAGAAAAAAAGAAAAAAAGAAAGAACAGTAGAACGAACGTACAAGAAAACAAAAGGAAACCAATGCAGCTGGAAAGATGTATTTTGGTTTTTATGATATGATTTCTTTAATTTTTCTTTTAAAAGAAACCGTTTTAATTGCTTTGCTGAAATGCTGCAACAGTACTGCTCACTTTGTTTACCACTTGAAGAAATGATTGTTAGTTGTAGATTTTTTTTTTTATTTCTCAATCACGCCGCAATACAAGTGGAAGAATTAATTAAATTCCAACCCTAGGTCATTTTCAGTATCCACTTCGGGGGTGAAGATCCTCTCCACCCAATCTGTCAGTGCTCCTATTTTCTCCCTTTCACATAAGACCTGACACAGGACCTATTTGTGTTGGCAATTTATGAGAGGGGGACGATAGGGACATTAGTAGGTTGGTGTAGAGAGGGAGTAGGTTGGGATCGAGAGGATTTAGATATTTGTATGCACTTCACATACGCCAACCTATCGTTGCGTCTTGACCTCTCGGCCCCTACTGTCCCCAAAACCCTTCCCTTCCACTTTCCATGGCCGCACCTATACATGATATGCCCCAACTTGACACGCCTCAACTTCTTGTCAACCCCTGTCAACCAAGATCCTCGCCACCTCAACACGATCCTCTGTAGATGGCATATTCTACCAAGATCCTTACAACCTTAGCATGATCCTTTATAGATGATTTATTCTTATACCATGTGATCCGTCTAGAATTTGTTAAGCCTCCGGATCTATGAAGATGATCCGCAAAACAGGGTTAGACGTAGCCTGACCGCTGGGGTCGAGAGGCCACCTCCGAAGCTTAAGTCAGTCGCTGAATTGATCACAATGCTATGGCTGAATGCAGAGTCTAAAAATGAATATGAATAGTAAAGAAATGATTCAGATACCTTTGGAGTGAGCAGATCACTCGTTTATATAGACGTTACCTCCAATTTTCGACCGTTAAGTGAATTCTTGATCTCTTCAGATGACCGTCCAATCATAGGGTTTTTCCCTAGATATTTGGGGGTGCAGGTAGTTGCCATTCTCAACACTACCCCCTCTCCATCTTGACAATAGTTGCTTCCTACAAGTTAGCTCTACTTACCGCAAGATTTGGGAGGTCGTTCGTGACTGATAGCAATAGTGTGGCGCCCTCATCCGATCATGAGATTAGGTTAAGGTGAGTCCCGATTGTGGTTTAACTAGGACAGAAGGTTTAAACCTGGTCCGACGGGTTCGGTGCAATTTTCTTCGTATCATCATGTCTTGCAGATCCTCTAAAGATGGCATCATATCCGTTTTACATTGTTTCAGAAGATCAAAGCCACTTCAGTTTACAATCTTGACAATTGATATTTCCTTTGGTAACAAATTTGTTATATATAATGATCTATCTTTCCTTTCATACAATGTATATTGTCCCCATATAATCTCTGATTCTATCTCTCAAGATTTATTATAAATAAAGGATGCACCTCTATGGTGCAGCAAGGGATTCTTGATCCAAGCTAATATGATATCATGAGCCAAAATCTCCATTGAGAACTTATTCTACCTCTAATGGAAGAGAAAATGTTGTCCATTCAAACACCTTCCCATGAAGGCCTCACCACTCACTTCCACTATAGTAACATCTCCCTAATCTTTTATTTCCACCCATATCCAATCTTTTATAGCAACCCATCATTTTCTTTCTTTAAAGCTCATAAGCAAGAACTATACCTTTTGGAAAACTCAAATCATTTCATATTTTGTGTGGCCAAAACTTATATGGCTATTTGGATGGTAATATTTCATGCTCCCCCCCCCCCCCAACCCACTTGGTGCTCAAGATTGGCAAGATTTTCTTTCTTTAAAGCTCATAAGCAAGAACTATATTTTGAAAACTCAAATCATTTCAAATTTGTGTGGCCTAACCTTCATACCCTGTTATCTTATGATACTTAAATTGGCTCAAATCGGTTGTAAGTTCAAAATGGCAAGGGTCTCCCCATTTCCCATATTGATAATTTTTCTATCTCTTCTCCCTCCCACTCTTTTCTTTTATTAGATTTTCTTCATGTTCGCTTTATCACAAAATCTCTGATCGTCGTTCAAAATTTCTACTGACAATAATGTTTTCTTTGAATTTCATGCTGACCATTTTGCTATAAAGGATCCACAATCCAAGACAACCCTCATGAATAGTCTAAGTAGGAATGGCTCTATACACTACCCATCCCTCATGTGCCAACAATGCACATTGTTGAACGTACTTCTTATGATTGGTGGCATCATTACTTGGGTCATCCTCATTCCCAAGTTTTTAGTTTTGTTTTAAATTCAAATAAGTTGCCTTGTAATTCATCTCACACTCCTCATTTATGTATTGCATGTCAACTTGTCAATGCACACAGAGCTCCCTCCCCTTCTCAACTTGTCAAGGCACAGAGACTTCATTTAGCTCCCTCCCCTTCTCGTAGTGCTAATCCCTTGGATTTAATTTTTAGTGATGTGTGAATACCATCGCAGATTCCTTCTATTGATGAACACTGCTTTTTCATTGTTTTTGTTGATGATTGCACTAAGTTCATATGGTTTTACCCGTTTGTCCGAGAATGAGATGTATTTGCCACTTTCACATGTTACGGAGTTGAACAAACGGGTTGATTCGTTCAGGATTCATTTCCATTAGGTTTTAATTAATTCAAGCTTTCACATATCTTTAAGATCAATGGGTGGCACTTTTGGCATATATATATATATATATATATATATATTTACAGGTCAAGATAGAGGTATCTTTTTGGGAGCAATGGTCACCTTTGGTATCTTTTCAAGACAAAGAGATTTCTCTTTGTGACTAATAGACACTTTCGGTTTCTTTATAAGGAAATCCCACCAAGAGGTTCATTCAATTCAATTCATCCATGAATAGAAAATAACACCATCAAAGGTTTGATTAAAGAAAATGTGTATGCATTCAACCTAGATCCCTTTACCCTCTGAGTTGGGCTGCTCGTATACCACGGGCGGGTCATGGGTCATGTATCGCACATCGGGAGGGGCAATGGCCGGCCCTACCAGGGTAGAGAGAATCTCAACTCTCAACCCAATCAATCCCAAGGATCTAAGGAAGACTACTTTTCTGATGACATGATTGGTGCCTTTTTTGACAAACTCATGGTGGGGTGGCCTCCTTCTCTCCCTCAAGGGTAGCATCTGTATCATCTCATCAGTCATCACTTTCTTTTGAAGATACGTTTCTAGAAAGGAAGAACTCTTTAATTAGTTATGTAAGTTTGAAGCCTTTGACGGCCACATGAATGGATGATGATGATGATGATGAGTTAAGTTACTTTTAATCATTTTATTAGAAAATCTTATCTAGTAATCTTCTCCATAAACAAACACAGACACGAGATGATGAGACACCCATATCTATATATACCCGAGTTGGTAGATTTAGATCTTGACTGTGGGTCCGGAGAGTAGGAATTTAGTGAGAAGACAGGATATGAAAGGAAAAGATAGGTGCTATATCTTCAAAAAAATATATTCTCTTACAAATTCTTTTGCGATGCTCGGATGCATGCCTTGCCCCCCTTTCATATTGGGGAAAGGCAAAGAAAAACAACTTGCTTTTAAGTAAATGGGGGCGTAGCCCCCACGTGGTGTCGTTGGTACTGTATAACAAATGTGTAACACAATGTAACTTACGGTTCAAATCGAATTTTGATTACTTATTTTGTAGTTAAATTTTATCAAAAAAAATCACATATACGAAGCGAGTGATCGGAATTTGTCTCGATTATAATTTTGATCTAGACCATAGACTGCTCGGTGCTGCTACTGTGTGTGTTGTTGGTATGATGGTCGTGTAAATACGGGATCCTAATTTGGGCAAAACCCACTTGACTTTTGATGGGGATGCGGAGCACATGCGTGAGATTTTTTTGTTTTTGGTAACTACATGCTTTTGATTTGAGAGATTAGATAAGTTGATTCTTTTCTTTGATAGGGTTGGTCACACATAGGAGTGACAAAGTTTAGAATTGGGGAAAAGATTTTCGTCACGTGTCAAATCCGGCTGCCCTCTCTAGCTTTATCATGGATGGAATGTATTATTGTTAACATCATCAGTGACGAATTTTAAGTCAAAAAGGAAGTCTTCTCTATGATGTTGGTGCGTGCATCCCAATTGTCTTTGATATTTTCAGAGATTTCTTCCTCCATTAATTGAAAAAAAACCTGAAACTTTCCTCGCCCTCGCCTTCCAGATTGGTAAGACCAATACGTTTCAACGATTGTTAGGGATAATAGATGCACAATTACGAACAGATAATAACACAAACAAAGCATACAAAAGGGATTCAACGTGGTTCGGCAAAACCCTGCCTACGTCCACCAGAGAGAAAAGAAGTTTTACTATTTCCAGAAAAATCTCACACCCACAGAGTGCTACTTTTTGCTTGCCCCCATCGGATAATGATGAGTTTCTCAATCCCCTACAGGGATTCAATCTTTGTAAGATGTTTATAGTAATTACAATTTTATCCCAGTATTAGTAATTGACCCAAACCCTGTTTCAATTATAAATACAACTAAAACCATAATTACATGGACCCATAGAATACAAGACACACAAACCCAATAGAAATCGTAAGTTTAACTCTCATTCATGGTATATGTAATATGATAATTCCTTATATGTAAAAAGTGCCCATCCAGTGCTATACATAAATGCACAACTCTATTCTGCCTATGGTCGAAACCGAAACTTTCACTAAAGTTTCAATCTCGACCATCCGTTTTGTTTTTCACTTTTTTCACTCACTTGTAAAATGAACAGTCAGAGATTTTGACCGTAAACAACAATTGTTATACATTTAATGTGCAAAATTCAAGTTCGGGTACCAACCAATGTACATTATGTCGCCGAAATGTCGCGACATTTCGGCGACAAATCGCTATGTCGCCCGTCGGACCGCGACAACAACTAAAAGTCGACGAAATTCGCAAAACGATCTTTTCCCCAAATATCGGGAAATCGTCATTCTCCGCCGGTGCTCTTGGTGGAGGGATGCCTCGATGAGTTTGACCCTCTCTCTCTCGCCCCCTCTTCTCTCGCAGTGCGGGCTCCAGGCCTCCACGTCTCTCCGCTCTCCCGGCGCCCCGACTTTCTCCGGCTCTCCCGGCGCCCCGTTGCTCTTTCTCCTCTCGCTCTCTTCGTCTTCTCTTTCTCATCTCTCTACTCTCGCTCCCTCAATCACCACCGCATCGTTTCTCTCCTCTCGGGCGGTGTGGCGGATAGGTCTCCACCGTTCCACTGTTGCTTCAATCTTGCCGGGTCCCGCTGCCTGTGCGCTTGGTTCAATTTAAACATCTGTTTTTATATTATATTTATATATTATTTGGTAATAATTATAGTATAACCTTTAACGTTGAACCTCGATATCTCTGGGGTCGCTCTCGGGGTGTCGTGGTTTCCCCCCCCCCCCCTTTTTAAACGATATTTCGAACCTTGGTACCAACTTGCTCTTACTTGGAGCCTAACCCTAACCCAATCCCCAAGTAATCACATCAGGAGGTAGATTTGGGTCACGTGGAAAAAGGTTTAAAGAAACCACGGCCGCAGACTAGTGGGGGGACGTGGAGGAGAATGAGATGTAAAGCAAAGGAATTGATAAGCCACGTGTATATAAAATTCTTGGATCGCAATCCGCGTTCCAACACCCTAACCCCACAATCCCATGCGTATGTGTATATATCCTCTTCTTCCTTCTTTCTTTCTTTCTTTCTTTCTTTCTCGTTCCCTCTGTGTGATCCACTCATGAAATGACCTCTAGCTCTCTCTGGGGCATTATCTCATCCACTTGTGCTGCATGTGAAATCGATTTTGTGTGGCTTCTGGAAACAAACCAATCGTTTGATGGACCCCAATTGTCTCGCGTACGGCAAGCCGGCACCTAAAAATGCACATTTGCAGGCTTGCCCGCAACGCCCAAACTTTTTATCATCTGGGAAAGGAAACTAATGACGCCTACCTCATGCCTTCCTTCCAGATATTCCATTCACCTGATCTGGATGGAAACTAGACCTAATAAAAGTCTTCGCCATATACTCCATGATTGTTACTTGCTTAACCAAAACTTCGTATCCATCTTTGAAGGCTGGTATTTTTAATTGTTTCTCTCTTTCTCTACAAATCTCCAAAGGAGGAATGCATACATCTAATAGCATCATGTACGACAATCTCATGATGCCATGCAATGAAGCTTGGCCACTCTTTAACACAGAAATTGATAAACAGGACTGTCAAGTCAAAGTTCGATCCGGCAGCCGAAATTGTTCTGCTTGACAGTCCTACTCATTAAATGCGTAGGACTGGAGCAAGGTTCTTTAACACGCATAAGTAACAGTGCTTTCCAAGCCAAGGCGTCCACTGCTAGGTTGGTAGCCTTTGCAATGAACTCGAATAGCATAAAGCCAAGGAGCTGCATAGTCACTTAACACAAAAAACCAGGTCGACATGAAGAGGTGGGAGATACTTGTGTACCAATATGTAGTCCAACATGAAGAGCTGGGAGATTCTTGTGTTCCATTATGTAGTCCACTACCTCTCAAAGATCACTCTAAACCTGCATAAGTGTGACCCCCCCCCCCCCCCCTCCTCTAAAGCTGCCAGCATATATAGCTTGTCGGATAAAGATTAGGTTGCCTTGACATGCTGAGCCAAATGGGCAAGGGGGAGGAGAGTGCCTTTAGTTGTGCATCTATGTATCTTCTCAAAATAAATCCAAATCCACCCGTGATAGTGAAAGTCAACCTAGAGGGTAGTGAATAAGTTGACATTAATGAATCTTGCGTGCCGTAATTTAAATTTCAAAATAATAAGATTAAGCAGAGAAACAAGACACTGACATATTGGTTACTTGAGAATATGCCCTTATTACCAGTCCTCCCACCAATGTTTTGGCAGTTAGACTATTGACCGACTTTAGGATTAATCACAATTGAATAGAAAACAAAGAAGAAGAAGACATGGATTTTACCCTGGTTCACCTCAATGTGAGGCTACATCCGATATTAGGCTTTTCACTATATTCTTCTCGAAAACGACAACTTACAATGTTCTGTTACTAGAGAATATATATATATATATATATATAACCCTAAACCACAACTATTCATGGATCCAAACCCAAACTATAAAGAAACTTCGAGCCCACAGAAACATGGACCCTCTATAGGCTATCGGGGGGTTGCCCCCACGCTCCGGTGGGGGCGACCTCCCCGCACCCCCACCAGCTCACCGGGGAGCGCAGGATCCCGTGTCCATTGATAGCATAATGAAAAGCATGAGCCATACTCAACAACCAATCTGAAGAGGGACAACATGGTACCCCAGTGCAACTTATGTAGGGAAGTTTGAACTTCCTACCTGGCATGACTGCCCAAAAGAGACTGCTTGTGTCATGGGGGTTCATAAGATGCTCAAACCTGGGCTATGCCGCTACAGTATCGGTAGTGGGATGGTTTGACACCACTGCTGCTTCCAAACATTGTAATCTGTATTGCTGGTCATCCTCTTAAGCGTTGTATCCTGGCAACAACTGCCTGATGACTCTCGCACATGCGTAGGTGATAGTGAGATTCTAGGCCAAAGACCATCCTTTTCAGCCCTTTCCTTTGTCTCAAAATGCCCCCTTGGCCGGCCCTCTGATTTGCTCTTCTTACGCTTTACCTTAAACAATGTTCTTCCTATCTAAGGATTACATATGAAGTGACATGACCATTGCCCAGATTTGCTACCTGTTCAGTCATCTGGCAAACCATGAAGTTCCGCATGCTGGCAGATTGATTTCTTCCAATGATACTTCTCCTTTTGCTCAAAACAGGTTCAGGCAGGGTATATGAGATTGCGTGACAGAGATAATCCTGAAGTTAGTGAGCTTTGAAGGCAGCTGTTCATTGTCTCAAGGAGAGGCACATTCTTTTCAAGAATTCTGCAGAGGAGGTGATTCTATGAACAAACTAGAATTAGTTAGATAACTAACTTGAACTTGCAACTCCATCATTACATAGCAGTAGCTTATTATCAATCTTTCCATCACTGGTTTCCCAAAAGAACTTCATTTTTCCCATATGAATTATGTTAGCAATGGACTGATTTGGGTTAGAAAGCCTTCAGACTACACATTTTCCGGTGTTGATTGTTTGGAACTCAATGTAAGTGTACTCTAGAACAAATTGCTAAGCAACTCACTCAGACAATTGGACCAACCAATCAGGCTTCATAGAAAAATAACAGGGAAACTGGAAGAGAATTAATTGAAGGTGCAACAGATCCCTGGTTCAAACAATTATGTCATGATAATCCACAATACAGCAGAATCTAATTGAATAGTCAACAAAGTGGAATAAAAACCAAGCTAATATGTCAGTCAAGAAGAAAAAATTAAACATATCAGGGGAATAGCCAAATGGTATGAGATGAAGGACGTGGTTGATGAGATGAATCTCCTTAATTCTGAGAAAATGAGTTTCAAGCATCAAGTGAAGAGGACCAATAAATGATCTCTGATGGAGATCACCAGAACAGAGACTCGTAGAGATAACCTTCAATGTGCACATCATCTTGACTAATAGCCTTAATCTACTAAATCAGCAAGACCTCTATCAACTGAAGGATCCTGTAGTCTTATACTCACAGAAACAGGTACATGTCTTTATTTGATTAATCATTTGTTTCAGGACCTAGAAGATATGAGTAGCTCCACCCCTCTTGCTGTCTTTTGTTATTTGTTCTATCTTAAATGTTGATAAATTTAAGTGGCATCAGTTGGTATAAAAATTCACACCCGAGATGATATTCCATATTTGCAGAAATAAACCAGTATGAAAAGAGAAGTCCGATCACCTGGACTGATAAACTGAAACTATCAACTAACTGAACCAACTTTTCTTTCCAAATCCAATAAAAGAGACCCCATCTGCTTATCCAACCTGAATCCCTCCCTCTCTATCTCCTTGCAAAGCTCTTTACACTTAGCTAACCTTCCTGAAACTGCATATATCTTAATCAAATTCCGGTACATATCATAGGTTGGACTGAAACCTGCATCCTTGAGTCTCGAGAAATATCTTACAGACCTTGAGAGGTCATTCAAACAAACACAGAGTTTTATGACAACAGAATAAGCTGGAAGATCAAAGAGACAATTTGATCCTTCCATTTCCCAAACCAGGGCAAGTGCCTCCCTGTATTTCTTCTGAGAGTACCGGCTATGGATCATAGTAGTGTACATGACCACACTAAGGTCACGTCCAGATTCCCTGTACCAGTTAAAGAGAGTCTCAACAATATCAAATTTCCCAAGTCTAATACAAACTTTCATGAGTGCTGTACAATCTTGCTGCTCCAGTTGCAGATCATCTCTATTTGCAAGCTCATCTAGTAAAGTCAAAACAAGATTGCATTTGTCTGGGTTCTTCCCAAGTTCTAGTATCAGCTTTGCATGGGTGCTCGGGTCCAGTGTTCTTCTATTATCCTTGGCAACCAAGAGCAGCTTCATGGCTAGATTCAAACTGCCTCCTCTTATAAAACCCCTTGCCATTGCCTCAATAACAGTCCGACTGGCTGAATTCATAAACTTCTCCAAGTCAAAGGGCATTTTCAGTCCATGTGCCCTTGCTAAGATCTCAATGGTTGAAGCAAGAATGCGGTCATCCGGAAAGAGCTGAGATTGTTTCTGAGCCCAGCAGAAGGTCTGCAGAGCTCTCTGTGGAAGACCCATATGACCCAGTTCCCGTATTGTTAAGGACAGAGATCCCTTTCGGAGGAACTGAACCCACTTATTGAGGATTTCAGACGCATCTTTATCTGATGGAAGCTGACTAATTTCTCTAGCCAGGGCCCGTAGGAAATCAGGGTTCTTGTATGCTTGCCGAGACAAGGACGATCGAGAAGACAATGGGGTAGTCATTCTCACATGTTTCTTAGATGTAGGAAGCGCCAATGGTCTGAGTTTATATGGAAGTGGAAGTGGAAGAGGCCTCTCTTTGTTCAGACTCCCAGGCTTTTGAGGTATTCTTCCTTGGAAAAGAGATGAAATTGCGTCAATCTCGTCTGAGCTCCACACAGGATCGTGATGAACAATGGTAGCAGTATCATACTCTCCAGCAGCCACATCGTCATGAAATGATTCAGGTCTCTCATCACAGTTGGGGTCCATTTGAGATTTGCCTGCTCCAGAAGTTCTCTTTATGGATTTATAGATGATAGGTTCAGGTGGTAGCTTTGGACGCCGCGGATATCTGAGATTCTTCGGTGGCTTCCTATGGTACTGACGCTGACCCGCTCGAATCACAGCTCTAACAGGGGAGACACTCAAAGGATTCCTTAAAAACTCAGGACCACCTATCGGCTTGAATCGGGAAATTTGCAGTTGGGCTATTGGAGATTCATGGCAGGAAGCAACTAGCGAAACCATGTCTTGTGGTTCGACTGCGAGTTTGGTAGTCACTGCCACCGAAAGGAAATTCGAGTTATTGGCATTTCATCAAACAACTAGAGTGCAGAGCTCTACCAAGTGACTGGGGACTTGATCCCGCTATTCTTCAGCAGTTGTTTCTGAACACACTCCATGCCCTTAACGATACCCTCGTGCAGTTAAAATCAAACGTTGGATTCTGAAATCTGAATTGAAATAGGAAATAGGAAGCTGGGAAGTCATGAGTTTCTCATCGTCGAACTTTTGCTCTATAAAGCGCGGATATCTCCCCCATGGCAACTAGGAAGTCTACCAAGTATCGAAAAAACGTCAACCGGATAAACATGCCTGTAAAATAGATTTTTCGAATTACTTATTAACAAAAATATAGGAGGCGAGGAAATTAGTTGGCGACATTTATGAATAGCAACCATCCGTTGGAGTTGGTGAAAAGAGCCCTATACACACCAATAAAGATTTCAAAGAATCCTTCTAAATGGTCCAATATTCTAATGACGAGAAGAGGGAAACCATGAAAAAATCGATGTTCTATTGTAACCTGCAAAAACGTGCTCGATCGGTGTGATTGAATTTCGTCTCTGACGAACAAGTTAGTTACGAACCAAGGAAGCAAGCTCAATCTCTTAATGTATTCAATAACTTAAGAGTGCATCCCTCATAATGATGAATATGTGAGTATTTAATTAGAACTTTGTATTTGTTGCTAGCTTCTTGGGAGAGGATTCTTATCCTCCAAGACAGTATTACTTGGATTGTAGTTGTGGAGTCCGATGATCTGGATTCTAAGAGTGACCCGACTTGATCGGAATCCTTAGCCCTATCTTTAAGGAGGTTGGATATAATTCAAATTATACACATTGCTTCTTCGTTTTATTCGTGGTCTGGACAATGATTGATTGGTCCGATTCTTCTTTGGTCGACCAGACAGATCTATTATAAAATATCCATAACAGTAACAATAAAAGTAAAAGAAAGAAATCCCAACCAGCAATTGACGCAAATGAGCATGACACAAAAGAACAAAGAGTGAGAGGGAGTAAATGCAAAATTAACAACAAATGATAACACTAGAGGAAAAATTAGGGAAGAAATTATAAGAGAGGGTTAAAAGACGTTTAACAAAAAATGGGAAAAATAATCTATTTTAATATATAAAGTAGAAAAAATATCAATGAATTATGATTAGATCTAATAAAATCAATGGTTAAAATTTTAAGATAATGTAAATAACTAAATGTATTAATACGACATCTTACTACCACCTTCCCTTCCATTTCCAAAATAATATTTTCTCAATTTACTTTATCTGCTCCAGTCTTTTTTTCCAAAAAAGTGTTTTTCACCGTGGGCCCCACTGATATATGTGGTCAGGAAGCGTCAGGGAGCACTTTGTGCTCCCCATCGGGGTCGGTGATCCGGATTCCCACTAACAAGTAAGGGTGTCAATTCGGTACCGAAACCGTATTACCGCACCGTACCGAACCGTTTAAACCGCACCGTACCGTACCGTTTCCAAATTCGGTACGGTTTGTACCGAAACCGAATTTGGAAATTCGGTACGGTTTGTACCGAAACCGAATTTGGAAATTCGGTACGGTACGGTTTCGGTATACGGTACCATACCGTTGGTATGTACCGTATACCGTACTGTTTTACCGAATACCGTATACCGTAGTAAAAACCGCATTTTATACCGTATACCGATAATAGATTTAAACCCTAAAAACTGGCTTTTGCTTTGTTCGTCACATTCGAAGAGAGCAGAGAGGGCCGAGAGGCGAGAGTCTAGCCTGAATCCCAGTGATGCCTCTCATTCTTCCTTCCTCTCGCTCTTCCTTCCTTCGTTTAGTTTCTTCTTCTATTCTATTTTCTTTTTATTTTTCTACAAATCTCGTTCTTCCTTCCTTCTTACCGTCTGGGACCTGGGTAAGGACTACAATCTACAGGTAACTGGGTAAGATTTGTAAATTGCTCCCTCTCCTAAATTAGGATTTTAGTCTCATGAACCGATTTGCCAAATTCCATGGCCGAAGCAATGCTGATGGGGCTGAGACCTCATCATCCTCTGAGACAGGTTTAACCCCACAAATGGGGTACAATGTCTATTACTTTGATCATATAAATTTATTAAATTTTTTGCCTTCTTTTGGGTCATTGGTCTTCTTCCTCAAAGCAATTCGTGTTCTCCTTTTCATGCCATATGCTGGTACTGAGCATGCACCTATAGAAAGCATCATGAAGAATGGTTCTATAATTCTGTTGAGTAATCAAGGTTGCCCATTCTGTTCAAATGAGGCCGTTAATGTGAATTTTGGTGTTCCTGGAAGTAGCTACAAACCCATGTATATTCTTGATACCTTGAGAAAGTTATAGGAGACTCGGATTTCCCCCATCATTTTGTGAAACAGAAGAGGGATGAAACGATGCATAAGGTGAAAGATATGGAGATGGACAGGCGAATTATAGGATAAGCTAAATGTTCAGGTATATAGTCATTCTTAATTCTTATGATGGATTCTGATATTGGGATGATTAGGGTTATCGCTTCTACTGATTGGTGTTGCTCAAATTGCCAGACCAAAAAGAAGGAAAAGCTGAATGCATTTTTGAAGTTTGAAGAGCACAAAAGAAGCTACGGCTACATTAGTGAATTTAACTCAGAAGCCCTGCATCCCCTTTGTAGCTCAACTTGGCTTTTGCTTACAAAGAAGGCAAGTTATAAGAAACAAGAAAGGAAGACACAAAGAAGAATTCAAGAAGGGAAATACCAAAGCAATTAACTGAACATAAGCGAAGAAATAGAGGAGATGAGAGCAGAGGAGAATGATGAACGGAGACGTTCCATTTATTCATAAGCTTTGTTTTGCTGTGACTCGAACAGGAAAATTACGAATAAGAATAACCCTTCAGCTTTGGCTTTAATCAAATTTACTACATTCACTGATTAACATTTTCAAACAGAAAATATTGAAGTTAATCATAAGAATAGCATAGATGACTCTTATGCCAAACCCATACCGATTTTCATACCGTAACAAAACCGAACCGTATACCGAACCGTGCCGTTTTTTCATACCGAATTAGTACCGTTTTCATACCGTACCGTTTTTTAAAATACCGTTTTCATACCGTACCGTATAAATTCGGTACGGTACGAAAACGGTATGAGGTTTTCAAACTCAAAACCGTACCGTACCGTACCGAATTACCGATACCGTACCGAATCGACACCCTTACTAACAAGCAACACACATGACTTCTTGGCCGAAAAAAAACACACATGACTTCACTACAACCCGAGCGACCTATCGCTCGTCTGCTCCAGGAATATTTTAGGCATCATAGCTTCAAGATCATTCTCCATGGGTGATAAGTAACGACAATAACCACTTTGTATCATGGTTGATCGATGGAGGTTTCATCACCACCCACAAGAACCGCTATCCACCCCTCTCAAGCTTGACAATGATCTTTGCAATCTGCTTCACTCAAAGCACCCCACAGTTCTGAAAACACAAGAACACAGCACTTCTACTAGGTTGTTTGTCAAGCCATGACAAGTTGACAACATTCCAATGCAGCTTCCCCACCGAAATTGCTTCAGTCATGTGCATTAACATTTAATGCGTATGACGGTCAAACAAAATTTCAAACTGTCGAATCTGAAATTTCGGTCGAGATTTCGATCTCGACCAAGATCTCAATCCGACGGACCTAGATGTACCGCATGACAGTCCTGCAAACTGAAGCAAGGTCCATTCTCTTCCCGGTTATGCTATCTTTATTTTCCTTCTCTCTCTCTCTCTCTCTCCCCTCCTAGCTGCCATCTCTGCTTCCTTTATCCTTCTTATTTCTTGCTTCTTTCTTGGCATGTTTAGAGTTGCCCTAAGCCCTCCTCTACCGCAGCCACCTCTATTACCATTGATCAACGCGAAGCTTCTAAAGTTGAAGATTTTGCACTTGCTGCATCCTCTTATGAGATTATTGATATTAGGATTTATCATATTGGAATAACTCTAATTCGATGCTTTGCCAGAAGAAATGAGTGAGCTTGTCTTGGCCTTGTATTTTGGTCCATTATTGCCATGATACTTCGTATGCTTTTTCTCTTTTGAGTGTCTTCCTATGTTGGTTGTATGACTTAGTGCTACATTTTGAAAACCCTTGGTTCTCTTTCTATTTCGCTCCCCCTTCTTTCCTCTGGTAATGGATTTTTTTCATTCAAAAAAAAAAAAAAAAACATTCCATTGCACCAGATTGTTCTCTAGGTTCTACAACCAATGGTCCATTACAAAAAAATCATCTCTACATTCCTACCACCCTTGATTGCGGAGAATTCTTAATGAAAATACAGCTTGGGTTTGTTTATTGGGATTAGAGCTCATTGAACTCGGCTACTCTGAGATACCTAACTCATTTGTGATGTTAAGGCTATCTTGCAATTCCCCATTCTCTCACATGACACGAAGGAGAATTTGACTTGAATGTTGCGCATTCAATGTGCAGCACCTGTTGCCAACGGTCGAGATCGAAATCTCGACCAAAATTCCGATCTCGATTGTCTGTCTCGCAAGTGGTTGAAAGCAAGTCGGACGGTCGAGATTTCGATCTCGATCGTTGGTACACTGAAGTTGAACCGAACTAAGGACTCTCTGCTTGGGGCTTTTACCGGCTTGGGGAACTTCTTTCTAAAACCAGCATATTACAATGCTTTCCACTCCTCTCACACAAGCACTGCCTGTCTCTCACACCATGATCCCTTTTGGAAGGATATTTACAAATACAGTAAACTAGCTATAATAAGACCATTAAGGACTTCTTTCAATAACTTGCATGTCTTTCTTTTTCTCTACTAGTTCCTGTTCATTAAGCCTTATGATAATCAATAATTGGTATTACCAATCATGTATTCAGGGTGATGGAGAAGGTGCTAGAGGTGGAGGGCACCCTGAACTATAGGAAAAGGTGTGGAAGAACAAGGCTTTGGCTCTTCAATCCATTAGAAGAGGCCACATATTTGAAACTCAACCCATTAAGCAATTGACAACACGTGAACTTCAAACACCTCTGATTATGTTCTTACTCGTACCCAGTGGCGAGCGAACAGCACCTACATACTAGTTAATATAGGAGCCACCATTCATTCTCTCTGAAAATTGTGCTAAGCAAAATAATATGTTTCATTTCCAAATCATACAGTCTTTACTCATTTCTAAACCCTTCACATCTTTAAACAAAATTCGCACCCAAAAGATGAAGTATAAAACTCAAGAACCACACTATTCTGAAGAATTAGCAGTAGCATTTAAACCACATATTTTGAAGAGACCATAATAACATCAAATATGATCAGTAAGAACCTTTATGATTTTAAAGTAGGAAAGGATGGATGAACAGGGTGGAGCAGCTAGTGTTTTGGTTAATCTCAATGCAAGCACTCATCAAAAATAACAAATCAAGATTCTCGGCGGCCCCTTCTGTACCCATGGAAAGAGGCCTTCACCTGCTTACCTATGAACCTTGGCAACCAAATCAATAGCATCTCAGGATAACTCCAATCAATACCACTTTAACTTTTGGACAAGTCCAACTCTTGCCCCTCATTAGGGATAAACAATGCATGCACCTTAAAGAATAAAGGTTACCCACTGACAAGAATAAAGCTATAGCAACACATAACAAATACATCCCCTCAAACTTCTCATGCAATGTATTCAATTAATGCTCTCCCATCGCTAGCCAATATCTCTACTGTATCAATGCCTATATCTTCCACCTACAAGAATCAAACTGATGCAGCACAACCAGAAGTTACTGTTCATGCTACAGTAGAGTGAACAGTAACTTAGATGATAATTTTATATTTGGTGAGCCCCAAGTCCAGCTTGCATAGAAATAGATTCAAATTTGGTGGGACCAAACTCCATCTTGCAAGGAGATAAAATAGGAACTGTTTTTGTGGGAGTTATAGAGATAATTTAGAATTTTGTTATTTATTATTGGGATAATCATGTAATCAAAGTTTTTATTTGGGTAGGATATCTAGGATAAGTTTTAGTTAGTTTTAAATTCCTAAAAATCCTAGTAGGATCATTCTTTTGTTAGTTTTATATTACCAAGAGTCCTATTATAGTTGTTTTCGTATTTGAGTATGTTTGTTTTGTTATTTAAACACTTGTAATCAGCTTATTGAGGATGGAATAGAAAAATATGAATTGAAGCTTTAGCTTTGTGCGTTTGCAGCAGCTCCCCCCCCCCCCTTCTCTCCTCTTTTCTTCTCCTCCTCCTTATGAGTGTTCTTCTCTCTCTTCCTCTTCTTCAAGACTAATTCTTCTAAGATTTCCCTTCTTCCCCCTATCTTCTTTATCATTCTTTCTTCTCTATTCTGCCCCCCATTACTCCCCAAGAATATATTTGCCCACAATCCAAAATCTTCCAGGGCCATATCATACAAAGGAATGTTATGTTTTAAAAAATCTAAGCCTCAAGAAATCAAGCATCTTGATGAAGTAGAAAGTTCAGACTCATTGTAAACAGTAGGGAGAATATAAGCCACATGTTAAGTCCACATTAATATCCCAGAATCAAAAAATAATCTAAAACAGCATACTCCATGCAAGGAGGTACATAGTCAGAACAACTACTATTTATAGGAGGGATCCCTCAAACTAGGATTAGAAATGGCAAAATGCCATACCTACTGGAGAATCGATGCATAGAGCATTAAAAAAAAAAAGTGAAGTTCAACTTCAAAATGGGGCAGAATGGCATTTCCTATATAAGAGAGTCTTAGTGTCTTTCAGGAGCATTCCAATGGTAAGTCAGGAATTCTCAAGAATAATGGACAGTGTTTGCTTACTAGGCCATGCATAATAATTTTCAATTAGACAAAAGTATCAATTACTTGATTTGGATTGATAGCAATTGTATCATATAGTATGTTTCTGATGTATAATAAACATGAGTACAATACCGAGAGAGAAAAAGGACTTGTGAGATTGCTGAGTGATAAAATCAGGCTAAATCCTGAGTGAGAAGGGATCCAAGTGGTTGGCTGAGGGTTTATGGATTGTAACAGATTCTATGAGTAAATTGAAAATAGAGAGTCAAGTCGTGATAAGGCTTAACTGACTATAGTTTTAGGGGTGTATGATTGATGGTGACTTCAATGGAACTAGAAGTATATGATTCTCCTTTTCAAGGCTAGAAGATAATTTGTAATGAATGACCATCTCACCCCACAACCAAGGTTTGGAACTCCAGATGTAGGTTGCAGGTAGGTCTTATCTGAGTAGGTTACAGGATTGAAGACAGATTGATCTATGAAGGGAATAATGTAGGCATTGTACTGGAATTGTGATGATTGGAAACTACAGACTGATGAGGTTTATTGAGAAACTCTAGGAAGTTTAAATGTGCAAGGTCACTAATATAGTTACAATGAGCAATAACCTGAAGATTCTTCACCCAATAACAAGAAACTAGATTCCATACTATCAAATTAGTGATTTAAAGGAGAGTCTGTTTAAGATCCACTCCTGAACCAGCAAGAGGGCACTACTGAAGATATGAGGAAATCTCTGATACTTCAACTTGCCTGTGCAAGAGATCATATTCCCCCTCCAAAGTTAAAGAAGCAAAGAACTGAACATACAGCACAATAACTAGCTTGGCAATCAAGTTTGTAATCCCTGTTTTGGGCAAGGTGATCATGGATTCATGTTATTGCTTCGGCAAACTTAAAATATCCCCTTCATTTTCCTTCCATATTGGACCATAGTTCATTAAAATATGTCTTAATTTTGTTTCACTAATGTTACGTTTATATCAAAGCACATAAAAACCTCCACATTAATCCAATCTCGCAAAGTAGTGGTTTTGTTTTATTATATATATTTTAAGTGGGGGGGGGGGGGGGGGATTGGTTTTGAGGTCAAAGCAGGAGCTATCATATCCCATTAAAAACAAATGAAGCAACATGCCAATGCTTGTTACGTTTGAATAAAGTTTTGCTAGTATTGTGCAAAGCTGCATTTCTAATCTAACCATACTAAGTGATCCAAGTGCAGACTGCCTTAATGCAGCAAGTTTGTAAGTTATGTTTGAATGTAATTTTGCTAGTATGCAAAACTGCATTTCTAACCATACAAACTGATGCAAGTGCAGACTGCCTTAATGCAGTGAAGTTTGTAAGAGAACTATATTATCTTGCTATAGTTTTCTGTCTCTTAAAACGATATCAGTACAGCTTCTTTTTATTTCATGGTTGAATTTTAGCTCATGCAAAATAGGCTATAAGGAATAACCAAGTTCCAGACCTATTGATTCTCCCACTTGGCACCAATTTGCATGATCACCCTTTGGTTGTAAATGAAGCCATCTTCATGCAGGTAATTTCTGTTTTTCCTACACTAATAGCTTTCTACTTATTCCTTTTCTTTGAGGAAGAAATTTGATATGGCCCAGAATCATGTTTTGCTGAAATCATTGACTTAAAGTTCTCCCATTATCCTATTGATTTCTGTATCATGATCTTGTCTTTACTGACTTTGCAGGGTAGGGCAGTTCTATGGTAGCAATAGCTCTTGAATCTAAGCCAACATGGGAGGTGGGTTATAGTGTTCTGCATACATTAATTATTTGTCCATTTGATTGCAGGTACAAAGAGTTCGAAGTATCAACAACAAGAAGACTCCATCTGGTTGCAACTGAAGAGAAACAAGAGAACTGGAAATTTTAAAATGCAAACAAAATCATCTGTAATCATCACTGTCTAACTTAAAATCCAGAAATTCCAGTTCGAGAGGAACGCTACGAAACAGCTTTCAATGTTTTTTAATGCTCTAAGATATGATCATATGTACAAACTTTTAAAGTTTTGAGATATTAAAGATGTACCTTTCCTCTCTTCAGCATTCTCATTGCCCCCTTCCCTTCCATCATCTTCCTCGACAAAGCACACAAAGACTTCAACTAGTAAATAACATCTAACTGTAAAACCTTTATCAGAATAATTGGAGCCTTAATAAAAGGCAAAGGCATCACTGGGAGTAATGTTCTAACTCTAGAACTCACTGATCAATCAAACTGGAAGGCAAAAAGGAGAATTTTTCAATAGCCTAATGTTGCAAGTACTAAAGATGATTACTCAGAGAATTGTGTTTATTCATAGGCCCTAAACGGGTATTTATAATTAACATCTAACTAAATCCTACTCTGAGTAGGAAAAGAAATACAAGAACAAGTAGGAATAGAAAAATGAACCTAGATTGATTAGGAAACTTAGACAAGACAGAATAGGAATTTAAACTAATCAAAAACACATTCAAATAGGGAGTCCACCAAGGAATAGGAGAGGAATCGTATCCCTCTCGACTCTAGCACTAGGCTGCTAGCTCAAGAGGGAGTGAGGGACAGATTTTGTCCTTCTCAACACTCGCCCCTCAAGTTGGGGCATAGATCACACATGCCCAACTTGGTCAAAATATGATGAAATATATGTCCAGGCAACCCTTTGGTGAAGACATCTGCTACTGTATCTTTAGACTTCACAAATTGCATACAGATTATGCTGCTTTCCAACTTTTCTTTTATGAAATGCCTATCAATTTCCACATGCTTTGTCCCATTGTGTGCCAGTGCCTCTTCCCATGATGCTTATAGAAGCTTTGCCATCGCAATAAAGCATCATGAGAGGAGGCACTGGCACACGCAGATCTTCTAGTAGACCATGTAACCATAATAACTGATGAACCCCTTGTGCCATAGCTCAAAGCTCTGCTACAACAATAGATCTTGCAACAATATTTTGCTTCTTACTTCATCAAGTAACCAAATTCCCATGAACGGAAGTACAATATCCTAAAATGGACTTCAGATCATGTTCTCGTCCCCAATCTGCTGCATCAGTCTAGGCTTCAATATGGAGATAATCATGTGGGGGACTGAAGAAAACCTTTACCTGGAACTGACTTTAGATAATGAAGATTTCGGAGGATAGTAGACATATGATTCGATGTGGACCATGCATGAACTGACTACAAGACTACCTGCAGCAGCAATGTCATGTCAAGTATGGGATAAGTAGATTAGCCTTACTAACACTCATTGATAACATCACTATTCAAAAAGTTCCCCTTCTGTATCCTTTACTTGGATAGCAACTCCCAGAGTATCACTTGGATGACAACCTAATAAGCTTGTTTCAGATAGCAAGTCTAGGATATTCTTTCTTTGGGATAGAAATATGTCCTTACCCAAATGAGCAACTTCAATCCCTAGAAAGTATCTTAATTTTGTTGGATTTTTTTTTTCAAACTCATGAATCAAGAATTTTTCCAACTTCTGTATTTCTTCACCATCATTGTCTATCATGACTATATAGACAATTAAAATGATAACATGGAGACCAGTCCTTTTGATGAAGAGGGTGTGATCAGCATTACTCTACTTATAACCCTATTGACACCATCGCTTCATGGAATCTACCAAACCATGCCCAAGGTGACTGCTTTAGCTTATCCAGTGCACGTCAGAGTTTGTATACTTTCCCTTGGGTCTTGTCACCAATCACCAAGATCCAAGTAGGCTTCTTATAGTTCTCCATGTAAAAGGCATTCTTCACATCCAACAACTCAAGATCCCATCTCAAGTTAACATCACATGCAAGTAATACTCTAATGGTATTCAGCTTTATAATAGCTGCAAAGTTCTCTTGGGAGTCAATCCTGAAAGTCTGAATGAACCCTTTGGCAACCAGACTAGCTTGTAGAGATCTACTGATCCATCACTATTCTGCTTCACAATGAACACCCACCTGCAACCAACAAGTCTTTTGCCTAAATGAAGAACAAGTGGACAAGACGCCCCCGCGGATCATTTTTTGTCAAGTGCTTTCATTTCTTCCAACATCCCTGCCTTCCACTTAGGATCTATAAAAGCCTCCTACCAATACTGTGGAATGGGAATAGAAGAAAGGGAAGACACAAACCTACAATAGAAAGGTGAAAGAGAGTGAAGCGAGACAACATGGGTTATGGGTAAGTGAATTTCCTAACACCCTTTCGGAAAGCTATGCTAGGTCCTTACTGGGAGATGAAGCAGGTGGAGATCTCAACTCTGGTTCTGGAGAGAATTCTTATAATGGTAAGGTGCTTTGATAGCGGTCTCTTTTCAATGTTTGCAAACATATGACCTCAAAATACTATTAGCAGGAGTCTACTACTAATGTGTGTCCAATGTACCTCTACCAGGAGTTTGTTCCTTCCCTTCACTAGGTATGTCTTGCTATATGTCCGTGGCTGCTCTAACTACACAACAGGTTATTACTCTGTATGTGGCTGCTCTGCTTCTTGTTCCATCTCATCTTCAACTGTTGTTAAACATCTAGGTCAATCAATGCACCTTCACTAGAAATATTCTCCCGCTAAAGAGGTGTGCAGGTATGATATGATGAGGCTTCATCAAAGACAGCATCCTAGAAACAAAAAATATACGGGATGGAGGACGGTAGTAGCAGTAGCCTTTTTAAGGAGGAGAATATCCCACAAAGATACACTGAATGCTTCATGGATCAAGCTTGCCAGTACAGTGATGACACGAACATAACAGACACAGCCGAACACTCTTCAAGGGAAACCTAAAAAGGGTTGTCCCCAAGAAAGCTAGCTCTAGGGGCTTTGAAGTCAATCATGCAAGAAGGCGTACGATTAATCAGATGGAGGCAGTGAAACAGCATCACTCCAGTCTCAAGATGGAACGTTACGAGCAAAATCTAGGACACAACCTCTAAAAAGTGTTGGCTTTTTCTGCCATGCCACTTTGAGTAGGAGTATCAACATAGCTGCTCTGATGGAGAATATCATGTTCTACCAATGATGCCTAAAAGTGCGCTCTATATATTCTCTGCCATTATTAGTGTGGAGTGCTTTGATCTCCGATCGAATTGGGTTTGTATCATCTTATGGAATACTTGGAAGCACTAAAAGATTTCACTCTTGTGGCACATTAGATATACCATGTGACACAAGTGTACAACAACAAAAACAACAATAAGCCTTGTCCCAATTAAATGGACTAAATCAAAAGGGTGTATTGTTCACTTCTATAATTAGATAAGGAATAACTAGAGCGTGTTTGTTTAGCAAAAATATGCGCTTCACCAAAAAAAAACCATCTTTATTAAAATGCTTAAATAATTAATCTAAGAAAATGGAAAGTAAGGTTTTCACAAGAGGATGACCAAGTCTCTGATAGTGAAGCCGAATATATGAGGTGGTTGAGTGAATCTAAGATGTTTGTGAAGAAAAATAATTATAATTTTTTTTTGGATGAATTAATAATTATATTAAAAGAAAGGAAAAGGAACAAGGTCTTTAAGCAGAAGACCGAAAAGAAGAACTAAGGCCCCAAGAGACAACAATAAGCATGTTCCTTGGGGTATTATTAACAAGGGGATGGGGAATAGCTAACAGTCTAGAAGAAACATCAAAATAGATGGCATTCCAAATCCTGTCTATAGAGCGAGATTTGGAGATCCATTTTCTAAGATTGCGCCCCCACCAAAGGTGATGGATCAAGGCACAGAACACTAGCTTACCGATCCGATCGCAGATGGAAGAACCTGAAGAGTTTTTCAAAATCCAAGACCAATCTTGACCAAACCCGTAGGAACGCATAGAACGGGGCCATATGGAGGCAATGGTTTTTCCCCAAATAGATCTGGAGAAAGGGCAAGAAAAGAAAGGTGCTCAAGGTTCTCTAAACCGGACCAACAAAGGATGCAATTGGGGTTAACGGGGGCGGTTGGTAAGCAAGGAGGGCATGGTTTATAACAGTATAACTTACTTGTAATTCAATCTTCAAGTGAATTGAGAAGAGGAATTGACTTTGAGGAGACTGATCCAAATTGTTTTGCAACAGAAATTTGAGAGACAGAAAACCTTCTTGTGATCGATAATCTAGGAAGAGCTTCTCAGTTATAGTTTTGGCTTAAGAGGGATTGAATTTTGTGCCTAAGGCTCTAATACCATGTCATAAGTACGAGATGTAAACCCAAGGAGGAGAGTGGTCAATTTACTAGGATCCTCGATGAATAGCAGCAGACTTGGTTAGTCCTTCTAGACCTCGTGGCTAGGGGATTCAGGCTTTTAAAACATGCAGCTAGGGTTTCTAGTGGAAATTTAGGGTTGGGAGAGGTGTTGTGTAGATTCAGACAGCAGAATGGGTGGTGGCTGAAAGAGAAAAGGATGGCTAAAACAGAATAGGATCTGAAATAGGTCTTTTTTCAGTTCGAGGCTTAGTTTCAGAGTTAGATTTTAGGGAAAACTAGGGTCTCAGGTTTCAAGGGTTTAGGGGAAAAGCTAGAGCTGAAAATAAGGCTGAGTGTCTCTAGGGATGGAGTGAAGTTTATTCTCAAAGGGGATGGGATTTGGCAAATAAACTAGAGTTTTACAGGTCTAAGGGTCTTGGGGAAGAGAACTAGAAACCGCACGAGAGAGACAGAGATTTAGAGAGGCTCTGCGATGGGGAACGGCTTAGGGGATGGGGAGGGTCTTTACTTACTGGTGGTGCACTATTGCAAGCTTGAAACAACTGAAGAAGAAATCTCCTCAAGCTACCCCAGGGTTTCCTCCACTAGGAAACCCTGAGCAACCTCCTTGGTTGATCTCTTCAAAATTTTATTCATAATCTTAACATGCCTTCATTACAAGGCCTAGGACAACTGGATTCAGATAGCCTCAGGCACACATTAGCAATCACATGCTTCATCCTGGATTCAGATAGCCTTGGACTCAACCAACAAGGAGTTCTACTTTAAATAAACTTGCAATCAAAAGATTCCTACCCTAAGTAGAACTCCAATTTAGCCCAGGACTGCTAACTACTAATCACAACAGAATAAAAAAAAAGTAGAGATAAGAATGGTTTCCTAATGAAACTTGGACATTAACTACAAGATTTCTTCTCTAATTAGGACTCCAATTGGACTACCGACTCTGTCAATCTTAGCAAGGACTAATCCAAACAGCAGAGTAAGATTAAGAATGGAGTCCTGATGAGCCTCTGCTTACAATAAGGCTGGACCGGCTGAGCTAGGGCACCTCCAAAATGACAAAAATACCCCCGTAGGGTTCAGTATTCTGTAGAGCAGTGGAAGAAGCACTGCAGTCCCAGGTCTTCTTTCAGCCTCTCCTGGGGTGGTCCTGGTGGTTCACATCAACGGAGTCAACTCCTCAAAGAATTGTGCCTATTCATAAGCCTCAATGAGGTATTTACAGTTATAACTAAGTTCTACTCTGAGTAGGACCAGAAATGCAAGAACAATTAAAAATAGAAACACTAACCGAGACTGACTAGGAAACTAGTCTTAAACAGAATAGGAATTTAAACTAATCAAATACACATTTAAATAGCGAGTTCTACAAGGAATAGGTGAGACATTGTTTTCCTCTCGACTCCAGCGCTAGCGCTACCTCAAGAGGGACAGATTTGTCCTCAACACCTAGCTTTCAAGGATACTGATCTAAGACATGCATTTTAGAATCAATCTAGATTTTCCCTGAATATGGCATTATCCTTTGCTCCCACAAATTTTAGGCCATGTCATCCCTGCCTCAAAGACCCTCAAATTTAAAATAAAATAAAAAATAAAAAATAAAAAAAAAAAAAAAGAAGAAGAAGAAAGAAAGAAAGAAAAGGCGCAAATCAAAGTTCTCAACCAAAATAAGCATTGAGAAACGATACATAATTGAAGGAGAAAAAAAAGATATTCAGAAGCAGAATACCAATAGAAAAAATGACGAGGATTGGTAGAGAAGCTTCAACAACAAGAAGGTTAAGAGAAAGCAAGAAAAATAGACAGACTCAATATTCAAGATGCTTCAAAACCCTTAGTGACACTCTTAATGATCCTTTATGAGGTATTCTAGTTGGAGTAGGAAGTCACTACAAAAACTACCCAGGAAAACCAGAAAAAGGTAAAACAAGGGGGAGAGCTAAAGAAATACCCGAAAATTTTGAAAAGAAGAGGGTATGACTGACAACAGAGAGACCTGTGATATAGAGGTCCTGGGCAGCGAGCAAAGTTTGAGAAGCCCAAGCAGAGACCTGCAATCACAGTTTTCAGAGATTGGGAGATGTTTAGACCTAATGTAGAGGGGCACCGTAAGGCAAGGCAAGTTGTTGGAAATCATTTCCACTCAACCATGTGGGGGGACAGAATCAAAGGACAAGGACACGCGGCTGTCACAGCAGGGACTCATTGGGGAGCAGTTGCTGGCTGGGAATCTTCAGAGGCTATGGCTGAGGTGGGAAGGGGTTAGTTAGGATTTGTTTTGGGGTAGTTGTTTTAAATACATAAGGGGAAAGAGGGGGAATAGAGAAGTGGAGAATTGTGTGCAAGGAAAAGGGCAGCATAGCTCGTAGGTGAGGGGAATACCCTTGGTGGGGGAAGCTTCTGTAATGGCGGCAGCCATGGGGTAAGGGTTAAGGGTAGCTTGAGTCTGGTCTTTTATCATTAATACCAATCAGAGTGCATTTCCATTAATGTGTTGTTATTCATTTCATACTCTTGTTAATTGCTTGAATCATCACCAAAGCAACTGGGTCTGCATGCATGTGGAGTGGTGTAATCTCAAGCTGCAGGAGCATTTGGTACTAGAACAAGGGCCTAGTTACCAAAGCCATTATCTGGGTTCTTATTAGGAGAGTTTGGGAGTGAGATGAAAGAAAGGGAACAGTGTTCTCCAAGAGAGGGAAAAAAAGAAAAAAAAAAGTACTTTACTATTATATCATGAGTTTGCAATAGTTAGATCACTTGGATTTGAGGACCAGCCGCAAAAATTATTAGAATGAGTTTATGGCCCATAACCCATCTTTAGTCTATTATGAATTATGGTATTTTTTCTGTTCTTCTGAATGATAGAAGTTTCAGGATAGATACCGAAAACACAAAAGGAAAAAGTCGTCAGAAAATTAGAATGAAAGTTGATACCAAAAAGAGACTAAAAAAAGTATAAAGGGCAGTTAGCTAGTAAACACTCATGTAACCCTAACCCTCCTCAACAGAACAGTAAAGATATCAATTGGTAGTTAAAAAAAATTCATATTGAATCCATATTCATATCCATTTATGAGAATCACTACTTAAAGATAACTATCTGAATCCAGTCATTTTTGAAGAACCAAGCAACCTAAGTTAAAACTCGTGCTGGAAAGCCTGAAATGACCCACAACTCCAATATCCAAACAGAAATCATTCCAAATGTGATGATCTAACCCTGGATTACAAGGCCAGTAGGAAGATCTTTTCGAAGAAGAAGCAGGCAGTCTAGGGTTTGAAGACCAAGTTGTTTGGGTCAAAATCATAAGAGGACAGCAGCAACTTAGGGCTTATAACCCTTCTGTTTAGATCTGGATTCATGGACAGCAACTAATCTTCATTAATATTCTCACAATAGGACAATTTAGATTTGATTCCTAGCTGTCCAGGTCTGAATATCAATGAACAGCAGCTAAACTTCAATCAAAACACAATAGTATCCCTGTGGCAAGGTTTAAATTGGCTTCCAACACTTGGGTCTAGATAGAGGGAAGGTTTAGCTTCAGCAAGACAACAATTAGGTATGAAATTAAGAGAAGATATGCTGTTTTCAGTAGGACTGTAATTGCAGGAATTTTACAAGGTAGGGTTTTATAATTCTAGGGTTTCTAAGGATAGGGTTAGGGTAGGGGTCAAAGGTAGAAGGGATGTGGGAGGTGCTAGTCCTAAGGGTCAAGAATTTTGGGTTAAGGCTTAGGGAGATGTAGGCCTATATAAATTCCCTTGTATGGAAAAGTGATATAATCAAGACTGAAGGAATTAGAAGCGTTAGAGGCAGATCTAAGATAATCTTAAGGCTGCGTTTGTTTGCAAAGGTGGGGTGGAAAAAAAAACATGTGGGCTCCATGTGTAATGGGGTTAGGGAGAAGGAAAGGAAATGAATGAATTTTATGAAAAAGTGTTAAATATGGATCCCACTTTTTGATTTTCCACAAAATCCCACATATTTTGTGGGGTTTTGAAAAAGCATGTGGTGGAAAAATTAGCATGCTAGCTCACCAGACAAACTTTCTTAAATTAAGGAAGCTTATCTCCAACTTTCCCACCCCCATCAACAAAACAAACCACACTTTTGAGATTTAATGGAAATGTTTGCTTTTTCAAATTTTTTCCCTCTCCTTTTTCCCCACCCCACCTTTATTCCAGCAAACAAACACAACCTAAGAGAAGTGGTGAGAAATGATATGCATAGCTTAGGCCTTGTAACTAGCATGACCTCAAATAGAGCTGATTGGAAGGCAAGAATTCAAGTAGCCAACCCCATTTAGTTGGTACAAGGCTTGTGTTGTTGTTGTTGCTGTTGGTTAGGAAGATGTAGGGGTCTTAGTGAAATTAAGGTGTAAGGTCCTAGAGGAAGAAGATGAGGTGCCGGAAAATTTCACAACTATTTGGGATAAGGCCGACATGGCTTTTAGAAGTAGGAGAAGACAGAGGCAGTGGTGAGATCCTAGGGGAGGGTTAATAGGGGAAAGGGGATGGGGGTTTCTAGGGTTTTATGTAGGGGAGGTGGGCTGCTGCTGTAGGAAAGAAGAAGGGGGAGGGAGGTCTATGATTGGGGGTAGGGAGAGGGAATTGAGTTGGGAATGGAGTAGGGGATGATACTCACTTGTAGGAGAGAGGACTGGTTCACCCTAGGTTGTCATAGAGACTTTCACAAGGCTGCCGCAGGATTTAGAGTTGAAGAGATGAAGAACAACTGCAGAAAATCAAACACTCAGCCATGGGGATCCCTCTATGATCCCACAACTCCAATTCTCCTTCAATGCTCTCATCAAATTTATTAATCCAGCCTGAATTGTCTACAAGGTGTTAGGGGCTTTTTATAGCCTTATTACATTCAAGGAATACAACTAGGACTCTCTATAAGGAACGAATTAGACTCAACTTGGCAAAACCTAGTTGGATTCAAGGAATTCAATTACAACTCACAACTTTTAGAAGAGGATTCTCGAATCAACTGGAAAGGGAGCCTTCTAGAGAATTCCTGAACAAAGATAACTTGCAAAACAATCAAATTCCACAAGGAATCCTACTTGAAAATTGGATCCAACTGGGATTCCTACTCAGACAAGGAATCTTCAATAACTTGATCAAAACAAAACCAAAATTTTAAAATTAAAAATAGATGTAGACTCCTAACAGCATTCTGCACTTAACTGGCCCTACTGGGCCTCCAACAGAGGGGGTAAAATGATCAAAATACCCCCGGTCAGGTTCAGCCAGCCCTAGGTGTCGCATGGTCTGGACTCTGGGGGCTGTTTTAGGCTCAAATCTCAAAGTGGTATGCTTCCTGACCCTGGTTACATCACTGACAATCTTTTCTAAACCTGTGATGATTAGAGCCACTAGGCTGATTGGGGTGCAGTACGTTAGAATGTAAATAAGTGGATTTTCCAAGATGGGTGCAAGATTGAAATAAATCAACTACTTGAACTACAACTTTTCAGATTTTTTCAACAAATCATCAGCTAATATAAGCTCGTGAAAACGGATTTTAATGATCAAGATTCACTAAGAAAAGTGATTTTGATAGAACTCCAAGACCTTTGGATGTGCTTTGATCTTTGAGGAACTGAAACCTGATAAATGAAGACCATCCAAGCTTCTAACCCGGGAAAGTGCAACATACACCATCCCACAACCAAAGGCCCTAGACAGATCAGTGTGAAGACAGTCAAGGGTCATGCCTTGACACTTATGAATGCTAAGAGCCCATGCTAGTATAAGTGGCAGTTGGATGCGTGTCGCAAAGACGGATTCTCCCTCTGTGATTGTCCATGTGTCTGGATGAATCACCATTTCTTTTCCTGAATCAAACTCTACTACTGGTAGCAACATCCCGCTGCTATATTCATCATTGTTAACAAAGAAAACAACCACCTCCTCCTTCTTAGACTTTTTAAAAGCCACAATTGTACCAGTGGAACCATTCACCAATCCACATGAGGGGTCCAAATTTTTAAGCAGCATCACCCTAGCACCTAAACAGAGCTCCAACTCATCAGGAGCAACCCCCAGTTTTAGTTGGCTCTTCCAAGGCTCCCTCCCTACATCAGATGCCTTGTACCTGTAAATTTCTTGGCCCAAGCTTCTCAACCTCTCGTCATTCACCCTCTTTACATCCTGTTTCTTCGGATACAACCGAATAACCATGGGATCAGGCTCACTTTCTACCAGTCTAGTGTACAGAAGTTGCAAATGTTCTCTATCATTGAACCCTCTCCTTATTCCCTGAAGCACCTCGACCAATTGAGAATCAGACTGCCTGAATATTTGAGTGAGTTCAATTTGTTTCTTGAAGCTCAAATTCCAGCATTCAGCTTCAAAAGCAAATTCTTTATCAGAGTTAGAACGACCAGCCACAGGAACAGGAGGTAATTGGAAAAAATCACCACAGACAATAAGCTGTATTCCCCCCCAAACTCGATCCCTCTGCTTGAACCGTATACCCCTGGCTATGTACTCAAGGCTGTCAAACAAGCCAGGATCCACCATGCTTACCTCGTCAACTACCAATGCCTTGGCCATTTTCCATCTCCGGGAGGCACCCTTGTTTGATGCTGCCGTAAGAAATAAGGCCTCTCGATCGCCAATGCCAAGCCCAACGCCGGCAAAGGAGTGGAGTGTCATGCCACCGAGTGCACATGCAGCAACACCGGTGGATGCGGTGATAAAGACGTGTTCAGAGCCATGGATGTTCTTGAGGATCTCGATCATATGCTTGAGCAGGATTGTTTTGCCCGTTCCGGCAGAACCCGTAATGAACACTGACTCGCCTGCGGAGACCGTGTTCAGGATTTGTGACTGCTGCTCCGTTAAAGGGAAGGATTCCACCGCCGCCGGCGATATGCGTTTTGGGCTCCGAACGGCTTTGCGGTTCTTGCCTTTGAAGGAAAAGGATTTGCTTGCGCTGCTGCTGAAGCTCCTCAGAAATGTTGCTTGAGTT
Source organism: Hakea prostrata (assembly GCF_041222555.1). Lineage (NCBI taxonomy): Eukaryota > Viridiplantae > Streptophyta > Magnoliopsida > Proteales > Proteaceae > Hakea > Hakea prostrata. The sequence goes on along the minus strand of NC_142610.1, from coordinate 1,732,173 downwards.
ATCGCTGCCATGAATGTGGTTCGATCAAAGAAGCGGATGACAGACAAGACGGACTTCATAAATTCAGAACCAACCAGATAAAATTGACACCCAATCACCCAATTAGGTTTTGGGTTCCTCTTTGCCTTCCTACATCCTCCTCCCAAAACCTCAAGTCCAAATATTTCCCAATGGTAACGATCATGAAAAGAAATGAAGCATTTCTCTCCCTCCTTCGAAGAAGAAATCCGGTAGAGAGCCTCCTATCTAAAATTTCTGCGTATTCTAATAATCTTTAAAACTTGCACAAACAGATAGAAATGAATGTAAGGAATTTCTCTGTTACTTGCTCCAAAGAAAAGAAAGCACGTCCCAAAAGTAAACCATACAAATCCACCTGCGGCTGCAACCAACAAATAGGGGATTCTCTCCGGAGAAAATGCTTCTCCATTAACAATTGCGACGAAAAGAAAATCAACAAAGAGCGATTATCGAAAACGTCATCCCGGTTATCCGCCATTGCACCCGGCCCCGAACGAACGCGCCGCCTCCATGGAACTGTGAGGATGTACAGATTTTTCACTCGACTCTTTGAGCGGCACTCTTTAAACAAAGCAAATTGGAAATAAATAAAAAGGAAAGGGCTTTTTTTTTTATTATTGAACGAAACGCAACAGAGTTACAAAAACAAGACTCTTTTTCGCTTTATTTCATCAAAATAAAAAGACTTTTTTGAGGTTGCATTCATTTTGCATCTACGCTGGTCTCAGTTTCTCAATGTGTTCTGAATCATCGGAGGCTGCATTCGTGGAAATGAAAGGGTAACCCTAAATCCATAATGTAATGGTTGTTTAAAATATCCTATATTGCTTGAGAATTGATTCGTTGCACTGCATACTCAAAAGAAATGATTTGATCGACACTCATTGCAGAATCATGGAGTCGAATTCCATTTTGCAAACACCGTATGCCCAAATGTTGGTAATTCTTCCTGTCTGATCCTCTCACTGTCTTCCTAGAATGGTGCAATGGAGGATATGCGGAATGCCATTGCCCTCACACTTCTCTTGATCATAATATCCGTTTCAGCTCTCTCTCCCCAGCTACATTAATGACTTCCCCTTCTCCATCTTCCATTCGCTACTGGTTGTTCAATTGTTCTTGAAGTTCATAGCCCGATGTAGTTCCACGCAAGCACTTCGGTAAATTGACCCGTTTGCTGATTAGCTATAAAATATTTCACTTGAAGCTAAACCGTGTTGACGAGTGTCCAACTCGATCATCGTATCATTGTCAGATATGTAACATGTATATAAATGCCAGGAGCAAGGATTCTCTCTTGCTTACACGCTTCTTTGGTACACCGTAATGCATCATGTACAGAAAAAGAAAAACAAATTATCAAGAAGAAATATATATCAGTCATGTACAGTTGCTTTGCCCCATCAATCATTATCCTCTCCCTCCTTCCTCACACGGTTCTTTGGATATGAAGGGAAAGAGGAAAATCAAATTCCACAATGAGAAAACCCATTCTCTCTCTCTGCCTTTCCCTTCGTATGAGTTCTGGTCTTCGAATTGAAGAAAAGAAAGGTGTTCTACGGAACTAATGGTGTTAGAGCCATTGGGTTTCTCAGGCTTGTTTGGAATTCAGGTTTTCGCTATGGATTGTGTTGATAACATCATCTTCTTCTCTGGTCACTTTTCATATTTCTCCTCTGCCGCTTTACCTTTCGTTGGAACCGATTATCCCGAGCCAAAGGCTGTCGCTCACGTGAACAGCGCCGCTTCTTCAAAGCCCATAAACTTTCCCTATTCGTGTGACGACGATGACGCATGATCTTTTCTTTCCTTATTTTTCTCCTCCCTCTTTGGTTCCCTTCCCTCTTCAGACTCTCTGATATATTATGATCTTGTGAATTCTCTCCCATAATCCTGTAATGGAATTGAATCCGTGTTAATGTTGTCCTCAACGTTGCCGATCAATTCTGATCTGACGCCAGGGACAACTGCCACGATAACCATGAAGGCCGCCGCCGCCAGTGGTTGTTTTCCGGTTTCCACCGTTGCGGATAGTTGTAGCGGCTGGAGGAACCATCTGCAACATTCTTTGATCAGGTAACCTGAACAACAGACAAGAAGCAGCGTTTATTTTATTTGTTTGGTGTTACCTCCTTATGCTGCTACTTTAAAATGTTACTGTCATCAGGTATGATCGTTGTTGGAATGGGAAGAAGAGGCACAAGTGCCTTTCCCCGCTGTCTGCTTCTGCTGATGCCTCTGCAACTACACCTTTTAACAGTCAGGACAGGGTTTCCCAATTTTACCAGGAGGTCCGTCTTCATTCTTTCATGTTATTACTACATCCCATCAACAATCATTCCTTGGATGGCAAACTGATCAATTGATGAAACCATCATTGGTCATCATTGTTCAACTGAGAGGGAGAGATAATCGTAGAATGTCCCCTTTTTTATCTTTTTTAGCTTTCAAATCACTTGTTCTGATCTGCCCACTCTGTTTCTTGGAATCCGTCTTTTTGGTTGTCACTCAATCAATCGCAGGTTCTTAAGAGTGCCAGGGAAAGGTTCACCCAGGAAATCTCCTTTCAGTCCTCGGACAAAGATGTTTCTCTTGCTAAGGTATAAAAGTATAAAGCACACACCCTCCTTTGCTTTTGGCATATCTGACCTTACTTGTATGTAAGTTAATGGCTATTGAAGGTGATTTGATTCCTTGAGATGTTCTTGGTTAGTACATTCACAAATACAAACAGTACCTGTTTGGGGATGTTTGGTTTAAATTCTGGACCTACTTATCTCACTTTTGATTGTATTTAAAAATTGATGCTGAACTGAAGATTAATAAACTTGTTCTGTGTGTTCTTTGTCTATTTTGTATGGATGTTTGGCTATGGTTATGCTGAACTCTGTTTTTTTACCCATCCATTGCTGCAGGCTTTACTATATGTTGCGGCTGAGGATGAAATCTTTAAAGCTTTCAATCAAGACATGGATACCTGCTTCCTAATGAACGAAAGGGGAGATGCTTCAGTCTCTATCCAGGCAAAAGAGTGGGAATTCCTTGGAAGCTTTTCCATTGGCTGGAAGGAGCATATCTGAGTGGTTGAGTGAGTTGGATACCATTGCCAAAGAAGTGGAAGCAGAGTTGGTTTTGAGAGACATAGGTTGCTATTTGGTGGAAGTGTTGAAGGCCGTAAATGTAGTTCTTTTCGAATCACGTGGCTTCAAAAGGTTTCATGCTCTCTTAGACTCAAAGCTTTCGTATTTGCATGCGGTGCTAAAGTCTGGCCGTGGCAGTGGTAGATCCTAATCCTTATTTCTGCAAGCTCTCTTTTGTTCTGCTCCTATTTAAACTATCTGGAGATTGTGAAATTTCCTGCTCTAAAATACGCTATCTTTCTCATTCATCTCCATTCAGTAAATTGATCAAGCCCTTGATGAAATTTTATCATGATGGCAGCAACTATGCTTAGGGTCATTTACATTGAAGTTTGTAGAAGACTTGGTGTGAAGATTGTTGGTTCACGAGTTGGGGAGGAGTTTCTGATTTGGCCTCAAACTGGAAACCCTGAGGTGACAAATACTTTTTCCTCTTTCATATTATTATCTTCATTCACCTTCTCTAATGGCCATGTATTTTAACCAATGTGCAAGTTTACTGTAAAATCTTTTGATGGCCTGACTTTTTTAAGAATTAGGCTGCAATAGCTAGCTTGTCTTCGGATTTGGCATTTAATGCTAACATAATGGTCTTTTTTTTCTTTTTTCTTTTTTGATTGAAGGAACTTTTCAAGGTCTCTTCAGGGCACAGCTTGTTTGCCGTTGTAAATGGGAGTTGTGTGGAGGATCCTAGATCAAAGGCATCTGACTTGAATAGCAGTTCACTTTCAGGACTTGAAATTGCAACTAACAGAGACATCATTGGAATTTCTTTGGCTAACCTGATTGTAAGTTTGCGTTAAAAAGTGAAAAAAGGATGGTGGGCAAGAAGTCCTTTATTGGCATTTATTTCTATCTCAGGGAGGGTTTTTCATAATTCCTCGTTGGGTAGATAGGACACTCTCTAAGTAGTCACAAATATAATGGTGTGGGCCTGTGGCCCATCTGAGTTGGATGGATCAACATGCATTGAATTCTTTCTTTTGTAATTTCAGTGGACCAGGTTTTCCAAAGGGGACATGTTATTTACACTATTTTTGCTACTTTCTTGTCATGTGCTGTAGTCCAATTGGGCTGAAGCTAGGCATTGAATGGAGAGTGATGTGATATATGTCCAACACGGTTTGGATACCAGTGAGATGCCAATTGGCAGATATAGCTTCTAGTGGGGGAAACATGCTTCTTATAAATATTCATGCGTGTAAATTAGTAACTATGTTCTATCATCCCATTGTATAGTGTTGGTTGTTTATCTTAATCTTTTGTAGAGACTTCACTGGAAACGTGCTTCAAGGATGAACCATGGATTGATGCTGACTTCTCCACTTAGACCTATTTATGACAAAAATGAAAAATACAGAAAAATTGATGATTCAAAGGCTCCCTTGTTGCAGCCACAAGATTTGAGGTAGTTGTCTTGTATCTCCTTTTTTATAGTGCTAATGCATCTGTGTTCTCTTTCACCTTCTTTTACATGCTATACCAATATTCTCAGATTGTGTACAGGGTGATGTTTTAAGCACAATCCTTTAATCAGAAAGCTGGGAGTATTATATTATGGTCATATTTCAGCTAGAATTATTTGGTAGTTTTTTTCTGGATGAAGTAAGCTTCTGTAAAGCTAAGGTGCCAAGAGTTTGTCTTATTCATTAGGTTTTATACTTATCGTTATTGACCATCGTGGATCTGGACTCAATTATACAGAGTTTGAGTAGTTCATAATATGATTCAATTGGTATGAGCATTGACTTTAGAAAAACTCACTGTTCTCTTTTTATGCTGATATTTTAGATACACATTTCTTAGTCTTGTTCTTTTTCAGATTATTCATGGCATAATCAAGGTTTGGGTTGCTTCATGAATGCTGTTGTTTCACCACACTTATTCTATTAGGCCCCTGGTTACTCGAGTCTACTCTAGGAAGAACTGAAACAGGGGCAGTTAAGGTTAAATGTTCAGTCAGTTATGGAATCAGTTAGGGGTTAGTTATTGGTGAGTATTTTGTTGTCGAGAGAGTGGAAGAGAGGGGATATCGAAGTACTGTGTTGGATTTGGGCAAGGAGGCTTGCAGGAGAGTACTGGCCTCTTATAGCCAGCAGGGGCCTCTTATAGACAGCAGGGGTGTTTAACTTGGTTTCTGTTGACACTTTTATCTGTAGTTGCTGTTATGTCTGTTCAAGACTAAACTATTCATTCCCAGACTAATTGTGAGTGAAGCTTAGAAAGAGTTAACCTTGCTGTTATTGGGTTCCTAACATAGTCCATCAAATTTCCAGAAGCACAAAGAACCAAAATCCTGAGATATCTTGGAGTTTTGGTTGAAAATTGGTATAATTTTGTTTCATCCCCTCATCTCCTCTTGGTGGGGTCAAGATTCTTGAAACTTTTCCATCTCTAACCATGGTCTACACTAGGGAAACCAACAAAGGAAAAAAAAGGGAAGTAAAAACATAACCCTACTGAACCAATCTCAGAATTAGTGCCAGGTGCTAATTCTGAAGACTCCTTTTCTTCCCTGGTGTAGCCCTAGATTGAAGAGGATCAACCAGGGGCCAGTCTTCTAGGATCACAATTCAAAAAGTCAGGGTTTAGGGTTATAGGATTTTAAATAGTTTCTTGGGGTACACAAGAATATAGGTTATAGTGGTCGAATGAGCGTAAGACTTGGAAAGAAGTTAGTGGCATAGTTTTAAGTTGGAAAGTTGGAGTATGGAAGGAAAAAAAAAAAAAAGATGGGGATGATTCGACTTATGAGTTATGATTTTAGAAGAGAACGGCAGATTAATTTGTTGAGAAGAAGATTCAATCTAGTTAGAAAGTCAAGCAACAAGGAGAAGAAATCGCATAATAGCAAGGGGGGTGGAGATGGTCACACGATCTTGTTATGCCATTGTACCTCACTGACAGCGACAAATAAAATTCAAAATTCAATTCCTGAATTGATGGCTAAAGTCAGCAATCATATCTCTACTTAAAGCCACATTTTCTGACCTAGTTTCAAACTCAAACTAGGGCTAAAATTAGAAACTAACTTCAAAATAGACTCCAATACTAAAAAGGAAAGGCCTATCCAATCATTAACCTATTGGGTGACCTAAAGTGACTAGAAAATTAAACGTGTCTCTAACTAAACTAATGAAATAAATCTCCTTTTCCTACTTCTACCCATATTTTGGGCCCATCAAATTGGGCAATGCAAAGTAAAACCATGGAATCAACCGGCAAATACATGTATGATCCAGTCCTAGACAAGCTAGACTATTCCTAACGAAAGAAGCCCCATTTGGTGATGATTCTGGATCATTCCCTGTTTACCCTATATTCTGAGAACCCTCCTCAAGCGCAGGAGCATACATGTTTATCATGCCAATAATTCAACTCAAACTGTTCCAAAAGGTTATGTGAAAAAGTGTGCTAGTTCCTTTCTTGTTTGAATGTGACAAGAAGAAACAAGTCGTCATTGCAACTTCTCATAAACAAATGGCAGTCCAGTTCAGTATGCTTTGTATGCTCGTGGAACACAAAATTTGGCACAATATGGTAGCTGCCTAACTAGCACACCATAATGACATAAGTAATCTTTCAACAAAACCAAGTTCCTTCAACAATTGCCTCTCCATATCAACCCAGGAGTAACATGTGCCATGGCTCAATACTTTCACTGCCACTTGATTGAGCTACACTATCTGTTTCTTATCTACCTAGTAAACAAGTTCTCTTCCAACAAAAGTACAATACTTTTCGGTTGACCCCTTATCAATAGGTGATTCAGCCCAATCAGCATTTGAATAGCCCTCATTCAGTCATTCCATACGTTACCATGGTCTGTGTGTAAACTTGATGCAATATCAGTTTGCTGGTTGGTGGCATGTTAGGGTTTGGAGATCCAAACCAAAAAGAACCACTCCAATGGTCTGCGGTCCATTAAGGATTGGCATCAGTTTATTTATTTAGTAGCTTATCAGTTTTTAGTTCTTTCTTTTTTTTTTTCCTTCACCTATGTGGGTGTTAGAGTTAAGATTTAAAATGCAAGTTATTATTTTCATTTTTTTAGTCTTATCAGGAATTGTTTCATTTCCCTTTGTATATTTGCTTGTAACCCAAAACTAGACAGCATAAACTGAATAGAATTATTGTTTTTCTCTTTAAAAGTGTGCTTGTGCAATATCTTTCCCCATATCCTTATAATTTTCCCTTTCTCCCTTGCCAACTCACTATCAAAACTGCATCCAAGGGTCTTTTTGGGGTACCTCAAAATATGTGTGACATCATTCTAGTGAGATGTCCCAGGAGCAAACAAAATTTGACCCATTGCAATGTCAAAAAAGGCAACATCAGGTTGAAGAAGAGTCAAATAAGCTAGCTTAGATGCTTCTTAGGCTCAACAAGAATAGTTCGATCATCAGACATAAGCTTTAAATTAGCATCAGCAGGAGCATCCAGAGGTTTAGACCTTGACATTCCTCATTAGATTGTAGATCAAGCACATACTATCACCAAGATAGCAAAATCCCTTTCCTTGACTGAGCTATTTGCACACCCTAAATTTAATTCGGCCTCCTAGTCTTTGGTTTGAAATTGTTGCTGTCAGTGCATTGTTAAGTTCTCAGGGCCTAGATAATCATTTTCTCATTTTCTGTAATGACAGTATCATCCACATATGCATGAAAAGATACTCCTAGCATCAAAATGCCAGAAAAGCATAGAATGATCACTCTCGCATTGTGTTAGCCGAAACTCTTGAAATCATTGAAATGAACTAACCAAACCAAGCCCAAGACAACTGTTTTAATTTAAAAAATGACTTTGTGAATCAACACATCATACTATTCTCTCCTTGAGCAACAACCACAGGTGGTTCCTCCATGTAAGCTTCCTCACATAGATCACCATTTAGTAAGACATTCTCACATCAAAAGCTGATACAGAGGCCAATGGTGAATTGCTGCCAAAGAGATTAAGAAAAAAGAGAAAAATACAAACAAAGCTAAGCTAATTCCCTAGGGAAAAAGTGTCTAGGTAGTCAACACCATTCATTCAAGCATACTCATTTCCCACATGCCTAGCCATTAAACGGGTAAGGGAACCATCTGGGATAACCTTTAGAATGAAAATCCAACGACAACCAGTAGTAGATTTCTGAGAGCATAATAGAACAAGATCCCATTTATGACTTTCCTCCAACACTAGTAGTTAATCAGTTATAGCTACTGCCCAACCAGGACTGGCAAAACCTGTGAAATAGACTTAAGAACAAGATGATTTTTCAACAATAGATACAGAAGATTGGAAGAAGGAGAGGACTAACCAGAATAGGAAGCAAAAAGTTAGGAAAACAACCTTGAACACCCTTACAAATGGCAATCAGAGCATCCAGGTTAGAAGAACAAAAACTGAGGATCTGGCAAACAGAAGTAGAAGAGACAGAGACCGTGGTGGTTTTTCTTTTTCTTTTTTTTTTTTTTTTTTTTTTTTTTTTTTTTTTTGGGGGGGGGTGAGGGGGGGTGGGGTGGGCAACAACTGATATAGAGTGATGAACATTAGTGTCAGTGATAGAGGACTTCGAAAAGATAGGCGACAATGGAGGATGAGCTGTTACTGTAACCTGTGGAGCCACCCGCTGAACAACATAAATAAGGAGATTACCATCAAAGTCAGGGACACTAATGGGAGTTTTGAAGGTGTGGACTTAAAAGGACACATTAGTGTAACACATTACTTGTGTAGCTTAAGTGAATAACAATGATAACCCTTTTGGGTATGAGAATACCTAACAAACTTGTACCAACTATCAAGGGATCTGACATCAATTTAGAAATATATGGACAATGACAATCAATCAAAACAACACTTCCAAAAACACAAGGTAGCAAAACAAAAAACAACCAATAATATGGAATACCACCATGCAAAATAGAAGAAGGCATATGATTAGTAAGGGAGGTAGTCAATACAGATGCAGATCCAGCACCGAATTAGCTTATTTTCCTTTGAAATCAGCCTGGGGTTGATAGACATGGGGGTTGGGCCTTTATTAATATTTTTTGTGTGGTTTCTTATAGGTCTATTCTATGGGCCCAAAAGTTTGGCATCTAGGTCAAGTACGAAAATGGGTTAGTATTAGTTTAATTGGTCTAATTATGTAATTTCTTCCAACTTAAGTTATAAGATAGAATAGTCTTTTTCTTTTGTTTTGAGAGTTTAAGTCGGTCAGTTTTTATTTTCCTACTTTAATTGTTGGCAACTTCCCATACAACAGCAGCATTGGCAAGAAGAAAATAGCTCTCAGCAATAGCAGGTTCAATGGAATTGAGTAAAAAAACCCATTATAAGACATTCATTAGCTTCTGTTGAAAGAAACGATTGTGGTGAATGGCTTATTGATCCATGATCTCAAGCCCTCTATTTATAATTAAGTGGAAAGTAGACTATTACAAGGAATAAAAGTTTACATGAATGAAAACTCTAATTTAACTCCTATACAAACTCTTATTAGACTCCTAATAGAATCCAACACTCCCCCTCAAGTTGAGGGATAGATATTAGTCATGCCCAACTTGCCTACAATAGGAAGGAAATCTCTTTCTTTCAAACCCTTAGTGAAAACATCTGCTACTTGGTCTCCAGATCTTACAAAAGGCATGCAGATAAGCCCTTGTTCCAACTTTCCTTTGACAAAAACCTTCAATTTCAATGTGCTTAGTTCGATCATGTTGCCTTTGGATTATTGCAATACTAATGCGACTTGTTGTCGGTTGTCACAATATAACATCATAGGGTTTGGACTTGGACTCCAATATCTTGCGAAGCCTTTCAACCATAGTGCTCACAAACTCCACGAACCATAGCTTTATATTCAGCTTCGGTACTGATAAAGCTATCACATTCTGTTTCTTACTTCTCCAAGTAACTAGATTACCTCCAACAAAGGTACGGTGACCTAAATTGACTTCTGTCTAGAGATCTGCCCGGTCTGCATCGGTGTATGCTTCTACTTTTAGATTATCGGTGGGTGTAGGTATTCCTTTTCCGAGTTCCCTTCAAATCTTGTAGTATTCTGTCGCCTTCATATGAGCTAAATATGGATCATACATGAATTGGCTCACTATCCCTACGGCATGCGATGTCGGCTTGGTGTGGGACAAGTAAATAAGCTACCCTACTAGCCTTTGGTATCTTCCTTTGTCCACTTGGTTCTCCCTCTTTTTCTTTAAGTTTAGCTCCGGCTTCATAGGGGTATCAATTGGTTTACACCCCAACATTCCCACTTCGATAATAGATCTAGGACATACTTTCTTTGAGATAGGAATATACCTTTGTTTGATCGAGCCACCTCAATCCCTAAGTCTTGAGCTTCCCTGGATCTTTAATTTCAAACTCTCTGCCAAGAAAGTCTTTCAACTTTTGAATTTCTTCACCATCATTCCCTATGATGACAATATCGTCTACATAAACAATGAGAGTGTGATGTTAGTGCCGACTTCTTGACAAATAGTGTATGATTAGCATTGCTTTGCTTGTACCCAATAGAGTCATTGCCTTGAAGGCGTCCAAACCAGCATCTAGAGACTGTTTTAACCCATATATTGACCTCTTCAACCGACGGACTTTCCCTACAGTGTTGTCATCCGAAAAACCATGTGGGATTTCCATATAGACCTCTTCTGCTAACTCCCATGTAAGAGGCATTCTTTACGTCTAGTTGGTGCAAGTTCCAGTGTTTGTTCACGGCTGGACAACGAACTCGCAGTATTTAGTTTCGCAGCGGGCGAAGGTCTCCGATAATCAATCCCATAGGTATGGGTAAACCCCTTTGCAACTAGTCTAGCTTTCAACTTGTTGCCCGATCCATCCATATTTTGTTTAACCACAAATACCCATTTGCAGCCCCTTGTTTTTTTTCCTGAGGAAGTGTAATCAACTCCCAGTGTCATTTTTCTTCATTGCTCGCATTTCCTCTACCATAGCTTCCTTCCATTTCTTATCAACATAGGCTTCTGCCAACTTTTAGGACGGATCGGATGACGAGAGGATATAAAGCATGGTGGAGTCGACAAAGAGTTATACGAAACATATTTAGCTATGGGATGTTGAGTACAAGATCCGACCCCTTTTCTACGGAGAAGATTGGAAGAAGATACCTCGGTAGAATCTGATTTTGGAGCGGAGGCCGAAGTGGTAACGTATCACCTTTCTCTACCGCTTTAGCCGGTTGTATTTCTTCCTCCGATAAGTCTTCACCTCCTTATTCTGGTCAATCTGGTTTTGAAAGACCCCAGCGTGTGTCTTACAGAGTGGTCTCCCCTCGCTAGGTTCTTCACGTGGTTCGGGAACGAGGGGGTGGATTGGAGTCCTCGGTTATCGGCCAAAGTCTCCCCCTAGTCGAAACTCTTCGGGACTCTAAAGTTGTGTTGGTCTATGATAGGAAGATCTAGAGTCGGAAAGAACACCTCTCCTCTAAGACTCTCCCCCGGAGAGCTGTATAGTAAGGGCAAAACTCATGAAAAATTACATCCATGGATACAATGGTTTTCCGGGAGGGAGGATGATAACATTTGTACTCTTTTCCGAGTAGCGAATACCCCAAATATGCAACGTAGGCCGGGGAGCCGTTACTCGTGGGTCGTGATTCTGGCATGCACACGCATCCAAAACCTTTGGGGGAACAACAAAGAAGAGGCTCCCCAAGAATCTCATTAGGACATTTAAAACCAAGTATCCTCGGCATCCTATTCGAGGTAGAAGCGGTGAGTATAGCATCACTCCGATCGGTCGTGCATTTCAGTGAATCATAATGGACGGGCTATCTCTAAGAATGCCGATTCTTCCTTTCGGCCACCCCATTTTGGGCGCCGTATCAACGCAATCGTCCGATGTATTATGCCGAGTCGGAGAGATATCTTTGAAATTCACCATCAATATATTCGGTGCCATTGTCACTGCGAAGGATCTTTACGGTGGCATTAAGCTGAGTTTTAATCATATTATGAAAATCACGAAAACATCGGAAAACCTCATTTGTTTGTTTTAAAAGATAAATCCATGTAGAACGAGGTGACAATCAATAAAAGTAAAAAGTACCTATGGCCGTATGATACACGTCGGCGGACCCCACACATCGTATGAATTAGCATAAAGGAATAGGTCTTCTATTATGAAGAGAAGGTAAATAAGTAAACGAGTCTGCTTTGCAATGCAGCTTCGCGAAAAAATTATCCTCATTATAGAAGAAACCAAATCGGAAATATTTTCTTAAGAGTTCTAGAGGAGGGTGACCTAGCCTCGGTGCACCGTGAAGGTCTCGATTTTACCGAATGGAGGATTAGAAGATGTAGTCAAAGCGCGCAGATTCTCCAATCGGCTCAGCAAATAAAGTCCATTGTCTAGTTTACCACGTCCAATCTCCTTCCCGTGACCGGATCCGGAAGACACGAGATGGGAAAGTCACTTTACAATTCAAATCATGTGTAAGACTACCGATAGAGGCAAGTTACTAGTGAAAGAGGGAACATGTAAACTTTAGACAAAGAAGTGATGGAGAATGCTGAATGGTTCCTTTTCCAACAATAGAAAGAATATGAGCCATCAGCGATTCGAACTTTATCCTTTCCGGTTGGAGAATATTGTAAGAAAGAAGAGGATAAACCTGTCATATGATCTCGTGGCTTCCGTATCGATGATCCAAAGAGTAGAAACTCAAGAAGCTTGAAAGCTTGTAAAAGTTTTACCCGATATAGCAAGGTAGGAGTTGGTTTGGGTAGTAGAGGAAGCGGTGGTCGAGGCTCGTATGGCAATAGTTGTCATGTTGACAAAATTATCTCAGTTCTTCAGTCTTCAACCTTTCAAGTAACCGAAATGTCGCAGAATACAATAGCCAAACCACCCAAACAAATGATAGAATTCAAAAATTACTTATAAAGAATACCATTTTTTTTCTTTTCTGATTCTGACGATGATGATATGGAAAATCAAAAACAGGTCCCTGAAAGTTTGTAAATTTACAAACCTAACCCTCAAACATAGTATTTACGTTTTCTGTTTTTATTTTTATTTTGGTTGGGCTGATCAAAACAGAAAACATAAATACAGCAGTAGTCTTCACTCTTCAGGAGTCTCTTTCAGCGGAAGTTGCAGAAGCTCCGGCAAGAGAAGCAACAATAGCTGGAGCAGCGGCAGCACAGGGCAGCGGCAGCGGAAGTTGCGAAGAAGCAGCGGTAACCGATTCTAATCTATGATTCTTATCGCAAAAAGCAGCAGCAGCAGGAATTCAAGAATCGCAGCAACAGGAATTCTTGTCGCGAGAAGCAGCAGGAATCGTGGTTCTTCTTCTCTTCTTCTTTCGTCTTTTTTTTTTTTCTCTGATCTTCGAGGTGGAACTGAAACGATAGTGCAGCGGTGCGATGGGTTTGAAAAGGGAAAAAAATTCTGCCAAACGATTGTTGCAGAATTATGGTTTGAAGAATTGATTTATGCGATGGTTGCAGAATTAGGTTGTAGAAGAACAAGAAAAAACTGCGAAGGGTTTTGGTGAAAAAAGATAATCTGCTATGGGTTTATGGGTTTGAAGAAAGAAGAAATAGAAGAAGATCCTAATCGAATTTAGGCTCTGATACCATGTTGAAAGAAACGATTGTGGTGAATGGCTTATTGATCCATGATCTCAAGCCCTCTATTTATAATTAAGTGGAAAGTAGACTATTACAAGGAATAGAAGTTTACATGAATGAAAACTCTAATTTAACTCCTATACAAACTCTTATTAGACTCCTAATAGAATCCAATAGTTTCCCACTTGTCTTGAGCTAGATTGGACATTGTAGGCTTAACCATTGTACCATGAAGATGACCTGTAAGACCGCGAGCACACTCCGCAAGAGCAATAGATCAAGACCATTTTTGATAATTTGTCTTATTGAGTTTTAACAGAGTTCATCTGGAAAGAGGAAAAGCATGCTCATGAATAATTAAAGCCTCATCTACTTCAGACGAGCCAGTAGATGCGGTAGACATATCGCTGATCCGGAGAACTCTGACAAAAAAGATCCCGCAGATCCTTTGTCACGGAAGGATTCACAACATCAGTAGGTAAAAGGGTGGGAGAATAAGTGCTCACCACTAAAGGATCAGGTCAAAGGGGGCAGCCAAAGACCTAAAAGAGTCGGTGGAAATGAGGCAGGAGAGAGGCGAGGGCCTGCAATAAGGTGGCAGAGCCTTGCGGTAGGGAGGCGAAGTCTTAGGAGGACTCATGGTAAGGTCATAGGGTAGCGGTGGTCTAGGAAGGACGTGGAAGGTCTTGAGGCGGAATGGTGGTGGCGGTCTCAAGATGGAGGTGAAATGGTGGAGTGGTCTAGGAGACTTGGCGGAGGGCTGGCGGCTATGGTGGTGTGTGGTGTTGCTATCGGAAAGCAAAGAGAAAGTTAGGGTTAGGGCAAATTTTTTCTCAAATATATGTGATATCAAATCCCCAGAAACTTTGGCTTTAATGTTGAATGGTCTAAGAACTTCTGACTGGTGTTAAGGAGGCACAATCAGTCTTTATTTATAATAGTGAGGGAGTTCAAAAAGAATAGAAATTATGGATGTAGGATATTACCTAGAGACAGTTCTACCTTTTATGCTCAAAATTACAACACAAAGGACAAGGGGAGACACAAAAGCTTTATTTATTTTATTTTACTTTTTTTTTTTTTTTTTTTTTTGGGGGGGGGGGGGGGGGGGGTTGGAGAAGCGAAGACGGTCCTAGAATACAACATGAGATATGGGATGAAGGGGAGAGAATCATAGGATAGGGATGTTTACATGTCAGTACCTTTGTGAACAAAAATAGGTAATTTGAGCGAAAGAGAATTCTTACCAGATGGAGTAATGGGCTTTGGTTCAATGGATGATGATGAGATGGGCAAAGGTGCCATAATGGTGCTAGTTTCAACTTACTTGGAGACTCAAGCAAAGACCCAAAGATCCGAACAGTGAAGCCTACTCTTGATTTCTCAAAACCTGTAGTCCAATAGAATCCGAAGTCGGCCTCTCCTGAATTATGTTCAAATCAGGCTCCCCCTGAACTTGAACCTGTTCCCCTGGAGGTGAACCATCAGGAATGTGGAGTAGTAGGCAATGACGCAACAAGCATCATAACATATTCTCGTATGTTAATATATTATCAAGCTACTCCTGAAGAGGTGACGATGAATGATAGGGCTAGGACTCATGGAAAATAACATCCATGGTGACAGAAACACTTCAGGTTGGAGGATATGGTAGCACTTGTAGCCTTCTAGTTCTAGGGGTCAAAATGACCCAAAAAGATATACCTGCAAAGAGGATCCAACTTGCAATGGAGTGATGATTCTTGGCATAACAAACAGAAGCAAGACCCCTGGGAAAAACCAGGAAAGATGATGAGCCTAGAGGAGATCAACTCAGGGTGAAAAAGCTTAGAAATCAAGTAGGAAGTTGGTTGACCAGATGAGTAGCGGTAACATTAGCATCACTCTAGAACTGGGGAGGAACATTGTGATGACACACTAAAGCGTGAGCCCTCTCTACTAAGCGTACTTTCTTCTTCCAAAAAATTCCTTTTCTTGTGTTTGTTTAGCCAGGAAATGTCTGGCGTGATCCTTTGATATCTCTTATTCATGCTTCCTGTTATTTTAACCGGCTGGAGGAACCTCCCCAATTTGCTAAGATCTTAACCCATTACTCTGGAAAAGCAACTAAAAGTTTGGGTCCTTAATTGATTGTCATTTGATTAATTGTTTAAAAGCTCTAATTGTATTTATGCTATTAAAGAAGCCTTCCCAATTTGGTAAGATATCTACTCATTCCTCTGGAAAATCAACTAAAAAGTTTGCACAAAATTACGAAAATACTGCAGTTCTTCATTCAGGTACCATCAGAGATTAGGAGTGCATATATATTTTATTACAACCTTATGCACTTCTCATCCATATTGCATTCTCCTTTTCGGTTGAAATTTTATCAGTGAGATAAGTGGGTTCTATCGTAAGATGGCCCACCCAATATCTTAAGCATATAATTGTGCAACTCATTAACTTCCCAAGTTGGAACTTAGTGAATGAGGTTAGGAAAGGGAGAAACAAAAAGACCTTATGTTTCATTGAAGTCGTTCAAGGAAGTAGACTGTGCCGTGCTGAACTTGACGTTTTTTACCATGTAGGTTGGCTATCATGGCTTCAGAAAGGTTGTTGATTCTGCAGCCGCATAACTGGGCTCTCCGTAGAGACCATGGCATGCTTTTATACTTCGACAGGTAATACTCACCCTCGCTACTTGCAGGACTCTTTCGTCCGAGTGTACTTTGTTCATTCATGTAGGGATTTTGTTAAGCCCTTATTTGTAGTTTAAATGCTGGCATGATACAGGAAGTATGGAGAGGCAGTTCAAGAGCTTAGTATCTGCATGGCCTTTGCACCTATAGAGGAAGCAGAAATTTTGGAGCCATTTGTTGAGAAATTGCATTTATTGCGGCTCGAATCATCATGGAAGTCCTTAGGACATGCTGGCCGACTGGCAATTTCCTGAATGCTCGTTCAGTACCTGCTCTTCATTTGTAGTTTTAGTTTATGGCTAAAGTATCTCTGGACAAGGTATGCCTGGAGACTTTCTGGATGAAAATGACCAGCATTGCCTTGTAGAAGGGTAATTTGCTATTTCTGATACTCAGTGTATAGGGAATGGTTCAGATTGGCTTGTAATGAGATGTCTTTCCACTCTATGTCCATGCAGAGACTATGGTCCACACATTTCACAAGTGGTTCCACTTACCATATATGTATACATATAGTTCTTAATATATCAACAAAACATGCCCGAGATACCATAATTTGGAATCTATGTTTGAAATACTTTTCAATGCGATTGATTTTCTTGTAATTTTAAAGAATGTTATTTTTAAAGATCATGTTAGAATGATATTCCTTACCCCCCAAAAAAAATGTTAGAATGATAGTTCTTGACAATCATGTTAGAAACTGTTTGGTTATTCAATGGGAAAATTTCCCAGATGATCAAATTTTGAAGAATTATTTAATAAGATATTTATAAGAAAGTTATAGTCAAATGGATTTTATATTTGAAAATAATAATCAAATCTCTATAATGAACTATTCAATTCTTTCAATCTCTTGACAATTCTAGGGATGACAACATTTTGTATTTTGTCTTTTTTAGGTCTCAATCTTTCTATTATTTTTCAGTTTCATTGTTTGCAATGAAAGACTTGAGGGTAATTTCTGATGATTCATGGTAGAATATTAGTTTTACGGAAAAATTAAAAATTAGAATATTAGAATATTAGATAAAAAAAAATTAAATTCTTATTGAGTAAATCTTTCTTAAAATCTGACCATTTAGGAAAATTTTTCATATTCAAATTTTATCATGTGATTCTTCATGAAGAATTGTTTACCTTAGGGCTTTTTTTGTCAATTCTCAATCTCATTTTCTAATATTTATCATTTTTTTTATATTTTGGTATCCATTTTATATTTTATTTTTGTTTAAAAGAATAAAAAAAATCTTTCAAAATCCATAATTCACTCTTCTTATATTGTGATTTCTAGGTTAAAACTCATTCTATTCATTTTTATGTTAGTCATTTAAAATCTCAATGAAAGTTGAGGGTACAATAATAAATATATATATCCTTTTTATGAAGATTCTATTATTTATCTTCTTCCTCACTTTTAAACCCTAATAATTTGTTCTTAAATTTCATTATTATTTTTATTAATTTTTATTTGAATATACCAAATTTATTTTTCATTTTATAAATTATTATGGATAACAGTTATCAAACCATATTCATTGTTGACAAAAAAAATGAATTATTATATTTATTTCTTTTAAATAGTCAAATTAGAGAATGAGAATTATCCCAAAAAGGCCCTTAATCTTGTCAAATAATATATGCAAGGAATACTATGATAGGATTTGGAAAATGTTTTACAAATGGAATTTCAATTTTGGTTTTTAATTTATTTTTTCTAGTTACTTTTCATTATTGGGATAATTACTATTGCCCTCTTGTACTTTGATTTTACTAATCAAACATCATTCTTTATGAAATTACTATTGGCCTCCCCTCACTTTTAACGGTGTTAAGTGGCTTTTAATATTAAATGTGTAATGTCTATTTTGTCCTTCATTAAAATTAAGAAGTCAAAAAGATGACATCACCCCATATTGAATGTCAATCATATCCATAAAATCTTATATTTTAGAATCAATTTTAGATTTAAAAGAGTAATTGTGTCTCTATTTAAAATGTGATGAAGATCCAAATCAAAAGAATTTGAGAATGAATTACCTCTTGAGATCTTGCTTCTTCATCCCTAACTCCATTAAAATGTACATCATGGTGAAGGTGAATTGTTTCACATTATAAATTTAAGTTCAAATAGCAAGAGTAGAGGAAGGGAGAAAATAAATGAATCTTTGTATGTGTTGTAATTTTTGGAATTTACACAAATGAACAAAACAACAATGATCTCTACTGCAGCGTGATACTTGTTAATGAGGGTCTTACTGTTGCACTAAAAAATATAAATCACATGGATTTTTAGGTATGATCCTAAAATTATTTTTCTTTGTGTTTCCATCTGAAAATTTAATCTGGGGATTGGTATGACCACACTGTGAAAATCCCCGTAGTTCTAATCCGGAATCCGTATTGCAAGTCCAAGAACCCGAAGGTCTAGTCGGATTAATTTGCGGAGTGTCCGGATAGAAGTCCATGATCCATACCTTGAACCCATTGATCTGAATTCTCTTGATGAAGAACCTGCCTTGCTAGGAAGTTGGATATATGGTAGAAGGCATGTGATGTCTGGAGATATCCGGAATGAAGGTAAGACCTCCCCCATGTGTTGATTAGGGTTAGGTTGTGTTTGGGATTCAACCCTTTGAGCAAAACACCCTTGTATAGCAATATACTAGGGGGCGGTTGCTTGAGGTGGTTGATTGAACCAAGCGACCGCCCCAAGGGACCGTCGGGTCCTGGTTGCGGGGTTTTGCCCTAATTTGCCCCTAGACCTCTATAAATAGCAAACCTCGCCCAATTAACAAATATTATATCCGGGATTGCTATTTTTGGTGGTTAGGAGGCAATGAAGACGTGTTGGAAGGTGGGCGAAGTTTTGTTAATGATTTGAAACTTTTTCTCTCCTATTCTTGCTGATCTGGTTGAGGTAAGTGAATCCTCATTCACTCAGTCTCTTTCTTCAGCTGTTGAATAGTGTAGTGTAGTTCCCTCTTTGGTTGTTCATGATCCTCTTATTGCGGTATCCCCTTTTAATGTTTTTTATCAGATCCTGTCCGAAAATGAACCCTGCTTTAGTGAAAATGATGGATCAAATCAAGGGGAGGATTTTTTGTGACAGATCTACATTAATTGTTAGGTTTCGTTTTACCCCTTGGTTATTAATGCGTTAGGTTCGAAATTCGGATTGAGATCATCCCAAAAACGGATTGAAATCGGATGATCAAAAGCCTGAGTTTCGGATTTGAGCATTTTGTTTTTGGGGCAGTCACTAGTGGCAGTCGCTTGACCCTAGCAACTGCCTAGTTTTCAGTAAGTATGTGGCTTTTGGATTTTGTACAATTTGACTCAATTGACTTTTATGATCTTATAACCCTGTTTATAGGTGTTCTCTGTTTCTACTAAAAGTCTTATAATTGTTTGTGGATTGCATTTTAAAGGAATTCTACTTATCTACAGGTAAGGATATACACTCTTATCTTTATGTAATGACTTGAACATGCTAGATCAGTGTCTCTTCTTATTGTTCTTTAATCATATATCTTGCTATAACTGTATAAAGCATGTTAATCTTATTGTATACTTGTTGTTTGTAATATTCTTGTATGAATTGTATCTGTTATGGTTACGGTATGATGATGGTTGATGGTGTGTGGTTTTAATGGAAAGGGTATTCCATTGGGATATCTTTACTTAAGATATCAGAGGGTTGTGGTATGTGACACATGCTCATTGATGCCTCCAGCACCATCATGACTACTGGATGACATACCTAGGGAGAGTCTAGAGTTGCAGGGCTAGGTACCCCACATACTACTACCCTTTCAGTAGGGGAATTGAAGTCGGATGACCCGTGACGATGGTGATGTGACTTTGATTCATCCTACAGTGGTAACCAGTCTGTACGTAGATTCAGTGGTCCACTGTTGTTCATGCAATGGTAGGGTTGCATATGTTAGGGTTAGACTCATGGACGTCCAAGGAGCGGACCAGGTGTCTTGAGGAGTCATGAGAGCATTCCGCCCCAACAATATGTGGATGACCATAGGGTTAGGGAGTGGAGTCCAATAGCGGTAACCAATCCATGAGGATTCTCATTCTTAGGTTGTGAATGATATGGAACCGAGTTGGTTGGTGCCATAGGGGAAGTATCTAGACTTCATGTAGCTGTTACCATTATTACTTGCATTGGATTAGAAACCCCGACATGCGCCAGTACTCATGCCAATAGTCATGGTAAGAGAGTGTTGACTTAAACCCCAACCATGGTTTGTGAGCCAGGTGTGGACTTACCCCTTTACCCAGGATCCCAACAGAGGTATCCAGTTTTTTTGAGGGATCAGAGTGACTAGACCTACCCAGAGGAGGGCTGGTGTATATCTTAAAGCATGCCAACTGTTAGAGACTTGCATAATTAGATCTTAGTAGCATTCATACTTCTGCATATCATATATGTCACGTATGCATTTCTGATTGTGTTGACATATGGATGAGAATTATGTTATCCTTACTGAGTTGGTCAGAACTCATTCCTTTTATTGTATGTATTATATAAACTGCATAGATGGTGGCTCAACGTCGGAAGTTGGAATGGATTCGTATGAAAGAGCCCTCCCGTATGAAGAAGATGTAGCACCGTCAATGAGAGCCCTCCCGTCAAGGAAATTTGGTAACACGCGTAATGGTTAGGATATATTAGGTGATTTTCAATTTGCTATTTCCTTATATTTAGTTTTAATTTTGAGTTTTATTCAATCACATCTTTCCTTTATTGGTGGTTTCTTTTTGTAAAAAAATCGCATCTTTCCTTTATTCGATGGTTTATTTTTAGAGAGTAAAATGGATTTAAGGTTAATTTCCCATAATTAATTAAGGGCAGTATTATTACTTTACAAAAGAAAAATAAGTAAAAAAAAACTTCCACGGTTATTTCTAGAAGTTTAAGAAAATATATAGATGCCACATCATCAATAAACTAAGGGAACTTAACGGTAGGGAACATTAGTAATTGTAGACAAAGTTAAAGGTTGGATTGATAATTTTGAAAAATACATTCAATAAAGTAATAATAAAATCAAAGTAGAGAAGGACAACAATAATTATCCCTTCTAAATTTTCTTTTCCAATTTTGGTTCTTAATTCATTTTCAAAATTTAGTTTTAGAACAAATTATCTAATCTCATTATTTTTCGGGCAAATTACATATAAACCCCTTGAATTTACAATCATTTACATCTGCTATCCCTGAGAAAAATCAATTACAAACGTCCCCTTATTATTAAGAATTCGGTTAAATAATGAGGTCACAATTGAACAAAAATTCAAAATGTCAATTTTACCCTTATTTGTTCCAAATTTTTTATAATAGAAAATTTAACTCCAATATTAATAAAAAAATTACTAAAGAATTGGGAGAAATACCTATCTTTTTTTCTAACCCTACTGGTAATTATCTACGAGCCCCACCCTACTAGAAATTTGTTTATATGTTGGTGGTTACCGATAGGGTGGGGCCGGTGGGTGATTTTCAGCAGGGTTAAGGAAAGAAATGAATGAAGAGGAAATCCCTTCTCCAACTTCTTTAGTAATTTTTGAGGGTATTTTAATCATATAATATTGGAGTTAAAATTGCTATTATGAGAAATGCTTGAACAAAGAAAAGTAAAGTTGGTCTTTTGAATTTTTATTTAGGAATAACATCTTCACTTAACCCAATTCTTAACAGCAAGGGGATATTTGTAATTAATTTTTTCTCAGGGATAGTAGATGTAATTGATTGCAAATTCATGGGTCTATATGTAATTTGTCCTTATTTTTTAATCTAATTCTCCAATTACAATATTTAAATTTATTTTTCTAATCATTTTTCAATTTCGATTCTTCAAATATATTTTTCCAAATATTTTCTTAAAAGTTTTCAATTTTGGATTGTAAAACTGAATTCCAATTTCAGTATTATGTGATTTATTTTTTAAACAAATAGCACTTAGTCCCCTTTTTAGTTGGATAATGTCATTTATCTCTCTTCTTACCTAGCAAATGTATCAAACACCTCCTCTCTGGTAACTTTTTTGATTAAATTTAATTTTTTATGTTAAATATCTTCTTAAAACTCCAAACTACCCTTGGTTGAAAACATATTTTTAGTGTAAACCCTAAATCACCTTCAATTGATGTCATTTTTAACACTCAAAACACCCTTAATTAACTTCGATTCTTTAATTTAAACATTAAAAAAAGGAAGAAAAAAGAAAAGAAAAGTAAAGTGAAAAAGAGTAAGAATCAATAGGTTGTCTTCTTCAACCAAATGTCTCAATTTAAATTGCATTTTGATATCAAGTACTACATCTCATTTTAGTTGTTTGATATAAAAAAAAAAAAAAAAAAAAAAAAAAAAGAAGGTACATCGGGGTTTTAATAATTAAAGATAATTTGAATTTTAACTATGGTATAGATTTTGGTTTTCTAACAATTATTTTAATTGATGGTAATTTAGTGTAAGCCCTAAATCACCAATTGATGTAATTTTTAAGACTCGAAACACCCTTAATTAACTTTGATTCTTTAATTTAAACATTAAAAAAAAAAAAGGTGAAAAAGAAAGAAAATCAATAGTTCTTCTTCTTCATCCAAGATGTATCAATTTAAATTGCATTTTGATATCAAGTAGTACGTGTCTTTTTTATTTTTTTTGGTTGGAGGGAATCTTTATTAAAGAGATAAACCACGATTACATCCTACTGATACAGCATCAAATAACGTAAAGTAATTGCCGAACATGAGAAGAAGGCTTC
Organism: Hakea prostrata; assembly: GCF_041222555.1. Classification (NCBI taxonomy): domain Eukaryota; kingdom Viridiplantae; phylum Streptophyta; class Magnoliopsida; order Proteales; family Proteaceae; genus Hakea; species Hakea prostrata. The sequence goes on along the minus strand of NC_142610.1, from coordinate 1,708,939 downwards.
TTGTGTTAATGCTCCTTCCTTTACCAAAGCATCTGCCATAAAATTTGCTTCCTTAGGTACATGGGTAAAAGAGATATAGTCAAAATTTCCTGCAGTCTGCTGATATCCGATATGATCAGAAAAATCTTCCATGGGGCCTCGTAGGGTGCTTATGAAGGATGGTGATTAGATAGTATGTGTCTTTTTAGTTATTTGATAAATTTAAAAAATAAAAAAAGGTACATTGGGGTTTAATAATTCAAGATAATTTGAGTTTTAAATATGATATTTTGGTTTCTAACAATTATTTTAATTGAGGATAATTTAGTATTTAAACTAAACAAATATTTTCAACCAAGGGAAGTTTGGGTTTAAAAAAAATATTTAACAGTGAAAATTAAATTTAACCGAAAAAAATTAATAGAAGGGAAGGTATTTATTGTTTAATATATTTGCTAGGTAAGAGGGGAGGTAAGTGACATTATCCAAATAAGAGGAGGTCTAAGTGGCTATTTGTTCAGCTAAAAATTGAATAAATGATATTTATCTCTTTTTTATTTATTTTTTCAATCTTGGGTTTTAAAATAAATTTTCTAATAGTGGTTTTTAAAATTGTTCTTCTTATTTCAACATTCTTAAAATTTATTTTCTGATGTCTATATCGATTTTCCCTGAAGGGTCTGGATAGAATCTGATCCTCTATGGGAATTACCTATGAGGTGGTCTTCCATCAGAATTATGATTTTCACAAATCAAGTGTCAGGAAGAAAAGAAGAACAAAGAAACAGTTGGCCGTAGGATTACTTACCTTTGTTGTCTCATGATTGTTTTTGATTGCTTTCCTTTTATTTTCTTCTTCTTTCTTTCTTTCTTCTTTCTTCTTCTTGGCTTTTAGTGTTAACCACGTAAAGATTTGGCCCTTTTTCTTAATTACTTCTGTGCTAAAACTTAATTTTCCCATTTTGTTTACTCATGAAGAATCTTTTTTCATTTTGTTCATGTCCTAGAGATGCTCTCCCTTTTGGTGGAAATAAACTTTCTTAAAAGATATTGTCAGCTCATTAGTCTATTGTTTACTCATTCATGAGCCTGTGCCTACTTTGATGTTTTATGTTGACTGTTGGGTCATTTTTTTGTTTAGTGCTTTCTCTTTAGTGTTGTGCTTGTCAGGGCCCCTCTCTTTGTTGGCTTGGCTTTGTTGGTTTTTGTCCAATTTCTCATTTTATCCCTTTTCCGCTTCTTCCTTCCCATTTGTGTCCTTGGTGTCCATCCCTTTATCTTCTTTCCAATTCGTTCTTGTGCCCGTCTCATCCCTCTCCCTTCTCCTTCTGGTTGTAGCCCCGCCTCTTTTATTTGTCGCAAATAACTACACCAATTTCTTTCTATTTCATCTTTCCTGTTGTTCATTTTCGTTGTCATGGTCCCTTTTTCGTTTATTAGTTTCAACTCCTTATCCTGGTTTTCTTTTTGTCCTGTTTGTTCTTCTTTTCCCCGGGGAAGAGTATAACAAGTTAGCCCATCGCATTTCTTCCTTTCGAATTGTGTGTCGTGGGGAAGCGATGGGCGCCGAGTTTCCGCGTAACCCAAGTGGGCCCGGGCATGTATTCTTTTTCCCCATTCGCATGAAATAAGAATGTGCCATATAGTTTCCTCCTTTTTCCACATATTGCACATTCCGCTTTCATGTCCGTCCATTGAGCGAGTTTGGCCCCGACGTCGCATTTAAAACTCGCCGAAGAACACTTTAAATTTTGGGTGAATGGGTAGGTTCCACATTAGTTTCCACCACTTGGCGAGATGGTGGTCATGGTTCAAGAACCTGCTCGCGATTTCATTCAAGGCCGGGTTTCGAGAAATCTCCTTTTGGAGAAATTAACGAGGACCAAGAGTCTTCTTGATCCAAGAGATGAATGGAATGGATTATTGTAGAGAGAGAAGGAGGGTTTGAGGGTGCATCCCTGTCTTGGTCATGATTTTGATGTGCTTCTCCCACCATTGCAGCGATATATGTCTTGGCCATCTCGCTGAAATTCGGTTATTGGCAATGACCCGAGCTTGGTGTTGTTCCCATGGATCGAACCGAACGATGTGTGTTCCCTACTTTCCTTTCCACCATCTTCCTCACCGTGGGAGAATGCTAGTTATACTATTCCATATCCAAGATCCCCTTTGTTTCCTCACCATTGGGTCGAAAATACTTCGATTCTTGAAATATTTTGCTTTAAAAACCCTTACCCAAAGTGCATTTGGATTAGTGATTAACCTCCATCCTTGCTTGAGTAGCATTGCCGAGTTGTAGTCTTCCATTTTCTTAAAACCCAACCCGCCCATCGCTTGGGGCAGGGCATTGCCCCCGGTCGAGCGTTCGATTGTTTACGTTGTGCTGGTTGGGCCTGGCAAATGGCATCGATTTTGGTGCACGTGGTCTGGGAATTTGAGCCATTGCATTTGATAAGTGCCATGGATTGTATTGAGCTTGCATTAAAACACCTCTCCGGAAAGAGAAGATCAGAAGCCTTCCACTTAGCCATCTTTGAGGACCATCCGGTTTACCGATTGCAATGTTTTGACTTCTTCTTCTTCTTCTTCTTGGATTTTAGTGTTAACCATGTAAAGATTTGGCGCTTTTTCTTAATTACTTCTGTGCTAAAACTTAATTTTCCCATTTTGTTTACTCATGAAGAATCTTTTTTCATTTTGTTCATGTCCTAGAGATGGCTCTGCCCTGTTGGAGAAGATTTTTTGGTCTTGAGCAATGCCAAATATGAGGGTTTAAAATTTGAACTGAAATCATGTATTGATATTGAATTAAACCGTTACAATAAACCCTATGCTTTTGATACTATTCATGCGTCTGTTTTATCCCATTGGTGTAGTCATGGTGTAGGTTAGTCTTCTCTGACAGGGGAGGGGTGGTGGTCGCTAATAGGGGAAGGGCGATGGTGAGGTTTTCGGTGAGATATAGGAAGATTTTCCCTTCACCTACTTACGGTTGGGTCACTTAATTGAGTGAGAGGGTATTTTAGTCTTTTTACATATACGAGGGTGTATGCAAAGAAGAAAAAATCGCTATATCGCCAAAATTCGATGGTTTCGGTTCTCATCGAACCGAAACTCCTAGCGAGATTCGATATGGCAGGATATCGCCGATTTTTCGGCAATATCTCACCATTTCTAGCAATATATCGGATATTTTGGAACATATCGATTTTTTAATTTTTTTTGGGTGATTTTTATGCTATTTCAGGTGATTTCTCTCGCGATTCTATCCCAAACTTACCAATTCTATTCCAATGATTCAATACTCAAAATTTAATGTGTTAAATATAATTAGGAGAAGAAATCTACATAAAATAATTTTTGGATAGAAAGACATTTTATAGTCAAAATCTTCAAGATTAATGAGCAATCTTACCAACTATATTCTGGTGGTTTAGTCCTCAAAAGTCAACATGCCAAATGTGGTTAATGAATAATATATACATGAAATGATTTATGGAAACAATTTAAATTATAAAGGATTTTGTAATAGAATCTTCAAAGTGAATATATAATCATTTTAATTATGTCCGAATGATTTAGACATCAAAAGGTAACATGTAAAATGTGATTAGGTAAGGAGAATTTAAATAGAAGTAATTCAAATTTACCACATATTTGTATTAAATTAGGATAAGTATCAAATTTGGGCTCAAAATAACAAAAAAGATCCCCCGAAATTGGGGGGAGGGCGATATTTCGCCATATCGTCTGGTTGGGCGAAGCGGGCGATAAGACGCTTTATATATAGGAAAATTGGGGATGTGGATATTACATATGCGATCGATAAGGATTGAACCCACAATCTCTCCATTAAGAGGTGAGGTTCTCAATCACTCCATTAACCTTCTATTGGCGGGTATATGAATCATTTGACCACCAAATTTAACCATCAAAGTTTTGATCCTTAAAGGTCAGTAACTTGCAAATTTTCAATTGGGTAAATATCACTTACCTCTCCTCTTAGCTGGACAAATAGCACTTACACCTCCTCTTAGTTGGATAATATCACTTACCTCCCCTTTTACCTAGCAAATATATCAAACACCTCCCCTCTGTTAACTTTCTCGGTTAAAGTTAAATTTTACCGTTATATATTTTTCTAAAACCCCAAATTACCCTTGATTAAAATTTTTTTTTATTTTAAACCATAAATTACCATAATCACTCTAACAGTTAAACTATTAAATTACCCTCAATTAAAATAATTATTAAATACCAAAACACCATAATTAAAACCTAAATTATCTTTAATTATTAAAAGCCCAACATACCCATTTTAAAAAAATAAAATAAAATTTATCCAACAATTATAAAAAGTACTACAATCAAGTAAAATTAAAAATGCAATTAAAACAAAGAGGGTATGTTAATAAAATTAAACTCGTACTACTATTTTGAGTTTTTTTAATTGTTTGATAATTTTTTTTTTAAAAAGGGTATGTTGGGATTTTTAATAATTAAATATAATTTGGATTTTAACTATAATGTATTGGTTTTTAACAATTATTATAATTGAGGGTAATTTAGTATTTTAACTGTTAGGGTGATTAAGGTAATTTTAAGTTTAAAATAAAATAAAATAAAATAAAAAATTAGCCAAGGGTAGTTTAGGGTTTTAAAACAACATTTAACGATAAAAGTTAAATTTAACCGAAAATATTGACAGAGGAGAGGTGTTTGATATATTTGCTAGGTAAGAGGGGAGGTAAGTGATATTTACCCTTTTCAATTTGATCAAACTAGGTGCCTTACAATTTAGTCCACTTAAATGGACAGTCAAGAATTATTCCACCTTCTTCAGAAATAAACGTCTCTTGCAGGGAAATCCTACCGTCCCCTATCGAAAAAATCTCTCAAAAGGATAGCTTTCATTTAAGCCCTCTCTCTCCTTTTCTTCTTCTCCTTTTCGTTTGCAGTTGTGTTGAAGTGAAATTGCAGAGAAGGAACAGAAATTGTAAACTTCAATCCCATCTCTTCAAAGAGAGGGATTGACTATAGACCACTTTCTCCCAAAACCACTGGATCGCAAACTTGAAAAATGTAAAGCAAGAGAAATCAAACCACATTGGGTTTACCCAAGATTAAAACAGAGAGAACCAAAACAGAGTAAAAAGAAAGAGAGAGCGTTTTCCTTCATTCAATTTCTAAAATCGACATTGCTAGGGTATTCCCTCGCAAAATTACCTTGCTCCCATAGTTGTAGCAAGTTAGCAACCACCACCGATAGCAGCTTTGCCGTCGTATCTTCCGCCTCGCTGCTAACATGCTTGGGTCAAATGCCTCTAATTACAATTGTATCATCCACCACCACCCCCTTCCAACTGATTTTTGTTTTTTATTCATTATTTACTGGGATTTACAATTTTGAGAGAGAGAGAGAGGGACAAAAGGGCATAATTTCCATGCTTGTGCAACACCTTCTCTTGGTTACCCATGCAGGTTTTTGAGTCATCTTGGGTAGTTGTGAAGAATAAGGAAAAGAGAGAGTAAAATGAAAGCTATCTTTTGAGAGAGAGAGAGAGAAAGGTGGGCAATTTCTAGTAAGGTGTAGGCAGAAGATCTCCCTTCACCCACTTACGTGTTGTGTGTGGGAAGGTTTGAATGGGGTAGATTGATCACTATACTATAATAAGGATAATATGATCATTTTAATCATGGTTTAATATAATTTTAGATTGTTTGTAGTTTTGAGAGTGGGTAATTTATAGTTTTGAGAGTGTGTAACTTGTAATATAGAGTTGTGAAACCCATAAAAAAATTTTTTTTGTTACACAACCAAGAATTTAAGCCCCACTAAAATATAGAAACTAAAAAAAAAGTACTCGTTTTTTTGGGTAGCTTGTACAGCTACTTTTCGGAATTAAAATGTTATCCATTTGTAATCTATGTATTTTTTTATTTATATACAGCCAATCAACCAGGGAATCCAATGGGATTTTGCATAATTAACAATTGATGCAGGAAAGGTAGTTTGTAGTTTGTACACCAGAGAAGAGACGATCAGCTCCTAAAGCTTTACAAGAAAAGGAAGAAAGAGAAGCACCAGATACTCCTCTCCAGCTGCAGGTTAATGGCTTCTTCATCTGCTTTGTCCCGTAGACCTTCTTCTTATGATGTTTTTATCAATTTTAGAGGCCCGGATACTCGGACAAACTTTGTCACTCTGCTTTACAGAGCTCTAATGAGAGAAAAAATCCATACCTTCATAGATAGTGAAGAACTCTGGGAAGGAGAAGAGATTTGCCCCTCTCTTCTGAGGGCGATTCGAGGGTCTGAAATCTCCATTCCTGTCATCTCCAAAAGCTACGCCCATAGCAAATACTGTCTCTTGGAGCTTGCTGAGATTTGGGAGTGTCATTTATCCCAAGGTCAGACCATTCTTCCCGTATTCATCGATGTTGAGCCACGAGATGTTCGACATCAGACAGGATGTTTTGAGGGACCGTTTCAGAAATATCAGGAGAAGTACAACTTTGATGATGTAGAGAGTTGGAAGAATGCTTTGAGAGAGGTCGGGAAACTCAAGGGATGGACCCTCAAGGGTAACACAACTATTGAGTAAGTTTGCTCTCCTCAATTCCCTAACATTCCTAAGCTAGTCTTCACTCTTCATTTGTGGCATATTTTTAACTTGAGCAGTTACCTTCTTCTTGCTTTTTTATCAAACTAGAACTGTTGGGTTCATGTAGTTTCCTTCTTTGCGTGGAGTAATAAGGTACCTTTTTCATTTCTAGATGTTATTTATGGCATAGTTGTGAGATAAATTGGAACTAAACAAACCCAACACACGATTACCTTTGCTCTGTAGACGATATTAGATTTCTCATTTTTTGTACTCGTTACTGTCATTAACTTATTGCTTATCAGTTTCAAAGATTATGGAATTTATTTATTCTTTTGCAGATATACATATTGTTATTTATTGCTGTGGTTCACTCTTTACTTTGAGAAATTTCAGGGATCAATCAAATTTAGTCGAGTTGATTGTTCGTAGGGCTTCGAGAGAACTAAATTACACTGCATTGGATGAATGTAAACATCCTGTTGGAATCAATTCACATATTGATATCCTTTTCCCATGTTAAATATTGGTTCTGATGGTGTAAGATTTTTGGCAATATGTGGGATGGGTGGTCTGGGAAAGACAACTATTGCAAAGGCTGTCTGTAATCGCATCTCTGCAAGCTTTAATGGGAGTAGCTTTCTCACTGGTGTGAGAGAAGAAGCTTCACGAGGCGATCAAGGATTAGTTTCTCTTCAAAAGCGGCTTCTTAAAGATATCTTGGGCAAGGAGCAAGACATAAGCAGTGCTCCTCAAGGATCAAAATTGATAGAAAAAAGACTTCATAGAGAAAAGGTCCTGCTCATTCTTGATGATGTAGATGATTATATACAACTTGATGCATTAGCTGGTGGGATCAATTGGTTTGGTGAAGGCAGCAGGGTTATCATAACAACTAGGAATGAGCATTGTTTGAATGTACATAAAGTTGATAGAGATATCAAAATATATCAGCCTAAGGAACTAAATTCTGAGAATTCTCTTCAACTCCTTAGTTTGCATGCATTTTCAACGACTAAACCTCCGGAGGATTATACTGAGCTTATGCATGAAGTCGTGTGCCATGCTGGTGGGTTACCCCTGACCCTAGAGGTGTTGGGTTCTTTTTTTTGTGACAAGAGCAAAGAAGAATGGGAAGATACATTAGGTGGATTGAAAGATATCCTTGATAACAAGGTCTCTGGAATGTTGATAAGAAGCTATGAGGATAAAGTCTTTGCGAGGTTGATGATAAGTTACAATAAATTAAGTGATAATGCAAAAATCATATTTCTCGATATTGCATGCTATTTCATTGGATGGGTAGCAGATGATATGATTATGTTGTGGGAAGCTTGTGAATTGTATCCAAGATTAGCCATAAAAGAGCTCACCCAAATGCACCTCCTAAAGATTAACTTTTACGGGCTATTGAGCATGCATGATGAACTTCGATTTATGGGCATGAGAATTGTCTCAATGAAGAGCGATGGGGATCATGCAAAACGTACTAGATTGTGGTCTGATGATGAGATCTCAAAAGTATTTGAAAAACACAAAGTAAGTCTCATCTTTTTTTCTTTTATTTGCTTTTCTGTTACCAATAATCATTTAATCCTAATAAGAGAATGTCCCTCCATCTGATGATGAAAGATAGGCAACAAACACAGTCAAGGGTTAAAGTCGACTCAATAGCACAAAAATACAAAGGTTGGGGCCGCCTTTGATCTATACCTCATAAGATGTAGGACAATATGGAAGTTAGGCTAGCACCCTTTTAAATAAGGTTCTACATCAATTTTTTTTTTTTTGGGTTGTGGGGGGATTTGTATGCATCAAAATTTTCTTACTTGAAATACTATTTTTCTGCTGTAGGCCACTCAAATGGTTGAGGGTATTCTCCTTCCATATGAAATGCACACAGATGATTTAAGCTTTGATGACTTTGCAAAGACACCAAATTTAAGGTTTCTCCGCCTTGATGGTAAGAACAGTAGCAAACCCATTACAGGGGATTTTTCAAATCTTCCTTCTCAATTAAGATGGTTACGATGGTGGTACTGTCCTTTGAAAATTCTGTCAGCCAATTTTTATCATGAGGAACTAGTTCATCTTGACTTGTCATGGAGTGACATCAACCAAGCTTGGAATGATAGACCTCAAAATAATAAAAAGGTACAATATGAGTGTAATTTCTCTTCAATTGTTTGATTTTCAGTTTTTTTTTTTTTTTTTGAAGTTGAAAGACGGGCATTTTATATGTATAATTTTGTTTGACAGCGGTTTCGAAAACTGAAGGTTCTTGATCTCTGCTTCTGCCATAATTTCTCAGACTCTTCCAACTTCTTCTCATGGTTTCCATGCTTACAAAGATTAAATTTCAGGGGCTGCAAATCTCTTTTGCAACTACCGGAGAGCATTTGTCAGATGGTCTCTCTCAAAATTCTTATTCTCAGTGAGTGTCGGTCTTTCAACAAGTTGCCAATGTCCATTGGTAATCTAAAACAGTTGGTTGAGCTTTCAGTAAGTAGCACAAAGATTGAGGAATTGCCGGATGGTGTAGGGCAGTTAGAGAAGCTTGAGAAGCTGGATGTTTCAAGGTGTGGTAAACTGGTAAGACTACCGACCTCAATGGGTAGAATAAGGAGATTGCCTTGCTTAGACTTGACAGATACAATGATTTTGAAATTACCAGATGATTTTTCAAAGCTCTCGTGCTTAGAGGTGTTAAAAATGAGCATGGCACAGCAATATGAAATAGGCGAGAACAGGATGCTTCAACCACTTAAAATCACAGAGAGTAGTTTTCCTTCTCAGCTTCAGGAGCTATATTTGGAAGGCTACATGAACCTTGAATCTCTCCCAAGGCTTCCCTCCACTTTAACTACTTTGGAAGTTTGGAAGTGTAATTCACTGCAGATAATTTCTAATCTTTCAGACTTGGAATTATTGAAGGAATTATTAATCTATGATTGCAAATCATTGGTTAGATTACCTGATTTGTCAAACCTTACAAGTTTGAATAAATTTTTGGTTAGAAGATGTGAAAATCTTGATGAAATTCATTGCATTAAAGGGTCAAAATCCTTGGAAAAGTTGGACGTAAATTGTTGCCCCAAATTAATAGAGTTACCGGATATGTCAAATCTGAAAAGGCTGAGGATATTATGCATTACATATGCTGAAAACCTAGAGAAAATTCCAGGTTTTGAAGGAACAGAATTGTTGGAAGTGTGGATTTTGCTGGGATGTCCCAAATTAAGAAAGTTACCAGATTTGTCAAACCTGAAGAAATTGTGGAGACTAGATGTCATTGATTGTGTAAATCTAGAGGAAATTTGGGGCTTGGAAGGAACAAAATCCTTGAAAGAGTTGAGAGTGGATGGTTGCCATGAATTAAGAGACACCATTCATGGACTAGAAGGAATAGAATCATTGGAAGTGTTGAAGGTACTGGGTTGCCACAAGTTAACACACTTGCCAGATTTCTCAAACCTGAAAAGATTGAGGAATATATGTATTCGTGATTCTGTAAATCTAGAGAAAATCCAGTGCATCAAAGGAGCAGAATCCTTGGAATGTTTGGAAATTGAAGGTTGCCACAAGTTAACAGAGTTACCTGATATATCCTACCTGAAAAAATTGAGCAATATATCTATTTCAGATTGTATAAATCTAGAGAAAACTCACTGCTTTGAAGGAGCTCAATCTTTACAAGATTGTGTAGTCACTGGTTGTGACAAATTGACAGAGACAAGGAGGAAAATATCTGGCCAGGTACTTTCATTTATCTTTCTTTCTGTAATTTTCTTTTTCTTTTTCTATTTCTTCTGGGGGAATACAGTATCACCACCAATTAATTGATTGATAGGAATTTACAATTCAAATGCAGGGAAAACTTCTTGATTATACTGTCAAAGGTGTTGAGGGAAGCAACCAAATTGTCACTGGTGATCAATGGTCCACAATTCTGTGTATTGTTTTTGCATCGAAATATAGGAAACACCTGGAACTGCAAAGGTTTCAGGTTGAAGCTTATATCCATCGTCAGGGAGTAAGAAGGATTCACTTTAAACATTCCATTAGAGTTGAGGATCAAAATGAATTCACTAGTAAGGGAGACATAATCTACATCCACCATTTCAAAGGCTTCGACTGGTTTGGTTTTCCGCTGGAAAGCAATGATGCTATTGAGGAATTGACTGTACTTATAGACCAGATCCCTGTGAAATTCTGTAAGGTGTTGTTTGAAGATAAGGATTCAGAGCAACAAATGCCTGACAAACAATCCAGTGCTAAGTTGGTAGCAGATTTCTTCAGATGGTCGGATGGTGACAGTGATGATGATGCTGATGAGGTGGTGGAGGTAGAAGAAGCTGCTGACGAAGAGGTGGAGGAGGAAGAGGGTGGGCTGAGAGCGGCTAGAAACAAGAATGAATCTTGTCCTGACGACGAGAAAAACAAGACAGCGGCTGCCCCAGAGGACTGCAATTGCTTTGTTGCAGTGAAAGCAGTTTGGAATTGTTTCTCCAACTGTTTCAGTACTACTGGGTTTTTGTTATGAGGCCACCCTATTCCCTTCTGAGAAAAAAGGATTCTGGTGATCTTGGTCTTGTAAAGAGATCGAGATATGTTACTGGTGCATGGAATCTACTCTGTCTCTCCTTTTTTGGCTTTTAGAGAGGTAAGAGGATAATTTATTTAAGGAAATAATAGAACTTGTGTTTGGCTCTTAGATGTACACAAATATGATGCATTATGAGTTTAGATTCCTACCACCTTGACCAGTAAAAGAAATTCTCAGATTTTATATGTTTGTTGATGCTGCTTGCTTGATCAGTAAAAGAATTTATCTAAGGAAATCTTTGAACAAAGCTAAACTAGCCTGAAGCTTTTACATATGAACAGCTCTTGGGCTGAATTGTAGTTATAAATGATGAAAATTGATTAGAAGCAACTTATTATGAATGATACCTAGTAGATAAAGGAAAATTGTTAAGAACAATAAATTTAGTTCCAAGTCTCTGAAATTTATCAAACGAGGTTTACAGGTTTCTTTTTTAAGATGGTATATAGAATTTAGCTTTGAAACCCAGTAGTATTCTCGTGGTAGTTTCCTCTCGGATAATTTTGGATGTTGCCCTAATAATTTAAGATAATTACTTAAATGGCTAGTACATGATAGATTTACCTTAACTCCCCACAAGAAGTCCACATCGCTGTTCTGGCCTCAACGCCAGTGTCATTTGTGCTCATCACAGATGATGTGAACAGTAGGAAATCCTACAGATTGTAATATTAAATTCTGAATTCTAATTACTAGAAGATCCTTTTCTCCCAAAAACAAGAAAAAGAGGATTTATAAATGAAGCTTCAGCTTGCTTCATTAGTGAATCATATCCTTTTCTGCGGAAGTCAGATTTTAAAGAATGCTTTGACAGATGTGGGGAAAATAGGATCAACTCCTAAAGAGAGATGCAAGCATTAGAGAACCTGTGTAAGCACAACGTTGGTTTTGACCCAAGTTTTTGGGTTAGGAATCAGTGAGGCCTACATGAAGCCTGTCCACAAAACAAAGAGCATATACACATTTATGACATTTGCAGGTTGGCAACTGTGTGGTGCCCCAAAATTGTAAAGCCTATTCAATTGGAGGTCTCAACTTACATTCAAGTTAATCTCAATTCTGTAGATACATATAGTTTCTCAATAAACTGATTCTTAACTTTGGTAGTCAATGAAAATGTGCATGGTATAACACATTCCAAAATAAGCAGCAATCTAGATGAATTTGATCAATTTTGAGCACAACCAGCTTCATCAGGATTACTCTGGATATGATGAAACTCTACATGGCACACTAAACTGGTAACTGTTCCAAACTACTCGACCTGTGAAGTGGAGACAGGCGTGTCTTCTTGTGCTCCCACTCAGTCCAAGATCCATCATAAACAGCAACATCAGTCTTCCCAAGCCGATGGTGACCCTGCAAGACAATCGACCATAAGCACTTTTTTCCAAATGTCATAATCCAGAAAAGCACCTAGCAGATCTATATTCTCTCATTTTGGCGCTGAGATCTCACCAGTGCAAGAACACAAGCTATTACACCAGTACCAGAAGATGTAACCACAGGTTTACTCAAGGGATGGCCTGCAAACAAAACATAATAATTAACAGTAGAACTAGAAGAAAGGCCAAATATCCACTGGATGCCACCAAAGAAACTGTGGCAACATAAATATGACCATATAAATATTTAGAATTCTACGACTATAACTAATCATGCAAAACAAGCTCAACATAAATATGGCTATTTAAATATTTAGAATTCAAGGACTATATATTATGCAAAACAAGCTCATGATATGCATTAGGATATAATAGGCAGTCTGAGTCTGCTGGTTTATATTAAATTAGAACATAATAGTTTTCTATTCTCTTAGATCTAAGTGGAAAGGATAATGCATTGTATCCCTGGTGGATTCTGAGTGAACCATAATCATCACGTCAAGCTAAAACACTACTCTTGTTATGCCAAGCCGCTTTTGAGGACTTCCGAACCGGTACGAACCACAAGAACCAGGGTCAACCGGGTTCAGCTTAGTGAATTGCAACGAATAAGCACTCTTCAGAAAACAATCTTTTAGACTAGCTGCTTGACACTCCTTGGAGTGGAGTCTTTTGACTTGCCACTCGGCACTCCCGGGAGAATGGTTATTAGTCCAGCCACTTGGCAGTAGTTTTATTCTGGAGACGCCACTTGATGGAGTCCTCGACTTTCATTAGTCAGTAAGATTACAACCAAATACAAAGTGCTCCTTATACAACTGTACGAGTGCCAACATTCAATTCAGCATTTAATGCATCATACCCTTGCATTTAATGGTTTGCACTTATCAGGAAATATGCCAACGTGCCATAATCCCTCTGGGTATTGCTTCCCGCCGGCTTGTCGATAGTTCAGAGCAAAACACGTCCCATCTGGTGTCTATTTTTAGCAAGGTTCAGTACGAACTTTGTTACGAACTTTGTCAGATGCACCAAATACAAGTCTTTGCATCGTTTCCTTCGATATGGATTGTGGAGAATCATGCTTAGCCATCCAACGACTAGCATCTATCATCTCCATGATATTCTTTGGTATAGGAACAATCACTTATACCTTCTTTTGGTAAGTCAAGTTTAGACAGAATTAACTCCTGCACCTACCCAAGAGAACTTCATCTCTTCGGGCATTTACTCCTCTCTAGGAGGAATTGTGTTATCCAAAGTCTAACTTTATCATCAGAGACAACTTTCCATCCACAAAGACTACCCGTTCTCATGTGTTCCTCTGATTGTAGATACCTGGTTCAATACACTTCTTGGTTGAACCAGAGCAGTTGGATTTTGGATCAACATTTGGCCGTCTGTGGGTAAGAAGTTTTTTCTTGTACATACTATTCCTGAGCAATGATGGTAGGAGATAATTCAAAAAACAATGGCTCCAAATCTCAAGGACATGTGTGTGGTGGGAAAAAGAAAGCTAATTCTTGAAAGGATGGTCCATCCAAGGATACTTCTCTCATTCCTCCATGTGAAGTATAGGTCCAAGAATATAACTGTTATGTCTAGACTAACGTGAGCGTTAGAGGTGGTTTCCGGACCTATACTAAGTCGAATTCCTCTAATCTTCATTGTGAGTGCAGGTCATCCCTCTACTCAGGTAAAGTTGAAGAAGCTCCAAAGAGGACACCTAACTACTCGGGTAGTACCAAGAAGGTCTTGACGCAACAATAATTTTGTAAATTTGATTACAATTTTCAAATACATTTGAAGAAACAGATTTTATAAAACTCCTAAGTTTTCTACTTTCGAAATCGAAATGACAACCATTTCTGGTGTTCTCGAAACTGAAACCCATGTCGGGTTATCAAACCGGTCCTAAACTCATTATTCACTCTTTGTTTTGTTTTTAGTTTTAGTTTTTTCGATCGATGCCAATCATTTTTAACGGTCTGGGCTAGGTTTTGACCAGAGAAGACGATCAAACTCCAACAGGAATTGTCTGAGAGACTTGCATGCAACCATTTCTGTTCAGAAGGCAAATTATCGCACGTTTACTTTGGTCTAACGAATCTCAACAGAAGAGGAAGAGATGACATGATTATGCAGTGGAGGGAGAGGAGGGAAACTTGAAGGAAACATGGTGTGTTGCTGGACTCCAATTATTTTAAATGCTACGCCTTTCCCGCAATCGCAGTGGCAATCTAAATCGCAAACCCATCACTCTATCCAGACCAAAACAGCATTGCTACTGATTGCTAGAAGACGGCCTTTTCTTAGCCGACGAGTTTCTGCGCTAGTCTTCGGTTACTTTAAAGGCTCTTTCCTATCTTTTAATGGCGGCGGGTCTTCTGCGATTTGGTCTACCTCTCGAACTCCTCTAATGCCCGAACAGGGTCGTGGGCTTTCTGTCAATGGATATGGTTGTGATGATTTATACGACAACAACGACAATAACAATAATAACAATAATAACAACAAAGACAATCGTGGTTGGGGTCCTTCTGATTCCGGCGGTGGTGGTGGGTGGCAAGATGGTTGGCCTCTGGCTCCACTTCTTTTACTCTGCTCTCGAGCCCTTCTTCAGGAGGTGGACAACGATACTTTTTCGATTTGGCCATCCAGGGACATCTTCCTCTTTCTCCTTTCTGTTTTGGGTTTTATCTGGAATTGGCAATTGGGCTCGTACGCACTCGCAAGAACCGTTCCTGAGGTTGTCTGGGAGGTAAAGGGTGGGAAGTGGATAGGGCTTCAGCCTGATCATTCTAAGGATGATTTCATCGTTGGTGATGGAACAAAGATTTTGTCTCTTGGACCTGGTTTGTTGGATCAATGCTGGGATGTGTTCCTGCGTCTTATGCTTCCTGAAGGTTATCCTCATAGTGTTAGCAGTGATTACTTGGAGTACACTCTCTGGAGAGGGGTTCAGGGTATCGCCAGCCAAATAAGCGGTGTGCTTTCCACCCAGGTATCATCCTCTGCTCATTGTATTAGCTGTATTGTGGTGTGGAAGGCTATTTTACGAACATGAAAGGGAAGTTTATCAGGAAATCTTTGGTCCTGTTCATGCTTAGTTCTTATTTAAGGGTTTCTTCATTTCATATAGCTCTACGTTCTCTTCTGTAGGCTTTGCTTTATGCTGTTGGATTGGGAAAGGGTGCTATTCCAACAGCAGCTGCCGTCAGTTGGGTGCTGAAGGATGGAATTGGGTACCTCAGCAAAATTATGTTGTCTAAATTTGGCCGTCATTTCGATGTGAACCCTAAAGGGTGGAGACTGTTTGCGGATCTTTTGGAAAATGCTGCCTATGGAATGGAACTTTTAACTCCAGTCTATCCTCAGTTTTTTATTTTAATTGGTGCAGCTGCTGGGGCTGGTCGATCCGCTGCTGCATTGATTCAGGTACTTGGAAGTTACAATTTAGTTCTTGAATTATTACAATGTATCTGATATTGCTTGAATTGTTAGTGTTCTCATGGTTAATATGTATACCTGGCAGTTGTTTCACATTTTTCTTTACAGATGTTATTATGAAATGTATTATGGATAACTAATAGATTAATCCTGTACTACTTGTTGTGGGTTCCTTTTGCAATGAAATATAAAAGAAAGAATTCCATACCCATAAAAGAACCAAGAAATAAACGAGAAATGAAAAAGTGATATTGCAATAGAAAATCCCAGAAACAATTTCTTCCTTGAATCTTTATTGTGGGGCAAATTTCTATGTTAGTCAAAGATCTAGTCATGAAAGGCTTTGTCCAATGAGAGCTACAATTCTTTGCTTGGCTACTGAAGGTGTTAAATTGTCTAGGAAGTTGTTAGAGGGTACATGATTGTGGGGGTACATATGTCTCATTTACACATTATGCTTTAGTATGGGTAATTTTTGTCTTATCCTTCGAGTATTTACCATAGGTTGTTTCTAATATTGCTGTTATTAGTTTCCTTTTTCATAGTTAGATAAGGATACTTAGTTTTCGGTAGATCATACTTTATTACATATGTAAACCATGATGTAGGTTGGCTCTTACGGCACTGTTATTTTTCGGACAAATCAGAATATTTTTTCCCCAGATGATACGATACTATTATGGATCGAAGAAATTTTTCTTCTTCTCTCCTTCTGTATGCTATCTCTTATTTATGAGTTGCTATTTCGTTAAATGTTATCAGAGCACTGAAAACCAGAGATCGATCCAACTCCTTATGCTGTTTTGAGATTTGTCTTCAAGAAGATTTTGATTCTACCAGCTGTAAACTATAGCTGTTGTGCCTATCTACTGCTGTATTTCTAATTTATTTACTTTTCAGACATGAATTCAACCTTTCTTTTATCAAGCTATGAAGGATTAAAGTCCTTTCAGTCTTGAAGTTTATGATGAATTTGTGACAGTGATGTTTTCTCTAGAAGTTTTTTTTCTTCTTTTCTTCAAAGATCCAATCAACCCTAGTTGATGATGGTGCAGTGTTGAAGCCTCATCAAAGATAACTTATGGGGCACTTGGTCCAAACTTCAACAACTTTTACTTGCTTTCTGAAATCAGATTTTTCATGCTAACCTGTTTTATTTTCTCTGTTCTTTGGATCTGTTTTTGCTGAACAATTGCCCTAATCTTGTGGGCCTGAGAATTTGAGCATAGACTGCCCCTGTAGGAAATTGAAATCCCTATGTTTTAGCCCAAAGCACACTCCTGTTATGAGAACGAAATCCGGTTCATACACGGTTTTGCCATGGTATCACCAGGCTTGGCTTGGAAATTCTGCCATTGTTACCTGGGATTTTGGAACAGTTCTTGGTTACCCTGAAGAGGTCTATCAGGAACTGAAATCTAAAATTTCAGACCAATTGAACTATTGTTGAGATGGATATTGCTCCTGGAGTAGGGCTAGTTCTACTGCCCCTGTTCACGTTTGAGGTTGAATACAACCCGAACCCCAAGAATTATGTTTTATTTATTTATTTTTTATTTCCCCCTCTAATATCCCTAATCTTTGTCCCTTAAATTTTAGACCAGTTGAATTATTGTTGAGTTGGATATTGCCCCTGGAGTAGGGCTAATCTACTGCCCCTGTTAACTTTTGAAGGTTGAATACAACCCAAACCCCTAAGATTATGGTTTTCATTTCCCCCTCTAATATCCCTACTCTTTGTCCCTTAAATTTTACTTTGTTCTGGGTAAACTCTTAAACCTCACTGTTACTATAAAGGCTTTGTTCTTAGAGAATTAATACTGCAGGCATGCAGGACAATGCAGCTAACAAGTCGATCTTGGGAAGACAAGCTGCTCTTACCCATTTTAAGTAATAAGTATGCAAAAGTGAACAGTAATAAATAAAAGGTAAGAATATGACATCACAACTAAGGGACTTAAGTTGTAGTTCAACATAATTAATTAGGGAATTAAGTAAATGATGGAATTGGTAAGACTCAAAAAATAAACCCATCTAGATGAAATTTAGAATTAAACTAACCAACACAGCTAGAGTTTGAAGACATTAATATGGATGAATGATAACAGTTAAGAATAAGATTCTATCATGAACTTAGGTTGAGGTCATGAATAAAGTATATAATCAGTGCATGAAATAATGGCCTAGGCCTGTAGCCTGTAGGAGATGTTAGAAAATTATTCTAACATGTCCTATAAATAGAGCACATCATACATTGAGGTATCCAAAGTATAGTCCTAAACTATGCACTAGATATTAAGCATACAATCCCTAATCATCAACTATCTTTTTCTCATGACTTCATCCAATTCCCACGTGAGTTTTTAATGAGCTATAGATTAACAGTCAAAGGAAGGCTACGATGAAAATTTTGGCTGAGTCTTTAAATAAATTGCTATAAAGATGCATGCTTGGTAAGCTTGGAATAAATTCTAAAAGACAATAATGAGATCGACCATCAAATATAGAGCGAAGTGGGGTAGTTAGAGTAGAGTATATATTGATAAGATGAATGTAGCAGAGATAAGAATGCTAATGTGAGAAGAACCATGAGAGATAGAATGAAGAAGGAGATTCTACAAAGCAATTATTTTAGGTACCGTGGGTCAATCAAAAATAAAAAAGGTGATATAGAGGATGGTGTTTCCTAAAGAATCAAACTAGGGTGGTGATGTAACCAGTGTCAGCAAGCATATGGCACCTCATATTTTGGGCCCAAAACTGCCCCTAGACCATGTGGCACCTAGAGCTGGTTGAATGCATTAAGGGGGTATTTTGGTCATTTTACACCTCTCCTTGGGGTCACACTAGTGGTTTAGTTTCCCCATCCTGCTAGGAGTGAGAATCTACTTTTATTTTCTTAATTGAGTTAGTTGTTAGAGTCCTGATGTAATTAGGAGGCTTAGTTGGAATCTAATTTCAAGTAGGACTCCTTGTTAAAGTTGTCTTTTGTTTTGCAACTACTTTTTTTTTTAAAGGAACTCTTACTCAAGAGTCCTTTTCTAGTTTAGAAGTCAAGTCTAGTTGTAGTAGGAATTCTAATTGAAATTTGATTCCCTAAGTTGAGTCTTAGTTGGTTTCCCTCATTTGTAAGGCTTTAAAAATTTCCCACGTCATTGTAAGCAAATCACTTTTGAGAATTAAATTAAAGAATCAAACTTGGAGTAATGGGAAACAGGCCCACAACCTGAGTTTTGAGGAATACAATTTTTTCTCAATTTCTTCATCTTCTTCAAGCCTGCAGCAACCCTGGAAGCTTCATCAATTCTCTTTTCACTCAACAACCCCCTTCCTAAGCAAGTAAGTGTGATCCCAGCCCCTTCCCCTACCCCTACCCCATTCCACTCCCCCAACCCTGCATAGCTCTCCCCCTTCCCAAACCTAGTTCTAACTATTCCCAGCCCCTATCCCCATCGCAACCCTCTTACCCCTCCCTTAGAAACCCACAGTTAAGTCCCTTCCTGCTCATTCCCTCCTCTGCTTGTTTCTTTTTCTACTTCCTTTGCCTCCTGTTTATTGCATTTGAAGTCCCCTATTTCTATTTCTGTCTCAAACTCAAAAACACTCTCCTGGATCCATGTAGCTGACTTCATTTAGTTGGAACACAGATTATTGTTAGTTTTTGTTAAAATAAAATGTAAAATAGAATATCCCTTTGAATGAATAACACAGTTTATTGAATAGAACTATTTTAAATCCTGCTCCCAATCCACGCTTCAAGTGTTGTAGACTCAAATCGTGGTAGGAGAACTGATGCAGTAGCCATGGCCTTGCTGGACCAACATGATCCACTTTGGAAACTCGGACAAAGGACTGGGGCTAAACCAGATTTATTGTCTGGAAAAGGTTGGAATTAGTAGTTAATAATATTAGTAACTTTATTATAATTGCTTGGATAGGTTACTATAATAATATCCTATCAGTTGTTTCCTTTTCTCAGCATTAACTTTGTATGGTAGTTTCCTATTTCAGATAGTTTCTATTTTTGAGGCAAGGCTTATTGCTTATTTATGATGTAACTGTATTAGGAATTCTTAGGTTTTTGAGTTATTGAGTTTGGTTAATGAAAAGTCTCACTAGTGAAGCTCCTAGTGAGTGTGTGACTGTGTTTCCCTTAAGTTTTCCTTGATTCCCGTTTTTCCCTAAAGTTCTCCTGCTGAGCTGGGCTGCAATGGAAGATAATTAAGAGAATAGAAAAGAGAAGTAGAAAGGGAAAACTGGTACTATTTCCAAGGACTCACGTGATATCTCACTTTTACCATTTAGTGAGATGAGACAATGTGCTTAGCACATAAGGTATTGAGTCTCAATAATTGGAATATCATTTAATCTTCATAATGTGAACTATGAACAAGTGTAATGAATTAGACTTGTTTGATTTTTGAACTTTGAGCATTAATTTGTGAGTATATGATGTTCACAATAGGCCATTAACGTTTCACTTCAACTTAGCGGTTTCCAACTTGGGGTTTCTCTTCCCTAAGGCTGCGCCAGCACCCCTCCCCTATTAGGTCTCCAATCCCCAACCCTCACCTTCCTTTTCCCTCCTAGTTGGATCGCATTCACCCACCATCCCCTCCCTACCCTTGGTTCCATCTAAAGCATAATACCCTGGCACTTCTAAAATTCCTGCACTTCATCTTCTTCATTAACATTCTGCGATTCATCTTCAACCTCCAGACCTAAACCCTAGTTCAACTGTTCAACATAAACCCTCAACCACTCCCCACTTAGGATTAACATCTCCTACACCTACTCTACTTCCTCTTCCAAATCCTAACCGTAGTTGACTTCCCTAAAAGTCCCACTCCAAGTAGAAAACTTCCAACTAAACCTAAACCTGTTAGGATCAAATCTAGAATATAAACTATCAACAACAGCCCCATTCCTAACCTAACCGAAACCCTGAGCCCCCACTTTCTAAACCCTAACTGTTAAGTTCAGATCTGAAATTGTCATTACAGCTAGTTTCAAGTTTAAAAACCTCAGCCCCTTAACACTATTGCCAAATTCTTTTAGGCCTTTACCTAACCCTTCTGAACCCTAAAACCATCCCCAGTATCCCATAATATTAGACTTGTTTGCTGGATTCTGGGTAAACCTTAATTTAGGGAATTCATCAGAGAAACCTAACCCTAAAATTTGGGTTTCACATCACTGTTTTTTCCGTCCTTGTTTTCTAATTCTCATCTTTTGTGGTTTTGGGGCTAAGATACTCTTAGTCTTTTCTTTACATTAGTTGTCTGAAGTATCTGAACTTTGCACTTCTTTTACCTTGATTTTGAGAGAAAAAAAGGCACCCAGTGCATACGCTGCCACCATTATGGATCTGGGCTGGGGAGGGTCATAGCGTACACAGCGTCCCAGTGAATTTTAACTTCCTTTTGTTGTGAATTTGGATTTCTTGGAAAATATTGATTTAATATTCTGGGTTGACTCCTTATCCATCGGTTCTTTAGATTTGCTCTCTTATATTTCATGGGTCTCTTTCTCCTGGAATTTGCTTGTGGGTGTCTCCTTTCCGTGTAGCTATTGATATTTGTTTTCCCTTTCATCCATCTTTCCTTTTCACTTTTCCAAGTAGACAAGAATAATAAATGGCAAGGAAATTTTGTGAAATAATTTACTCACATTTTGGGTTGAAACAAACAATTTGTGTCTTTCAATTTAATGTGTCCTTTATGTTAGTCGCCATAGTTTCTTAGTTAAAGCAGGACACTGAAATGGAAGTAAATTTTTTAAATTATATATGGTATAGAGTTGTGAGAGAAACTGATCATATATTTATATACTACAAGACAAACTGAGAAAGTCTTGCGTGTTTAGGAAAAGCTTGAAAGGGGCTGGTTCTGGCCCCAACAATAAGGGAAGCCATTTCATTTCATGAGCTATAGCTTCCTCTTTGGAGTTTGTTAGGGATCAAATGAGGTGGACATGTTGTTTCATCATCTAGTCGTGTTCACCTGCTAATTTTCAATCCAATCCAACATTACTATGTGCCAATACAGTGTTTTGAGGACTGTTTAAAAAGCAGCTTCTTTTATAGAGTTAGTTGGATGGTTTGACAAACAAAGGTGAAACTCCTATATCTTATGTGCCTACAGTTGAGATGGGCCACTAAAATTGACATGTGGCTGATCTAGATTCTAGAAAATTCTGCACCATTTACCGTGCATAAAAAACCAAATAGTCCTTTCATGAGGAAAAGATGCCAAGTGAACAAGGATAGTCCTCTGAACCTATACACTTTTAGCATCCATGGTACTTCATGTTCCTACTTCAAGGTTTGAGGCCATCAGAATGCTTTTACCACTCTTTTGCATGCATTTAATCATGATTCTAGTTACCTAAGTCTGCAGTTCCATTTCTCTGCAGGCTGCCACAAGGAGTTGCTTCTACGCAGGCTTTGCTGCTCAAAGAAATTTTGCTGAGGTAAGATTTTGTTATTTGTGTTATCCTCATCAACGAGTTACAGGTGAAAACATCATTTAGAAGCATTAAAACCGCTTGGTTTCCAGTCTTTTTTTCTTTGTTGGTGATCAAGTATATATTTTATTGCTTCTCCTTCTTGTGTTTATCATTCTTGACTTTATCTTGCTTTTTTAATTTTGTTATGGAATCAAAATTTCTCATCTGTCCTAAATTAATGTTTCTTTTGCAGGTTATAGCAAAGGGAGAAGCTCAAGGAATGGTTAGCAAATCCATTGGTATAATGCTTGGGATAGCATTAGCAAACTGCATTGGCACCTCCACATCTCTAGCTCTTGCCTCTTTCACTATAATAACTGGGGTCCATATGTTTTGCAATCTGAAGTCATATCAGTCAATTCAATTAAGGACTCTGAACTCGTACCGTGCAAGTAATTCCATTCTTGCCCTCATCTCTCACTGGAAATAGAATTTTTCAAGATGATGCTTTTAGTTGGGATAAGGGTGAATAGCATTTGAATAGTTCTCCATAATCCCCTGCCCCTGTTTCTGGAATCAGATTATTTGGTATGATTTGGAGCTAGATCGTTATTCTCATTTGGTTTATCTTTGTTGTTATGCTTGCTATTGATTAATGGGATGGTGAAAAGCTTGGGGTCCCATTGTGAAGGCACTATTTCAAGCCTCAGAGTTCCCAGTTTTCTGTGAATGGGAAACCTAGGAGAAAGTGGTGGGTAGATTTATCAAATATTGGTAGGTCCATGATGTTACTCTGTATCACAGGGCCAGTGATAGGAGTAATAGGATCTTTTTTCAGAAGCAGGAGGCAATCTAGAGTCAATACCTTGCTGTTCTAGGTTGTACACACTCTGGACAGCAGCCAATAAGGTACCAGCCCTGTGGATAGGGCTAATTTGAGTCCCAAGTCTTAGGGTTATGGTTAGGGTAGTCTGGGGTTAACTGCAGAAGGGATTTTAGCATCCAGCCAGGCTTTGTTAGGTCTGAAAATGATGGAAAATATTTTGTTTTATCAGAGCTTTAATTGCAGAATTTTCCCTAAGCTAGAGTTTGTGAAATTTTGGTGTTGTTTGAATTCTAGGTTTCTAGGGTTGGCATTTGGGTTAGGGCTGAAGTCGAAGGTAGAGAGAGTGTGGGAGATGGTAATCCAAAGAGGGTTTAGAGTTCAGTTGAGGGGTTAGAGAGATATGATGGTTTTAAATGAAATTAGGGTTTAGGTTTCTAAAGGAAGAAGATGAAATGCAGAATTTGAAACTAATGGAATGAAGACCTATAGATGAAGATGGAAGTAGGGATGAGACTAGGGGAGGGGTGCAATCCTACTGGTGGTCCGAGAGGGTGAAAGGAGTAGGAAATAGGTGTTTAATGGAGGGCAGTGGTACTGTTGTGACGCAAGGATGGAGGAGGGTGTTTTGCACAAGGTTTAGGGAAAATAATGGGGTAGGGGAAGGGACTGTTGAATAGCTGCAGGTTTTGAAGGTGCTTCTAGGGCTGCCACATGCTTGAAGGAGGGGAAACAAGCTGTAATTCTTCAGAAAATGGCAAATCTTCAGATCATGGGAATCCTCCTTGGATCCCACGGTACACTCTTGTCTCCAAACTCAATTTTATTTCATTTCATCTGATCTGCCTTGTTACGATTGAGGTGGCTACTTTATAGCCTTACACGAAGGCACTTTAAAACAGAACTCAATAAACAAATAAGAGACTACATAGGACCTCAATTAGGAATTCAATTTGAACTAAAATTCCTTCTTAATCTAAAGCTCTACTAAGCAACTAGAAGAGAACTTAGAACTCCTAATAAAATACTTGAACAAGTAAACTCCCTACTTAAACAAGGAATCCAATTGGGAATGAAACTCCTACGTGGACTTTACATCGGGACTCTTAACTATTAACTCCATTAAGACTTTGAGAGCACAAAAATAGATTCTAACTCCTAACAGCTTGGGGAAACTAACTAAACCACTCTGGCCTCAAGGGGGCAGTAAATGATCAATGTACCCCTTAAGGAATTTGGGCAGCTCTTAGTGCTGCATTATTTGTGGGCTGTTTTGGGCCCAAATTATGGGGTGCCCTATACATGCCAATCCTGGTTGCATCAGTCCATCTTAGATACCGTAGGCTAGAAACATATAACTCTGATTTAAGTTGAGACTGAACAAGATTCCAGGGGAGACTTTAAAGTGGAGTGAAGTTCAGATGTGATGCAATGAAGGGAAATCCCCTATTATGTTATTAGGGTAATTTGCCCAAGGGAATTTGAAGAAGAGCAGAAACTTTATCAGTAACCCTCCAAAAGAGCAATATTAGCAACCTGGTCTTAATCTGTTTTGTTCTTATGAATAGTAGATGATGTTATTAAATCTGTGTTTGTGGGTCCGGTGACTTTTGTGAGATCTGTGGGAAACCATGGCAAGGAATTCTATTCACTATTGGGTTACATCAAGAATCAGCCTTAAGACCTTATTTGTGTGTGCGCTTATCATGGATGAATTAACCGAAATTTAATGTGAGCTCTTGTGGTGTATGCTTTTCACTGATGATTTTATTCTGGTAGATGAGCAGGGGTTGACAGTGAGGTAGACATGTAAATATATTGGAAACAAGTAGCTTTAAGATTAGTAGATCAAAGACGGAGTATATGCATGTAACTTTAGTTTCATTTTGGACAATAGTATTCTGAAAATTGAGAAGAGATACTGTAACATTAAATCTCATCTCGAAATGCTAATTTTTTTTTTGGGTAAACTCGAAATGCTATTTTGGCTAGATAAAAATTGTAAGATAACTGAAAAAAAAAGGATATTTCTTGGTCAAGAGATACTACTGAAATTTCAGTGAACCAAAATTTTGTCGAAACATTTTTTTTCTCTTTGAGTTTTGCTGGGTCGTTTCAAGGTTCAAAATGCCAAAATGAGCAAATTATGAAAGAAATGTTCAAGATTTTGATGAAATGGAAAAGCATTATTAGACCAAAATTTCCAAACCAAGATGCTCGAATTTTCAAGAGTTTCTGAAATATTGCATTTCCCCCCCTTTCAATTTAGCATCTCATCTTGGACATGACTGAAATTTTGTGGGTGATTTTTTTGAACTACGCATCCCTAAAAGTGCCATTTATATATGTGAGTTCAACCCTTAAGGAGGGCGACATAGATGATGATGTTTGCAGAGAATACAAGTGGATTGACGAAGTGGAGAAGCACAGCCGGAGTACTATGGAATGTTTCTCCAACCAGTTATAATGTCACACCCCACCCAACCGGATCCGATCATACCCGAATACCCGTGGGGTTGATACACCGCAAGACTTAGGTTCAGTGACAATTCCATACAACATATGATATAGCATAATTAAAAGGACAAGAATAAATCAAGTTCAAGTATAAAGTTATCAAATCTGAAATAATGATTACAATCGTCCAAAACTTTAAATCCAAAGTTAAAACATCAGAGTTCTAGGAGAAAGAATGTCAGCAGCAAAAATATTCAAGAGCCTTGGTAGAAAATACCCTTGCCTCTCCCAAAAGAAATCAACGTGTAAATAGAAAAGGGACAAGAAAGATATTAAAGATTTCCTAAGGATGGCAAGGTCTCTATCACTAAAAAGCCGGCTTTGTAGGAGCAGTCGAGGCACGAGCACGTAGCTTCATTCGCTTCCACCTCCTCATTTGTACCTTCCAGAAAGCTTCCTTGCGACGAATCCTCCACTTGGAAGGAGGCCTCATAATTTGTAGAGAAATCTAAAGAAACATACATATATAAAGGAGTGAGTTCCACAGAACTTAGTGAGGTAAAATAACATTCATGTCATGCATTCAATCATAATATCCACATCATGTCCACAATATAATAATAAAATAAATGGTAAAATATGATAATGTATGATTGTGATGATAAGTTCATAACTCTATTATGAAGTCTCTAAGGTAGACACGCATTAAGAAATCACCAGTCTCCTTTGGGTGGTCTCAATCACTCTTCCTTCACGGCTCTGATGCACTTCTTTTGGTTCTCCACGATAATTTTGTAAAGTTCGTCAAGCCATGGTTGGGGTTATAAGTCACCCCTCTCTCATATCACCGTTTGGTAATAGACTTCGCGCGTGTCAAGGTTATACATAGGCTCAATGCAAGGTCCTATTGTCTTGTATTACATATGGTCCGGATATCTCCCCTCATGCCTATTGCCCTTTTGGTTCAATACCTTCCCACCTGTAGATGAAATCCTCAACGGGAGGCATCTTTTGGATCTTATTCCTTAACCCAATGGTCATCCACATTTAATGGACAAGATGCTCTCCATGTCCTCTCACGGGTTGGTTACCGGTCTTAAGCGCCCATGAGCCCTTATCTATCATATGCAATTCTATCAAACTATGATGACAGTGGATCTGCTTGACACATATGACCCAACCACTGGCATCACGGGTTAACCGGCTTCAATTCCCCTACTGGAAGGGTAGTAATACTCATAGGGATTCCTAGCCCAACACTTTTAGACACCTATCATTCATGTGATTTGGTTTGATGCAATCACATAAGGTCACTAAGATAATGGGCGAACCCACAACCCTAGTTAGTAAAATAGGATAAGAAAAGTAATCTCATTCAACATCATTCATCTCATACATTCTCATCGTTCTCATATCGATAATTTAAGATTCAAAATAAAAAGAAAAACTCAATCATTCCAATCTTACCTTCCGTTCACACAAAGTCACACACAAGCATATTATGGTAGTTATCAATTTAAAGCAATTTATATCAACAATAGAATTTAAAATAGCACCATTTAATAATACAAAACATGGTTAGTCATTCCTCACCTTTCAATTCGATTCCGTTCTCCAAAGTCCCAAATTTCACTCTCACAAGTCGGTGATTATATTCAAAATAAACCTAATCATGTAAGAGAAGTAATAAATATAAATTAGAAGTCAACTGGGTTTCAAAAGGTATCCCAAAATCATCCCACAAAAATCCAATCTGACAACTAGGTTCAAACTCGCCGTTCTTAACCCAATTTGGCAAAAAGTCATTATTTTGCCAATCAAAACAAAACTTTGGGAAAGTCTAATTGGAAGTAATAGGGTCCTAAAGGTACCTTCTATTTGACCAATTCGTTTTAAATCAAAAAGGCCCAAATTTGGCTCTCTAAATCACCCACGGGCGTCTCAGAGAGTTAAAATGCGAAATCTTTTGCAACTATTCGCACAAACCACTCACATACTAGAGGGAAGCATTAATACAACTATTCAAGAGCATTCAATATACCTAAGTATCTAACATGCTTCAAGTACCGAAATCTCACAATCAAAGTGAATAGAACCCCATAAAACTATGTTTAAAGAAGAGGGTTTAAGGATTCTCACCTCTTTCAATGTTCTTGCAATGATCTGGGTCACAAAGCACCTTTGGTTGGATGGAATCTACTCTTCTCCTTAGTTTCTCCTCTTCCCAAAGCCTCAGCCCCACTCTAGCATTAGAAAATGCGTTTAGAGATGAGTTAAAACATAAAATAGGGTTTTAAAACCAAAAATCCCGATTTTGTCTCGTCACTGGGCACGGGTGGGGGGTTGGGGCGGTCGACCGGTCCAATCAACCGGTCCATGTTTAACTTTCCATCCGGGTCTGATTTCAGTGATTCTTGGTTTGAAAGAAAGGTATTCCAATTATCTACATTTGAATACATTTACCTCATCAATCGGACTCTCCATTTCCGGTCTACGGACATGCCAAAATTGTTTTTTAATGCCATCGTGATTGACCTTCTCTCTCCTTATAAACTTTAGGAGAGATATCGAGTCATCACAAGGGTCATCCACAATCATTGGGTCCACTTCTGAACTTTAGGACTCGACTCGAATGGCTCACAATTGTCGCCGACTCGAGGCCCGGGTTCGCGGTCCTGAAGTCATGGGTTAAAGGGTTAGAAGTCCGGAGGATTTCACATATAATGTAATGGGCAGGATGTTGGACATATAGAAATGTCATAAGGAAGCTATGTGTAGCAGGGATGAGGATGTTAAGATGAATGTGCACTAGAACAAGGAAAGATAAAGTATGGAATATAAGAGCTGATTTGAGAGTTGGCCTAATAAATGAGAAGCTCTAAAAAAGCTGTTTGAGGTGGTATGACCACGACAACCTAAGGGTGCCACAGTGAGATGGAGTGGTCTAATCCCAATTGAAGGGGCCGAAAGAGCTAGTTGCAGGCCTAAAACCACTATTGGGGAGTTTCTGAGGATAGCATAATTAGTCTAGGTTGTGCCACGGCAAGGATCCATTTTTCCAACCACATCTAGCTGAGGTTTTCCTGACTTCTTGAACTGTGCCTTTTTCTTGTTTCTTTCATTTCTCGTTTCACACTTCTCTTTCTGTCTTCATTTCTTTTTTCATCTTACTTCCACTCAGTTTTCCCTACTTTATTTTTAAAGGACCCATGTAACCAACCTTGACCTCATTCAATTAGGTAAGCTGAGTTTGTTCTCTTTGTTGTTGTTGTTGAAAGGTCAAAATGAATGCCTAAAACGACTTGCGTTGGATTGGATTAAAAAGACATGAGTTCTTGTGAGTTTACAGAAGATATGATTCAGTCCCTAAATAATGGAATATTGGAACTGTAAGAGAATTTAAATTGTGGTAGGAGGTGTTTGTGAAATTTAAAAGTAACCGCAAGCGCACGGTATCGTGTAGCTAACGGGTCGATCTCAAGGAGATATGCCACTTATAATTCAACTTCTTAATAGTAATGCGAGAGTGGAATGATTCAATTTTTGTTAATTAATTAACTAAACTAAACGATCCTAATCTATACATCTAATGCAATCGAATTGAAACGAAAAATAAATTAAACACAATCAATGCATAAATAAAAGATAGGAAAAAAATGCGAACAATAAAAATAAAAAGGAAAAGGGAAGTGATCCGAGTGTCAGCTTTAGATCGAGGGAAGGGGAGTATAATAATAATGAATTTGACCGTGGACCCTTTGCCGTAGCTTACAATCCACCGATCAGGGGAATGGATATTAAAGAATAAAAAATAGTGCAGAAAGTAAATAATAGAAAGTAAATAACAAAGCAATAAACAAAGCAATAAAAGGAAAAGGAAGCCTTAATCAAAGAGAGGCACGACTGTAGGCATCTCTAATCAAGGATCCAGGGGAAGGGAGAACAATAAATAAATGCTGAAAGTAAATTGCAGAAAGTAAATAACAGAAAGTAAATTGCAGAAAGTAAAAAGGAAGCCTTAACCAAAGAGAGGCACGATTGTAGGCATCTTTGATCAAGGATCCAGGGGATGGGAGAACAATAAGTAAATGCTGAAAATAAATCCTAAATTAAGAATATGGAGGGGTAGATAGAAGCGGGAATGGAGAGAGGAGAGAAGATTAATAAAGAAGGTTACTTACTTGCGAATTGAATAAACGATTCGAATCTCAACCAACCCTAACAACCAGATCTAGATCTAGAATGATCTAAATCTGCAATTGCTAGACCCAAAGAAAAACGAATCTAAAAACTTGAAACTTGAACTTGAATTGCATTACATAAAAAAAATTAAACCTAAACATTCAATCTAGAAATTTAAATCTCACAAATGCAAGCAAAGAAAACTAGAGAAAGCCTAAATAAACTGAAGAGAGAAGAAAGAATGTTTCTACTAAGCTCTAGAACACGTTCTCCTTTGATGGAGTATGCTCTCCTTTTATAGAGTTTACATGAGATATGAGGCACGGCTGAATTTGAAGAAAACTCAGGGTTCCTATCTGACTCAGCCAATTAGGGTTTTGACATACTAATCACGCCGACCTAGAGAGATCAGATGCATAATTCCACCGTTGGATTTGAGGTTTAAGTAGTGGTGAAGCTCTCCAAAAATCAACACGATCGGACATCGGATGACCGTTCGATGAAGGGCTTGATCGAAACTGGACAAAGACATTCAAAAACGGGATTTTTGCCTCTTCCTTCTCTAAATATAATTCTTTTTCCTCTTTTTTTTTCCTTCCTTTTATTATATCCCAGATAGGAAATAAGATATTGAAGTATGCAAGGACTCTTTTCTCCATTTGGACTCTCTCAATAATATCTCTGTAGATTTGATTGATAATTTATAATCTCAGCCGTAGATCAAATTTGCTTCTTTATCTCTAAAATACTTTGGAGTTGGCCCATAATCACATCTCTGGCCCATCATGCTCCAAGTCAGGCCCATTTTCGCATTTGAGAACTTGAACGGACCTCTTGACATGTAAAATCGCATGTTTAATACCCAAAACTCCAAATATTCGCTCAAGTCCTGAAAATTCATAAAATCTGCAAAAACAACATAAAACCCAAGGTAGCTCCATTCAAAGTGTGTAAAATGCACGCTTTATGCCCTAAGATTTCACACATAAATGTGCTTATCACAACTGTAGCCCATTAATGACACATTAGGTTGAGTTAGAGCTTAGCTTTCATATCTTGGCACATTAATGTTTCTTTGTATATACTTTATGATCTATTTTAGGGTTTCCTTGTTAGCTTTATAAACTGTTAGAAAAACTTTGATTTATTGAATCGGCAAAGCATTTCGACGACTTTAAAACTCACTTTTATTTTTCCGTATTGGATGCCCATTTCTACTTTCAGTTGTGTTGTTTAAGAATATTACCAATATCTTGCTCTAAAAACATTTCTGTTGCTGAACTCTCCAGTTCTGTTTCGATCCCAAATATGGTCTTATCTCCTTCCTCTTCTCTCCTCCTCTCTCCGTCTCCCCTTTTTTGTTTCTAGTTTCAGCTTCTTCGTCGAGGGTTCTAGTCCTTAATGGCTTCTCTGGCGTCGGGGGAAGCCGTGAGGACCATTATAGCTATTTTTTTCGAATCGAGTTCATTCTCAGATCCAGATGTTTCTTTCTCCCTTTGTTTCCCTTTCTCTTGCCCTCTCACCTTCTTGTTTCAAGGTTTCGTTCTGTTCGTCAAGGATTCCAGCCTTTGTTATCTCAATCTTGTGTTGCTACCTTCCCTTGCGAATGTGATGCTGCTGCATAGTCCATGTGCTTTGTTTTTAGGAAGGCTTCACTTATCTCCGATTGAACGGGAGACTGTGTTGGTTTAGCTGGGCCCCCTTTGGTCCACTTCCATGGTTATTCTCTAGTTTGATTATATGGCTTTGGGCCTCTTGTGCTGTGTAACCAGTTTGCTATTATTGTTTTCCTTAAATAGTTGCTTGGCTCGATGTCGCTTAGTTTACTTCTTAGTTTGGCTTTGGGCCACTTATGCTTGTGTAACTAGTTTGCTTTAATTGTTGCTCTTAGTTAATTGCTAGGCTCATTGCCTCTTAGGTTGCTTGTTAGTCGAGGCCTCTTTTTTGCTTTGTCTGGGCTATGTCCTTTGTGCTCTTGTATTTTCTTTTATTCTCTTTGGTAATGAATTATTTAATCATCCAAAAAAAAAAAAAAAAACATTTCTAGTAAAGTTTAATGTACTATCAATTACCCATGATTCAATTCATTTGATTCTTGGAAATTACTAGATATGAATAGCACCATAGAAAAGATGCTTAATTTCTAATGCTTCACTCAAGTTAAGACCTATAATTCTAATGTAGTTGATCAACTTAATGTCACCTTAACCAACCATAGATATCTCTTGCCAAGCTCAAGGAAATGCCTATGCATCTAGGTATCTTGGTCCCCTTGTTAATGTTGCTTTGTGTCCAGCACTCCTCTATTGCCTTGGGTCACCTAGTCGGCCTTGATGCGGTGAGAACTATGACTGAACTCACCATTGGCCAAGGTACCCTTTACAATTCCTGACATATCTCAGACCTTTATTTCCTCGAACCACGTTGATGAATTGGCAGCAGAACTTTCGAATACTACAGCCTTCAGCACGACGTACTCTACTTTTTCCTTCACAATGCTTGGTATTTGAGTAGTATGCTGTTGGTTATCCAGTGAAAGGAATTTTTCATAAATGAATTTCATCTTTTATAATACAACTGAATATGAGATATTCTAAATTTCATTAAAAAAATAAAATTTTAAAGAGTTATTACATTTGAGTTACTTATTATGGACTGAAACTCGTGTTGAGTCATTTAAGTGCCCAAAATTACATTTGGGTCACAAGTGAGGCTAACACTGTAATGTCCAATTAATTTCACTGGTTAAATGACCAAAATACCTTCCAGTGAAATTAAAAGAGACTAATGTACTAAAATACCCTTGTTTCTCATTGCATACCCAATCCTTAGGTGGGTGAAGGGATTCCTCCTCCACCCATCTTCTTCCTTCACCCTGCCTGGAATCACCCAATGCCAAAAATAACCCCCCCCCCCCAAAAAAAAAAAAAAAAAAAAAAGAAAAGAAAAAAAACCCACACCACTGCCTTAAGAATTCTTCTTCATGCCTTAAGAAGAAGGATCTTTGAGTTGTTAGACTAGTGATTATAGAATTGGGAAAGATCCTTAAAATTGAAAATCTGCAGCAAAAAATCAGTAGAGAAAGAAGGGATTAGATACAATCATCAAACTGAAAGGGATTAGAATAAAATCCATTCAATCGTTCTTTCTCTGCAAACTGAAGCCCTCAATCCAAGCACAAACACATCAAATGTGGAGCAGTGAATGGATCTGTTCCGCTGATCATTTAGAAAGGAGGAGCCCTTTGAGTTGCAGAGCTTCAAGACCTCCAAATCCTTTGCTGGTCAGCAGTTTCCCATGTCTTCACTGCTTAGAGGTGGCTCGGTTTTCCATTACTAAATACAGTCTTCTGAGAGAGAATAGTGGTGAAAATGCCATAAAGACTTGAATTGAATGAAAGAAAAATGGAAACCCTAAATATGGATCTATATTTGTTTTGGGGCTCTCTGTCCAATGTGCATGTTTCTGATCTAACTCGATTGGTGAAGCTTGCTGGGGTCCAGCATGAAGAAGGTGGAGCAGTGGCGTTCGTTTTTTTCCCCCTTTTATATTGGTGGTGGGCCTTTTTTGGTGGTGAAGTTGGTGGTGGGTGATTTTTGGTAGGGTGAGGGGGGGGGGGGGGATCCCTTCACCCACCTAAGGGTTGGGTATGATATGAGAAAAAAAAGGTACTTCAATACATTTGTCTTTGTTAATTTCACAGGAGAGTATTTTGGTCATTTAACCAGTGAAGTTGACTAGGCGTAATGGTGCTGGTTTCTCTTGTGACCCAAACATAACTTTGGGCAATCAAGTGACTCAACATGATTTCAGCCCTTACTTAGTGGCTCAAAAATAAATAACTCAATTTAAAATATGAGAATTTTATAATGCTCCTAAAGTAGCAGCAGGATGCTCCTTATAAATAAGCCATTTGATGTACTCATTAATTAGTTTCCAGACATGTCCATTCTTGCAGATGTTAAATTGTGCATGAGAAAAAGAAGCAGGTGTTAAGAATATTTAGCTAGTGTCATAATATTACTCTCCCTTCTGCCTACCTTTACCTTCTTTGATTTCAAAAATTGAATTTCTGGTGGTTTTCAAGTTTTGAATTACTAATCAATGTCTCATTTGGAAACATTGGCTACTTTGTCTTTTTCCCCTGCCAGGTTTGGTCTTCAGTGAATATCTTCTCAGTGGCCAAGTTCCTTCGGTTAAAGAGGTCAATGATGAGGAACCACTTTTTCCTGCTCTGCCACTTCTTAACATAAAACCCATCCGTAAGGTGGATATTTACTGTTTCTGTAACATGATTCATTTTCATAAGTATATAGCATGATTTAAATGTTGTGAACGCAATACAGGCCAATGATGAGGGACCACCTTTTTTTTTGGGTCTACTTAAAACTATGGCCATCACTTAAAGCATGTGATTTAATTTTACAACTATGAGATAACCTTAAAGAGAAGTGGTGAGAAAGGATATGCACATAGGCCTTGTATCTAGCAATGCTTCAAACATAACTGATTGGAGGGCAAGAATCCATGTAGCCAGCCCCATTTAGTTGGGACAAGGCTTATTGTTGTTGTTGTTGTTGTTGAGATTCTTTTTTTTAGTATGTGGGATTGTCATCCATAAGATTATTTGATTTTTTGTATTCTATGTTCTTTTGAGGGGCTGGTTCATATGACCATAATTGGCAAGGCATCCAAGCAACTTGGTTGATGCCTTGTAATTCCGCTTTCAACACCTTGGTCACTTGAAGTCTCTGATAACTTTGTATATGACTCGATTTCACCTTGAACATAAATCATACACATTCTGATATGGTAGTTTATGAAATCCGTTGAATGCTTCTAAGTAGCTTGATCCTTGAGTCCTACTTTTCTCACCCTCCTTTTTCTTTTCTTTTTTTCCTTTTTTATCTTTTAAAATCTCTCACGGTGCTGGTTCTGTCCGATGTTGATGCACATCATGCACTCCTGGTGGAAAACCTCTTATATTCAACCTGCCTTTTGAGGAAAGTTGATTGAATTATACATTACAGGAGGAATGAAAATACAACTGAAAGTGAGTCTACTTAAGCATAGCCATGGGAGGGACTTGTAAAGGGGGCAAATGCGGTGCCAAAGGCTTCTGCATAAATAGAGTCCGGGGGGCAGTTTTCCTATGCAGTCTTACCCCAACAATTATTGCTGGGAGGCTGTTTCGATAAGGGAGGGATCTGTGTGGCTTGAAAATACAGATTTTAAAGATATTAGTGCATTAAGATCTGTGAATGGCAGTTTCTCCCATAGTTAGCCCACATAAGGCCTTTTATCTTTTCTTGATTCAAGCTAAAGGTTAATGCCAATCTTGATATAGTGGATAAATTGCTATAATCCACCACAGAAGCCTAGGCATAGATAGCAATGACCCCAGAAACTACCCAGTGAGAGAGAGAAGATTGAGACCAGTTAGCAACTTTTGAGAGAGAAGCAGCCAGGTTGGAGATCAACTAGAAAGTTTGCAATTTGGAGCTCAGCTTGTTGAAGCTTCAATTTTCCCATATAAGTAGTTAGAATTTGATGGATTTGGAGTTCTTCAATGATCCCCTTGTTGCTGATGAAACATTCATTTTTCATAGATGTAAGGAAATTAGGACTAACGGTGAATAAATATGTCCATCTTTTAATGGATTTAGAGCTCACCTATTGCTCTTTCCAGACCCCAGGATTCTTCCATGCATCACTTTTGGGTCCAATGAAATTGACTTAATCCCTTGCTGGAAGTTGAAGATCTTCTCATAGTGGTCATAGGTTTGGGAAATATATTTTTCTTTAGAGAAGCATTCTTTTAGTCACTATAAGCCCCCTTTGTAATAGAATGAAACATAACGTTGGCTGCAATAGTCGGGTCCATACTTGGTATAGATCCAACATAAAATAGGGTTCTTTTTCCCATAGTTTTTGAACTCGGGAGACATCACGAGATATCTCACTCTCTCTTTTTCAAGGAAGTGAGATAAGACCCCATGCATTAACAAAATATGGCATATCTTGGACCAACAGCGGTTGAGTTGTGATCTCAAATTGAGATTTTTGGTCACCCAACCCTTTATAACTCAAAAATCTCACTTCAGTAAATAGAACTTGAGTGAGATTTCTGCATTTTGCCTCTTCTTGTGTTGCTTCCTCATATCTCCCAGTTCTACTTCCTTGAGTCTCGAGCTGGAATTTTGCCCTTTTTATTGATCATCTGAACTTGTAATTTGAACTATGAAGATGAGCATATGTAATGTATTAGACTTGCTTGAAATTGAACATAAATGTATTCATAATTGAGTATATGATGTGTAAAAATATGCCATTTTAGGGTGCATCCTTAGTATAGTGTTTTCAAACAAGCTGTCTGAAATGCAACTTACATTTACAGTACGTTTTTCCTAAATCTAAGGCCACAACTATGTTCAGAAGGCTTGAAATAGGCCGGACAGCAAGCTTGAGCCCAGAAAGATACCTAAAACCCACCGAGTTGAGCCATTGAATTGGAGACGAAAAATTCCTCCAACTTAGTGAGATCTCGGTCGCTTGGCCTGGTGAGATGGCCACAAAAACCGAAATCTTTTTCCATGCTTCTTCATAGGAATACGCATAGGCATAGGCATAGGCATAGGTTGGATCATGTATTATAGGTATTGGGCCTTGATTCTTGGGTTACCAATGTACTTGACCAACTTAATGGACCTAACACTTGCCTAAATGAGTGGGAGCGAAAATCCCCCACACTTAGTTTTATTTCAGTTCCTTTTGTATCATGGTTCGATTTGTTCAATTTAAGCTAAGGTATTTTGGAGTTTTCAATCTTTTTTAATTAGTAAAGAAGATCTCTTTATTCTAAGTGTTATATTCTAGTCATAATTCTGCTGTTATTTCTAAGTCAAGTCCTATTAGTCCCAAACTTCTTTTGTAAGGTCCAGTAAGGTTGAGTTAAGTTAATTGATTTTGTGAAATAGAGTTTGGAGCTGCAAGGTCTGGATCTTCTTCACCTAAAGAGGTGAAATGGGGACCAGAGAGATTGTGGGCTAGGGGACGGGAGAAAGTGGGAAAGAGAGAAAGGGAAATGGGGGAATCAGGAGTTGCAGAAGAGGAGGTCAAAGATGCAGGGTTTGGGGCAGCGATGAAGGGGAAGCCAGCAATGTCGCAGGGATACTGGAATTATCAGGCAGAGAGTGGCTCTCAGGGATGGCGACTAAACAATGGCTGCGACGGAGGGAAAGAGGAGAGTTAACTTCCGCAGAGGCAGAGGGGGCAGCCATGGCAGGAACGGGCTCGACTACTGGTCGTGTGCCATTTTTCTTCTCTACCATGACGAATAAATTGATTTAATGTAGGCATCGCTTTTTCCTTTGTCCTTCCCCCCGATTTTTGCCCTATCACTAGTGGCTACTCCCGATCCGAAGCATCCCTTTTCCATTCATAGCGAGGATTTTTCAATTGAAGCAAAGATTTCAGGGTGAGAAATGATTCAGGTCAGGGAGTGTTACCCAGCCCTGGGCATGAGCAAAGGGCGAACTTTCAGCCTGGATGATGCAATTTCTCAGCCTAGATCTACCTCTGGGTGAAGTCTTAGAGTTGACATCAATGGATGTTTTGTTATGCTCCTTTGAGGGCTTACCCGTACAAGAATGGTGGCCAAAAGTGCTGCAAATCAGGCAATGGGGCAGTCTCCAGGCATAGCGAACATCTTGAGAGAAGCCAAAACCTGATTCTTCTTTGGCAGATATTGCAGAGGGTAGGGGGTCTTTGCTGAGACCCTGATGCAGACTCGTGCGAAGGTTAGGCAGTTTTTCACTTGAGTTCTTTTGTTTGAGAAGAGTGGAGTGCCAAGAGTAGAGCTCACTAGGCTCAACCCCTCAGTGCACCAGTAATGGAGGGGGAGCCAAGCAAATGAAACCCAGAGAAGTAATGAAGAGAAATCCTCTCGGGTGAGTTGCAATTTCCGATGCCGTTGCGAGAAGAATAATGGTTTTTTTCTTACCATCCAAGGCCCTCCTTCAAGAGTCCTTTTGTCTGCTTCATCTGAAAACTTAAACAAGAATAACCCATGATCGAGCAAGAAGGTTCCAAGTATGCCAGATGGTTTCCATTGTTTGGTCATGGAAGATTTGACGATGTGAAAACGGAGCCGAGAACCAAGGAAGTGGCCTACAATGCAGCAGTTCCAAAGAGAAACTTCTTTGTCTAGAGCACCCCCCGGACAGAAAACGATTGTCTGACCATCAACCAGTGAGGTAGGATTAGGGGAAAGCCAACACGAGGGTATTGGATGAGGGAGGCAAAAAGAGAGGACGAGGGTAGTAGTTGGGGAGGTTGATCAGGGGCGGTTGTTGGAGGAATGGAAGTGGTTGGAGAGGGTGGAGGGGGCTGAGGGTTGGGTTGGGGGGGGGGGGGAGGGTCAGACATGTCTCCCTGCATTTCACCCAAAGAGGCTGCTGGGCAGTGCTCGCCAGCTTACCGAGCAGGTCCTAGTAAATTACTATCTCTACTTCCCAAGGTCTGGGACCTATCTTCTACCCCCCCCCCCCTCTTTTTTTTGAATTTTTTACATAAAAAATCAATCCAAGGTTTTAGCTCTCTGTTGCTTTCAAACCAGCCATCAGATTGGGCCCAGATTTCTGACCAAGCTTCTTCATATACACTTCAACTATTGATCCAAGTTTGAGACTGAAGTCACTGAACCCTTAGTTAAAAACCCCAAATCAGCAAGTTGACTTTTTGCATCCCCCAAACCCTGAAAGCAACAACCTAGATCTAGTTCAATCTAACCTTCAGATCATCATCAAAATTCTGGGATAACCCCAATACATCTTCACTTAGGTTTCCACAAGTTACAGGCCTATCTGATCATAGGATCTTTGGATCCATCAAGATTCACTCCATAGCAACAATCCTATTCTCAACCCTTTAAACACTGGGTCAATATGTCATTATTTTTTAGGTTTGCATTCAAACTTAACTCCTCATGCCCCTAGTTTTCACATAATCAGCTAGCATTCAGGCACTACACTAGCATCCAGGAATCCATTGTCACCATAGTCACCTAGGCGATGACTTGTCACCTGGCTGGTGCCACCTTGGTGCTTATCCCCCCCCCCCCCCCCGGAAGCCTTGATGGCTAGACATTGACAACTACACTTACAACTAGAATCCCATCCACGGTTGAAGGTCAATGTAGTATCTCTATGACAAGTGAGAGTCATCTTCAAGATGAAGCAGCATTGCTAATGGAAGCAACCTTGGAAGGTTGTAAGCTCGCCCTCTGGTTGCAACTAAGATTGACACCATCATCACCAATTTTGACTGGAGTACATGGTTTCCGAAACCTATATCCCCATGGCCTCTTCACTTTGCTGCAAGTTTTGTTTGGATTCTAAGTAACTTAGGACCAGTTAATTTCCAGCAATACCCATCTGTGGTATACCACCTAACAAGGCAGTTGTATGAAAATCTTAACAGACCTGATCAGTTTTTTCTTGTTCTCTTTATCATCCATAAAAAAAAAAAGTTAAAATTAAATTAGAATCCCTTCCTCAGTTGGATCCTCAAAAGCAAACAGAAATTCCAGGGACCTTTTTCGAGGTTGCCTCATAAAAGCATCCCAAACACACCAACCAAGATTTCAAGAAACCCCATTTACCCACCCCCATTGACTTGGTTTTGAGTAAAGATCTTGGCATTGGTTCTCACTAGTTGAGGCCACTGTATAGTTAATTACATCCCAACCTTATACCTTCATATTCCTAATCTTCTCTATTAATGAGAAAGGCTTGTCATACAAAAGCAAACCAAATCATTCTCTAGTGTTATCTCTCAACTAGAAATAATGGAATGCCAAGCCCTGCATGATTGACTGAAGCAGGTAAACCCTATGTATGTAGCCTGAACTGTATAAGGTCCAATAACCAAGTCCTGTTCCAGAACTAATTCCAGAAGAGGTTGGGATAGAAACTTTGATCAGGCTATGTGGAGTGACTTTGTGGTGTGGTCTTTGTAGACTTCTAATTGTGGTTAATGATGGAGTGGTTTAGGTGATGTCAGATGGGAAGTTTAGGTTGGTTTTAATAGACGGGGTTAGGTTTAGTAGCTAAATGGTGATTCTTGTTATGGATAAAAATGAGGTAATCTTCAGACATGGGTTTGGAGGGGTTTTAGGTTTCAAATGTCACACACTCAGGCTTTCCCCTGAGCCGAGTGTAACTGGAGCATATTTCAACCTCCAGGCAAAACTAGGTTTCTAGAGCAATTTTTCATCAAATAAACTAGAACATTATTTTTTCCCTAGGGTTTTTGTGGCTTTAAGCTTATTGAGTATAGTGAGGACTTTAATTCTAAGAACAGTAACTAACTAAGCAGCAATCTTCTAGCTGAAATAGGAATGGGATTCTAGAAAAAAGAAGGTGGGGGGCTTAAAACAGCTAACACTTGGAAATTTGTCGCAAACACTTAAGAACACCTAGTTGCCTAGTTGCCTGTTAATGAAATCTGAACTAAAAGTACTGAAACTGAATTAAAGTCCTGGTCCTATGCTTCCTATGGCTGTGGATCTTAGGATCTGCATCACCTATGCCTTGCAGATTTATTATTCTTCCTGCAACCTTTTTCCACCTTTGAAGCATTCATTACCAGAACAGTTCAGACCTCAGACCCTTTATCCTTACTCCTTAGATGATTGATGTAACCACGGATCTAGGGTTAGGGTGGAACTGTAATTTCCCTAGAATATGGCTGCTCAGGAAATTCCAGCGAAGGATAGAGGGGTCTCAAGGGTTTTAAAGGGTTTTAAAGTTTTCTAAAACATAACTTCAGATCTGAATTCAATTGTAACATGAAATACAGATTTAAAATTTGAATTTCAAAGGTAGTTAGGGTTTCGGTTAGGATTGCTGATTCTGCCGATCAGAACTGCTTTCTATTGTTGTTCTGTCTACTAGAATAGGATCTAATTGATAGAAATTAATAGAATTCAGATTTCTGGAATTCTGAAATTTCTGCGGTTTTCAAGGAAGATGAAATGCAGGGTTTTTAGACTCGGGGAATAGGACTGTTTCTGCAGAATTAACGGTAGGGATGTGCTCCTAGGTTACTGTGATCCTAAGAGGACTGAGAGGAGGTTGAAAGGTCCTGGGGTTGAAGGTTTCTTAGTGGGGTAGAATATGGTATCTCAGGGAAGAATAAGATGGGGGACGCTGCAACTACTAGGAAAGGAGCTAGGGTTGGGAGGAAACTGTTGGGGAACGGGAAGGGGGTAGTTGCGATGGGGAGGGAAGGGTTTTCAAGGTCTGAAACAGAGGGGAAGGGGGCAGAAGTGTTATGGTAGTGATGGGAGGGCTTCCTGGGGTTGTGTGGGTAAAGGAGAGGGATGGCGAAGGCTGCAGACAAGGGGAAAGGGCAGGGAATGGGTGGGGGATGTTGCTGTACTTAATGGATTGCTGAATGGGATGCTTGAAGGGTTTGATCATCACACTTGCTCTGTTGGATTGAGGAAGATGAAAAGAAATCTTTCACAAAATACTAACCAAGGCCTACCCAATTATGGAGACCTTGGTCCTTAATCAATTCAATTAATCATCAAAACTGAAATAAACTTACATGAAGAAGCTATTTATAGCCTGAAAACAAAAACTTTGACTTGAACTGAGATCTCCTTAATTGATGAGATCCAATTACAACTCAAACTAGACTCTTATCAACACCTAAGAAAAGAAATCAAATTAAGATTTCAACGCTTAGATTGGAATCTCACATACTTTTAAGTTATCTTTTAAGCACATGCTAATTAGATAATTTAGAACTGAAGAAAACAACTCAGCTCAAAATAAAATACACAAAACAAATCCTAATACAAACTCAAACTGACATAACAAATTCTGAAATAAATTCTAAATTAAGAGCTAAATTGCCCAAGATGCTCCTCCTGTAGGGTTTGGCCACTTTATGGAGGCTTCTTGGATCCTTCCTGGGGGCCCCACTTAGGGTTTCAGCTAGGGGGTCCTATGTTCACATCAATGATATAACAGGTATTTGAAAGGCCACTCCTTTTTTTCTTAGCTAGGAAACTTAGGGCCTTTATGGTATCAATTCTCATTCTCATTTTCTGACACTTTTCATTTTCTTGATGTGTTTGGAATCCATTTTGAATCATTTTTTTCTTTTCTTTTTTTCCTTTTTTTTTCTTTTTTTAAGAATAGAAAAATCCGCAAAATCCTTAATAAATATTTTGTCTATTATGGTTTCTATGTCAAAAACTCATTCTATTCATTTTTGTGCAAGCCACTTAAAATTTAAGTGCAAATTGAGGGTATAATAGTAAACATATTGTAAGTTATGGCACTAAACTAGAGAAAGACTGAACACGATGAAAAGAAGAAAGAAGAGTTGCATAAAAACAGAGAAATGAAGAAGAAGAAGAAGAATGTGATTGAGAGGAGCCTCATTTGATTGAGAGACTCCAAGGAACATCTTCAATATTTATAATAGGTGCAGTACTTATAATCGAACTCAAAACAGAGAAGGAAGAGTCCAGTATGGACTCTAAAAACTTCAGATCTCAGCTCAAAATCTCGGGTCTATTTTTTGTTGCCCAAAATGCCCTCTAACACTCCCCATTAAGCTGGAGAATAGATATCAAACATCCCCAGCTTGTTACAAATATACCTCACTCTTTCTACCCCCAAAGATTTTTTGAATAAGTCAGCCAGTTGTTCTCCAGTTCGTATATGATGAGTGGAGATCAGTCCCTGTTGAAGCTTCTCTCGAACAAAATGGCAATCAACTTCTATATGCTTTGTACGCTCATGAAAGAAAGGATTCAATGCTATGTGAATAGATGCCTTATTGTCACACGACTCACACCATAGAGACATAGGAGACTCATAATTGAAGCCAAGATCACCCAAGAACTGTTTGATCCACATTAGTTCACAAATGACAAGTGAAATGGCCTGATACTCTGATTCTGCACTGGATCGAGTGACTACTATTTGCTTCTTACTTTTCCAAGACACAAGATTTCCTCCAACAAAGGTACAATAGCCTGTAGTAGACTTTCTATCACTCGATGCACCAGCCCAATCCGCATTAGAAAATCCTTCAATTCTCCAATGACTATGATCTGTATATAGTAGCCCACGTGTAGGAGCTTT
Organism: Hakea prostrata; assembly: GCF_041222555.1. Classification (NCBI taxonomy): domain Eukaryota; kingdom Viridiplantae; phylum Streptophyta; class Magnoliopsida; order Proteales; family Proteaceae; genus Hakea; species Hakea prostrata. Next base: position 1,665,840 of record NC_142610.1, on the reverse strand, counting down.
CTTAAGATATCTCAATATGTGCACAATTGTATTCCAGTGAGTGCTACAGGGGCTAGATAAAAATTGACTCACAACACTGACTAGCAAAGCAATGTCAGGTTGAGTCACAACCAAATAATTTTAACTTTCCAATCAACCTTTGATATTTCTCTGGATCTTCAAGGGCATCTCCATCTTCAGGGATAAGTTTTATATTTGGATCCATTGGAGTATCCAAAGGCTTTGACCCAAGCATGCCTGTTTTAGATAGTTAGTCAATCACATATTTTTCGTTGGGACAAAACAATTCCCTTCTTAGACTAGGGCACTTCTATCCCCAAGAAATACTTTAGTTTTCCCAAATCTTTGGTTTGAAATTGTTTCTATAGCTAAGTCTTCAATGCATCAATACCAACTACATGATCTCCAGTAATGATTATATCATCCACATACCCAACTGAGAGTATCCTCCCTGTACCAGACTGACCGTCGAATAAAGAGTGATCAATCTCGTATCGAGACAAACCATACTCTGTCATAACTCAAGTAAATCGGCCAAACCATGCATGTGGGGACTGTTTTAGTGTATGATTTATTCGAATGACATACCAAACCATTCTCCCCCTGAGCAGCAAACCCTGGAGGTTGCTCCATATAGACTTCTTCATAGAGATCCCCATTGAGGAAAGCATTCTTCACATCTAGCTAGAAGCGGGGCCAATTATATGTAGCAGCTAAAGAGATTAGGATCCAAATTGAAGTAAAGCTTTGCAACGGGAGAAAAAGTATCCAAATAGTCCAGACCACATACTTCAGCATATCCTTTTGCTATAAGTCTAGCTTTTAATCTAGCAATTGTACCATCAAGATTTAATTTCACTACAAACACCCATTGACATCCAATAGCAGTTTTCCTAGGAGATAGAGGAACAAGGTCCCAAATATGATTTTCCTCTAGGGCTGCCAACTCCCAGTCATTGTTGCCGTCCACCTAGGGCTAGACAAGGCTTCAAACAAATTCTTAGGCAGAGGATGAGCCTCAATGGTAAATTAACACACACGAAAAGTAGGAGAAATATTCGCGTATGAAACAAAGTTAGAAACGGGATACTAAACACAACTTTGAGTTCCTTTATGAAGAGCAATCCGAACATCAAGGTCAGAAGTAGAGGGACTTACCATAGGATCCACGGGTGGAGGAGGCAAAGGTGGAGGAGCCACAGGAGCAGGAGGGATTGTAGATGTTGTCGGACGTCGCCGATACACAACAGTGATTACCATCTGAATAGGTGGAAGTGGTGGCCTATCTATAACAGGTGGAAAAATGATAACATAAAGATCCACATCCATAGAAGAGGTATGCATAGTGTTAGAAGAATAAGGAATAGACTTAAAGAATGAAACATCAACATTAATGAAATATTTTTGAAGTTCAAATGAATAGCAATGATACCCCTTTTGAGTATGGGAGTACCCAACAAACATACATTTAAGGGCTTTTTGGGTCAAGTTTAGATAACCCAAGTTGGTGATCCCTAATAAAACAGACACTTCCAAAGATGCAAAGAGGCACCTCATGCAAAGGACTATTAGTAAACAACAAGGAATATGGGATACCTCCTTTCAAAACAAATGAGGGTAGTCGATTAATTAGATGACAAGCAGTTAGGACAACATTAGCCTAAAAGGATTTGGGTACCTGCATTCCAAACAGTAAAGAACGGCAACTTCCATCAGATGGTGATTCTTCCGTTTTGCCACACCATTCTGTTGGGGGGTGTCGACATTAAAGGATCAATGAAGGATGTCATGTGATGCCATAAAATTATTAAAAGGACTAGAAAAATATTTGTTTGCATTATCACTACGAAGGATTTTGATTTTTGACAGTTACCCAAATTGTGTACGGATCTCATTCACAAAATCAAAAAGATACTAAACAATTCAGAACGACTTTTCATTAAATATATCCAGGTAACAAAATAATGAAAGCCCATGATAAAAGTAACAGGATATGGTCCCCACATCAAAATGAACAAGAGAAAAGGGTTTGTCTACCCTATTATTGACTCGAGGGGGATAACTTACATGTGAAGCTTCCCAAGCTAACATGACTCGCAAGGTAAAGAAGAAATGGAACTAAAACGTTTATCCTAAATTTTCAAAGTATTTAATGGTGGATGGCGCAAATGACAATGAATTTGGTGAGGGGTAGACGTGCTCGAGTAAGTAGCAGAGGAAATGTCATCAAACACGTACAGTCTTCCCGGACTCACGGCCTCTACCAAGTGTCCTTTTCGTTGTAAGATCTTGAAACACACAATAACCAAGAAAGAAAGTCACAAAACAATTATAGGTTGTGGTTAGTTTATGAACCAATAATTAAGTTAAAAGGAAACTTAGGTAAATACAAACAGAAGACAAGGTGGGGGTGAGATTGACAGTTCCTACATCTTTAACATTGGTATGGGAACCATTAGCAAGGATCCCACAATGAAAGATGATGGGAAAAAAGATGAAAAGTTACCTAGGTCACCAATCATATGTCCGAATGCCCCTAAGTCAATGATCCAGGGACGGAATTTATAAACACATGTTGTAGCATTACCTGTCTGAACAAAGGTGATAGTGGGAGGTGGAGCTTGAAAAGCCTAGAACTGGGTGAAGCAGACATATTCTTCATCAGTCATTTTCATAGTATTTCCTTTTGACTGTGGAGTGGCAGTGCTCGATGTCTCCAATGTGTTAGCAACCTGAGGTGGCTTACCATGAAGCTTCCAACAAAATCTTTGTATATGTCTTAGTTTTCCACAGTGATGACAAGTCTTGACATTCCCAGTGGATCCTTAAGTATTGAGGTTTCTAATTGACCCTCCATTTCCACGACCACGAGTACTTGAGCCATGAAGTCTCAAACAGTGAGGGTACCTTATCTCCTATAACTGCAAGTTGTTCCCGCTGATTTTGCATCTCAACAACTTCCGATGAAATGGGTATAATGGAATTTAACTCTTCATACATTTTCTTATAGGCTGCAAAATATTGAGTGACAGGTCTGCCCTTCCTATCAGCCCTATAGAAGTCTCGTGAAACCTCATAAATACGAGAAAGATTATTATGCACAGAATACAATATATTTAGGTAGTCCCATAAAGCCTTCACTGTGTCCATATGTGTAAGTAAGTTAACAATATCTTTCTCCATAGAGTTCAACATCTGCCCTAAAATTTGGGCACCTACAGTCTTCCATGTATCATTCCCAGTAGACTTAGTAAATCCTGTCCACAACCAGTCAACACAACCTGAACTATCTTTTTCCACTGATAAAAATTAGTAGCCCCTCCAAGCTTTCGTTCAGAAATACGATGGGATGTGGATGTCATGATTTCAGTAATAGAATTCTTAGGTTCAGACATGATGATCTAGTAAAAAGCACTAGATATAGCAACTGGCAACACCCAACAATTGCTCAATCAAATCAGAACATATCAGAATTTCTTCTCAAAAGGATTTCTGCGAAAGTTTCTTTTCAGAAAACTTCTGAGATAATCACAGCAGTATTAAGTTCCGGATAGGTTACCACCGAAACCAAGACCCTAAAAATAGTAAGGAAAAGAAAGAGAAAAAACACCCCGAAGAGAGCAGCTTCTAATTCCAATCGCAGAATACTTCCCCCAAAAAAAAAATTCCAAACACAGAAAAGAAGAGAGCAGCTTCTGATTCTAAGAACTTATTCCAATTGCAGAATTTATTCCAAACACACAAAAATTCCGAAAAATATTCCAATCGAAGAGAAAACCCAAAAAAGGTGAATCGCAAGCCAAAATAGACTGACCTCAAAATTCAGAAGCTGCTGAAACCTTCAACAGAAAAAGAAGTTGCTTAGGAACTTCTTAATTCATCAATAAACCCCAAAAATACAGCATAGGGTGTTGTTCCACCTGAATTACAGCCTTGGATAGACTCTACCAGACCTTTGATGCCTCTGTTTGTTGTGGAAAGACATCAAGGATGATGGATAGATGGATTGTAGGCTTCCTAGGATGCAACTGGCTCTGATACCATGTAAGTTATGGCACAAACCAGAGGAAAAATGAATCTGATGAAGAGAAGAAAGAAGAAGAGTTGCAGAAAAACAGAGAGAAGAGTAGCACAGAAACAGAGAAAAGAAGAAGAAGAATGAGTTTGAGAGGAGCCTCATTCAATTGAGAGACTCCAGCGAAACATCTTCAATATTTATGATATAGGTGCAGTACTAACTATCAAACTCAAAAGAGAGAAGGAAGATTCCAATATGGACTCTAAAAACTTCAGATCTCAGCTCGTGCTAAATCTCGAGCCTTTTTTATGCCCAAAATGCCCTCCACCACATACATTATTTTATGAACACCCTGTTGTTTCTCAATTTTCTCACTCCGAAACCCTAATGATGATCTATTCTCAATTTTCATTATAATTTTTTATTTTGACATCCCAAACTTATTTTTCGTTCTATAGTTTATTATGGACAAAAATTACCAAAACCTTTTTTTTTTTTTTTTTTTTTTTTTAACCAAAAATGGATTCCTATACTAATTCTTTTTAAATAGGAAAAATAGATAATGAGATTGATACCAAAAAGGCCCTTATCTAAAACCATTGTTAGACTAATTTTGATTTGGCTACCCATGGATGCTCTGGTAACAACTGTGCTGTGTGTACACATTCTGCATTAAGCAAAAAAAAAATTATTTTGTCATGTTTGAACTTCAGTGGTTCTCTTTGGATGAAGTTGTGACAATCAGTGTGGGACTTCTTTACTTTGAATCTTTCTTTGGAAAATGTCACCTGATTTTTGCAAGCCCGGTCAGGGAACATATGAGGTAGGCAGTACATGAATAGAACAAATTTCTCATTCCATTCTGATTTTCATGTGTCTACTCCCCATCAGGCACAAGTACAAGTACTCTCGAAGGAAGCCGAAGATGCAGCAGCGCAAATTGAGTGCCGTCTACAGCTTGGTTGCAAACTGAGTGAAGTTATCAACAGCAAGGAGGATGCACTGGCCTTATTTGATCTGTACAAAAATGATGGCTATATGTTGGCAGAGCATAATGGCAGATTCTGTGTAAGTAAATGCACCGACCATTCTGATTTTTAAAAAGTTAAAATAGTTCCTAGAAAATAGGAGGTAATGGTGGTGGTGGTGGATGGGTGGGAAGCTGGGAAACAGAAAAAAGGGAATTGCAAAGGGCTTCATTTTTCTTTTTACTTTATTATGGAAAAGGCTCTCCGACCCCAAGGTGTACGCTGCATCTCCTCACATTCATTATTTTACTTATTTCCGTAAGGAGAGAGAAACAACATGAGAGGGACTCCTTGCTCAGTGACTGCTTATCTTTTATACTTTCTGTTTATAATAAATTTGTCTTTTGTTTCTCTGGAACTCCAACTAAAGTCTTACTCTGTCTTGGAATCCTGGTCAGATAATACTTAGAGAGGATTCATCACCAGAAGACATGCTGAAGTCACTTTTCCATGTAAATTATCTTTACTGGCTGGAGAAGAACATAGGACTTGAGTCAGGAAGCGTAGAAAATGATTGTAGGTTTGGAGGAAGGCTTCAAATTTCTTTGGATTATGTGCAGAGGGAATTCAACCATGTCATACGTGATGGGCAATTGGCTGGATGGGTCGTTGACGGGCTCATTGCAAGGCCATTAGCAAACAGAATTCGCCCATCCTATGCCCCCGATGCTGGAATAAGATAATTGAGCGGAGCTGTTTCCATCTCCTATCACCATCAGTATTATTCCTGTGTAATTTTTGTCATTCCTCTCCTGTCCTTCCAGCTAGTTGGTGGGGCCCAGTTGAATTTCAACGAGCAACTTGTTGGCACTCCTTGTTACATGCATTTTCTATGTGAGATTTTACAGATGAAGAGATTACTGGTAGTGCTGAAAATGATGGGCCACTCGCCCAAAGAGGGTAGCTTCACTTCTCATGGTGTTTTCCAATTGCCATTACTTCACAATTGAAAGGCAGGATGTTAGACCTCAGCAATCAAGCTCTCTCCATCATGATGATTCGGGTAACCAATTGTGGCTTTCAGGAGAGATGTGCATGGAGTTAAGGACTAAAATTTAAGGATTTTCCAGAAGTACAGTAGCTGCATTAGCATAGCTGTTGAGGTGTACAGAATAAGAGGGATGTACCATTTGCATTTTATGGTAGAGTGCAAACTATGTTGCTCTCCTAGCGTTTTATCTGACTTCTTTTTGCTTTTCTCTCTTTCTTTATTATTACTATTAATCTGGGGAAGGTGGTGTGTTGCTGCTGCTTTTATTTGTGGTGGATCGAGTTCTGTGCAATATGATCTTAGAAAGATCAACTGCAATAAGTAACAGGTGGTTTGAGGAACCGGTCAGGATCTGCTACTTGCACTATGAATGTGTTAACATCTTATTGAACATTCTTGAGGAATCAGGGGAAGGTGAAGGGGAAGTAAACCTGTACAGGGTGAGCAAGAATGGGGGTGGGGGTTACAATTGTGTGGGGGGGGGGGGGTGAGAGAACCAGAAGAGGAATGTGATGAGAGATCAACGTGGACAGAGCTGACGATGAATCAATGTCAGAATTATTCATGGTGTCAAACACTGGAGTTGGTGTATTTACATTCCCCCCCCCCCCCCCCTCATTGGGGGATTTTTTTTGAATTGGTGGTTCATCCAAGTCTAGTTAATACATTTTAAAACTTGGTTAATAGTCACATAAAACTGGGTTAGTGTGAAAATGATCAAACTAGGTCTGTTGTCTGAATCACTTTTCACCCTGGCCAAACACAGCTCATCGAATCTTGTCTTCGGTTTCTCCCATGGTCTTCAGTTTTCCAATGCTGCCACTGCCGTTTGTCATTCCATTGCCTCGCTTCATTACCAACCAAAGTTTGTTTTTTTTTTTTTTTTTTGGGAATTGAGAGATATTAATATATTGAACAATTGTGAATGAAAACATACTTTGTTTAAGATATGGCCAATCAGGGCTAAGGACACAGTTAAGTAGAGAGGGGTTGTTCTTTGTTTCCTCTCATGTGTTTCACTTCTCTCGTCTTCCATGTCCTTGCTATTCCCCAGAATATAGACTTGAGAAGCTGGAACTAGAATAGAAGATTGGAGTTTGAATAATGGTACCTACTGACCATGGGTGAGTAGCTCGTTGGCGTATGAGGGATTACAACGGCAGAAGATGAGAGAAGCGGCAGCCGTTGCCGTTACAATTTCTCCAGCAAGTTATATCAAGTTTGTTCACATCGATCTTGTATGCTTGCCGATTCGTTGTCATGTTCTCTGGCCTTTTCCAGCAGTTATGTTCACTATTCCAATCTCTGTTGTATTATTTTTAATATAATAAAATAATAAATCGTTTCATTTAAAATTGGATTTATAAGTGCGGAAACTTTCCTTTGTTTATTTTAGGAAAGTGTGTTATATAGTCCCACATTGGAAACCGAGATGTCGGAATCCAAGTTAATTAATAGGTACTGCCTATTAAATTTGATTTAATATCAAAAGACATGCCAATGCGTGTGCGGTGGGGGGACGGTGTCCGTCTGAGCGCGCACGCGCGGCGTGGGCAGTGGGCTGTTTAGGCTTTTTTGGCGCACACACTTAGCACCCATACGAACAGAGTCATGAACGTTGGCATTTGTATCCCTCGAGAGGTGCACCCATCGAACGGTCATGAACTGTTCGGTGAGGCACCTCAATGCCTATATATACGTCTAGCTTCACAACAGCAGAATAAGTGAGAAAAACCCGAAGTCTTCTCTGTTATTAAGTTTTGCAAGTGCTCAGCAAAACTCAAGAGATTCAACTCGAAGTTGGGCTTCTTTGTATCCTGGGAGACGGTTCGCAATACCTCATAGCACCTTGGTGTGAGGGCGGTTCGTCTTAGGAAGCGGCGTTGTAACGCGCCTAGAAGTTCCAGCTCAAATAATGTGATCTCTTTTCCATTTCTTTAACAATCTCTCACCTAAGATTATTAATAAATCTCAGACATTATAGGATGAATGTGTAACATTACCATCAACATCAACCCATGTTCTGAATTTCACTCTTTCTTTTCTCTCTTTTTTAAGTTAAGACAGAAAAGCACGTCAACTGAAATTACAATAGAACAATGTTACTAGTTTCCAGTTTCAATTAAATCAGAGGAATTGAAATACAAAAGGAATCTAAAGATCTTATATGCGAGTGGACTTTTCTGAAAAACTTTCATTAACAATGAAATTTGTTCAAGAATAAGTGAAAGATCAGAGCATATACAAGAACCCAACTCTCCGTACAAGACATTGGATCAGGGTGAAATCTAATGAGGTTGGACCCAATATTACATTAGAGAACTTAGAGGTCGCTTCACCATTCGATCAAGCAGATGATCTTCGAGGTATCCATTGGTATTAAAAATTTGGGTACCTCAAAGCATCACCTTTTCTGGGTCCGAAAAAAAAAAAAAAAACCTAAATTGGCATTTCTCAAAGCTGTTTCCAAGTGTTGATTAGGGTGGAAAAAACACAAGAAACAAACCAGGTTAAATATACATGTTTTCGTTTATTTTTGCTACAAAAGTGGGCATCCCTTAGAAGGCGAAGTTGATTTAGGGAGTTCAATTTGGTGAAACAATGGCCATGAGGATCAGCATTGTTGTTTCAGAAAAAGAGATTTCATCAACAACAATATGTGTTTCACTTAGTGATTCAATGCCCCCAAGGTCACACACAACCCTCCCCTTTCCCTTGAGTTTGGTCCCTCATTTTGAGTAACAGTGCCTATGGACAAATTGATTAAGTGTATCTTTCTCTGGTGACAACCTTTGAATCCCAGTGCTAGGTACCCTCAAACCCTAAGAGGCCTAATCCCACACATAAGGTTGATGATAACAATTGATAGGCCTTGAGGGCAAGGTTTAAAGTATTCCACGATACCATACGATACTAGTCGATACATATCCATATTTGACCCAACCGATACGATAGATCTCTCCATTGAATTACATTAAAATACATTAGTCAAAGCGATACAATACTCGGTACAAGACAATACGTCTCTTAAAATCACCTTACCGATACGATAATCAATACCGATACTTTAAACCTTGCTTGAGGGTACAGGCCATGTGTCTCCCATCTTTTGTCATCTCTATCCACGTCTCGCCGCCCTCTACCGATGACTTCTTTCTTTCAACATACCCAACCACACTCCCCTTTGAAGCAACCACCCACCTTGATGCCCTGACTTGACGGATTCTCAGTAGCTTTTTCAATTGCCTAGCAACTCCAAGTGCCCTTCTGTCTCTTTTGGCACCTCCATGTCAACCCTACATATATCCCACCACAAAACTTTTTCGAATCTATACTTTCCCCATTTGCCTTGATACGATTAGTATATTGTAATTGAGCACATAGCAAATCAACTATACACCATATCTTCTAAGACCCCACAATGCTTTATCGAACAGCCATATCATCACTGTAGCAACCTACCCCCATGTCACCAATTCTCCCCAAATGGCACTTGACCCTCACCCCGAAGTAATGGTCTCCTCTCCACAACAAAATCATGGTGTAGGGGACACAACAACTCTCCTTATGGACCAACCACAACAATTTGACCATCTCAAACCAAACCTTCAAATTCAACAAGCTCTGAACCAGCATCTCCGCCACATCAACGTCTGTTTATCTTCTTCACAAACCCGTCCTAAACCAACCCACCAAAAACCTGAGCAAGTTCATCAAATAAACCCAAACCTGAAAAGCAGAGACAAGAACAATAGGAACCAAAGAGAATGGAGACCAACATAGCTATGGAGCCTTTTTTTCAATGGCTTCCCCCTTGATGGCTAGGGGTTGTCTGTCCCAACCAGAATTATGATCTTCTTGAGCTGGAATGTGCAGGGGTTAATTTGAGCACATCAAAAGACTTGTGACTTCCTTTTCTTAAAAGGAGACCAAATGCAATCTAAAGAAAATCAAAAGGACTAGCCAAACGTTTAAGCTGGAACAGTTCCATTTTATCCCTCCAGTGGGACTCTCATGCGGTATAGTACTTTTTTGGAACTCAACTCACAAGGTGAGGGTGTTACAGAGTAATTATAGAACTACTGATACAGAGGCCCCTTGCCCAGATAACACAACTTTCTTGCTTTTGGTGGTATGAGGAGACCCTCTGAAGGCAAACTGGCAGATGGTATGGGATGCTCTAAAATCAATTGGAACATGAAGACAAGGGTATGGACTATGATCAGAGATTTTATTTAGCTCAGTGTTGTCTGGGAGGGAAAAGAAAGGGGTAATGCATCAAGTAGGGGTGTGGAAGGACTTTGGGGCATGGTAGGAAGCTATAACCTAGAAGAAATCTATGCCCATCATCTCCGCTTTACCTGGTGCAATCAAAGGTCTAGGCAAGCAACAATTCAAGTTAAAATGGATAGGGCTTTTGGAGAAATAGCATGGATGAATAGCTTTGAAGAATCAGTGATATTGGTTAAGAGTGGTAGTAGAGTTTGATCATAACATGATTATGCTTAATACTGCAGGTGGCATCTCCAAGGGACCAAGACCATGGAGGTTTCAATCCATGAGGGTATGCGACAAACAATGTAGACAAACTGCTACTTTGGCATGGAATATGCAATCCAGGCACTGTGGAAGATAAGTCTTTGGCAAAGGTGAAGAATTGCAAACCGGTATTCAAAAGATAGAACCATGAAACATACAGGGGAGTGCAGCATCAAATCCAAATTTCATAGAGTAGATCGGAAAAACTCCAGGATGGCCTAGATACTGATCAGAACCTACAACAAGCAGAGAAAAGAAAAGTGGAGTTGGAAGAAATTTTGGAACAGGCAAGAGGATATGTAGTGGCAAATGTCTAGGGCACTATGGTAATCCTCTAGAGACCAAAACATAAAATTCTAAAACTTAGGCTCCCTGCAGGTATGTGGACTGAATCCAAATCGGAGTTATTCTTTGAAATCACTCAACATTATGGTCATACTTATAAGGAAGATCCTATTGATCTTGACAAACTAAGGGATGAAATTAAGTTCATTCAACCATGCATAGACGGAGAAACTAATGGCCTTTTATGTGCAGCCCCTACCCTAGAAGAAATTAAATAAGCTGTGACGTCTTTGGGAGCCTAAAATGCTCTCAGTCCTAACGAACTCCCACCATTGTTCTATCAAAAATTTCAGGATTCAACTTCAATGATCTTATAGATTTTGTTTATGAATTCCTTGTCAATGGAGTGTTCCCTGTAGCTGCTAATGACACCCTTGTTTGCTTCCTCCCAAAATACAACAATCGGGAGACTATACAGCAGTTTCAACCGATTCACTTGAGCAACATGGCAATGAGTCATATCAAAGGTAATAGCACTTAGGCTGCAACCTCTAATTGATCACATAGTTTTTCCCCAGCCCCCACAGTCAGCATTTATTCCGTCCCACAGCATCTCAGATAATGTTAGCTATGTCAAATGAAGTACATAAGATACCTTATGTCTAATAGTCCTTTTTGGAACAACTGCCAAAACCTAAACTAAATGGCCACATCACCTGATTCCCTTTCTTACCTATGCTTTTGTTTTAAAAAATGCTTGTTTTGTACCTCATGTCAGCTCTAAAACTCTGATGCACATTGCTGCTTTGGCTGGTGATACTGCAGCATCTTAGCCTCTTTGTAAGCAAATCTTAGTGAAGTATTTTTATTCCATCAAAAACAAATCCTATTGGAATATGGGTTTACGGGATCTCACGTTCTCAGCCTACCTCCAAAAGCCAAGGTCACTTATTCAGTATTCAACATCAGAAAAGAGAGATGCATTGGAATCTTAACTATCCATCTTCCTAGTCATGGACAACCTCAATTCCTGAAACCAATGGGGGAAAAAGAGGGGGGGGGGGAAATAGAGACCAAAAAGCAAACAACAGCATTCAGCACACATCTACCAAAAGCATTGTCATCATCTGGTTATCTTTTGCAAAATTGATCAAAATTGGCAGTCTGAGACATCTGACCTTGGTAACAGCAACTCAATTTTGATTACTGGAGTTCTTATGTAGATGGCAATGGCATGCAACAACAAAATTGAATATATGAGTTAAATTTCCTTAATTAACATCCCTAAATGGTTCTCTTAATTTGCATGTCCAATTTGCTATAGAATGTGTATACATTAAAGATTAACTATCTGCAACTATACAACCAGGATTATGTTGATCCAAATGGTTGTAGCTGCAGCCCTTCAAACTTACATGCTTCCTCTGTTTTCTTTTTTTCTTTTTCCCTTTCAATAATTTACAGGCCTGTACATGAAATAATCAATGTGGTACCAGGTGCGGACAAGAAAATGTATCTACTCACACCTTTCCAAAGAATATGATCAATTAATAGATGGCAAGATGCGTAACCAGCCATTGCAGATCAATTAATGGATGGCAAGATGGGGTTCATGCTAAGTCCATTACCACCAAAAGTGCCAGGCTCAGCATGCTTTACTCTTCCAAAGTGTCGGATATGACGCAAGAGCCTAGCCAGGAAAGTGTTGTGGCATATGGTAGAACTATCACACACAACTGCTACATGTTTGCGTGCTCTGGTTATAGCAACATTCATTCGCCTGCTATCACCCAGGAATCCAACAGCTCCCAGTGTGTTTGACCGGACCTACATAATAAGAAACAAATGTCTTAGGTCTTTAAACATCATGTAATTAACGTTGATCCATCCATAATCAATCTGACTGCAGGTAGGAGTTAATATTTCTATGCATCCAGTGCCTGAAGAAATGCATGAACATAATTATTCCAATGAGAGAATTCAGACACTTTAGGTAACCATACTAAGGTTGTTACTGTCATTGTCAATTTCAGTTGAGCCATGCATGAGATTCTAAATAAACAGAATTGGAAATTCCATAGTTATGACAACATCATCTCAGCCTGATTCTAAGTAAGTCTGGTTAGCTACATGGATCTTTTGAAAATAAAAATGGTAAAATCTGAGATCCACACACAGGAAAATGCATAAGAGGAATTAAAAATAAAGACGAAGCGAGGAGACAAGAAAAGTGGGAAATGAATATTTAAGATTTCTCAGATTCCAGAGAAGTCAAGGCCTATCATTTGAAATTTAATTTGAAAAATAAGACAAAAAATAAAATAATAAAGTTATACTGTTTTAGGTATTCACAAGAAAGCTTGCAATTTCAGGTTTCTAAGGCAAATATTTTCTCATCCAAGTGACGAGTTCCTAATAAATAATACTTGGCAAACCAACACTCAACAGGATCTATCTTCCAGCAGAGGAAGGATTCTTAGATATTCTGGACGATAAAAAAAACCCAGCTGGATCACTGTTCAACATTCTCCCTAGTGTCATAAAATAGTCATAACTGAGAACTAATACAAGCATACAAGGCATACCATTGATATAACTACTGCATCAGCCTCTCGACCTTGAAAGCTGTCAATAGTTGCAACCTCAACACCAGCAGCTTCTGGAAAGTCCTCGAGTTTTTCCCTTAAAAGTTGTACCTGAGCAACATAGGGAGACTGCACTGCAATTGAGTTTGGCCTAACTCCTGCATATAAGTTTGAAATAATAATGCATTAACATCAGCATAACAAAAAAACCTGGTCATTGTGTTAACTTAACCCTAAAATTATAGACAGCAAGTTCCATGCCAAAGAGAATGTCATGATACTTTCAAACGAATAAGACAACACAAAGTTACCATACGAAGAAAATCAAAGATCAAGCAATAGGAAATGCAGAATCATTGTTTTATTAGAAGGCTTGACTACAAAACAACTTGTAAGATAGCACTGGTTAGGATATGAGGTCTTTATTCAATCTCTTGACTCAATGAATCTGCAAGAAGAGACTGTGACAGTGTACGTTGACATTGATTGAAGATTTAATTCTAGCAACAATTTAGAGTATCCGACTTTTTAAGACAATCTATTGCCCAAGTTGGTGCCTAGTTGTATTAATTGGCATTCACAATGACTAAGATTCCTGTCCCTTTTAAAGCTAAGCATCCCATAACTTTTTCCTTTTATTCCATTTACTTTCAGTTTTAGATGCCGGCCTCTTTTTTTTAATCAATTGCACCACCCACAACTCCATCTTCTTCATCTTTCCTGGCTCTGACTTCCTCAAGCTTCTGCAAGTTCAGGCAAGTTACAATTTTTCTACTGTTCTTTTTCTTCTCCTACTCCATTTCAGATTTGCCAACCCCTTTTTACATTCCCTTCCAGCACCATTGATGCCACCAGTTGTTGGCCTTTTCTGTTTTTTTTTTTGGGGCATCTGTAAAGTAAATTTTCTTTTCTTTTCTTTTCCTTCTCCTTGGCCTTTCCTTTTCTTTTCTTTTCTTTTTCTTATATTATTCTCCAACTTTCAGGAAAAATAAAGTTCAAATTGTTGATGGCTCTTATTCTTATATTGCTGGAAAAGGGACCACTTGGCATTTTCCATCTCTTTCTTTGTCTAAATTTTGCATGTTCCTTCATTCTCTACTAATTTACTTTATGTTAGTAGTATTACATATGACTTGAATTGTAAAGTGACATTTTTTCCATCCTACTATGTCTTCCAGGATCTAGTAATAGGGGTGGAGATTAGACATAGTAAACTAGACAATAGACTTTATATGCTGGAGCTGATTAAAGGATCTACTTCCTCTATGGTTACAACTTCTCATCAGGTCCATTCGGTAATGTCATACCTTCATTAGTGGGCATCATAGGCTCGGTCACCCCCCTCTAGGAACTTTTTAGAAAGTATTTTTTGCTTTAGTTTCTTCCTATAACAAGGATAATTTTTTGGTGAAGTATACATTTTCGCGAAACAAACTCACTCTATTTATTTATCTTCTCTTCACAATAGAAAATCTATTCCTTTTGTGTTAATTCATATTGATGTATGGGCCCCTTGCCGATGTCTCTATTACTGCCCAAAGATACATATTTACCTTCTCTTCAAAATAGAAAATCTATTCCTTTTGTGTTAATTCATACTAATGTATGGGGCCCCTACCAATATCTCTAGTACTGCCCATAGATACTTTGATACTTTTTATTGATTGTTCCTCTTGTTTTGAGTGGATTTATCTTTTAAAATTTTTTTAAAAAATGAGATTTTTCAATGTTTTCGTGATTTTCATAATAGGATTAAACTAAGATCAATGCACTGCGAAGATCCTTCACAGTGACAATGGTTCGGTGTATGTAGATGGTGAATTTCAAAGATATCTCTCTAACTCTAGCACAATACACCAGACCAGTTGTGTTGATACAGCTGCCCAAAATGGGCTAATCGAAAGGAATAACCAGCATCAATTAGATATAACCCGTTCTATTATGATTGCTATGACTATCCCTAACCAATATTGCAGTGATGCCAAACTCACTGCCTCTTACCTTATAAATAGAATGCTCAGTAGAATACTTGGTTTTAAATGTCCTAATGAGATTCTCGAGTTAGACTTTTCCTTTACCTTTATTATTCCCCCAAAGGTTTTTGGTTATGTGTCATGCCAAAATCACAGCCCACCAGAGTAAGTTGGCTCTCCACAGCCTATGCTCTGTATTTCGGGGTATTCTTGCTACTCAAAAGGGGTTAAATGTTATCATTCTCCTTCCAGAAAAACTATTGTATCCATGGATGTAATTACTAATGAGTTTTGGCCTTCCTATACACTACTCCAGGTGGAGAGTCTTAGAGGAGAAGTGTTTTTTCCAACTCTGGACCTTCTTACCACAAACATAGACTCCCACACACTACCACAACACAATTTTGGAGCTCAGGAAGAGTTTAACCAGGGGAGACTTCAGCCAGTATACGGGAGGATTCTAATTCTCCCCCTTCATTTTCTGAACCATGTGAAGAACCTAGTTAGGGGGAGACCACTCCTATGAAGCACAATATTGAGGTCTTTCAAAACAAGATTGACCAAAATAAGGAGGTGCAAACTTATCAGAGGAAGAATTACAATCGGCTAAAGCAAGTGAAGAAAGATGACATATTACCACTTCAGTCTCTTGCTCCCAAATTAGATTCTACTATATCCCTTAAGGTATCCTCTTATGATCTTCCTATTGTAGTTAGAAAAGGAGTTAGATCTTATACTCAGCATCTCACAGCTAAATATGTTTCTTATGACACTTTGTCTAACTCTTACCGTGCTTCTATATCATCTCTATCATCTATCTCTGTTCTTAAAAGTTTGCAGGAAACCTATGCTAATAAGAGATGGAACATAGCTGTAGTAGAGGAAATGCAGACAATGAAGAAAAATGATAGTTGGGCGCTAATTACACTTCCTCCAACAAAGAAAAAAAACACATGGGTTGTAAATGGGTGTTTGTGGTTAAACAAAATATAGATGGATCGGTCAACAGGTTGAAGGTTAGACTAATTGCAAAGGGGTTTACCCACACCTATGAGATTAATTATTAAGAGACTTTTGCCCCTATTGTGAAACTTAACATTGTCAAAGTTCAGTTATTTGTGGTTGTGAACAAAGACAAGAACCAGCACCAACTAGATGCAAAGAATGCCTACTTACATAAGGAGTTGGAGGAGGAAGTCTATATGGATATCCCAAATGGTTTTTCCTAATCACAATACTGCAAGGAAAGTTTGTCAGTTGAAGAGGTCAATTTATGGGTCGAAACGGTCTCCTAGATGTTGGTTTGGACACCTTCAAAAGGCAGTGACCTCCATTGGGTACAAGCAAAGCAATGTTGATCTACACTGTTTGTTAAGAATTCAAGTACCAACATCACGCTTCTCATTGTTTATGTGGACGATATTGTCATCACAGGGAATAATGGTGAGAAAATACAAAGATTGACAGACTTTCTTAGCAAAGAGTT